>NC_056054.1:32475755-33093617 GCF_016772045.2 Ovis aries | reverse complement strand
CATACAATGGAATATTACTCAGCCATAAAAAAGAATGAATTTGAGTCCATCTGAATTTGAACTGACTCAAAGTAGAGTCAGGTCAGCTCTAATTTGATGAACTTAGAGCCTGTTATACAGAGTGCAATAAGTCAGAAAGAGAAAAATAAATATCATCTATTTATGCATATATATAGGAAATCTAGAAAAATGATATCGATGGACCTATTTGCAGGGAAGGAATGGAGATGCAGATACAGGGAACAGACCTGTGGACACAGCAGAGGAAGGAGAGGGTGGGACATGGAGAAGGTAGCATTGACATGTATATACACCATGTGTAGAACAGATAGCTGGTGATAAGTTGCTACATAACACAGGGAGCCAAGCCAGCAGTTCTGTGATGACCTAGAGGAGGGGTGGGATGGGGAGGGCAGGGAGGTTCCAGAGGGAGGTGATGCAGGTATAATTATGGCTGATTTGCATTGTTGTACGGCAGAAACCATCACAACATTGTAAAGCAGTTATCCTGCAATTAAAAAATAAATGAAAAAAAATTCCCCAAGTGTTTGTCCTTCTGAAATAACCCCCTCTTGGATCGGAAAATGAGCCTGCTAACTCTAGAAAGACAGTGAACTTCTGCCTCTGGGCATGGAGGTACCTACCTCTGCTCTTACTGGGGACAGAAAGTACTCTGTTTTTGTGGAAAGCCCCAGGGTCTCTTCAGGTCTGAAAGGGAAATAAGGACTACCCCTGAGACTCTCTGATGCAGTTACAAAAGACAACAGGGTGGGAGAAGACTGGCTGCCACTACCCTCAACCCATAGCCTGAGACAAGGAAGTGAGGCAGGGCTTCGTGCAAGCCTTTGTTTCCTGCCGTCTGGCAAGCTGGAAAATGAAACTTTCCACAGTGTCCATCTTAATTATGCATGAACACAGTTGATTTGCATATCCAAATATGCACCAACGTGGAGTGAATGGATAATTGCTGCCTGGTGGCTGGCTGCAGAAGAATGAAAAAAATGGGCAAGGCTGCAGTGTCCTCTAACCTGTGTACTAACCTGTCTGATCCATCCCCCCAACTGAACTGTGAGGACTGCGGAACTGGCTAAATTCAAATGTCTGCTTTTTTCACCCTTACTCTCACTCATTACCAGGCCTCACCAGCAACTTCCTCGCAGCCTCTCATACTTCTTGATACCTTTAGATTTTCTTAGCCTTTCAGAGAATAATTTGATGGGTAAAATCTGCCACTAGGTCACAATGCATGTATGCATGCTCAGTCGCTTCAGTTGTGTCTGACTCTTTCCGAACCCATGGACTGTAGCCCACTAGGCTCTCTGTCCATGAGATTTTCCTGGCAAGAATACTGGAGTGGGTTGCCATGACCCCTTCCAGGGGATATTCCTGACCCAGGAATCAAACACACATTTCCTATATTGCAAGTGGATTCTTTACTGTTGAACCACTGGGGAAGTCCACTGGGTCATGATGAGCCCTTGGAAAATCTCTATATTTGCTTGGACCTTAATTTTCCCACTTGATAACAAGGAATTTGGACTAGATGATCTTTAAAGACATTCCAGATCTACAAATCCTAAAGCTGTATGAAAGTGAAAGTTGCTCGGTCGTGTCCGACTCTTGGAGGCCCCATGGAGAATTCAGTCCATGTACTTCTCCAGGCCAGAATACTGGAGTGGGTAGCCTTTCCCTTCTCCAGGGCATCTTCCCAACCCAGGGATCAAACCCAGGTCTCCTGCATTGCAGGTATATTCTTTACCAGCTGAGCCACCAGGGAAGCCCAAGAATACTGGAGTGGGTAGCCTATCCCTTCTCCAGCGGATCTTCCTGACCCAGGAATCAAACCAGGGTCTCATGCATTGCAGGCGGATTCTTTACCAGCTGAGCCATCAGGGAAGCCCAAAGTTGTGTATTATGGACTAAACTGTATCCTGTCAAAATTCATATGTTGAGGTCCTAACCTCCAGTGTTATTTGGTATTTGGAAATGGAGGCTTTGGGAGGTAATTGCAGTTAGACGAGATCATGAAGGTAGAGCCCTAATCCTATGGGATCTGTGCCTTTATAAGAAGAGATACCAGAGAGCTTCTCTCTTCTTTCTCTCTGTCTCTTTCCATGTGAGGACGCAGCAAGAAGGGAGCCATCTACAAGCCAGGCAGAGCCTGCACCTGAAACTGAACCCTGCTGGACCTTGATCTTGGACTTCCTGACTCCAGAGCTGTGAGAAAATACATTTCTGTTGTTCAAGCCACTCAGTCAATGGCTTTATGTTATGATAGCCTGAGCTAAGGCGCTGTGACTCTGCTTTTCTGATCTGGGCAAGTTCTGTCTCCTCCTTGCTCTGCAGTTTTCTCACTGGTAATTGAGGAGTTTAGGTTTGATTAAATTATATTTAGGGACTTTTCCACATTTGAAGTTCTCTGATTCTTACTCTTCAGTGTCACTGCTCCTTCTGGAGATACTTTCAAAGAATTGAGGTAATAGTCTTCTCTTCCCTTACTTTCCCTTCTCTCTCCCTTCCCTTCTTTTCTACTTTTCCTTACTTCCCTTCCCCTCCCCACTCCTCTCTCTCTCTCTTCCTTCCTCTTGGTTACAAGTGACACAAGCAAACTTCAATGTAACCATTGAGAGGAATTTTTTGTCTTTAGGAAACCAAAATCAAGGAGTAGTCTAACTACCAACATTCAGGAATAGCAGGCATGCAACTGGGCCTTGGGAACTCTAGGATGTAGGTTCAGAAGGCTTCTGCTCTTTTCCATGTTGTAACTTCATTTGCTCTCACCATAGATCAGTATTTTCCCAGGGTGAGAGACATGGTAGGAAAAGTCTTTAGTCTTGAGTTTTACATCTGCCTCTAGGAGGGACCAACACTGGCGTTCTGGGTTTCTGTTTCAAAAATCCCAGAGAGGGGAGTTCTTAGCCAAGCTTGGTGCAGGTGCCATCTCTGGACCAATCAGCTGCAGCTCAGAGTCAGGGGAGTTTAAAAACCAGTCTCACTTAGTGGAGCCTGGGGTAGGGCAGCTCCCAGTAGAAGGGAGCATGTATATGCTGATTCAGCATTCGAAGGACTATGATTATCATAATGGAATGGATTTTTCATGGTGGAATATTAGGCCACAGAGAAGGGGTCATGAGATTGGAGCTGTTGGCCTCAAAGGTTGAGAACAGCTGAGGGGCAGGTATGAACTATGACTATCTCAATTTTATTCATGATGCAACTAATGCTTAGAGAGTTAGTTAAATGATAAGACAATGGTAGAGCTGAAACCCAGGGAGTCTGATTTTAAAGCTCATTTTCTTAACCTCTAGGTTATCATGCCCCAGAGCTAGAAATTTCCAGCATGCTTTTTTTTAACAGACTCTTACAAGGCACCATGGTAGGTGCTGAAATGAACAAAGACAAGATTCTCTGTCCTGAAAACCAGTCCAGTAAGGATACAAACAAGCACGTAGTCATTACACACAGAGGAATTTTGTACATACAATGAAAGCCTTTCCTTAGTGGTCTGATCTGCAAGAGAGCAGAAAGCACCTGATGAAGGACGCCTCCAGACCTAGCTTGTTCAGGTGAGACATGGAGTTATTTCTATCTAGCCACATGCCAGCCTAAGAACTTCCTGGCACTGGGGAAGAAGGCAGGATGACTGAGGCTGTGATCTGTAGAGGGGGCCATGCTGGTAGGTAGGTACATGAGCTTTCATTATGTTTTTTGAATCTTTTTTTTTAATATCTGCAATCTCTCAAAATAACAATAAATCATGTTGCAGAAGAATTTCATGACATGAGAAAATATCCATAACATAACTTTAACTGGAATCAGTCTATTTACAAAGCAATTTATTTAGAATAATTCTAATTTGGGGGAAAAAAGTTAAAAAAGATCAAAGATATTTACCTAAACGATGAGATTTTTAAATATTTTTTTTGTATTTACAAATATTGCATGAGGAGTATGCATTACCTGTATAATTAGGAAATAAGTTATTATAGTTCCTAATGTGATCACTCCAAAGTCTGAAGCTCTTTTGTTTCAGTATTTTACTTTCCACAAACAAACACATGTGATTGCTCCTGATGGTGACTTGACAGCCCGCCATCTTACAATGTGTCTCTGGATGATTCCTTTGCATCTTTTCACAAAATCTTGTGTTCTCTCTCTCCCTTGCTTGAAGGAGTCCAGCTCCATGGCTGTGAAAGGGGGGCCATGTTTCCTGCAGAAACTGGAGCAGAAAGCAGGGTAAAGGCAGATATAAAGATGGAAAGGCTGCAAGAAGAGAGAGAGCCTCAGGGATTCAGACTGATCATGGATCCATATAAACAAAACGTGCCCCTAAGTGTGCAGAGATGGTGCTTGATGGAGTCTGGAAGGCCTTCACATCCACAGACGTGTCTCATGTTCACAACAGAAACTTGCTCTTCCCTCAACAAGCAGCTATTTCAAGTTCCTCTGCCTTTGCCTTCGCTCTTCTCTCTCCACCTGTGAAAAATCTAAAGGATTCGTTTGAAGTACCTCCTCCTTGAAGCCCTTCCTTGACTCCAGGCAGAATTTGCCACACCTCCCTCTGTGCTCCCAGAGTGCATCGTATATACCCGATATTTTCATAGGTACTGACACTAGGTATTGGAATTAACCTATATTCTGCCTCCACACCCCCACCTGAACATGGCCTCCCCAAGGGCAGAAGTGGAGTCTTATTCATTTATGTATCCTCAGTGTTTAGCACCTTGCCTGGCATAGAGTAGGTGGTCAACTTGGTAGACATGATGTAAAGGCAAGCAAGGAAGTTAATGTCACCTCTGTTCAAGAAAGGAGTGAACTGATGCTCAAGGATGGACGCCTAAAATGCCTCAGCTAGTAAGTGATGAAGCTGGAATTTGAATCTAGGTTAGTTTGACTGCCAAACATGTGCGCTTTCAGTTCTGCGATTGATAGTCACCTCCGTCACCATCACCATCACCATCACCATCACCATCATCGTCTTCCCACTGATAGCACTGGGCCGGGAACGTAATGAATTCTAGTTGAATGAAGAAATGCACTACTGCCATCATTATGATTATCACTTCCCCTTCTTGCTTCCTAATAAAGCTGCTTTCTCGCACTCCTGCCATAAGCATGTATTGAGTGTTGAAGCATCTAGAACATCTTAACTTCTTCTGCATCTCCTGTGCTGCTAGCTAGCACAGTTTTGACCTGTCAGCACCTAACGATAGACTCATTGACTTGACTTGTTGACCTTCACGTTCCTAGAATGAGGAAATGTGCTCCAGCTGAGAAGTCAGCACACTTCCTGGAAGAGGGCACACAGCTTGAGCCTGAGGACAAAGCTGTCACTCTTCACATCTCCAACCAAAAGTTTACAGTTAGTCTGGTAGAGTGGAAACAACCCTGAACTTGAGAGCCAAAGCTCTTGGTTTATGTCCTTTTGCATTGATTTGCAAAGTAATTTTGGACAAATCCCATTATATCTCTTAGTCTGTTTCTTCATGTGTGAAAACAAGAGAGGTAATATTTTTTACTTTCTTCACAGATTGGTATGAAGGCTTATATAGGATCATGTGTGTGAAATTGCTTTCACTCTGGGAAGTCTTCCACATGGGCAAGGCATTCATGTTATTAAAAATGGAAGGAATAGAGCCATGAATTAATGAAACAACCTATCCTCTTCCTGCTGCCACCGCTGCTAAGTCTCTTCAGTCGTGTCCGACTCTGTGCGACCCCATAGACAGCAGCCCCCGCCAGGCTCCCCCGTCTCTGGGATTCTCCAGGCAAGAACACTAGAGTGGGTTGCCAGTGCCTTCTCCCTGCTCCTCCTCATATTTTGCTAAATCATAGATCTCAAGTTCACTCTCCTCTCTTTAGAGCCATCTTGGATTCTAACATACTTTGATTGTGTGTGCGTACACTCTGTGTGTGTGTGTGTGTGTGTGTGTGTGTGTGTGTGTGTGTGTGTGTGTATGTAGGAGAGAGAGAAGAAAAGAAAAAAGACAAGGAGACTTGCCATTTTATTCTGGAACTCTGGAAAGCATGTCCGAAAGGGATCTCAGGATTTGACTGGTACACATGCAGCTTTTATTTGATGGTGTGCTATTTTAAACAGTTCTCAGTTGGGAGGCTGGTAGCTCTGATTGCTTTTCAAAGCCCTGTCTTTTATCACCATCGTTTTCTTCATGCATAAATCCAGTCTGCACCCCCACCTTCTGTTTCCTTTCTGTCTTTGAGCCGAGAAGTAAGCAAGAAGCAATTTAGTAGCTGGACTGGATGGGGACTGGGTTGCTTTAGAGAGATCCTTGGTTAATTGACTTGTTTGTTTTCAGATGAGTCATGTTCAGTCTGAGTTTTCCCTTAACTAGATGTTGGTGGTAGGTTTTATCCTTGTTATGCTTCTTTCTTTTCTTGTTTCTTTGTCAGGCATAATCAGTATTGGTTTTGATGGAGCACCAGCCTGACTTTGTAGGGAACTGTCTTTATCTTCTTTCCTGAAATTAGAAGGAGAAATGCCACACTTGGCTGCATTTGGATGAGGGCTGAAATTCTAAATCCCCAGCTGTTCTCTTCCCCAAGGTCAAGCTTAGCCAAATCTTTCTAACCCTGACAATTTTCCTGTTCCCCTGCCTCATCTGCCCAGAGATAGTTAAGGCTCCTGAGGTGATCCTTTCAAACAGGTGTTTACATTCTTAAATTTCTAATCTGGATATTTCTGGAAACAGGTAAACAGAGCCTCTGAGTTCAGTAGAAAGGTTTGAGCAGCAGGGGATGGGAAATTTACCTGCAGAGCAAGACTGAATTAAGGTTTGGCAGCCGTCAGTTGATAGAGGAACATAAACGGTTGAACACAGCTCCTGGCATCGAACTGGCCTCATAAATGTTTATGGGGGAAGGGAGGGAGGCTGGAAAGAACTGAGGGGAGGGGAAGAGGGACACCTCTCTTACTGACTGCTGCTCACCGGATGTAGATGCTGGATTTCAGGGGCCTCTGTCTGCCTCTCCCTCTGCTCATCCTCTCTAGACTCAGGCTGCTCAAAGCGAGCTCTGCACCTGTATTGCCTAGGAGCTTCACAGATACCTACATTGTCAGGCCCTACCCCAGACCCACTAAATCAGAATCTGCATTTTAACAAGATTCGAATGCCCGTGAACACATCTACTCTTACAGCTTCTAGCATGTGTTTGCTGCTGACTTCTAAACATGCTTATGCAACCCTGCTGCCCTCAGGAACGTCAGATTCACACCTCTAAATGCCTACTGTCTGCTGGACCCTCTTCCTTGAAATCTGACATGGAGTCATGTCAAACTTTGTAGGACTAAAAGACAGCTCTTGAACCTCAGAACTACTTCTCTATTTTTCCTCTTCTTCAGAAATATCACTGCTCCCCACAAAGATCCTCAAGCCCCAAATGTGCACATTACTTTTCGTTTCTCTCCTTTCCTTACCTCCACATCCAATTTACCAGCTAGTCTGATGCATTATTCTTCTAAGTGTCTGTTCAACCCTCTCATTTTTCTGTTCTCACTGCTGTAGACCTAGGCCAAACACCCATTTTTGATTTGAATTACTATTCCCTTCCATTTTATCCCCATTGGCCAACAGAAATTTGCCACTAAAGAAATCCAACCTTTATCTCATCACTTCACTGCTTAAAATCTTCCAGTGGGTTCCTATTTCATCTAGAATATAATAAAAAGAAATCATTACTTCAGTGAAAAATTCCCAGGAGATCTGTGGCCTAGCTACATCTCTGACCCAAACTTCTATATTTGCCCACTCTCCTACTGGGCTCCACCCACAGAGCTTCATCTCAGGGCTTCTGTATGAGCTATTCTCACTATCTTGCATGTTCTTTTTGATCTTACCATACTAGTTCTGTTAACTCAAATCACAGCCCAAATGTCGTCTCTTTAGAACAACCTTTCTTGATCATGTAATGTAAATTTCCTTCAGTTACTTCCCATGAGAATCACCTGCACAGTACTCATCACTGATTTGGTAATGTTTGTTGTTACATGCACATAAGTGTATTTTTATATTTCTCCCTTTGAATGTAAGCTGCTTTTAAAAAGATCTTGAGTGTCCTATACCAGCTGTGGTGTTATGACACACAAACAAGCAAGGCTCCTGCAGATTTTAGACAACATATAGACCAGTACTATCATTATACTTGTAGATTATTGAATAGGAACTTTGCTGGTTGCCCAGGATTGGCAATGAGAACCCAAAGTTCATGTCAAAGGGAATCAAGTGCCAAGTGAATGAGGGCAGACACTACTTTGAGGACCTTGGAAACCTCAGTGTTTATCCCAGTTTTCATTTCCATCTATTTCTACAAACCTTGCATTAATAAAAGGCTGAAGAGGAGGGATGTTGCTGGCTAGGGAGCAATACTATGGTCTTTTCTTTGCCTCTCTTGAGGCTATTCCCTCCAGCTAAGTGAGGAAATTTCCAAGAGAAGTATTATAGAGATTGAGGTGCTTTCAAGAGGGGAAACTGGGATCTCATTTCTGGTTATGCAGTTTATCACTACAGTGGACTGGCTTTCTAAGCAGGGTGCTCTTAAGACTCTGCATTTGCCTAAGATAGAATTGGGCTTCCCTGGTGGCTCAGTGATAAAAGAATCCACCCACCAAAGTGAGAGACAAGGCTTCGATCCCTAGGTTGGAAAGATCCTTTGGAGAAGGAAATGACAACCTACTCCAGTATTCTTGCCTGGGAAATTCCATGGATGGTAGAGCCTGGCAGGCTACAGTTCATGGTGTTGCAAAAGAATTGGACACAACTTAGCAACTAATGATGCTAAAGCTGAAACTCCAGTACTTTGGCCACCTCATGCGAAGAGTTGACTCGTTGGAAAAGACTCTGATGCGGGGAGGGATTGGGGGCAGGAGGAGAAGGGGACGACAGAGGATGAGATGGCTGGATGGCATCACAGACTCGATGGACGTGAGTCTGAGTGAACTCCAGGAGATGGTGACGGACAGGGAGGCCTGGCGTGCTGGAATTCACGGGGTCGCAAAGAGTCGGACACAACTGAGCGACTGAACTGAACTGAACTGAACTAGCAACTAAACAACAACAACGATGGAAGCATCTCTTGGTTTTATACAACACAGAGGAAATGAATGGCGACCTAGAGTTAGTCAAGAAAAAAAGAGGGAAATAGCCCTAGGTAAGACATTCTTATACTATACTCTACCCACCATCGCAGAGGAGGAATAGGGGGAAGTGGAGGTGTCTAGAGACCATACAAGCCTTCTCTTCACCCACAGGTTCCTCATACCCAGGCCTGCTAGGTCAGGAGTGAGAGGAAGAAGTGAGCATCAAGTTGGGGTGAGAAAATTGATCCAAACCTGGCTGGACATTTTAATTCGTGAAAGTGACCTAGAAAATCAGAGGTCTGTAGGACAGTTATTAAGGGGTAGATTCATCTGAGCTTGAGGGAAAAGAGTGATGGGAGAAAAATAAAACTCTTCCTTGGTTGCATTCCATCAAGTTCAATCTGGTCAATAAACTAGCTGCAAATTTCCACTGATAGCCTACAAAGTATCCAGTCCACCTAGAGATAATTAAGGATTGAACCATATAAACTTCTCATTCATATTTACCACCGTATAGTAAATCTGAAATTAAACTGTTCCTCTTTTCAGGTGGAGACTGGCTGGTGGGTTTGTCTAAAGGCTCTTAAAGGGATTGTAGTAAGGAAAACTGAGTTGTACATTTGCTTCTGTATTTCCTTTTAAAATTTGTTTGAAGTCTGTATGAAATCTCCTGACAACCTGGGAACATTTTAGATCAGAAACCACTTCTTATTTATTATTAAACATTTAGTTTCTCAAATAAACCACTTAAAAATATTTATTTTTATTTTTGGCTGTGCTAGGTCTTCATTGCTGTACCCAGACTTTCTCGGTGAGCAGGGGCTACTCTCTAGCTGCAATGTGCAGACTTCTTATTGTGGTGGCTTCTCTTGTCCTGGAACACACACTTGAGGGATTGCAGGCTTCAGCAGTTGCAGCTCTCAGGCTCTCGAGCACAGTCTCAGTAGTTGTGACGCATGGGCTTAGCTGCCCTGTGGCATGTGGGATCTTCCTAAACCAGGGATCAAACCCGTGTCCCCTGCATTGGCAGGCAGATTCTTAACCACTGGACCACCGGGGAAGCCCCATAAACCAATTTTTATTTCATAATTTCTTATCACACCTAGGAAAGGACCTGGCATATAGGAGACATTCAGTAACTATCCATGCAGTTAATGAGGAAATGAATTTATTGATTCAGTTTGATTATTATAGCCAGGCTTTACCCAGGTGAGTTTGTAGATGAAAAATCAACTAATTGAGGGTAGGGAGGTTAGGATGCACATTGCAATGATGCTATTCCCCGGTTGTATGAATTTGGGCAAATAACACATTTTTCTGAGATTTGGTCTTCTCACCCATAAAATAGCAACATCTATTTCTATGTCACAGGTTGTCTTGTGGGTCAAATGAGGTAGCACATATGAGAGCAGTTATCCTAACATCTGTTTCTTTAAAAAAATTTTTTAAAGTTGATTTGTCATACTTCCATTTTCACTCAGTTCAAGAAATTTCCTTTTATTCATTTGTTTATTTATTTATTTAATTTTGGCTGCAGAGCGTGTGAGATCTTAGTTCTCTGCCCAGGGATTGAACCCCCACCCCTCCTGCAGTGGAATCTCAGAGTCTTAACCTGTGTACCTCCAGGGAAGTCCCCAAAACATGAAGCTGTGGAATAAAGCACAATCTTCCTGGACTCTACTATCCATGATGATCTGACAAGCATCCCCTCCTCTCTCTTTCTCCCTCCTCCTCTGTGCCCTCCTAGATTATAAAGGCAGGCTGAATCTGCCCTCTCAGACACAGGAGAGACACGTGTGAGTAGGCCGAAAGACCTTTAAGAAAAGACCAATATTTGCATATCTATTATAACTACTCACTGTTCGACTTGTTTCATTACAATTTCTATTTGGATAATATGTAAGGTCAATACTGTCACTGTTCTGGAAAATTCATTTTTTATTAAAGCAAAATGCACTGTATTTATAGAGATAACACCTTAAATGCTACAAGAGAAGGTGCACCAATTACACTGGCTCCCTTGATGGGGCAGGTTTACGGGCTCCATGTTTTATAATATGTTACAAGAAGAGGGATCTTCGCTTGTATCAGTCTCAAGTGTTATCCTTTGGCTGTATGTAAAATAGGACTGATGCCTTGACCATTTTTTTTAAACCTGGGAGCACTGAGATAACCACATAGAGAAAAGGAAAGGGAAAAACAGAAATAAGAAAAGTCCCTGTCTGCACTCTGACACCCGTTTATTCCCACTGAATTTCTATCAGTTTCCTCATGAGCTGCTTGCTTGTCTCTCCCATTAGACCATGAGCCACCAGATAACAGGTACAGTGTCTGGCACCTACTAGAGGCTCAATAAGTGTTTGTTGAAATGAGTGGAAATGAATGCCTGACACAAAGCAAGAGCTTGATAATAGTCTGCTGACTTGTTTTTCTCTTCAGGAGATAAAATTGCCTAAAGAAGGAAAAATACCTAGACTTCAAGCCAGCAAATCTTGAATTCAAATCCTGGTTTTTATTGCTTACTATATATGTGGCAGTTTATTTAGCTCAGAAGAATTCAGTTTCCTTTTTTCATTAAACACAGGGAACACTTGTAATGATTATAGTTCCTGGCACACAGTAGATAAAAAATGCATTATAATTCCCATTCCCATCCCTTCTTTCTTTTTGACTAACAAAGAAGAAGGTAGAATTGTTGGTATTTTCTTACTTGTCATTCTATTCTACCTACATTAACAAACGTAATTGAAATAGGAGAAATCTTTGTGTGTGTGTGTGTGTGTGTGTGTGTGTGTGTTGTGGTATATTCTACAAAGGTTTTTAGTTTGTTTTGTTTTGTTTTCCCCATCTACTAATTTCCAACTCAATGAACAATTAACCAGCCTTGTTATTTTGGTATAGTGAAGTCTAGGGTTCCTAAAGCAGGATTTTACAGATAACTAGAGTCTGTGGCAGAACTAGTGTGAATGTAGCAGTTCAGTTCAGTCACTCAGTCGTGTCCGACTCTGTGACCCTATGAATCGCAGCATACCAGACCTCCCTGTCCATCACCAGCTCCCGGAGTTCACTCAGACTCACTTCCATCGAGTCAGTGATGCCATCCAGCCATCTCATCCTCGGTCGTCCCCTTCTCCTCCTGCCCCCAATCCCTCCCAGCATCACAGTCTTTTCCAATGAGTCAACTCTTTGCATGAGGTGGCCAAAGCACTGGAGTTTCAGCTTCAGCATCATTCCTTCCAAAGAAATCCCAGGGCTGATCTCCTTCAGAATGGACTGGTTGGATCTCCTTGCAATCCAAAGGACTCTCAAGAGTCTTCTCCAACACCACAGTTCAAAAGCATCAGTTCTCAGTCTCCATCACACTCTTTTTTTTTTTTTTTTCTGGTAGTCTCTTATTACTATGCCAGAATGAGGTAGAAAGAGCAGAGTTTGGAGAGCTAGAACTGGCATGCATTAGCTGCTGCCCTTGATCAAATCTCTACACTCTGACTCTACTTGTTCATCCCTAAGTGGCGGTTCCTTTGTCTACAAATGTTAGATACACACCTGATTCTCTCTACTCTGAGTCTGAGCACATGGATGGGTAACTAATTCTATTTCTTCATCAGCATTTTTCAATCTTCAATAACCATTTCTTACTATTGCTAATAGGAAAGGGATTACAGGCTTAATTGCAAGTATGGCACTTGGATGAAGATATCAGCATGTACACATGGATCGCCTTTTTCCAGCACAAATGAATTCAGAGGAGGCAGGGGAGGTTTCTGGGCACAAAGGGAAAAATGAAAGTTTGCGGAGAGGAAAGCAGTGCTTCTCGCATGTGTCCACTGGAGGACATGCCTTCCCTATGCTATCACAGTTATCCTGTGCATAAGGACAAACCGAGACATGTCTGGGATCAGCGGGTGCCCTGGACAGGCCAACAGTAAGGCATCCCTTCACATCAATGGATTTAAAGGAGAGGCTGGTGCTACAAGGTGGAGGAACAAAGAAGGAGAACCAGTGATGGGTGTGGCCAGTTGCTCCTCATTTTTCTGAACAAGTTAATAGTTTCCCTCTGGCCCTGAACTTGCAAACCCTCCCTACTGGCTTCCTCACTCATGTGCCCACATCCAGGAACAGCCCTGAAGTTACCTAGATTCACCCTCTTTAGAAGTGTTCATCCAGAAAGACTCTAGTGGTCCCTTTATGGATCTTTGCAGCCCCACTCCTTCCCAAGAAGATCACAATCGACCTTCCTGCCTTGTACTGCGTTCCACATTATGAGCATTCTGGTTAAAGTTCTCTTGCTTTTTAGTGTGACCCCTCTTTCTAGCGTGGCTCCTGCTTTCAGAGTTGTTACTGATGAATGAGAAGGCCAAGAGCTATTTTATCCTATGACCTACCTTTGAACTTTCTCAGTTGTTTCTTACATTTGACTCTTTGAAGGTTGGGGCCATGATTATATCTAGGCTTGTGCAAGAACCCTGCTTAAGTTTAAGGTGTGAGCACCTTTTTCAAAAAGTATACCTGTTCCCTTGAAGTAGTCAGGTCCAGATTTTGAGCTAGAGAACTTCACTTTGGACTGGTCTTGGATAGTTACTGCTGACAATTGATATTGACAACACTTTTCCCAAAGGCACTTCCTCAGTCCCCTTGGCTTGCATCCTGGGATATGGGAATATGATTCTAAGGCACTAGGTACCACTTCATGGAACTAACAGAAAGGCAGGGATTCAGGCTAAGGAGCTCAGATACTCAAACCACGACCAAGGTTCTAGCATAGTCAGCATCCTCACGTTATGTGCCACTAAGATCCTGGACTCACAAATTCCCACTAAGTTTCTCAAGACTTGAGTGGGCTTGTACTGCACGTGGGGTACAAGGCACCCCCTTGGAAGTGAAGATGCCTGTGGAGTGTGAACCAGATTCTCTTCTCACTCAGAACCCTGTTCTGAACTCACTTTTCCATAAAACTTCCCCAGATGAGCTGCAGCCAGCCAAGCAGTCCAATCTCCCTAACAACATCTTGATGATATAAATCAAGGTTAGCCACCTTTCTGAAGTTTCCTGCTAAGTCTTCCTTTGTTCATTCTAATTCAGCATCTGAAAACCTTTTAAGAGTGGCATGCTAAAGACTTCACTTATTCACTTTAATTGAAGGTTTCTTGTGCCAAAAAATATTCCAACATGTGTAAAGTTTCATTGTAGTGTGAAACAAAAATTACTATATAACCACACCATTAGAATCACAGAATCAAAATGCTGGATAATTGAGTCCAAAGACCTCAACTTAAAGATAGGGAAACTGAGGCCTCAATAGGATAAGGGTTTTACCTGAGGTCTCATAGGCAAGTTAGGGGCAGACTCAAGATCTTCAATTTGAAGCCCACTTAATCTTCCATTTTCTTGTAATTATATCACTGTTTTTTTTAATAGCAGATTTGAGTCTCAAACAATAGAACATCTGCTGTCAATATGAAATAAATTAAAACCTAAAACAAATGGAGGAGGACTTTTCTTTTTTTGGTAATTTTTAACAAGGATTTCTCCACTATTGAGAGATTTCTAGCCTCATGTGATTTAACTAATCTCAGGAGAAGGCTTTGATTTGGTGGAAAGAACATAGATTTCCTTGGAAGTCTGATAGACTGAATTTGAGATGGTAAAGCATCTGCCTACAATGCGGGAGACCTGGGTTCAATCCTTGGGTTGGGAGGATCTCCTGGGGAAAGAAGTGGCACCCCACTCCAGTACTCTTGCCTGGAAAATCCCATGGACAGAGGAGCATGATAGGCTACAGTCCATGGGGTCGCAAAGTGCTGGACATGACTGAGCGACTTCACTTTCACTTTATTCACTTTCACTTTATTCACTTTCAACCACTCTGTTTTATAATCTTCAGTATATTACTTCTTTGAGACTCAGTTCATTCAAAGGTAAACAGGGAAAAATAATAACCTTGTAGAGCTGTTAGAGGGTGTGCTTGTCAGGGTTTTGTAGGAAATAGAACTCACAATTGGGTAGTTCCATAGATGGAATTTAATATAAGTTGGTCATGGGTTGGTAGAAGGAGCAACATAGCAACCTGGGGAAGGTGAGGTAATGCCAGGATTTGGAAGGGTAGGAAGCCACTGGACTAAAGGCAATGTGTAGAGCCCTGGTTTCAGAGCCCAGTGCTAGCCAGGACCTGGCAGGCTGCCATTTCTGGGCAGGCAGTCAGGAGCAGGAGGTACTGAGGAGGCTGCCTGGTGGGAACTCAGATCACGGTTTAAAAGGCTTACCTGGGGGCTACAGCCAAGCAAAGAGGGTCAGGTGAGACGTGCTCTAGGCTTCTCTTTTCCTCCCTTCCTCCTGTCTCCCCCCATTGCCTCCAACTAGCTAAACCTTGCCTTTTGGCAATGAGCCTTGGACTTGCAGTTGGTGAGGGTTAGCCTCCCTGTGGCACAGAGTGGATTGGAGAAGGGTGAGAACTGATGCTGAGGGCAAACAAGAGTTAAATGATTTCCTTCATATTAAGCATCTAGCATTGTACACAAAGGGTTTTTTGCAAATAACATCTTATATAGTATCTCAGTACAGGAAATAGATACAAATGGAGCTTCTCTGAATAAATAACAACTTCTCCAGAAGGTTATAGGTGGCATGGGGTGGTAGAAAAGCAGAGAAAGCCCTTTGAAATACAGTGATTCTTTCCAATCATCAAGCATATGTGGACATCCTGCCTACCATATCCTGTCAAGCAACCACCAGTTTGATGAGCTCTAATGATAAGAAGCTCATTGGATTGGCTTACAAATAACATTCCTATCCTAGAACCTCTTACTAATGAGCTATGTGACAATGAACAAGTCACTTAACCTCACAAGACCTCAATAGTCTGGTGTAAAAATAGTTAGCCTCATCCCCCTTGTGACACAATTACTATACTCCAGGACACCGGGTTGAACCTCAGAGGACTGTCCTTACCAGCTGGTTCAGAATTTTTTTGGTCTGAGTGTGGTAACTGTCAACTGCCCACCAAGGTCAAGATGGCTGAGACTAGCTTCCTATGTGCACCCTATTCATAGCAATCATCACCATCCCCTGTGTTTTAGAAAATGCATTTCTCTTACATATTTGGGCTTCCCTGATAGCTCACTTGGTAAAGAATCCACCTGCAATGCAGGAGACCTCGGTTCAATTCCTGGATCAGGAAGATCTGCTGAAGAAGAGATAGGCTACCCATTTCAGTATTTTTGGGCTTCCCTTGTAGCTCAGCTGGCAAAGAATCCACCTGCAATGCAGGAGACTTGGGTTCGATCCCTGGGTTTGGAAGATCCCCTGGAGAAAGGAAAGGCTACCCACTCCAGCATTTTGGCCTGGAGAATTCCATGGACTGTCCATGGGGTCTCCAAAAACCAGACACGACTGAGTGAATTTCACTTTCACATTTGTCACATATTTAATCTTCAGACAATTCCATGAATCATTTGTTGAAATAGATGATTTTGAAGCACAGAGAGGTTAGGTAAGTTGCCCAAAGTCAAACAGTTAATAGGCGGCAGACTCAGGTGTGAATTGAAGCCCAGCTCCAAGTTTAGTCCTTTTACTTATGGATGGCCCTGTGCTCCGCCAGTGTGCCTGCTGAACTGTTGAATTTCAAATGTTTCCACACATGATATTCATTGTTTCCTTTTAACAGGCAGTTGTTCTTGTTTTCCCTTATGTTTACGTGAGGATGCTTGAGGTCTATGTGAGGATGCTTGAGGGCTAGTGAGGTTAAATGGCATGTCCACAGTTGGGATTCCCTGGTGCCTCAGAGGGTAAAGAGTCTGCCTGCAATGCAGGAGACCTGAGTTCCATCCCTGGGTCAGGAAGATTCCCTGGAGAAGAAAATGGCACCCTACTCCAGTATTCTTACCTGGGAAACCCCACGGATGGAGGAGCCTGGCAGGCTACAGTCCCATAGGGTCACAAAGAGCCGGACATGACCGAGCAACTTCACCTTCACTGTCACACAATTCATTAGTAAGAGATTCTAGGACAGGAATGTTATTATTTTTAACCCAATAAGCTTCTCATCACTAGAGATAATCAAGCTAGTGGTTGCATGCCAGGATATGGTAGAACAGGTGCCTACCTATGCTTGATGATTGGAAGAATCACTGTATTTCAAAAGGCTGTCTCTGGAACCCAAGTTTTTTTCTTTCTTTCTTTTTTTCACAATTCATATGCTATAATTGTTATGTATATATGTATGTATTTGGCTGTACTGGGTTTCAGTTGCAGCATGCCGGCTCTTCCATCTTTGTTGTGGCGTATAGGACCTTCAGTTGCATCGTGTGAATTCTTAGTTGGGTGTATGGGGTCTAGTTCCCTGACCAGGGATCGAACCTGTGAATCCTGCCTTGGGAACACAGCGTCAGCCACTGGACCACCAGAGAAGTCCCCGGAACCCCAAGTTTCTGAAGAACATCATTCAGAGAAGCTTCATTTTTGTCTATTTCCTGTATGGAGATACTATGTAAGAAGTTATTTGCAAAAAATGGTTTCAGGGCTTTAAAACAAGAGCAAATTGACTGAATGGCCTTAAAAATCTTTTTTTTTTTTAAAGCTCTGATTACACAATACCATGAAATAACAAGCACCAGCATACATTGTTATTAAAACTGCCATATGGGGGTCCTGTGTGGAGGATAGGATCCTCTCATAAAAGCTGAATAAACAGCTATTTTGAGTTCAATGGGTGATGGCACAGGGGCCTTCATTTCCGCTCTGGCCAAGGAAAATTGTGATCAGGTTGCAGGCTGCCTGCCCATTCATCTGCAGCAGGAAATGGATTTAGCGTCTGCATGGGCTGGACTCCTGTATTTATCATCGAGTTAGGCCTAATCAAAATGTTTTCCGTTTCACCTGGCAAGTGCAGAGGGCTTAAAGGAGGGTCTGAGTGATGGTGTTGGGGCCCCATCACTTTCTCATCACTGAGCTGCAGTTGTTAAAAGTCTCATTCTTCCTCGGTGTCTCACTCAGCACTGAGACAGCCAATCTCTCCCAGTGCCCCTCCCCAGCTCCCTAGCAGCTGCTCTTGGCAGCAGCAAAAATCTATGGAATTGACCCAGGAAGGGGAGGGAGGAGGACAGATCGTGACCCAAGGAAGGCTCAAGTCAGGGGTAAAGCTCAGAACTGATAAATGAAATGAACCTCCAAGGGAGAGCCTCCTTGGATAATGAGGGGCTGCAACCTCCTGGGATTGGGGGAGGATGGGAGGGGAGGGCAGAGGTCCTCTTAAGTGTGGGGGGAGCTTAGGAGGGAGATTGGAGTAACTCTGCTCCCTGGTGGAAAACAGAGGTGGGGGGAAGGGGCTGCTGATTAGAAAGAAAATGTGACAGCCATGCAAAGCTTCCAGTTGGATTTATGCATTCTTCCTGGGATGCTGGGAGCAGGGTTCTTGACAGACCCTATTAGAGGAGGAGAAATGGAGGAAAGTTAGCATTGTTCTGTTAGGGGAACCCCCAAGACTAGGGATAGGAAGAGCCCCTGCTGAATTCATTACTGAGGGAGTACTGTTTTCATGAGAAAAACAATGCAGAAATTCTCCCGCTTTGATGCAGCAAATTCTGATTGGACTGTACCAGAGTGAAATATCCCCATGTGGCTTTCAGTATCCAAAACAGACATAATTCTTTTGCTTTGCTGGTGTTATATGTGGCATGGGAATGGTGAGAAAGCAGGAGCCTGCAGCTGAATTTGGTTTGGCTGGGAAATGGGTTGTTTCAAGTAGCGATTAACAGTACTCAGAGAGTCCCTTGGACAGCAAGGAGATCAAACCAGTCAATCCTAAAGGAAATCAACCCTGAATGTACATTGGAAGGACTGATGCTGAAGCGGCAGCTCCAATACTTTGGCCACCTGATGTGAAAAGCCAATTCACTGGAAAAGAGCCTGATGTTGGGAAAGATTGAGGGCAGGAGAAGGGGGTGACAGAAGATGAAATGGTTGGATGGCATCATCCACACAAGGGACATGAATTTGAGCAAACTGTGGGAGATAGTGATGAACAGGGAAGCCTGGCACACCTCTGTCCATGGGGTCACAAAGAGTTGGACATGACTTAGCAACTGAACAGCAACAACAAAGATAGGCCAAGCCCTATGGTCCTTGTTTTAGGGTGATGGAAAAAGAGCCACAGATGTCTTTTGAGCAGGGTAGTAAGGAGATGAGAGCGATGCCACTGAGGATAATCCTGACAGCCCGGTGGAGGGGGGATTGAAGGTACTGAATGGGACTTTTTACCTTTCCGTTCATTGATGAGCAAATGTATCTATTGGATGCCAGACAGGGAGTCCCTTAGAAGCCAGTCACAACAGTAGTGTAAGGGAAAGGTTAAGAGCTCCAGCCTGCCTGGGGAAAGATGGTGAGGGGGTGGTTGAGAATGAGAGTATTTTGAGTGTTTGATGACAGCCTAGGTTGTGCCCAGCACACATCACCTCATTTTACCCATGCAACCATCCAGCAAGATAGGTATTAACATTCCCTGTTACAGATGAGAAAACATGCTCAGTGATGCTAATTAACCTCTCAGCATGACTGCAACCAACACACACATTTCATCTGCTAAGAAAAGAGAAAAGTCTCCCTTTTCCATCCACTCACCTTGGGTTGGCATCATTGTTTGTCTGGAGATAAGAGATTTTTACATTCAGAAGGGCCTTTTTGATTACCTTGTTCTCCTTTTCCCATTTTATGGAAGAGCAGACTGAGGCAGGGAGTAGAGGCAGAGACAGCTCAGGTCTGAGTCCTCTCGTCCTCCATTGTCCGTGTGAACCCTTCTCTCATCTGAGGCTCACACTGTGCTCCCAACAGGCAGGAAATTCACTTCCATTGATTATGTTCCTGGGGCAGGGCTGATGTCAGATGATGTGCAGAGATGATGTGGTTGTCTAGAATCCATCCTGCTCTTCTCCACCCACTGGGACACCGGTGTCACCTTTCATTACTTTTATCTCTTATGCCCGATGATTTTCATGTTTATCCCCACAGATACTTCCTTTATATCACCTACTGTGTGCTCAGGAGCCCCCTTCTTTAATGTCAATTAATTTAACCCTTAGAATAACTTTATGAACTGAGCAGCATTATTGTTTTTTGCCTATATTCATTTTATTCTAGAATTCTTTTTTATTGAAGTATAGTTGATTTGACAATGTTGTGTTAGTTTCAGGTATACAACAAAATGATTCAGTTACATATATACATGTATATTCTTCTCAGATTCGTTTCCACTATAGGTTATTACAAGATATTGAGTATAATTCCTTGTGCTATACAGTAAGTCCTTGTGGGTTATCTATTTTATAAATAGTTGTGTACCTGGTAATCCCAATCTCCTACTTTATCCCTCCCCCCTTTCCCCTTTGGGAACCATAAATTTGTTTTCTGTGTCTGAGCCTGTTTCTGCTTTGTAAATGAATTCATTTGCATCATCTTTCTATACTTCCCATATAAGTGACACCATATGATATTTGTCTTTGTCTTTGACTTACTTCACTGCCTGTGATCATCTCTAGGTCCATCCATGTTGCTGCAAATGGCATTATTTCATTCTTTGTATGACTGAGCAATATTCTATTACATACACACACCACATCATCTTTATCCATTCATCTGTTGACAGACACTCAGGTTCCAGGTCTTGGCTGTTATATTACGTTGGTGTAAATCTAATTGCAGTTTCAGACCATGAATTTTAAATCATTATAACTAGGCTCAAACACATCTTTATTCATCAAAAATAGGAACCATTACAGTCAGCACATTTTTGCCAATGAGAAATAAGTTTGTTTATTCCTGTAGCATAAAAATCTGTGCTTTGGGATTTGACAAACTCTTTGAAAGCATTTTCTGCCTCCTGCTGGTGGTGGGAGTGTCTTCCCTGCAAAAAGTTTTTGAGATGGTTGAAGAAGTGTTAGTTGGTTGTCAAGAGGTCAAGTGAATACGGCGGATGAGGCAAAACTTCATAGCCCAGTTCAACTTTTGAAGTTTTGGTTGTGTGATGTGTGGTTAGACATTGTCATGGAGGAGAATTGGGCTCTTTCTGTTGACCATTGCCGGCTGTAGGTTTTACAGTTTTCAGTGCATCTCATCGATTCCTGAGCAGACTTTTCAGATGTAATGGTCTCACCAGGATTCAGAAAGCTGTAGTGGATCAGACTGGTAGCAGACCCCCAAACAGTGACCACAACCTGTTTTGGTGCAAGTTTGACTTTGGGAAGTGCTTTGGAGCTTATTTGTCCAACCACTGAGCTAGTCATCACCGGCTGTCATGTAAATCCACTTTTCATTGCACGTCACAAAAAAATTGAGAAGTGGTTCGTTGTTGCATAAAATAAGAGGAGATGACACTTCAACATGATTTTTTTGATTTGTGGTCAGCTCAAGATGCACCCACTTATTGAGCCTTTTCACCTTTCCAATTTGCTTCAAATGCCAAACAGCTGTTGAGTGGTTGACATTGAGTTCTTCAGCAACGTCTGTAGTTGCAAGAGGATCAGCTTCAATTTGGTTGGCTCTCAATTTGACATTGTCAGCTTCCGATGACCAGCCACTATACTCCTCATCTTCAAGGCTCTCATCTCCTTTGCAAAGCATCTTGAACCGCCACTACACTGGTCATTCATAGCAGTTTGGGGCCAAATGCTTTGTTGATGTTGCAAGTTGTCTCCGCTGCTTTACAACCCATTTTGAACTCGAATAACAAAATCACTTGAATTTGCTTTTTGTCTAACATCATTTCCCTAGTCTAAAAGAAATATAAAAGAAAAAGCAAGTAATAAGCCATTAGCAAAAAAACATTAAGTGAGAAATGTGCATTAAAATGATGTATAACATAGCCACATTTAAAAATGTATTTCAACATCAAACGCCAAAGTTCAACAATGCAAAACTGCAATTACTTTTGTACCAACCCAATAAATAGTATGAGCAACATTGTTTTGACAGTTGAGAAAACAGGCTCAAAGAGGTTAAATAATTTGCCTGTGGTCATGCCACTAGGAAGTGGCACAGCAAGATTCAGACTCAGGACCATTCCAAAGCCTCCTTCATGAAGAGGGGCACCGCTCCTGTATATGGGCTTCCTTGTTGGCTGAGACAGTAAAGAATCTGTCTGCAATGCTGGAGACACAGTTTCGATCCCTGGGTCAGGAAGACTCCCTGGAGAAGGGGATGGCTACCTACTCCAGTATTCTTGCCTGGAGAATTCCATGGACAGAGGAGCCTGGCAGCTACAATCCATGGGGTCGCAAAGAGTCAGACATGACTGAGTGACTGACACGTACACACACACACACATACTCCCTGTGTTTATGCCATCTTGTAAATAGACATTGCGGAGTGCCTGCTTGTCACATGTCAGTGACAAGCACTGGCGACTCACACCAAAGGCCCGAGATTCATCCTGCGCTCTCCCTGAGACCCTAAAAGGAAGGAGAGAGGCTAAACAGTAATGTTTCTAGTCTCTTTTAATAATGGATAAACACTTGTGTCCACAGCACTTGAGAGTTCACAAAGCCGTTCATATCCATGATCTTAGTATACCCACACAACAACCCTAGGAAGCATATGACTTCTGTCCCTCTCTTCCCATGTAGAAGACAATATGGGAATTAGAGTGAACAGACTCATAGTACCTTCAACTTAAGTGTAATTTTGTATGCTAATGAACTTGGCTTTGTTTGTTTTATTTGGTACCTGGAACTTGCTTTGTTCCCGTGATGTTTGTACTTGATGGGCTATCAAGTTATAATGCTTTTGGCCTTGTTTTGCTCCTGTTTTGCTATTTGACCTTAAACTTAGGCCAAGTACCAGTGTTGACGATTGCAAAGGATTGCTTATTTTTTCTTTCTTTTTAAACATAACCTTCACTCTTTATTTATTTTTGGCTGGTGTACCAGCCAAAAGATCTAAGATTTCCCCATGTGGAATCTCAGTTCCCTGACTAGGGATTGAACCTGTGCCCTCTGTAGTGGGAGTTCAGCGTGTTAACCACTGGACTGCCAGGAAGTCATGAGGGACTGCTTATTTTTTCAACATGCAACCTTAGGGAACAAAAAGAAAGATTTCCACTTTAAGTTATGTTGTCAAAGTCAGTAGGTGCAGTGTCTTTAGGGCTGTTAGTCCTGTAAGTTCAAATTTACGATTAGGTGACAAGCTGACATTCAGGTTGTCCTTTATCTGATCAAAAACGGATAAAGGCTTTTTAAACAAACAAACAAACAAGAAAGACAGACTCACATATGTTGGGTGAAGTGTGTAAGGCCACACAGTTGGTAGTGTCATCTAACTTCTCTCCCACTGCTCTTCATACAGAACAACATGGATTCTTTCTCCTCCCAACTTTTTGTCAGCAAAACCTAACCCTTCCTTTTAACTGTGTTGACAGTCTTTAGTCTCCCTTGTAGCTATAAGGTGACATTGTGAGTTTCTCACTATAATCCGGAGAAGGCAATGGCACCCCACTCCAGTACTCTTGCCCGGAAAATCCATGGACAGAGGAGCCTGGTGGGCTGCAGTCCATGGGGTCGCTAAGAGTTGGGCATGACTGAGCGACTTCACTTTCACTTTTCACTTTCATGCATTGGAGAAGGAAATGGCAACCCACTCCAGTGTTCTTGCCTGGAGAATCCCAGGGACGGCGAAGCCTGGTAGGCTGCCGTCTATGGGGTCGCACAGAGTCGGACACGACTGAAGCGACTTAGCAGCAGCAGCAGCACTATAATCAGGCTCTCCATATTCATACTTTTCACACCTGTGATTCCTTATGTGATCTTTTCTCCTTTGGCTTTTGTGTGACTTGAGTGACCCCTGGAAACCATTCTGTTCTATTTCAGAGTGTAAGTCTAAGGAACTAAAACAGGCCCTATAACACACAAAGATCTCCCTTATTCTCTTTTCATTTATTCATCCATCCATCCATCCATTTTGTCTGTTCTCCCTCTCCCTTTCTTCCCTCCTACCCTCCCTCCTTCCCTTCCTCCTTTTCATTTCAGTTTTCCTTACTTCCTCTCTTCCAACTATCTATACATTCATCCAATAAACAAATATATACTGAGAATTTGCTACATATTGGATACTGTTCTAAGGACTAGGAAAGTAGCAGAGATAAAAACATACAACTTTCTTGTTCTTATAGTAGAGCATACAAAATATAAGTAAGAAAGCATCTCACAATTTCAGATAAAGATAATTGCAGTGAAGAAAATAAAATGATGAGGTAGAGCATGACTGCAAGATGATGCTTTAGTTTGAATGTTTAGGGAAGGCCTTTTTGGATTCAGAGATATTTGAACTGCAACCAGCCCTTTCAAGATCTGGGGGGATGATCTTCTAGGCAAAGGGAATAGGAATTATATAGGCAATCTTCTACCCACTCTCACTACAAACTCAGTGAATTAAGATTCACTTGTTATTCAGAGTGGCAGAAAAAGTGCAAGGATTCTTGCTGACCCAGATCCATTGTATGGAGAAAATGATGAAAGACAAAATTATTCAGGGGTCCTTCTCATGACCACTGGGGATGCAGGTAGCAAGCATAACATGGTGTGATCTAAGGGAATGAGCTTTGGGAAGAAATCAGGATGCCTAGGTTCTGTTCAGCTCCAAAGTAACCTGTTGTGGTAGCATACAAAACTCTCTTTTCCAATGCAACCCTTTATTTTCTTAAAAAAAAAAAAAGTAGTTATAATATTTTCACATAGAAACCAATGTGGAAAATAAGCAACCTAATAATGCTAAAATTTATTGAATGCTCTTATCATGCCAGGAATTATTCTAAGTGTTTTATGTGCAGCAACTTAAAACCTCTCAACAACTCTATAAGGGCTGTTACTATCTAAATATTAAAGATGAGACCTTCAAAGCACAGGGTGGTTAGGTAACTTGACCTAGTCCCACAGACAGTAAGTGGTGGAGTTGCATTCAGACCTAGGTCATCTGATTTGAGTGCCCTAGCTCTTAAGCCTTGTATAGTAATCCTTATCTCAAAGGGCAATAGAGCAGGTGACCTGGTTGAAGTCAGGAACCTTAACCCTCCCAACTCCTTCTTGTCTTCTTCCCAAAGATGTTCCCCTGGGCCTTGGGCTCTGTGAGGAAACGTTTTGAAAGTCTGAGGACAAGGAAATAGTAAAGGATTTTCCAGCCCTAGAAACTGGTTCCAGGAATAAGTAGGCCTCAGCTGGCATCATGAAATGGGACTCTAGAACCATTTCTCATCAGAGATCACAAGTGTCCTGGGAAAAGTGTATGATTAGGGATGGAACTAGGGCTTCCCTGCTGGCTCAGACAGTAAACAATCTGTCTGCAATGCAGGACATCCAGGTTGATTCTTGGGTTGGGAAGATCCTCTGAAGAAAGGAATGGTTACCCACTCCAATATTCTGGCCTGGAGATTTCCATGGAACAGAGAAGCCTGGCAGGCTAGAGTCCATGGGGTCACAAACAGTCAGACAGACTGAACAACTAACACACACACAGGGTTGGCACACATGTAGTGGCAAAGTGATTTCACCCAGTGAAATCCATGTGGCTTAGGATCATTTAAGGTTTTCCAGGAGAGAATGATGTCTGACTCTCTGTGACCCTTTTGGAGGCAGACCTGGGAGGAAAAGGGAGTGCATTGTGATTAGGACACACTGAACTCTCCCCAGACCACCTCTGCTAATGTTTTCTCCTCTTTCATTTAGCCTAGATGCAGTTTCCTCCCTCCAGTTTTCCAGACTGATATTATGACATTGATTTATATGGACTGAGGGATTCTCCTTTGTATCCTGGGTTAAAAAAGGACAAGTGTTCTTAGCTCCACTGAAGTGAGGTTAGCAGGGAGTATGGTGTGATTAAGCTCATGGATTATGAAGTCAGGCTGAAGGAATTTAAATCCCAGTTCTCTCTCTCATAGCTTCTGGTCTTGAGTGACTTTTAACTTTTCCAGTCCTTAGTTACCTCATCACAATGAGGACAACATATTAACATGCTTAACTCATATATATATATATATATATATATATATATATATATATACACATATATATATATAATTGTTAGAATTGTTAAAAAAGTAAATGTGATGATAAGTGTAAAGCACTTAGCATATTGACTGACATTTGGTAACTGCTCAGTAAACAGTCATTTTTTAAAATGATGCACATATTAGAGACGGAAAATGGTGTTTTTACTTAATACATATTCTTTACCAAAATTTAACAGAAATTTGATATTGGATGGGATTGGTTGTTCCAGTTTACATTTAGTTCATTTATTTAAAAAAATTGCTGAATATTAAGAATTACCAGGAATTTGATAAAATGTGAAACAACAAAGAAAAAACATCATTTTACCCCACCCATCCCTTGTTCTTTATTTGACCTCACTCTTTAGCCATTTTTTCTCCATCTTTGCATGCTTTACCTATGTAGTAGGGTAGAAAGTATAACAGTCTCAGATTTGGGAAATCTGATTATAGATATAAACTTAGTATTTGAAGATTGTGTGACACTGAATAAATAATAAAATCTCTTTGGAAATTCACCAGTCTGTAGCATTTTGGACTGATACCAAAAATCACTTCCAAATCAAAGATTTTATAATCCCATGCTTTCCTTAAGCAGAAGTTGAAGGGTATTTGAATTCACCAGTGATCCAAGTCTCTCCTTTGGTAGCTTTCTTTATCTAATCCTTAGACATGATTAGATACTCCTGGGGAAAAAGCAAGCAAGAGTTGCAAGGAGTTAACTGATGTTCCTAGAGCCATCAGTCGTTGTTTAGTTGCCCAGCCATGTCGGACTCTTTGTGGCCCCATGGATCACAGCACACCAGAGCCATCAGACCTAGGTTCAAATCCAAGTTACATTATGTAGCAGCCATGTGACTTTGGAGAAATTATTTCCACGCTCTAAGCTTCAATTTTCTAAATTTTAAAATAAATACAATAAACATATTAATCATGTGTAGTTGTTGTAAGGACTGAATAAAAATCAATGTATGTTTAATATTTTATAAAGTCTTAACTTTATTATATGTCCCCTTACCATGATTTCTATGACATCATTTGTATGCCTCCTCTTTCCCATCCAGTACTTACACTACATTCTAATTACTTGCATATCTACATCTTTCATTAATTGTGAGCTCTTAGAGTGTACAGACTCTTTCCTCCTTTCCTTTGCCCAATGCATGATCCAGAGCTACAAGTATCTTGATAAGTAATCAATAAATGTCTATAGAAACCAGCTGAAGCATGTAGGTACATAGATTGATAAATGTTTCTCCCCAGTTTATTTTCCAAAGACTAAAAACAGAAAAGAAAAATAGAACTGCTTAAGCAACTTCCCTGGTGGCTCAGATGGTAAAGCGTCTGTCTGCAGTGTGGGAGACCTGGGTTCTATCCTTGGGTCGGGAAGACTCCCTGGAGAAGGAAATGGCAACCCACTCCAGTACTCTTGCCTAGAAAATCCCATGGACGGAGGAGGCTGGTGTCCATGGGGTCGCAAAGAGTTGGACACGACTGAGCGACTTCACTCAAGCAAAATATGTACAGATGAAAAGGCAAATTTCAAAGACTTCATCAATACAGAAAATAAAAATAAAGAAAAACTTAGTGTTCTAGGAGTACTTGGACAAGAGTGTCCAGCATCCTGCTGCTACTGCTAAGTTGCTTCAGTCGTGTCCGACTCTGCGCAACCCCATAGATGGCAGCCCACCAGGCTCCCCCGTCCCTGGGATTCTCCAGGCAAGAACACTGGAGTGGGTTGCCGTTTCCATCTCCAATGCATGAAAGTGAAAAGTGAAAGTGAAGTTGCTCAGTTGTGTCTGACTCTTAGCGACCCCATGGACTTCAGCCCACCAGGCTCCTCCGTCCATGGATTTTCCAAGCAAGGGTACTGGAGTGGGTTGCCATTGCCTTCTCTGGTCCAGCATCCTAGCAGAAGAGAAAATGCCAACAGCCAATGCTAGTTGATTCAGCACCACGGACAGCCACACAATCATTTCAGTGGTGCAAAGAGCTGGGGCTGGAACACGTGAGGCAAATAGGAGACTATTGATAAATCAATCTAGAGAGGTATGCAAGAGCCAAGTGGAAGACAGGAGGTTTGGACAAAGCCTATCAGTAAAGTAGTATGGACAACCTCTATGCAGGGAGTGACATGGCCAGATTTTAATCCTAGAAAGAACACTTTGGATGATTGTATTTGAATAGCTGGTGTTAGAATACAAGAAATCATTTAGAAGAGAACTGCAACAGTTTGAGAGAACAGTTATGAGGGCATGAGCTGGGTATATGTGGTGGGAGGACGAGAGATAAGAGAAAGTGTGGGAAATAATAAAGAAGTGGAATCAGTGCTTTTTAATGGAAGGAGACTGAAGCAGGACTTTTGTTTGGGCTATGAGCTTTGCTATAAAGTATACTGGAGAGATAAGGAAATTGAGAGCTAAAAAATATTGAAGTCAGAGTTGATGTATTCAGTTTAAGATGTTAGTGTGACATTCATGTGGAAGTGTCCAGTGAGCAGTTGAGTATACAGGTTTGGAGTTCAGACAAAAGGATGAGATATAATGAACACTGAATGAAAATATGTTGTGCTGCTATATTATGCTAATCTGGCTCAGTTCAGTTCAGCTCAGTTGCTCAGTTGTGTCCAACTCTTTGTGACCTCATGAATTGCAGCACGCCAGGCCTTCCTGTCCATCACCAACTCCTGGAGTTCACCCAAACTCATGTCCATCGAGTCAGTGATGCCATCCAGCCATCTCATCCTCTGTCATCCTCTTCTCCTCCTGCCCCCAATCCCTCCCTGCATCAGAGTCTTTTCCAATGAGTCAACTCTTCACATGAGGTGGCCTAAGTATTGGAGTTTCAGCTTTAGCATCATTCCTTCCAAAGAACACCAAGGGCTGATCTCCTTTAGAATGGACTGGTTGGATCTCCTTGCAGTCCAAAGGAATTTTAAGGAGTCTTCTCCAATATCACAGTTCAAAAGCATCAATTCTTCGGTGCTCAGCTTTCTTCACAGTCCAACTCTCACATCCATACATGACCACTGGAAAAACCATAACCTTGACTAAATGTACCTTTGTTGGCAAAGTTATATCTCTGCTTTCTAATATGCTATCTAAGTTGGTCATAAATTTCCTTCCAAGGAGTAAGCATCTTTTAATTTCATGGCTGCAGTCAACATCTGCAGTGATTTTGGAGCCCAGAAAAATAAAGTTTGACACTGTTTCCACTGTTTCACCTCTATTTCCCATGAAGTGATGGGACCAGATGCCATGATCTTCGTTTTCTGAATGTTGAGCTTTAAGCCAACTTTTTCACTCTCCACTTTCACTTCCGTCAAGAGGCTTTTTAGTTCCTCTTCACTTTCTGCCATAAGGGTGGTGTCATCTGCATATCTGAGGTTCTTGAGATTTCTCCCAGCAGTCTTGATTCCAGCTTGTGTTTCTTCCAGCCCAGCGTTTCTCATGATGTTCTCTGCATAGAAGTTAAATAAGCAGGGTGACAATATACAGCCTTGACGTACTCCTTTTCCTATTTGGAACCAGTCTGTTGTTCCATGTCCAGTTCTAACTGTTGCTTCCTGATCTGCATACAGATTTCTCAAGAGGCAGGTCAGGTGGTCTGGTATTCCCATCTCTTTCAGAATTTTCCACAGTTTATTGTGATCCACACAGTCAAAGGCTTTGGCATAGTCAATAAAGCAGAAATCGATGTTTTTCTGGAACTGTCTTCCTTTTTCCTATTTATTGACTCATTCACAATCTCATTAGGATCTTGCTGATCACTGGTACCAACAGGCATTGCTTATAAGTGGTAAATCTATAGCCTGAGGTCATATCCAAGATGACCAATTCATTGAGACTCTTTTTAATCTTTTGAACTCTTCCAAGATTAGCCAATGGCAATCGGAGAAGGCAGTGACACCCCACTCCAGTACTCTTGCCCGGAAAATCCCATGGATGGAGGAGCCTGGTAGGCTGCAGTCCATGGGGTTGCTAAGAGTTGGGCATGACTGAGTGACTTCACTTTCACTCTTCACTTTCATGCATTGGAGAAGGAAATGGCAACCCACTCCAGTGTTCCTTCCTGGAGAATCCCAGGGACAGAGGAGCCTAGTAGGCTGCCGTCTATGGGGTTGCATAGAGTCAGACACGACTGAAGCGACTTAGCAGCAGCAGCAAGATTAGCCATCTTCAAATTTTCTCAGATTTTTCCTGAGTTGTGGCCTGTTCCACTTACAAAAATCTAATTGTCTTGGCCATATTTTGATAGAAGCTCAAGTGCTGCTGTCTCTAAGAAGCTTCATATATGCAGATATTCTAAAAGCTGCAACTCATGTTATCTCTCTGGCCATCCCAGAATCAAATATTCAGAAAACCTCAGGGCTAGGAAGTGCTTTTGCCGAAAAGTACATTTATTAATGGAAAATGTGAGGCCAAAGCAGAGAAAGTGACTTACTGAAGTTCCAGTTCACTCAAAATGTTTATTGTACCATGTGCTGAGTACTTTCCTAGATGCTGGAAATACGAAGGTCCCGTTGAAAGATATGGCTGCTCTTCTGTTTTAGTGAGTTTATGGTCTACCAGGAGGGGGATAAACACTGCTAACCAAGATACTGTCATATAGCCTGGGGAAGTGATAACTCGGTTAAGATGATATCTTTCCCCACTGCATAAAAATAAAAAATCTCTTGGTGAGTGGCAATGTGTAGCAGAGCAAGGATTCTGATATCAGGTTTGCCTAACTCTTAATTCCAAGTCCTTTTCAAGATATCACTTGTCTTCTTTATTAATGGATAATATAATTTGCTTATATCATAGTTGAAGAGTAGTTAAGGGCATGAATCAGATTACCTGGATTCAAATCTCAATTCCTCATTTACTACCTCTGTACCTTGGATAAGTTACTCACCCTATCTGAATATTAAGTTCCACTCATCAGTAAACTGCAGATAATCTCTACTTCATTGGGCATGCTGTGTTTAATATATGATACTAATTTTCTTTATTTTTTAATATTTTTTTTTATTTTTATTTATTTGGCTCTTCTGGGTCTTAATTTTTGCAGGGGCTTTTCTATAGTTGCAGCGCAAGGGCTTCTTACTGGGGTGGCTTCTCCTGTTGTGGGGCATAGGCTCTAGGGTGTGCGGACACTGGGAGCTATAGCACACGGGTTCAGTAACTGTGGCTCCAGGGCTCTGGAGCATAGGCTCGGGGCTGCAGCACACAGGCTCAGTGAAGGCACGTGGGGTCTTCCCAGATCAGGGATGGAAGCCACATCTTCTGCATTGGCAGGTGGATTCCTTACCACTGCGCCACCAGGGAAGCCCTATGATACCAATTTTTATGTTTTAGATAAACTCCAGGGTTCTTTGGGCTTCCCAGGTGGTGCAGTGGTGAAGAATCTGCCTGCCAGTACAGGAGATGAAAAAGACTCAGATTCAATCTCTGTGTTGGGAAGATCCCCTCGAGCAGGAAACGGCAACCCCTTCCAGTATTCTTGCCTAGAAAATTCAGTGGACAGAGGAGACTGGCAAGCTACATTTTATGGGGTTGCAAGGAAATTAGATGTGACTGAGCACACACACACACACACACACACACACACACACACACGCACACATATGCACAAGGTTTTTTACAATTCAAACACTGGTCTCTACTGCTTTCTGCTAAGGGAAGCTGGGGGTGTGAATAGAAGAGCCCGAGGCTGGGAACTAGGACCACTGGATTTCGGTCCAAGCTTCCATCCTTAATTGCTGTCAGTTTGGAGCAGTCATGTGACTTTTCTGGGCTATAATTTTCTATCCTCCAGTTGTAATCTCTAACGTGCCTTCTTTTTACCTGATGGACTATTATAAGGAAGATGGGTCTTATTTGGAAAGACCCTGATGCTGGAAAAGATTGAAGGCAGGAGGAGAAGGGGATGACAGAGGATGAGCTGGTTGGATGGCATCACCAACTCAATGGATATGAGTTTGAGTGAACTCTGGGAGTTGGTGATGGATAGGGAGGCCTGGCGTGCTGCAGTCCTTGGGGTTACAAAGAGGTGGACACAACTGAGTGACTGAACTGAAGTGAACTGATAAGGAAAGACTTGTAGAAATAAGGCTTGACTCTGCCGTATGTCGGTCACACTTTCCTCCTTTCCCTTAACTCTTAATTTCTGTACTTCAAGTTACTCACATTGCTTTTGTCCAACAAACAATGCTATGTGGGTAATGTACTACATTTGCTAGATCTGCATGGGGCTCAGAATATCTGGACATAAATTGAGGAAAAGACACTGGTGGCCACCCAGCCGTCTTATCACCATAGCCGTCAAAGGCACAGCATTTTGCATATGCAATCTGGAACAAGATGAAAATTTCAAACAACATTTGTTGAGATTCATCTTTTTCTAGGACCTACTATGAGCCAGGTTTTTCCACCTATGGAAGACAACCCTGAGAAGCAGTCATTCCATTTCACAGATGAGAAAACTAAGCTTTAAAGTGACTTAATTGAGGTTGCACTAAGGGCACATATAGATTCCAGCTCAACTTCCACATTCTGATTTAGTTCATTCGTGCCCGATGATTTAATTTTTTGTTTGGAGTAGTCATAGAGCATCATCCCTGTGACATGTGATTTTGTGACTTGGGATATTGAGAAGCCCCACACTCTTTTCAGAATAGGCTCTTATATCTTTTCTAGATGAGGGAGAGACTATGATGATTAAAAGGCACAGGTTCACCTTAACCTAGCTGCTGCCTTTCATGAATCTGAGGCTCTGAAGTTGTATCATTATTCCAATAACCTCATCACTGGCATCCTTTCAGAGTGAGTGGAGTAGGGTTGGGGGAGTTGGTAGTGGAACCAAAAGAAGCTGAATTCAATGTAAGCTGAACACCAGAGTCTCCTGAACTGAAGGCTTTTTGGGTCAATGAACCTGGCTCATGAACGTGACATGTCTTCCCTTCTTTACCCTCATACCTGAACTTTTACTATTGTCCTGGAAAAATTGGGGAATGGATATCTATAGTACCTGATGAAAAACAATAGAAAAGAACTTTGTGGGTGAGTTGGGAGAAGAACAGAAAGAAGATGGTTAAAGAAGAAAGCAGGAAACTCTAAGATTCTCTGAAAAATATATAAAAGCAACATTCTTTAGAGAAAAACACCAGACTGTATTTAATCAGGGATATGGGGCTTTCCTGGTGGCTCAGATGGTAAAGAATCTGCCTGCAATGTGGAGTATCTGGGTTTCATTCCTGGGTTGGGAAGAGCCCCTGGAGAAGGGAATGGCTACTCACTCCAGTATTCTTGCCTGGAGAATTCCATGGACAGGGAAGCCTGGCATGGGGTCACAAAAAGTCAGACATGACTGAGCGACTAATACTTTCACTTTATCTTTCTTTTACTGATCAACTCTCTCCTTATTTTTATAGCTTTTACCATAGAATTAGTAAAATCAATATTAGTTTTTTTCACAGAGTAGAAATAATCTTGAAAAACTTAGCTCTGGTTATAATTTCTAAAAGCAAATCCTATTCTTCCCTCTTAATTCAAATTATAAAATTGCAGATGTATTCAGCAGAAAAATATTGACCTAGGATATCATAAGATTATTCTTAAGATTTCAGGATATCTTATAAAATCCTGCATTCAAAAATTTCAATATTAATTTTAGAGTTAATAGCACTGCACATTCTTCACTGAACAGCAACTAAAATATTTCTGTTTGGAAAATTATCTTCAAGTCTTACAGAACAGGGATATGCTAAAAATAGCACTAAAGTTTTAGCTTGACAGATAACATTAACCGAAGTGAGGAATAAAAGAGAAATATTAAGCTGGCTCTGGATGGGGAAGATTCACGAGTTATCCACATACAAGTAGAAAGAAATTTTATAAGGTTTAGTGAAAATGTCAGACTGTCTTTCTCCTGGGCCTTTGAACATTTTCCCTTTTGTCTGATAATTTTTGCTGTATTTCAACATGTTCTGAAGCTCCCCAAGATCTGGACTCTACTGTATTTTCCCACAGCACTTACCACCTCCTAAAATAAAAAAAAAATTTCATTATATTCTTGTTTGCTTCTCCCATGCTCCTCTGACAATGTAATGGAAGAGGGACATTGTTATTGTCATCACAGTTGTATCCACAGCACCTAAAACAGGTCCCACTTTGCAAAAAACCTTGGTAAATATTTGTGAGATGGATAAAAATATACTTTGTAGCACATCTCCTCCCTAAAACTTATCCTAAACAAGTTTCATCTTGCCTTTACTCCATTAAGGCAATTTTAACACCGTATATTAAAAAAATTTTTTGAAGTACATGTAGTATAAAATTACTATTTTATTTTGTATAATTATTATTATTATTTGTTATACTTTATTAATGAGGATTGATGTGGATAATTGACAATCTAGAAAACACTTTTTTTATTTATTTATTTTTTTTTTATTTTTAGTTTTTTATTTTTTAAATTTTAAAATCTTTAATTCTTACATGCATTCCCAAACATGAACCCCCCTCCCACCTCCCTCCCCATAACATCTTTCTGGGTCATCCCCATGCACCAGCCCCAAGCATGCTGCATGTAGAAAACACTTAATATTTAATAAAAATAATAATATTTAATAAAAAATTCTTTATATCTATCCACTTTCTTTGTCTATATGGAGGAGGTTCTCAAAGAATAGTACATGTGAAAGAAACATGTTTTTTAGATGATTTTATCCCATTTTAAGTCATTGAGAACCCAAATTTATATTTTCAAAAACTTATAAAATATTAATCTTCCAAGCCTTTGCAAATGATAAGTAATAACTATAAGATTATCACAAGACAGAGATAGCATGTTAAGCATTTGAAAAGTTACACAATTTCAATGAATGCATTTCACAAACTATTAAATATATGCCAATGAGGAAATAATTTTAAAAAGACATGGTATGCTGACATTGGGCATGTTTTACATATTTTTTTAAATCAGGATATAGTCATTTTACAATGCTGTACAGCACAGTGCATTGGCTGTGTGTGTGTGTGTGTGTGTGTGTGTGTGTGTGTATCTCCCCTCCTTCTTGGCCTCTCCCCCATCCCATCCATCTAGGTCACCACAGAGCACCCAGCTGAACTCCCTGCAGTATACAACAGGTTCCCACTAGCTATCTGTTTCACACATGGTAGTGTGTATATGTCAATACGAGTTTCCCACTTCATCCCACCCCTTCCATCCACACATCTGCTCTTAATGTCTGTGTGTCTGTCTTTCCTGCAGACAGGTCCCCGTTTTAGAGTATACAGTTTGGTGGTTCATTCACAAACTTCATAGATTTAGCACATTCACAATGTTGAGCAAACACTCCCTCAATCGAGTTCCAAAACATTTTCACCAGCCTTAAAGACATCCCTGTTGCCATTAAGGAATCAATCCCCATTTTCCCCTACCTCTTAGAACCTGATGCTTTCTGTGTCTGTTTTATATAAAAGGAATGGAATAATATATAATCTTTTGTGTTTGGTTGTTTCAGTTCAGTTCAGTCACTCAATCATGTCTGACTTTGTGACCCCATGGACTCCAGCATGCCAGGCCTCCCTGTCCATCACCAATTCCTTACTTACTCAAACTCATGTCCATTGGTTGGTGATGCCATCCAGCCATTTTATCTTCTGTCATCCCCTTCTCCTTCCTCCTTCAATCTTTCCCAGCATCAGGGTCTTTTCAAATGAGTCAGTTCTTTGCATCAGATGGCCAAAGTATTGGGAGTTTCAGCTTCACCATCAGTCCTTCCAATGAATATTCAGGACTGGTTTCCTTTAGGATGGACTGGTTGGATTTCTTTGTAGTCCAAGGGACTCTTAAGAGTCTTCTCCAACACCACAGTTCAAAAGCATCAATTCTTCAGTGCTCGGCTTTCTTTATAGTCCAACTCTCACATCCATACATGACTGTTGGAAAAACCGTAGCTTTGACTAAATGGACCTTTGTTGGCAAAGTAATGTCTCTGCTTTTTAATATGCTATCTAGGTTGGTCATAGCTTTTCTTACAAGGAGCAAGCATCTTCTAATTTCATGGCTGCAGTCACCATCTGCAGTGATTTTGGAGCCCAAGAAAATAAAGTCTGTTGCTGTTTTCATTGTTTCCCCATCTATTTGCCATGAAGTGATGGGACTGGATGCCATGATCTTAATTTTCTGAATGTTGAGTTTTAAGCCAACTTTCTTATAGTTAGCACAGTGTTTTTGAAAAGTGCATTCATTGTATTAAATATAATGTATCAGATTGTCATTACTGTTTAAGCCTGAGTAATATTCTGTTGTGTGTATGTATATAGAACATTTCGCTTACTTGTTCATCTATCTCTTGATGGACATTTAAGTGGTTTCCGCCTTTTGGTTATTGTGAATAGCGCTGCTATAAATAGTCCTGTGCAACAGTTTGTTCGCACCATATCTTGATTACTTCTTTTCTAATCTCCAAATTGTGGACTCCATTAGGGCAGGGATGGAATTGGTCTTGTTCACAAATGTATCCCCAGATGGAGTTGCGCTCTGGATAATATTTGTTCAATGAATGACTTGAATACAAAATGTCCAATTCTCTTGAATATTTCATTAAAAGGGAATTATTGGAATTTCCTAAGTTAATAGGGATATCACAGCTTTAAAAAAATTTAAGAATGCCATAGAAATGAAAGAATATCTATGCCTTAATTCCATATAAGTGTTTCCCAGGTGGCACTAGTGGTAAATTCCATATAAAGGCTAACTGCAGTAAAGTGGAAGGGGGATGAGGGTGGTTGAGAGGAATGAAGGACTCAAGTGGGGCTGGAGAGGAGGCAGCAGCAGCTGACAGAGACGCAAACGCGTGGGGGAAGGTAGGGTGTACGGAGGGCTGGGGGGAAGCGTGAACAGAGGGCAGAGGGTGCAGAGATGAAGAACACCAGGCAGTTCTTAGGTTGCTCTATGCCTCTTAAGCCGAAGGAAGTTGAGAGAAGTCCTCTCTGCCCCCAAGAAACAGCTTTTTGTCTTTTATTTTCAAGCATCAAAGTTGATTTCTGAAATAAAGGTTTGCTTTAGTGTGGAATTCTGAAGGTGTTCCCCAGGTGTTCAAGAGTGACTTTGGCTTTTAGAAGAAACTTTTGAAATGGAAAGTGGCCTTCACACTGTAGTCACAATTTAAAAAAAAAAAATTGTTGTACCAAAACATGTAACAAATTTACGCTTTTAATAATTAATAAGGGTACATTTACAGTATTGTTAACTATATGCACATTGTTGTGCAGCAGATCTGTGGAACGTTTTCCTTCTTGCATGACTGATACTCTTCACCCATTGAACTTAACTAAGCATTTATAGGACACCAACTGTGTGCCTGCAATTAAAAGAGACCATTGCCTCTCTGGGTAATTTGCTCCTTCATCCATTTACGTCTGGAGACTCTGTTCATTTACATATATTAACACTAAGCATGCATATTTTTTGCAGTGCTTCACAAGTTATAAGGCACTTTCCTTATATTTCGTTATTAAGTAAATTATAATGTACTTCTTATTTACTCCATTATTTGATCCCCTCCCACACTGTTAGTATTTGGTTTTACAAATGAGGAAACTAAAGTCACGAGGAGAGTAGTTTATCCAAGATTACAGAGCTAGAGAGTTGCAGAGCTAAGATTTGAAGTCGGTTTTTGCAAATGAGTTCTTCCCAGTGGATTATGCTACCATGATTCATTTGAAATAGCATTAAAGAGTGACTTTAGCTTTTCCTCTTGGGTTACTTAGAAAAATGAAAAATATTTATAAAATAAATTTCATTATCTGGTTCAAAATAGCTTTTAAAAATTCACTGTGTAAGTTGCTTGTTTCTCTTAACAAATTCCTCTGACCCAAAATGTTTTTCTTACTTAGCTTTTATTTATTGTTCTAAACCGTATTACTTTGCAAGTATTAGCCATTGCATTAGACAAGTGCTAAAGTGCTAGAACCAAATTTGGGCTTGAATCCTATATTTGTTGCTAAATTAGTTGTGTGACCTAGGAGAAGCCAATAACCTTAAGTTTCAATGTGCCCATCTGTAAAATGGTGATTGTAATAATAGCTACCTCAAACTGTTCTAATGAAGAGTAGATGAGATAATACATCAAAATTGCTTAGCATATTTCCCTGGCCCATAGCAAGCTCTCAACAAATGAGAGATGTTATTACTATCCTAAATATGAAAAATGAATATTTTATCCAATTGAACCCATTTTTAGTAAAGGACTGGATCCTTGCAGCCAGAAAGTATGGAAAGAGTCCAGAATTTGAAGCCAAACTGAAGTAAGTGCCAATCCCGTTTCTGCCAGTTAGGAGCAGTATGGATTTTGTTTCCTTACTGCACATTGAGGATGCTAATACCTAGCTAGCTCACTAGATTCTTGTGAGTATATTTTTAAAGACCCTGAGATATCATAAGTGTTCAATAAACAGAAGCTAGTGTTGTTATTATTATGAATATTATTATTTAAAATAAAAAAATCTCAGTCTCACATACCAAGAGATCTAGAGACCCAGAGAAGACACCAAGGTGAATGGCAGCTGAGTGTAGAATTCTATCTTTTGGGATCAGAATTCAGATAACCCTTAAAACTATCCTAAAAATATTAACAAGATATATCTTATAGCCTAGATTACAAAATGCCACGGTCATTATTATGTCATGGATGTTTGTCTCTGCATCTTATTCTTTTTAGTCCAAAGCCTTTACATCTAATTTAACTAATTTCTTGATCATCCACTACATGACTAATCCTGTCACTGGGGGAAACACCAAAACCAATGGGCTGATTTCTTTTCAGCTGATATTCTTGGAGGGGTTTTACTCAATTCTATGACACTAAGTACATCTATATCCTGATGACTACCATTTTATTTCTTTGGTCCCACCTTCTCCTCTTGACCTTCAGACTCATCTCATTTGCCTATTTCCATGTTCATGTAGGTGTGAAACATCTCAAAGATAATGGGGCTAAAGCAGAACTGTTGACATATTCTCCACCCTGCTCCATAAGCCTGCCTTTACCTCAGTATATCACATTCAGTAAATGACACCAAGTTCACCCAACTACTTGGTCCAAAGTTGGAATAATCTATGACCTTTGCCTTTCTTTCACAGCCTATATCCAATGTATCAGCAAATATCATCAGTTTTACTTTCAGAATATAATCCTAATCCAGCCGTTTCTTCCCGATCCCCTCCATTCTCATCCTTGCCATCAATCTTTTGCACTTGCTTGACCAAACCCCTTCCTTCCAGCCTTGCCTCCAGGTCAATGGCTATGATCACATACATGGTACACAGTACAACTCCAGGGACACTGTCCACATCAATTTCAGTGTGAAGATGCCCCTGAAGTAGTGCTTCACAGTGACCTTACTTGCTTTCTTCCAGTCTACTCTCCATGGAGCAAAAATTTCAAATTTAAGTCAAAACGTATTGCTGCTCTCCTCAGAATGCCTCAACACTGCCTTTCACACCTTTAGTAAAGTCTGCAGTTTTGTAAGATGCCACAGAATCTGGCTTCAAACCACACCACCTCGTTTAATTCTCCTCTTCCACTCTCTCACTGTCTTCTGGTCATATAAGTCTCTTTGCTTTTCCTATAGACCATCTCAAGTACATTCCCCTCAGGGCCTTTGAAGTTGCTGGTCCCTCTCTCTGGATCCTCTTCCTACAGGTATTTGCATAGTGCATGCTAAGTCACTTCAATCATGTACAACTTTTTGTGATCCCATGGACTAGAGCCCACCAGGCTCCTCTGTCCACAGAATTCTCCAGGCAAGAATACTGGAGTGGGCAAGGCAACCCACTCAGGAGATCTTCCCAACTCAGGGATCAAACCCATGTCTCTTATGTGTCCTGCATTGGCAGCTGGGCTCTTTACCCCTGAACCACCAAGGAAGCCCCATTATGCACCCTCATCTAAGTCAGGTATTTGCTCAAGTGTTCCTTCTCAGGGAGGGCTTCTCTGATCATCCCATGATTTAATGTGATATTGTTTTACCTGGCTTTATTTTTTGTATAGCTTTTATTCTACCTTGCATGATAGATTTACTTATTTATTTGGTTTTTCTCTGTCTTTCTCATGGGCATTTAATCTTTATGAGGGTATAGATGTTTTCTCCCATTTTACTCAATACCATATTCTAGGAAGGGCTAGTGCATAAGTGTTCGGTAAATATTTAGAGACTGAATGAATGGGATATGAAATTTATTCATTGGTTCATGAATTCCTTCTTCCTTCATTGAACAATCATTCACTAATAAGTTATTCTGTGCTAGCATCTCACATACATGATTTTCTCTCACCCTAACAATAATGTGATCTTGATTTTTACAAGTTAACAGGGTTTTGTAGAGAGGAAGAATCTGGGCTACACGAGGTATTAGTTTGATTGACTTCACTGCCCATAAACTTGCCACTCTAGCAAATTATCACTTACCTAGCCTATGCTGGCGAGTGGTTATGCACGGCACTTGATGAAATAAAAAAATTGGAAATGATTTAATTATGACAATATGTAGAGTTTATTTAGGTAGTATATCAGTCAGGTTTTGCAGCAATAATAAACAACCTCTGTCTCAGAGGCTCATGACAACAGATATTTATTTCTTATTTGCATTATATGAAAGCTGTGGATCAGCTGGGTTCAGCTTAGCTTATGTGTCTCCTTGTACTGCAACCTAAACCAAAGAATGGCCGCTAGCTGGGAATGCTCTTTTCTCAGTGGAGGCGGGAATGAGAGGGATCAAGCTAAACCCTGCAAGCACATTTTAAGCTCCTGATTGGATTTGACAAGGGTCGCATATTCCTGATCTTCCATTGGCCAAAGAAGGTCACACGGCCACGCTCAAAGTCAGTGAGGCCAGGATGCAGATTCCTCCCTCAGTTTGTGTAGGCATATCACATGTAAATAGGTGGGAACATATAATCCTATCATAGAGAAACAGAGAAGAGTTCAGAAAAATAATCCCCAATCTATCAAAGACAAAGAAGATATTTTTAAAAATGAGATCCACGGGACAAAAACAGCAAAAGACCCCTTTAGTTATCCTTGAGAATAGAATGGTTTAGGGTCTGTCTTCACATTGGCAAATTTGAGTTGACATTATTCTTATTTCCACTAGTAGTGAATGGTTTCAGAGGGACTTCACTCTTGCTTTTTTGCATGCATTGACTCTGTGAAGACTTTGAAATCTTACTCTATGCTAGACACTAGGGAAACAAGATGAACTTCACAAAAGATTTTTTGGAAAACAAACTGTTAAATTATTTGTTTACAATTAGAGCTATATAATTTTTAGCAGCCAGTATCTTTGGTACCTTGTCCAAAAGATCTTTTTCTCCTGAAGCTACGGAAGCCAAATTAGAGGCGATGATCAGGGCATTAAAATAAAAGGGAATTAAAATGTCTCATCAGAGTTTGTACTGAAGCATTGACTCTTAAATGAACTATAAGTTGTAACCCTCACATATAGTAGTATCTCAATCTCCTTCTCTCTCTCTCTCTCACGCACACATACATACACTCACACTCACACTCAGTGTTGTAGGTGCCCTGATATATGCATGCTCTTTTGCATCTTTTCATACAGACTTTGTGTACAACTCTTTAGCTAACATCCTTTATCAAGGCTTTAGTGGACCACTAAAATGTCATTTATTCAACTGCACCCCTCTCATTTTTCTGTGAAGAGAGTATTTTTTCTTCTTCTGAGAACTATGCCTTTCCTTTCCCCTACCATAGCTATGCAATCTGCAAGAGCCACTGCCTGATTTATACCTGGGCATCGGATCTCAGCCTGGCCAATATGAGCTCTTGCTTTACATTTTTGGAGCTGGGATTAAGAAACTGCATCAGTGCACCTCTCCAGAGGAATGAAATGAGTGATGTGAGCCTAAGAAGGTTTAGGCTTCTGTGTTTCCTCTCTTGTGAAGGAAGGCAGCCCGAATGAGAGAAAATAAAGCTGACATACTGAGGGAGTCAGAGAAAAGACGTAGGCACATGCCATCATGGGTAGTTTTCAAGTTCCAAGTCCAACTGTTCTTGATGTCCAGCTGTCTTACTGCCCTGATTGTATCTGAATATTCATCCCTTTCTTGGATCCTGTGAATAATTAATGCCTCACCTTTTTGGGCAAAGATAGTTTAAGTTGAATTTCTGCTTCTCGCAGACAGGTCATTCTCTGGAGAATAATGGCATTTTAAAAATTGTCCTTGGAGGAAAAAAAAAGAGAGAGACACTGAAGGTATTTCAGGGATGGGCAGGAAGAGGGGGTCCCTGGTGGAGAAGTTTGGGGAAACCCAGCAGGGGGTGGAGTCACAGATGATTTAGAGAGGAGGGCTTTGAGAAGAAAGGGATAATCTGCAGTAGTCACACACACTTTTGAGAGAATTGGCAAGATGGGGACGAGAAATATTGGATTTCATCACAAGGAGGTCACATAAGCAAATACAGTGGAGAGGTGGCTGCATAAGCCAGCCAACATAGATCAGGGAGTAAATGGAGCTGAGGAAGACCAGACTGTGAATGTAAAGAATGTTAGGAGATTTGACAATAAAGAAAAGGCAAGAAATAAGATCAGCATCAGTAGCTTCCTTTAAGGCAGGTTTTTAGTTTTTTCCTTTCTCAGTGTGGGAGAGATAAAACCAATAAATATTTGCCAAGTATGTATTGTATTTCAGATACAATGTTAAGTGTTGGAATAAAAAGATGAATAAAACACCAGCAAGTTTGAATAAATTATGGTTAATCCATAAAATGGAGAACTAGCAGCTCTAAAAATAAAAGGACTATTTAATAAAATCTTTTAAAATATTAACTTAAAAATCAGGTTAAAAAATCAGCATGTACATATAGTCAAATTTTTACTGTATACCTTAAAATAGATATGTACACACAGAAAAAAGGATGGAAGAATACACACAAAAAATAATAATTGGTGGTTAGTATTGGTGTTCAGATTTATGGGCAACGTTTATCCTTTTCTAATCTACATTTTCTAAATTTTCTGTACTTAGCCTGTGCTACTTTTATAGTAAGGAAAATACACAAAAATAATATATATCTAAAAATTGTTGTAGTGCAGACCCTGAAGTTGGTCACCAACTAATAGAAGGAATGACAGACTAAACCACCAAGTGCATGCAACACTACTTATTAAACCCAAAGACAAGAGTTTCCGTGGGTAGACAGTAATTACGTCTCCCTGGTGGGGCTGGGGAGCCTTCTCAGAGGAAGTGATGTTTCAGTTAGGTCTTGAACAATGAGCAAGAATTGCTCTGGCTAAGGAGACCGCATATGTTAACACATATATATGGAATCTAGAAGGATGGTACTGACCGTAGAGCAGTAATGGGAAGCAGACATAGAGATCAGACTTATGGACAAGGGTTGGGGAGAACAGGGAGAGGGTGAGATAAATGGAGAGTGGGATGGCTGCATATACACTGACATGTGTAAATAGATAGCCAATGGGGATTTGCTGTATGACTCGGGAAACTCATATGGGGGCTCTGTAATAACCTAGAGGGGTGGGAACGGGTGGGAGGTGGGAGGGAGATTCAGGAGGGAGGGGACATATGCATGCCTATGGTTAATTCATGTTGATGTATGACAGAAAGCAAAATTGTAAGCCAATCATCAGTCAATTAAAAATAAATATTTTATTTTAAGGCCATGAGAAAACAAGCATAAAGCAGGAAAGTCCATCAAGCATTCAAGGAATTGTAAACATTCTGAGGGCAGAAGGGGAGGGCAGAGGGAAGGTGGCTGCTGGAGCAAGAGGCGTTTGTTGCCTATTAAGGACTGGCAATGGAGAACGAGCAGAGTGTCAAGCAAGTCTTTGCAGAGAAGCCCTGAGCAGACCCACGTGAAGAGGACGCAGCGGAGCTGATGGGGTCGGTGAGGAGGCTGAAGGTCTAAGTGTGAAAGGGCGAGGACTCAAACCAGGAAAATGGGAGAAGGATTGGAGAAGCAGGGCTATATTAGAGAGTTATTTAGGAAGAGAAGGTGATAGGGTTTAATAGCCACATTAATAGCTATTGCATGGGTGCTCTGGAAGAAGACCTTTGAGATGGATTTTGGGGTACAAGATGAAGGGAAAAAAGAACTGTGAAGAGTCGTTCAGAGGGAGAAGTCAGATTGCATTGTAGGCCTTAGCCCTAGTTTTTTTTTTGAAAGGGGATTCTTTATTGATGTAAAATTTTACTCATTTATGTATATTTATTTCTCATTCATTTACCCAGTCCATCATTTATCTTCTTACTTAAACAATGAAGGAATATACCACCAAAAACAAAAATTGAAAACACTATTGATGTTATATCTAGCTCTGTGCTCTTTCCCATCTCTCATTGCCTTCTCCTGTCCTCCTAAAAATGTCACTGTCCTAACCTTAGCCCAAATTGCAGGGCTTGGGTGCAAGTATTCCCCATCAGAGCTGTACTGCATTGGACCCAAACGGCCATGCCTTTCTACCCCTGCCTCAGTCAGTCATGAGATACGACAATCCCAGAAAAGATGTGACCTCAGGTGATGTGACTCTGCAGGCAGATCCTGAAGCAGCTGGAGGCTGGGGAACAAGTCTGTCTTTGAAGGGGCCTGGGCAGTGCATCTCTGTGCTTATGGCAGCTAGCAACTGTGTACGGCATGCTAGGATTACATTGCTCATTTCACCTTCACCCCACACTACAAAGGAGTCAACACCATCATCTCCATTTTACAAATGAGGGAAGGTGCACAAAGAAATCAAGAAATTTGCCCAAATTAGCTAGTGAGCAGTAGAGTACGGATTAAAATTTGAATTTGGCTTTAGTGCCTATGTACTTAACCACTGGCCCACACCACCTGTCACTGAGAGTGTGGGGAAGGGGACAGGGAATTGTGACTAGAGGCGTGGGTGGGTTGGGTCTGCTAGTTCTCCTATAACAGTACAGCCGGAGAGTTTGATGTTGACTGCCTTCTTATCTTCCCTCTGCCTGCCCACACTTCCTCCTCCCCCTCCCCTTTTTTTCTTCTCAAACTGTATTTATTATCATAGGAAGGAAAGTCAAAGTCAATAGAATACACATTGATTTATTAAACAAAGTCCAACACGGGGATTAATAACATAAATACAGACTTCAGTGAAATTGTGCCCTTGTGCTTATTTTTAAAGCTGTGTTTCAAAAAGGGTTATACATACGAGTTATGGATAATTTTGGAATAGACACTAGTTAGTAAAGGCAAATTCTTATATTCTTAGACTGCCAATAAATACGTAGGTGTTCAATGCTGTTCCTTCCTTCTTTTCCCAGCGGCACGATCACTTCAAAGCATGGTTCACAAAGGGAAATTTTTAAAGCACACAAACACCATTTAGTATTTTCTCAAATAAAGCCATTGAATGATTTTTAAAATGTTTTCACGTAACCAGGGGCTGGCCAAGTGTCTGGGGTGGGACAAAGGGCTGAGGGGTTTGGAGGTGGGCTGTGGAAACAGAGGGGCCCAAGAGACAAAGTGATCAAGAAGAGACCATGAGCCATTCCCCACAGACCTGGACTGGAGGATGAGCATCAGCTTCTCCCACTCATTGGCTCAGTAATGAGTGAGGTCATCTCATGCTCTTAAGCCTCATTGTCACAACTGAAAATGCCTGTCATCAGACTGTTGTCTGAGTTAAAGGAGATGGTGCCTATGAAAAAATCTGGCTCCCTGTAGATACTAAGAAGCTCCATCTAATGGGAATCAGAAATGCTGTTTCAGGCATTTATGATTCAAGACAGCGTCTTTCCTCCTTGCATCTTTCTCCTCTTCCTGTCTGTCTTTTTGCAAGATGGGGATTTATGCCATCAGGGGCCCCTAGGGGCTTCGTGGGTGGAGCACTGGCCAAGAGGATAATTCCTCCCTTGCACCCAATCAACCTGGCATTCATCTGCAGCCAGACTGATTTCTTGAGGTAAACACACCAAGCAAGCAAGACAGGCCCCATGGAGTTATTTAAAACCCCCATCTGAGAGAGAGCATCTTGAATCTGAAGTTCTTGCCTAAATATAAACGGCAAAGCTTATTCAACATCAAATCAAATCAATGATAATTTGAGGACTAATTAGCATTTGGGTGTTTTTTTTTGGTTGTTGTTGGTTTTTTTTTTTTTTTTTTTCCGGCAGTGTGGTGATGTGGTGTATAATGCTACGTGACTGAGGAGAAGCATGTAATTATGGAGCTGAATACATTGTCTCCTGGAGAGTGGGGAAGGAGCATTCCCTAGCCAAAGAGGCCTGTTGTTGGCCAGAGGGTGGATGGGGGTGCAGGCAGGTGGGGCCGAGTCCATGTCTGAATCTGCTGAGGGCAGGACATTGGCAGCTCCTGGTGGTCCTGCTTCCCCTCTGACAGAAGGTTTTCACTTCTAATTGGATCAACAAAGCTTCACCTCTCACTTTAATTCTAGGAGGTAAAAGAGGAGATACGATGATTTCAGAAAGGAGTTAAACAAAGGGGAACTAAGATTTGGTCCATTCTTGCTAGAAGCCAGGTGTCAAAACAACCAGAGCATAACCCCTTTACGTACGTGTGTGTGCGTGTGTGCGTGTGTGTGTGTGTGCGTGTGTTGTTTGCTCAGTCATGTCTGACTCTGTGACCCCATTGACTGTAGCCTTCCAGGCTCCTCTGTCAATGGAATTCTCCAAGCAAGAATACTGGAATGGGTAGTTATTCCCTTCTCCAGGGGATCTTCCCAACCCAGGGATTGAACCCAGGTCTCCCACATTGCAGGCAGATTCTTTAACATCTGAGCCACCAGGGAAGCCTTTAACTAGAATACCAATTTGATCCTTAGAATGGTCCTATGAGATCAGTACAATTGTTTTCTTTATTCTGATGAGAAAACAAGTTCTGAATGGTTAAGAACTTTCTAAGGTTCAGACCAGAGCTTCCTATGCTTAATATACTTCTGGTTTCAGATTTTTGCTGCTTATTCCTGTGCTATAAATATATTGTTTGTTCAGTCTCAAGAAGCTTATGGAAGGTGGTATGTTCACAGAGATGAGGAGGCCCTAGCTTAGCCAGGTAAAGAGATTCACCCAGGGTCACCGGGCAGCAAGTAGCCAAGTCTAAAGTCTAAGAGAGGTGAAATTAAAACAGAAAAAATAATTACAAAGAAATATTAGCTCTGATTTTTAAAAAAAGATAAAATTCAAAGAGCACACAATGCTTGCGTGAACTGTTTACCTGGGGTGAATAGTCCCCTGAAGCAATAGTCTTAGTTGAAATGCAGTGTCTACAATCTGTTCCCCTATCTCCTTGGATCCACTCCCTTAGGCCTGGGGTTTATCACCAGGTGCCCCAGGGTTCAGGTGCCCAATCCAAGACTCTGGCCTGAGAGCTGCCAACAGGAGAGAATGAGAATCTCTAAAGTGCTGAACCTGACCCAGTGGGAATGGCTGCCTCAGGTGTTGGGTTGAGAAAGATTCTGAGGCCCATTAGGGCTCAGTGGGAAAGAGGGACAAGTTTGTCAGTGGTATTTATGCTGGTGACATAAGTACCAGGCCCTGGCCGTGCCTATGTTCTGGTTAATCCAGCTGCTCCTCTAGTTTCTCTTTGCACAGTGAATATATATAGCAGGATATATTCTAATGAGACTCAGGTTGAGACAGCTGAATTCTGTAGGAGTCCCCAGCATGCACACTCAACACACTCGGCAGTTAACCACATCCCTTTTCTTCAAAGGACTCTGAGATAGTTCATTTTAACATTTAGACATGATCAACCAAGAGGCAGGTGTCTTGGAACAGAAAAACACAGTAAGAAAAATAAAACTCTTTGGATTGAACTTTTTTTTCCCCCAGATTGAATATTAAGAGGCCAGAGAATGGCTGCTTTTCTAAGCATGATGAGGGTGACTCAAATTATACTCACTCAACTGGAGATGGCCTGATGGGGGTCCAATTGCTGAGCACCATGTTGGACATAAAAAGTGAGACAATTAGTCTTCTCAAGAAGCTATCAAGATGCCTTAATTGGCACCAGGAAACAAGAGCTTGCTCGCTCTCTCTATTTTTAATATGATGAGGAAAAATTCAAAGAGCTGAGGCCTGAGGATATTGGCACAAGCAATTGTCATGAATAGATTAGCAATTGCATCAAAGTGCGGTCTGGATTACCATCTGATTTTGACAATAAATCACTTCTTTATTGAGCATCTACTGTATACCTATATGCTAGGTTTTCCTACAAAGACGGATGATGCATTATTGATAATATATAGTCAGTCAACATAGAGAAGGTATTTGAGTGGCCCTAAGGAATGATGCTAAAGCTGAAGCTCCAGTACTTTGGCCACCTCATGCGAAGAGTTGACTCACTGGAAAAGACTGTGATGCTGGGAGGGATTGGGGGCAGGAGGAGAAGGGGATGACAGAGGATGAGATGGCTGGATGGCATCACTAACTCGATGGATGTGAGTCTGAGAGAACTCCAGGAGTTGGTGATGGACAGGGAGGCCTGGCGTGCTGCAATTCATGGGGTTGCAAAGAGTCGGACATGACTCAGCAACTGAACTGAACTGAACCATCAAAGATATGTATAAAATAAGGCTGTTAACATAGAATTAGATAATATATGTGGAAGAAGGAAGAGGCAAAGTCACTAGTTATGTAGGCTAATATGGTCACTATTACTGAGAATTCAGATTAGCTCTGAGTTTCCTGGCAGACAGGTAAGATGGAGACCTTGATGGTGCTTGTTTGCAGTACCAGAGGAAGTAAGAAGACTTGAAAACATAAACTTTTTGCTACACTAATTTCTAAAAGAATGTGGATGGGTGGCTTCCTAAGGGCAGTGACTGAGTCTTATTTGTCTTGAGATCTTGGTCACCTGGTAAAGTACCTGGCATGCACTAGATATATAATAAAAGAGAGTTTGTTGAATTTATTCCATTGATGCATTGAGAATAAAGAGAGAGATGATTGGAGCTCAGTGGGCACAAATCTGAGCAACCTCTGGGAGAAGGTGAAGGACAGGGAAGCCTGGTGTGCTGCAGTCCATGGGGTCATAGAGTTGGACATGATTTCGAGACTGAACAACAGCAATGCCAATTCAAAGCAAGTATGCAACTTTCTGAGGATCAGCCAAATACAAAGGTAAAACTCAGAATACTAAAAGGAGCTTGGGTGTAGAGGCAGACCATTGAGTATTTTTGGCAATCGCATCATCCAAAAGCCCCTGAGGGGAAATAATAATCTTTACTCTGCCACTAAATAGTGACAAAGGGCAAGGAGACTGATGGGTGTGTGAAGGCTCTGTCTACATACTTCTATGGCAAGAAGGAGGAGGGGTCATATCAGTCAGGGACCAAACTGGAAACAAGCCATTCTAAGTGTATGACTTGAAATACATTCAATATAGGGAATTAGGCACATAGGTAATGGAGGGTCTAAGACGGCAAGAGGGACTGGTGAGGCAACTCAGAGATCAGCTGCACCAGGGAGCCGCTAGAACGTTTAACCTACAGGGATGAAGTGGTATTGCTAAAGCTGGAATTACCTGGGAGGAGCTGAAACCATAGCACAGCAACCAGGTGGGAGCTTGTGCTATGTTGAGGATGCAACTACTGCTAGAAATGCTGCCCTAAGAAGAAGATACGGGGTAGCTGTCTTTCCCCTCCCTCGCCCTCTAATCTTTTGCCTTCCAGTTCAGTTCAGTTCAGTCACTCAGTCGTGTCCGACTCTGCAACCCCATGAATCATAGCATGCCAGGCCTCCCTGCCCATCACCAACTCCCGGAGTTCACTCAAACTCATGTCCATTGAGTAAGTCATGCCATCCAGCCATCTCATCCTCTGTCATCCCCTTTTCCTCCTGCTCCCAATCCCTCCCAGCATCAGAGTCTTTTCCAATGAGTCAGCTCTTCACATGACGTGGCCAAAGTATTGGAGTTTCAGCTTTAGCATCATTCCTTCCAAAAGAACACCCAGGGCTGATCTCCTTTAGAATGGACTGATTGGATCTCCTTGCAGTCCAAGGGACTCTCAAGAGTCTTCTCCAGCACTACAGTTCAAAAGCATCAATTCTTCGGTGCTCAGCTTTCTTCACAGTCCAACTCTCACATCCATACATGACTACAGGAAAAACTATAGCCTTGACTAGACGGACCTTAGTCGGCAAAGTAATGTCTCTGCTTTTTAATATGCTATCTAGGTTGGTCATAACTTTCCTTCCAAGGAGTAAGTGTCTTTTAATTTCATGGCTGCAGTCACCATCTGCAGTGATTTTGGAGCGCCAAAAAATAAAGTCTGACACTGTTTCCACTGTTTCTTCATCTATTTCCCATGAAGTGATGGGACCAGATGCCATGATCTTCATTTTCTGAATATTGAGCTTGAAGCCAACTTTGTCACTCTCCTCTTTCACTTTCATCAAGAGGCTTTTAGTTCCTCTTCACTTTCTGCCATAAGGGTGGTGTCATCTGCATATCTGAGGTTATTGATATTTCTCCCAGCAATCTTGATTCCAGCTTGTGCTTCTTCCAGCCCAGTGTTCCTCATGATCTACTCTGCATATAAGTTAAATAAGCAGGGTGACAATATACAGCCTTGACGTACTCGTTTTCCTATTTGGAACCAGTCTGTTGTTCCATGTCCAGTTCTAACTGTTGCTTCCTGACCTGCTTACAGGTTTCTCAAGAGGCAGGTCAGGTGGTCTGGTATTCCTATCTCTTTCAGAATTTCCCACGCAGTCAAAGGCTTTGGCATAGTCAATAAAGCAGAAATAGATGTTTTTCTGGAACTCTCTTGCTTTTTCCATGATCTAGTGGATGTTGGCAATTTGATCTCTGGTTCCTCTGCCTTTTCTAAAACCAGCTTGAACATCAGGGAGTTCACGGTTCACATATTGCTGAAGCCTGGCTTGGAGAATTTTGAGCATTACTTTACTAGCATGTGAGATGAGTGCAATTGTGTGGTAGTTTGAACATTCTTTGGCATTGCCTTTCTTTGGGATTGGAATGAAAACTGACCTGTTCCAGTCCTGTGGCCACCGCTGAGTTTTCCAAATTGGCTGGCATATTGAGTGCAGCACTTTCACAGCATCATCTTTCAGGATTTGAAACAGCTCAACTGGAATTCCATCACCTCCACCAGCTTTGTTCATAGTGATGCTTTCTAAGGCCCACTTGACTTCACATTCCAGGATGTCTGGCTTTAGCTGAGTGGTCATACCATCATGATTACCTTGGTTGTGAAGATATTTTTTGTACAGTTCTTCTGTGCCACCTCCTAATATCTTCTGCTTCTGTTAGGTCCCTACCATTTCTGTCCTTTATTGAGCCCATCTTTGCATGAAATGTTCCCTTGGTATCTCTAATTTTCTTGAAGAGATCTCTAGTCCTTCCCATTCTGTTGGTTTCCTCTATTTCTTTGCATTGCCTTGCCTCCCATTGGATGTCAAATGAGTACTTCTCTCCTAGAAAAAGTGACCACGGGAGTTCTATGTTTGTATAAAGAGCCCTCGGGTACTGTCCTCAGTTTATTGCCCCAGTGGAGTATTGGAGACCCAAATGGGGCCAGTCGGTTTTGATCTCTTGGAATTTTCGAACTGGAACCTGTAAAGAGAAGCCAATAACTTAACCAGAAGCTCCATTTGGAGTCATACTTCTTCTCCTTGTGATACAAAGATAAGTCATTCTGCAGAAAGAGAAAATAGTAAAGAAATTATGCAGAGAGGAGCAAGAGGAATCCTAAGAGTGTTTGAACCCTCAGTTCAAAGGGTCTCTGCTACATTTCTGCCCATGGATTTCATGAGTCATAACGAAAAATTGTATCATAAAGCCCCCCTTTTGTTTATGCTAGTTCAAATTTATTTTCTGTTATGTGCAAACAAAAAAATTCTAATCTAAAAAGGATGTTAAAATATAATATGAAGCAGAAAATGTATTTGAGAGTAAAATATCAATAGCCACTGATGCTGGGGTATATAACCTGTGGATTTTATTCTGTGAACAGTGGGGAGCCTTTGCAAATTTTTGAGGAGGGAAGTCAAATGCATCTTCCTGTGTTAAATGAAAAGACCTTAGTTGACACCTAAAGAAAATGGGAACCCCTCTTCTTGTCAACTCTATGTGTGAGAAGAAACAGTCAGTAACCCTAGAGTTGTGTTCTTTCCAATTCCCCCCAAATATTCCAACCTACATGAATGCCTGCCACACATTTCCCTGATTCCAAAACCTTCTTTCCTGGCAAATGTGTTGTCTTACATTTATCAGCTCTCTGCCTACGAGAGAATTGTTCTTCTAGAACCAATTCTATCACCATGGAAAGATGCCAAATGTCTGCTAGCTGAAGAAGAGGGTTATATGTCACACATCAGAAAGAAGACAAAGATTTACAACGCATGCTTGGATTAGCTAAAAAAATTCATTCTTTCTGCCTTTCAGGTCTTAAATTTCTAGGTGAGCAAAGATGGAGATTCCCTGGGGAAGGATAAGAGCCTGAGGCCATTAATCAAATGGATGCTGGGAGTCAGTGATGATGTGGATTAGGGAATCAGAAACCCTGAGCTGTGAACCCAGTTCTCATACTAATTTGTTCTTTAGCATAGGCCAGTTCTATCCACTCTCTGCTCCTCAGGTTCCTCATCTGTAAACCATAGGAGTTAGTATTTAGAGGTCTCACATTTGATGGTTCTGTGTGTCTGAATATGCCTTGGAGGCAGAAACATGGCTCCAGGTCTGGTCACAGTCTCTGAGGATGGCCCACTTCCTGGACAACTGCCTGGACCAGGCCTTTAAATACATCTAAGGAGTCTTTCCCAGGTTTCATGGCAACTGCTGCTGCTGCTGCTAAGTTACTTCAGTTGTGTCCAACTCTGTGCGACCCCATAGATGGTAGCCCACCAGGCTCCCCAGTCCCTGGGATTCTCCAGGCAAGAACACTGGAGAGGGTTGCCATTTCCTTCTCCAATGCATGAAAGTGAAAAGTGAAAGTGAAGTCGTTTAGTCATGTCCGACTCTTAGTGACCCCATGGACTGCAGCCCACCAGGCTCCTCTGTCCATGGGATTTTCCAGGCAAGAGTACTGGAGTGGGGTGCCATTGCCCAACATCTGTGGGTGGTCCACTCAGAATGCAACATCAGCACAGACTTTTAAGTGATGCCTCAAAATTCCATCTGGAGCTTTCAGGAGGATCCATTTCCTCTGCCACCAGCTCAGATTCATTTTGCACTAGTGGGAATCAGATGTCTAGCATGAAGTGAGAAGTGAGGAACTATTTAATGGAATAAGAAATAAGCTCAAGTCTTCCCTGAATGTTCCAACCCACACTCGTCTCAGACCTCCTCTGAGAGTTATGGGAGCTCAGTCCAGCCCTGGGTCTTTTGTCTCTTGAAATTCTCCCTCGTTTTTTTAACATGTGTCCAGTTCAGATCCCTAACCTTGCTTGAATCCATTTTGGTTCAAGGGAAAATATTTACTGGGCATCTCCTCTACACAAGGTACAGTCCTTGCCTTTGAAGAACTCACTGTCTAGAGAGGAACTGTTTAGTCACTAAGCCGTGTCAGACTCTTTGCAACCCTTCCAGGCTCCTCTGTCCATGGAATTCTTTAGGCAAGAATACTGGAGTGGGTTGCCGTTTTCTTCATCAGGGGATCTTCCCAACACAGAGATTGAACCCTGTCTCCTGCATTGCAGGCAGGTTCTTTACCAGTGAGCCACCAGGGAGGCCCTGATAGAACAGACAAATAAACAGATGTTTACATGAAGTACGGTAGGATAAAGGGATGTGTTTGTTTTCTAACTTGTAACAAAGCAGCACAAATTTAGCAGCTGAAAATAATACTCATGTCTTAGCTCACAGTGTGTAGGTCAGTACCTAGATGAACTCACATGGGTTCTCAGCTTTAGGGTCTCATAAGGTCAAGGTCCAGGTGTCAGCTGGCCTGGGCTCTTATGTGGAGGCTAAGGAGAAGAATTCACTTCCAAATCATTTAGGTTGGTGGCAGAATGCAGTTCCTTGAGCCTGTAGGTCCAGGGTGCTTGTTTCTTTGCTGACTGCTCACTCTCCCTAGAGGTCAGTTACATTCCTTTCCACATGGCCCCTTCCCTCCATCTCCAAGGCAATGGAGGATGGAGTCTTTCTCACGCTTTGACTCTTAGCTTTTCTCTTCTGCCAAATCTCCTTGCTTTCCTCTCCTGCCTTTTCTTCTGCCACCAGCCTGAAAAAGTACTTCTTTCAGGGGCTCTTATGAGTATATCTGGCTCACCTGTCTATGCTCCTTTTTTAAAAAAACCCAGCTGTGCCTCATAACACAGTCATAAGAGTGACAGCTCATCACATTCACAGATTCCAGGGGGGAACTTCAGGGGGATGGGGGGTCTTCAGTGCCATTCCAATAAATTCTGCATGCTACAAGGTGAATAGTGAGGGAGAACAAACAAGATCATGGAGAGGCCTTTGGCAGAGGATTTGCCTGATTGGATATTTGGAGCAAAATTCCACTTAAGTGGGGAGAGAAAGGGAGTGAAGGGAGCTATTTGGAAAAGACCAATGGAAGAGCACTGGCAAACTCAATATTCTCTTTCCTCCCCAGCATCTCACCCATTGCTGTGCACATTAGAGTGTTTGAACAACATTTTCTTGACAGATTGGCTGACTGTTTATAGGTTGTTGTAATGATGAAATAATGTAATGCTTAAAGCACTTAGAACAGCATTTGGAACAAACTAAATGATTACCATGTACTAGCTATTGTCATTTTACAACTCAAAATAGGAGACCTCTTGCAAATAGGTCTGGAATATGTATTCAGTCATTTAGCAAATATTTATTAAGAACATACTAAATGTCATTGTGAGGCCATGGAAGGACAGCGGAGGGCAAAGCAGATGATCCTGATCTCATGGAGTTTACCGTCTGGTGTGGGGAGGCAGACAAGCGAAGGGACCGCTCTAACATGTATGTTAAGGGCTTTATAGGTCAGGTGCCACCCTGGTCACGTGTCCGATCCTTGGAAAGTTGTTCCTTTCTTATCTGCCTAATGATTAAGCAGGAGCATCCTTCTTTAGGTTGACTTTCCGCTCTGATCCCAAACCATCCTCATTCATATTCATATTATCTTCCCCCACCACCTAATTGCTTTTTGCCTTGCCTGCCTTCTCCCCTGGATTTGATCTCCACAAAGGTAGAAACTCAAGACTATTCACTCTTTGACCCCAGTGCCCAGCACCATGCAAAGCCCTCAGTAAATCAATGCAGTATCAGTGAGCTCTCAGCTTAGACTATGCTTTCCTGTTTGGATCAAACCCACCTTTTTAGTTTAGTTTAAATAAATATTTGCATAGCAGCTGTTATGTGCCAGTAAGTAAGCAACAGAGCCAAGATTCAAACCCAGACAATCTGTTGCACGTGACACAGGTAAGGGTTCAGCTTTAGACCTTCCCACCCAGCTTTGTACCTATTATGACAAACAGCAAAACAAACAAACAAAAACAATCACCACAGCTACTTATGAGTATCGTAGCAGGATTCCTGTACTGAATTTACAGCACAGATTCCTGTGACAACAGTGGGGAGTAAGAATTATTATCTTCATTTTCAAGATAAGAATTCTGCCCCTCGGGGAGGTTAAGTCACTTGCCTGCGGCCACAGGCCACCATGCTGCAGACCTGAGACTTAAACACAGTCTGTCTGATTCCAACCCTGAGCTCTTTGCAGGAAGATTTAGTGCTTTGACCAGTCATTTTCATTGATTGTTCTTTTTCTTTTGCAGTGACTTCCCCTGCTAGCATCACGGGATCACTGTCTCTGATACACTTTTAAAGCATTCAGGAGGTAGTCAGAATCTTGGTATCTCAGACACAAATAGCATAAACCAGCTCACCATGATGTCACCCATCTGTTTCACTGTGTCAGTCAGCTCATGCCCTGTGTCTTCTTAGTCCTGCAGTCTTAACAGTGTGACAAGGAAGAACTAGTATTTTTCCAGGGCACCACAGAGAGCCTGAGTGACTTCATTAGCTCATTTGCCATTGATAAGACTTCTCCTGAAATAATTTCTTTGTTACCCAAGAGAGATAGGTCCATGAACATGCAGCTACACCAAATAATGTGTAAACTGCAAGGGTCAGCTATATAGGCAAGGCCCAGCTGTATCCAACTTACACCCCAGCACCCCACACAGGACCCAGCACACAGAAACTGCTCAGTAATTGCTTGTATGATGAGAGAAGGAAGGAACTGAAAACGTGAAAACACATACTCCTCTTGTGTTTAGTAGTAGGGCTGCTTTTGAAAGAACGGTGTGTTGACATTTGGCACAAATGGAGTAAATTAGAGCAGTGCCTATCAAACTCTCTGTGGGGAAAACCTAGACTCCTCTTTCATTGCTAATCAACTGAGGATTGATACAGAGTCCTACTAGTGGCCTGTGCTTTGTACCACAAGCAACCTGTCTCTGAATTCAACAGCAGCCTAGTCAGCATCTTGTACAATAAATAAGAGAAGACACTAATCACATACTGGAAAAACAAAAGCAATGTAGAATTGCTATTATAAAAGTCTCTAAAAGCTTACCATCAATTTCTATTCTTATCACATACCAGAGACAAACAATTCACAATCCAGTGTTGGTTCCTGAATCACACAGAGTAGCCTCCTTTAGAGCATGGACTCACAGTTGGGTTAGAGCCTAACTAGATGTGATTTCGAGGAAGCTGCTTAACCTCTCTCAACCTCCTAAATTTCTTCATCTCTAAAATGAGGAAAAAAATCATATTTCCCCTCTGGGGTTGGAATGAGGGTCCAATGGAATCATTCATTCAATATTTATTCAATAGACATTTATTGAGCTCCTGTTAGGACACATACTCCTTTAAGCACTGGAGAAAAAGTAATGAACAAAACAGACAAAAATCCCTGTTGTCATGGAGCTGAGATTGTGGTGAGAGGTTTTATATAAAGTAGGAAGCCTAGTGCCTGGTCGTTACCAACTGGGTGTCATTTGGTAGGTCACTTCACTTTACCAAGAGTTTAGTGTACTAAAATTGGAGCAAAAATAACACACACCTCCTATGATTGTTTTGAAGATCCAGTGTGATCAGAGAGATGGTCACTTGCTGTGATAGTGAGTAAATATAGCTCAACGTTAAGTGCAAAATATCATGTTTCTCTGTCTTCCAGCTCGGCGTTGTGGATTGTCCCAGCAGTTGAGAGATTCAAGGAGTGGGGAGCTTCCACCTAAAACAGACAGGCACAAAAGCCCAGGGATCCAGCAGAGCCTCAGAGCCACAGAGAAGCCAGCATGTAACCAGACGCCCGGCCAGCAGAGCCCAAATAGGAGCAAGTTAAAAGGACTGAAAGAAGACGTCAAGGCCAAAGAAAACAATCAGGTTTGGGGGTTTTTGTTTGGTTTTAATATTTCCCTAGTTTTTAAATAATGGTGAACATTAAACACTACCAGTTTTTTTAAATGCATCTTCTTTCTTTTTCATTTCCTTTATGACTTTAAAAAATTGGAGTATAGTTGATTTACAATGTTCTATTTGTTCTGAGTGTCCAGCAAAGTGATTCAGTTATACACATATATATAATATATATATATTTTGTTTGTTTGCTTGTTTTCAAATTCTTTTCTCTTATAGGTTACTACAGAATATCAAGGATAGTTCCCTGTAGTATACAGTAGGTCCTTGTTGGTTATGTACTTTATCGGTAGTATAGTCAAGTTTTTGGAATCAGACAGATAAGAACTAGAATAGACAGCACAATGTGGGACTTGCTTAACGTGCCTGCAGGGCCATGTTGGGTGAACATGAGGCAGGGTTTAAGGAGATGGGTTAGAACAGACACCCCTTCTAAGAGAGATGATAAAGAATACAACTGGAGGACCCAATCTGTAATCAGGTCCATGTTCTCTTTACAGCTGGGTCTCAAAGCCAGGAGTTCAGGAACCGTGAGAAGTTAAGAAGGGAGCATAAAGCCGAGAACAAATGATGCTATGAGGCTAAATTTGTTGTTGGGTAACTTCTGCTTGCCCTTTTCAGATGCTCTCTACCATTCTTCATCATGTTCTGTGCCCCTGGAGGCAGACCAACACTGAGAGTAAATGAATCTCTTATCATCTGGTTTCTGAACGAGAACAGCCAATGGGGAAGACAGGCAGGAGACTGGAAGGAGGCTGGGGAGGAGGGAGAAGGAGGTGAAGCCATTTGCTCCGCAGATTCCTTTCTTCAGACCATCGTGAGGTGTGTACATCCCTCAATCACGGGTCTGCATCCCTGTTGCGCTTTCTGGCTCTGTTAATCTCTCCTTCCCCTTCCCCTTCAGACCCAGAGACATCAGGGAGCCCCACCATAACTAGCCCTCGGGGAGCCACACACTCCCCTGTGGTTTCCCTGTACGCTGCCCACAACTTTGTAAATAATCCTATTATCCTAATCGAGTATGCCATCTGTTTTCTGCTGGAACCCTGACTAGACACTCCAGGGCTTTTGTCCAAATCTCTGTCTTGCTGGTTTTTGTTTTTAATAACCTATGGGAGGGTCAGTCTAATTTAAAGAGACAGTATTGGGCAGATATAAAGTAGAGAGTAAGGCAGGCTGGGTTCAAGACTTGGACATAGTCCTACTGTGGATAACCAAAATAGATCCCAGAGGGTGAAAAAAAGAGCTAATATTTGACATTACTCTTAATGTATGGTAGACACTGTTCTAAGTGCAATATATTTGTAAACTCCTTCAGTCCTCAAAGGAACACTATTATGTACGTAGCACTGCCACCACTATCTTAGAAAATTAGGAAAGCAAGGGAGGTCAAATATGAATAACTTGCCTGAAATCACACAACTAGGAAGTGGCTGTAGCTGGATCTAAACCCAGATAGTCCCATTCCAGAATTTAAACCCAGATAGTCCCATTCCAGAAGTTAAACCCAGATAGTCCCATTCCAGAGTCCATGGTCCTAACCGCCAGTCCTCCACTCTCTGGAAGCATTTGTTTTTCATTTCCTTGTACTGGACCTATCCTTTCCTTGTTCTCTTTATTAGTCTGAAAATTGCTCATAATACTCTTTGTATTGGCTTTAGCACTTTAATAAGCTTTATCATATTCTGAACCTCTTGACTCAGTTCTTAGAGGTTCCAGAAGGTTGAACATCCAGCCCAAGATCCTACAGCCAATGAATGATGGAGGCTGACTTAAGTTCAACCCTACCAACCTTTTCTACCTCATAATCCTTGGACATGTACAGGGCAAGACAGCATCTATCTTTTTCACTGCCGTACCTCAGTGCCTGCATCGTGACAGTAACACGATAAATATTATGCTGAATGAATTAAAGAATGTTTGAATGGATGGTTTTGACATATCCTTTAAAATTCAGAGCTTATTAGAGAGTATCCAGCCAAACCATTTTACTTTCTTTACATATTTTTTGATTGGAATGTTTCATTTAATTTTAAATTAAAATTTAATTTTAATCACTGTGGCAGCATCAGAACTGCCTTTTTGCATTTCTCAACCCTTTCTTAGGGTAGGAATTAATGCTTGTTGGGTAGACTTCATCTGTAAGTTCACTAGCTTTCTCAACTAGTGATCACAGAGTTCGATGGAGGTGTTTGCTTGCTTCCTTGATCTCATATTAGCTACAGAAAGAGGTTAGCTGCTAATGCTTTTATTAGAGTAAGTCATACTTGGGTTGGAATCTCTGCTTTGACACTTAGCTGTGTGTGGTTTGCCTAACCTCTGGGTGTCTCAGTTTCTTTGTCTATAAAATCATTATGTCTGTCAGCCTGTTTCTGTTTTGTAAATTAGTTCACTCGTATCAATTTTTTAGATTCTACATGTAAGTGTTATCATATATTTGTCTCTCTTTCTGACTTACTTCACTTAGTGTGATAATCCCTAGGTCTACCCATGTTTCTGCAAATGGCATTATTTCATCCTTTTTTATGGCTGAGTAGCATTCCATTGTGTGTATCTATATCACATCTTCTTTATCCATTCATTTGTTATAGAAATAGACTCACAGACATGGAAAACAAACTTATGGTTACCAAAGGGGAAAGGGGAGGAAGGGATAACTTAGGAGTTTCAGATGAACAGGTACACATTACTAGATATAAAATAGATAAACAACAAGGACCTACTGTATAGCTCAGGGAACTATATTCGCTATCTTGCAATATTTTATAATAATCTATAATGGAAAAGAATATAAAATAATACATGCAAAATGGATATCTGAACTACTTTACTATACACCTGAAACGAACACAAACAACATTGTAAATCAACTATACTTCAGTGTAAAAAACCGTTATAATAACAGTATCCACTTCACAAGGTTGTGCTGAAGATTAAATGGTATGATGTATATTTATCAGTTCAGATCCACCAAGAAGCAGGTGTGAATACAGAATTATTACTATAAGTGCAAGAGACTTAGTGTGGGGGGCATCTCTGACATATACAGGGGAAGAGAGCAGGAGTCATCACGGATAGCTGCCGATCGCGATGCAGTTCTGACATTTGTGTAGGAGAGGAGGAAGGAAGCAGGGATGGCTAGAAGGAACACAGGCTCTTGGTCAGGCTGACAGGAAGCTCTGGCTCCTAGATTGCCTGTAGATGATTTTTGCATTGATCAGAAATAACCAGGTCCTAGTCTCCCTGAGGGCTCGGTTTTTGATTAGAGATTCCAGGGAATATGGCTGCCAAAGCATGCCGCACAGTGCCTGACCCCAAGTAATACTCAATAAATGTTGGCTGTTGGTTGTTGTTGTTTAGTTGCTCAGTCATGTCTGACTCTTTGTGACCCCATGGACTGTAGCCCACCAGGCTCCTCTGTCCATGGAATTTTCCAGGCAAGAATACCAGAATGGGTTGCCATTTCCTTCTCCAGGGGATCTTTCTGACCCAGGGATCACACTTGCATCTCCTACACTGGCAGGCAGATTCTTTACCACGGAGCCACCTGGAAAGCCTTACATAGTGGTACCATTACTTTTAGGAGCCCAAGGAATGGGAGCAAGTATCATTCATTACACTATGTTTACTGTATGCAGGCTTGTTTTAAATAGAAATTATTCCCTGGACACTTGTTAAAAATGGCAAAACAGATTTTATTTGAGCTATTGCAGTAGGAGAAGGAGAGCCCCCCTTTATAGGACTGGGCTCAATTCTGAATACAGCACAGAACGCTGGAGATTTATAGCCAAAACACAGAATAAGGAAGTCAGTGGGTGGAAAATTACTAAGGGAAACTTCATTAGATATCAAGGGTAGAGGGATTTTTACTCAACTCATTTAATAGCATTATTGCTAATGGAAGGTCAAGGACTTAGGCATCAAGGGTGGAAGATGAGGAACTTGATCACATACCAAAGGTGAGGATTCTTGCTGAGCTGACTTAGCAAAGCTCTTTGCTTGGCTTGGCAAGTCAAGCATGGAGCTCAAAGTTAAGGCCTAGCAGAGACTAGGGAAGGGCTCAGAGGAGCCTGACTCAAGTTTGGATAAGGACAGAGTTTTTGTCACCTGTCACTTCTCCTAGATGAAGGGGACCTTGGGAAGGAATCATATCTGTGCCATCTTTTCACCCAACCTTCACCTGTCACCTAGGGTTCAATAAAGTTTTATGGAATGATTGAATATCAGTTTATGAGTGAATATTGGTTTGTATAAGGAATAGACTTACTAAACTTAACCTGATAGTCAGGACCAACATAAAGTCTTTGTGGATAAAACCTGTCAGGGGCTGGTCAATGAGCCTCTTGAGTCTCTCAATTGGAAACAAGCAGAGTCCTCATGGGCCTGAACTCACGTTTGAACAACTGGGCAGTCAGTGTACATAGGACCATGTCAGCCATGTATTTCAGAAGAGACTATATATTATTCTCTAAGAAGCTATAGGCAAAGTCTTTGTTGAGTCAAGAGAAGGCCAATATTTTAATGTCCATATTCTTAATTCTAAATTTAACTTATTTTCAGCAAGTAATTCAGAATATTGAAAAATCTATATACATTGTACCTTTTTTAATGTTGTCTTCTGGAGACCGTCTTAAATCCAATATGAATTTCTTTGAATAGCATCTATTATTTGTTGTTATTGTTCAGCCGCTGAGTCATTTCTGACTCTTTGCAACTTCATGGACTGCAAATGCCATGCTCCTCTCTCCTCCACAATCTCTCAGAGTTTGCTCAAATTCATGTCCATTAAATCACTGATGCTGTCCAACCATCTCATCCTCTGCCAGCTCCTTTTGCCTTCAATCTTTCCCAACATCAGGGTCTTTTCCGATGAGTCACTCTTTGCGTCAGATGGCCAAAGTATTGGAGCTTCAGCTTCAGCAATAGTCCTTCCATTGAATATTCAGGGTTGATTTCCTTTAGAATGGACTGGTTGGATCTCCTTGCAGTCCAAGGGACTCTCAAGAGTCTTCTGCAGCACCACAGTTTGAAAGCATCAATTTGTTTGTGCTTAGCCTTCTTTAGGGTCCAACTCTCCCATCTGTACATGACTACTGGAAAAACTATAGCTTTAACTATATGCAACTTCATCAGCAAAGTGATGTCTCTGCTTTTAATACTTTGTCTAGGTTTGTCATACCTTTCTTTCCAAGGGGAAAGTGTCTTTTAATTTCATGGCTGACATTCTAACATGTATACTATCATGTGAATTGAATCGCCAGTCTATGTCTGACGCAGGATGCAGCATGCTTGGGGCTGGTGCATGAGGATGACCCAGAAAGATGTTATGGGGAGGGAGGTGGGAGGGGGGTTCATGTTTGGGAATGCATGTAAGAATTAAAGATTTTAAAATTTAAAAAAAAAAAGGAAAACTAATGAATGGAAAAAAATAAAATTTAAAAAAAAAAAGCATAATTTCATGGCTGAAGTCACTGTCTGCAGTGATTCTGAAGTTCAAGAAAATAAAATCTGTCGCTGCTTCCACCTTTCCCCTTCTGTTTGTGAATATGAAGTGATGGGACCAGATGCCATCGATCTTAGTTTTTTTTATTTAAATGTTGAATTTCAAACCAGCTTTTTCATTCTTCTCTTTTAACCCATCAAGAGGCCCTTTAGTTACTTTTCACTTTCTGCCTTCAGAATGCTATCATTTGCACATCTGAGGTTGTTTATATTTCTCCAGGCAATCTTGATTCCAGCTCGTAATTCATCCAGCCTGTCATTTATATGATGTATTCTGTGTATAAGTTAAATAAGCAGAGTGACAATACTCCTTTTCCAATTTTGAACCAGTCAGTTTTTCCATGTCTGGTTCTAGCTGTTGCTTCTTGACCTGCATAAAGGTTTCTCAGGAGATAGGCAAGGTGGTCTGGTACTCCCATCTCCTTAAGAATTTTCCAGTTTGTTTTGATCTGCACAGTCAAAGACTTTAATATGGTCAATGAAACAGAAGTAGATGCTTTTTGAAACTCTTGCTTTCTCCATGATCCAATGAATGTTGGCAATTTTGATCTCTGGTTCCTCTGCCTTTTGTAAACCCAGATTGTACATCTGGAACCTCTTAGTTCACCTACTGCTGAAGCCTAGCTTAAAGGGTTTTGGGCATAACTTTTCTAGCATGTGAAATGAGCACAACTGTATGGTAGTTTGAATATTCTTTGGCATTGTTCTTCTTTGGGATTAGAAAGAACAGTCTAAAAGAACAGACTTCTTTTCCAGTCCTGTGGCCACTGACTGCTGAGTTTTCCAAATTTACTGACATATGGAGTGCAGCAATTTAGCAGCAGCATCTTTTAGGATTTTAAATAGCTCAGCTGGAATTCCATTACCTCCACTAGGTTCGCTTATAGTAATGCAGTCCATCCTAAAGAAGATCAGTCCTGAGTGTTCACTGGAAGGACTGATGTTGAAGCTTAAACTCCAATACTTTGGCCACCTGATGTGAAGAACTGACTCATGGGAAAAGACCCTGATGCTGGGAAAGATTGAGGGCAGGAGGAGAAGGGGATGACAGAGGATGAGATTGGCTGGATGGCATACCCCACTCAGTGGACAAGAGTTTGGGTAAACTCCGGGAGTTGGTGATGGACAGGGAGGCCTGGTGTGCTGCGGTCCGTGGGGTCACAAAGAGTCGGACACGACTGAGTGACTGAACTTAACTGACTGAATGCTTCCTATGGCCCACTTGACTTCACATTCCAGGATGTCCAGTTCTAGGTGAGTGACCACATCATTGTGGTTATCTGGGTCTTTAAGACTTCTTTTTGTAGTTCTTCTGTGTATTCTTGCCACCTCTTCTTAATCTCTTCGGCTTCTGTTAGGTCTTTATCATTTCTGCTTTTTATCCTGCCATCCTTGCATGAAATGTTCCCTTAATATCTCCAGTTTTCTTGAAGAAGCCTCTAGACTGTCACATTCTATTATTTTCCTCTATTTCTTTGCACTGTTCATTTAAGAAGGCCTTCTTATCTTTCCTTGCTATTCTCTAGAACTCTGCATTCAGTTGGGTACATCTTGCTTTTTCTCTCTTGCCTTTTGCTTCTTCTCTTTCCTCAGCTATTTGTAAAGCCTCCTCAGATTAGTACTTTGCCTTCTTGCATTTCTTTCTCTTGGGGATGATTTTGGTCACTGCATCCTGTACCATGTTACAAACCTTCGTCCATAGTTCTTCAGGCACTCTGTCTGCCAAATCTCATCTCTTGAACCTATTCATCACCTCCACTGCTTACTCATAATGGGTTTGATTTGGGTCATACCTGAGTGGCCTAGTGATTTTCCATACTTCCTTCAATTTTGGCCTGAATTTTGCAGGAGCTCATGATCTGAGCCACAGTCAGCTCCAGGTCTTGTTTTTGCTGACTGTATAGAGCTTCTCCATCTTTGGCTGCAAAGAAAATAATCAGTCTGATTTCAGGATTGACCATTTGGTGATGTCCATGTGTAGAGTCTTCTCTTGCGTTGTTGGAAGAGGGTGTTTGCTATGGCCAGTGTGTTCTGTTAGCCTTTGCCCTGCTTCATTTTGTACTCTAAGGCAAAACTTGCTTGTTATTCCAGGTATCTCTTGATTTCCTATTTTTGCATTCCAATCCCATATGATGAAAAGGACATCTTTTTTGGGATGTTAGTTCTAGAAGGTTTTGAAGGTCTTCATAAAACTGTTCAACTTCAGTTTCTTCAGCATCAGTGGTTGGAGCACATTAGATTTGTGATGCTGAATGGTTTGCCCTGGAAATAAACCAAGATCATTCAGTCATTTTTGAGATTGCACCCAGGTACTGCATTTTGGACACTTTTGTTGACTGTGAGGGTTACTCCATTTCTTCTAAGGGATACTTACCCAAAGTAGTAGATATATTAAGTTCAGTTCAGCTCAGTCTCTCAGTCATGTCTGACTCTTTGTGACCCCATGAATTGTAGTATGCCAGGCCTCCCTGTCCATCACCATCTCCTGGAGTTCACTCAAACTCATGTCCATCAAGTCAGTGATGCCATCCAGCCATCTCATCCTCTGTCATCCCCCTCTTCTCCTGCCCCCAATCCCTCCCAGCATCAGAGTCTTTTCCAATGAGTCAACTCTTCGCATGAGGTGGCCAAAGTATTGGAGTTTCAGCTTTAGCATCATTCCTTCCAAAGAACACCCAGGGCTGATCTCCTTCAGAATGGACTGGTTGGATCTCCTTGCAGTCCAGGGGACTCTCAAGAGTCTTCTCCAGCACCACAATTCAGAAGCATCAATTCTTTGGCACTCAGCTTTCTTCACAGTCCAACTCTCATATCCGTACATGACCACTGGAAAAACCATAGCCTTGACTAGACGGACCTTTGTTGGCAAAGCAATGTCTCTGCTTTTCAATAAGCTATCTAGGTGGGTCATAACTTTCCTTCCAAGGAGTAAGCGTCTTTTAATTTCATGGCTGCAGTCACCATCTGCAGTGATTTTGGAGCCTCAAGAAATAAAGTCTGACACTGTTTCCACTGTTTCCTCATCTATTTCCCATGAAGTGATGGGACCAGATGCCATGATCTTCGTTTTCTGAATGTTGAGCTTTAAGCCAAATTTTCCTGTCATCCAGATTAAATTTACCCATTCCCATTCATTTTAGTTCACTGATTTTAAGATGTCAATATTCACTCTTGCCATCTCCTGTTTGACCACATCCAATTTACTTTGATTCATGGGCCTAACATTCCAGGTTCCTCTGCAATATTGTTCTTTACAGCATGGTACTTTCACCACCAGATACATCCATAAGTGAGCATTATTTCCACTTTGGTCCAGCTGCTTCATTCTTTCTGGAGCTGTTAGTAATTGCTGTTTTCTTTCCCAGTAGCATATTTGGCACCTTGCAACCTGGGGGAGTTATCTTAAAGTGTCATATCATTTTGCCTTTTTATACTGTTCATATGGGTCTTACAGCAAGAATACTGTAGTGGGTTGCCATTTCTTCCATGAGGGGAATACATTGTCAGAGCTCTTTACTATGACCCATTCATCTTGGGTGGCCCTGCACTGCATGGCTCATAGCTTCATTGAGTTATGCAAGCCCCTTCACCATAGCAAGGCTGTGATCCATGAAGGGGAGCATGCATTATATTCCAGCTTTATTCTGAATACTGTTCTATAGCAAATTGTAACAAAGCAAACTTTTTTTATTGCTATCCATCTTTAAATATGGATAAATAGATGTTCATTGAGGGAACAGTTCTTTCCGCAAGGCAGAATCTGAAATTAGACACCACACATCTGACTCCTGTTCTATGCCTTATTCTCTTTGGATTCTTTGTGTGGATAGACTGATACTGATCACCCCAAGTAGTCATTTGACTATTTGCCTTGATCAAAATTGTGCTTGGTGGGAGCTATAGGGGAAGCACATTATTTTTGAAATCCAGATATTGGAAATAATTAAGCAAGAGATGGATAGGAATTATCTAGATGTGCATTTCTCCAGCTGTCCACTGATCCAAAATCCTGCTCTCTTTGTTAGTCTCTAGTGTGATCTTTCCTTCCCCCTCTTTTGCTGAGCTGGTACCTTTGAAATATGTTACCTCTCCAGGCAGTTCCAGCTCTGCTCCTGTCCACCTGCACACAGATTTATGAAGATGCTTAGCACAGATATTGAAGCAGTCCTTAGTGCTCCTGGGTCAATTCCTACGTCTTTATAATCACTGGGAAAGAAGCCCACTTTGGGTTAATATTCACTTCACCCCCATTCCAGCATTAATAAATGAACCTGCCTTGAATAAGGAAAGCAGCAAGGCGATGGGAGGAAGAGTTGACTCATACCTGAAGACCTGGGTGTGGACATACGCCACAGTCTTAGTAGAAGGCAATGGCACCCCACTCCAGTGTTCTTGCCTGGAGAATCCCATGGACGGAGGAGCCTGGTGGGCTCCAGTTCACGAGGTCACAAAAGAGTCCGACACGACTGAGCGACTTCGCTTAGTAGCTACATGCGTGTACTTCAGTCAGATCCAACTCTTTGCAACTCCATGGACTGTAGCCTACCAGGCTCCTCTGACCATGGAATTCTGAAGGCAAGAATACTGGAGTGGGTTGCCATGCCCTCCTCCAGGGGATCTTCCCAACCCAGGGATTGAACCTAGGTCTCTTATGTCTCTTCATTGGCAGATGGGTTCTTTACCACTAGCACCACCTGGGAAGCCCAAGTAGTTACATAACCCAGGACAAATTAGTGTATCTGCTTGTGCCTTAGATCCCTTATTTATAAAAAACAAGGAAGGGTTGGGAAGAAGGCTTAAGACCCCCAGTCTCCTGTCTTTAAAACCCCCACCCTTTCCAGTCTCCCACAGGAAGGAGAGACTCACTCTTTGGGCACACCTGTAAAACATTTGTAGTGATACATTTGGGAAGAGCTGCTCTATTAAAATGTAAACACTCCATGGAAGAGGTAATATACTACACCAAACATTTCAGGTCCCCAGAGTGAAGTGTATATAGTCCAAATAGGCCTTTCGACAGTCTTATGCTGGCTGGGAACAATGCAAGATCCATTGTATATGGAGCATCTTTATCTACATCATGCCTTTTACAACATTATCTCAGATCCCAACAGCAACCCCACAAAGAAAAAAATATCTCCGTTTCACAGCTGAGAAAACTAATGCTCAAAGAGGATCTAAGCCTAAACCTTTTCCTATTTTCAGCCGTCTTCAGTTCAGTTCCAGTTCCTCCTGCCTCACACTGCTCGGCAGTTACTCATTCACTCACCTGACCCCTGAGGCCATCTTTGAGGCTGTGTACACAGCAGGTACTCAGTAAGTTCTAGTGAAATAAATGAGGGAATTAACTCTACCTTTCTAGCTGGGGTTTGACCAGGCAGACCCCCAAATGTGGGGAGTGGCTGGGACTCATTTTAGGAATTAGGTCCTTGTCCAGCTATAGGTAGTAAAAGAGGATATTTCCCTGGGCCAAGACCCACAGCCAAGTGGGCTAGAGATGTCTGCATGGGAGGTTGGCAAGGTGGTAACAGGTCCAGGACTAATCAGCAAGTTTCTGAGCCCAGAAAGTGGTGATTTGATGACATGTACTCACAGCAACCTGAAGCCCAGGTATCCAAAATAGGGAATCCTGCACGGTTACCAGGGTGGCTAGATGGTGCGTGTGTCTGCTTAAATCCTTCCTACTTGAGACTCAGATGCATTCTAGGTACTGTGTGTTTTGACGGAAGGCAGTAGTGGTCGAGTACATCAGTTGTGGAAGGAGGAGAGAGGAGAACATTAGGAAATAATCTGGGGTCTCGAGATGGCTGGATGGCATTACTAACTCGATGGACGTGAGTCTGAGTGAACTCAGGGAGTTGGTGATGGACAGGGAGGCCTGGCGTGCTGTGATTCATGGGGTCGCAAAGAGTCAGACGCAACTGAGCGACTGAACTGAACTGAACTGAGGCCTCCATTTGACCCAGTCACTCTTTTGATGTCATGTGTCTTGGCGTCCCCTCCATCCAGCATATTTGCATTTAAAAAGGCTTATTGAAGAACAGCTAGTTCTTCACATGAATGAATGTCTAATTGGATGTGTTTTGTACACTTGGTTAAAAGACTGAGGGAGATCCCTTGTGAGGTCAGGCCTTCCCAGACACTATTTTTAGCTGTGTAGGTTGGGCTCTGCACAACAAGAGATGACATCCTGAATCTCACCCTGGAGGAATGTTTTCTGAAAGAACATTTTGCTGGATTGTCATTCTGTATGCACAAGGAACAGGATTTGCTCTGTAGAATAAGGCAAATCTTCTTAGAGTTTCCTTTTCTCCTTCTATATGGCACTAAATCCCTTCAATTTTTTAAAGCCTATCTCAAATGCTGATGCCTCTTTGAAGCTCTCTCTGATGTCCTACTCCATTTCCTGTGGAATTAACACCACCTTCCTTCCCTCGTGTTCCTATAGTGACATGTTTGTCTAGGTTCCACCCTGACACAGTCCCTGGCCAGCCCTGCAACTCATTTCTTGGCCTTCTCTCCTCTTATTTATACTCCAACAATGCTGTTCTCACATTTACCTCCACCCAGCACACACACACACACACACACACACACACACACACACACACACAGAGCAAAAATACCTCCCTGCTCAATGCTGCTTCATGTTTCCCTGGTTGTGCAGATACCATCTGGAAGGCCTTTCCCCAGTCCTTTCTTTCTGGCTAGCTCTTAGGCATCTTCCAAGGCTCAACTCTGGCCTGAAGCAGTGACTGCAGCTGTTTGATTCACCAGTGTAATCCAAACTCCTAGCATGCCACCTGGAATGTAGTAGCAACTCAGGGAATGCTAGTTGCATGCATTAATGAATGAATCTCATTCAAGAAACATTTTATCCAATACTTATTCCCCACACCACCCGCCAGCCTGAGTTCAATATCATTCCTTTCTGCTCCTGTATCATCCTGTGCTACGTTCTCACCACTGTATATTGAAAAGTGTCTGTGTCTAGCTCCCCTGCCCCCGCCCCCCCCCCCACCATTAGATTCTAAAATTTTCAAGGGCAGGGGCCAGGCTTCATTCATCTTTAGGCTCCCAGTACCTGGTAAAGCACCTGGCATGGCATGTGGGACCTAAATGGGCTTTCCTGGTGGCTCAGTGGTAAAGAATCTGCCTTCAGTGCAGAAGATACAAGTTTGATCCCTGGGTCAGGAAGATTCCCTGGAAAAGGAAATGGCAACCCACTCTAGTATTCTTGCCCGAGAAATCCCATGGACAGAGAAGCCTGGCAGACTGCAGTCCATGGATTTGCAAAAGTCAGACATGACTTAGTAACTAAACAACAACCCCCAGACCTTAAATAAATTCTGATCAGTAAATAATGGAATTGAACTAGATGATTGCTATAAATAAGATATTGCCTTATGGTAAATAATTGTCTCTTTCTCTTTCACTGACTTGGGGCACCTAGTGTCTAATAGGTATTCAATATATAGTTATTATTTGGTTTGGAAAATAAACTACCTTGTAGAGAGAATACTAGTTGGACAGTGAGATTCTGGTTCTGATGTTGCCACATGGCAGCTGGGGAACTTGTAAAAGTCACTGGGGCCCTTGGAAACTTAGTACTCTAATCTGCTAAAAGGGTATAAAGATTGTTACTATCTTAGTTTATTTCTCCCACAAGTTGGCTCTCAGACAGGGGCTTGGGTTCTGTAGTTTATTTGGGAGGTGGTCTTAGGGTTCCCTGGTGGCTCAGTGGTAAATGATCCACCTGCCAGTGCAGAAGACATAAGAGATATGGGTTCGATGCCTGGGTTGGGAAAATCCCCTGGAGAAGGGAATGGCTACGCACTTCCGTATTCTTGCCTGGAGAATCCCATGGACTGAAGAGCCTGTCAGGTTACAGTCTATGAGGTTAGAAAGAGCTGGACACAACTAAAGTGATTTAGCACACACTTGGGAAGCACAGATGAGGGAGTAGGGCAAGAGTGGCAGGGAAGAGAAGTAAGTTAATAATATATGCGTTAATGATAGGTTGCTTCAGTGGACAAGTGGGCCCAATCCCACTGGAGACATTTCAAGAAACCCTGTAGGATGTACTTCAGAACTGTCTCAAGAGATGCGCTGGAAGCTGGGGGTATTGCTCCATTGTCCTCATTCCCCATGGGGTGAAGATTGTTTCTGGGGAGTTCACTCCCTCCCAGTTGTGCAGCCAAGCAGACCTCACTAGATGCTGAGAAACCAATGGGCAGGGGAGCAGTGAGATGCAGGGACTTGAGATGGGAAGCTGTCAGTGTGCCGGAAACCCACCACATACCTGAGATACAGTTGTGTCAGAGGTGGACCGAGGAGAAGCAGGAAGGAACACAAACAGCCTCTGTCCAGCAGCTCCTAATGTCCTGAGATTATAGGCCATGTTCTTAGAAGGAAGATGCTTTAGCAATTTAGCACACTGTATTAGAGGTCAGGTATTTTAAATGGACTATTTCTTTATATTTCAACATCCCCTTCAAAACTTCCCTTTGCCCCTTCCTGATAGCCCTTTCCTCTGTGTGCCTCCCCCTGCTAGACTGCTGTTGTTAAATTAGCCTAATCAAGCCCAGCTTGTGGGCTCCTGAAGGGTCCTTGAGGAATCCACTGAGTGCTGGTGCCACTCATTATTTCTCCAGGAGAATCTGAGCCCTCCAATAATGAGCACTCACTGGGAGTTCTTTGCTCTCTCTGTCAAAGAGCCAGCTCCTCGTTTCCCCATTATCCACACAGGTGAACCCCGACCATGTGCAGGCACCCAGGAGGGGTGGTTTTTCCCTCCACAGGGACGGCACCACTGCAGAGCTGCTCCTTTTGCAGACCTTCCCTACCCAGCTCTAGAAATCTAGAAAGATCCTCATTATGTGGCTTCCCCCAGCATGTCAGCTCCATGGCAGGACACTCAGATTCAGCCATACAATGAGATTGCTATGTAGCTTGTTCAAGGAATTCTTTGCATCACTGAGATGTTTTCCCTTGCAGAATCAGTTTTAGGTTTTCAGGCTAGAATTAAGTATTTTGTAAACAGAGATCCTGAGGCAATGAGCTGACCTACTTGATGGGACTTTTGAGGTAATCATGATGATTTGATCTTTTTTGAAAAAAAAAAAAAAAGATTCTAAACATTCATATGCTTCAATCCAATAACTTTATTTCTTGGCATATATTGTAAGAGAATAGTCCAATAGCAAGTGCTTTACACACAGAGACTTTTGTCATAAAATTATTTATAAGTATAATGATGGCCAACAATAGAGCTGTGGTTAAATTATGAAAAGTTTGTAATAGCATGGAGAAAAAGTCACGCTCTCATAATGTTCAGGAAATATAAATTCTAGTATTGCATGTGCAGCTCAATCATCCTGATGAAAACAAATCAAATAAAAATGATGCCTAGAAAAAAGGTAAGTATCTTACATCAAAATGTTAATGGTGGTTGTCTAAGGTTCTATGATGACAGGATACTTTTTCTTCTGACTTCTCTTTATTTTTACATTGAGCAGGCATTTCAGTTCAAAGAACACTAATTTTTCAAAGTTACTTAAAAATATTTGTGTGCAAATTTGAGTACAGTTGCATAAACATATGCATGGAGGAGATGGTTAGATAGCATCTGGACTCAATGGACATGAGTTTGAGCAAAGTCTGGGAGATAGTGAAGGACAGGGAAGGCTGGTGTGTTGCAGTCCATGGGGTCACAGAAAGTTGGACACGACTTAATGACTGAACAACAACAACAATGCATGTGGAAAAAAGACTGGAAGGGAATACAGAGATGACCACTGTGTGATTAAAAAGTAGTGACCCCCACGTTATCTGCACATCAGAGCCCCCTGGGAGTCAATGGAAAACACAGGATCCCAGATTTCATCTTCAGAGATGCAGTAAGTCAAATGGAGTCCTGGGTTCTCTCATTTTGATCTTTTTCCAGTGATTCTAAGAGTTTATCCATAGAGCAACATTGGGCAGATACTGTCATTTGTGAATGTGGAGATCTTTTTTCTATATTCTAAGTGTTTTGTACTATTGCCAAATTATTTTTACAATTAGAAAACACAAAAGCTCATCTGAGTCTAAGTCTTCAGCAATATGGAAATGGCTTCCTTCCAGTTTTGTAATCTCCTCTTGTCTTTGAGCATTAAGAGTTGCCCTCCCTCCTTCAGGAGGATTATTTTAGTGATACATATTATTCTACCTAGTATGTATACTGTAACTCATTAGCCAGTCCTCTGCCTGGAAGAAGTGTCACAGGAGGAATGGCTGAAGAAATGAGAAATTTTCATTTTAAGAGCAAAGATATCTAAAAATAGAGCAAGCCTTGGGGAGCAAATTTGTTTCCCATGGTCCCAGCAGGTAAAGCCATGACCAGTGAGTGCAAATTACCATTAGATGGATGATGACATTCAAAGCTACACTTGGCACACACTTGGCTAAGATGTTTCAAACAGGGCCATGAGGACCAGGTATTTAAGATTATTTCTGACAGCTCTAGGATCCTTCCAGCCCTAGTTCAGTTCAGTTCAGTTCAGTTCAGTCACTCAGTTGTGCCCGACTCTTTGTGACCCCATGAACTGCAGCACACCAGGCTTCCCTGTCCATCACCAATTCCCGGAGTTCACTCAAACTCATGTCCATCGAGTTGATGATGCCATCCAGCCATCTCATCCTCTGTCATCCCCTTCTCATCCTGCCCCCAATCCCTCCCAGCATCACAGTCTTTTCCAATGAGTCAACTCTTCACATGAGGTGGCCAAAGTATTGGAGTTTCAGCTTTAGCATCAGTCCTTCCAAAGAACACCCAGGACTGATCTCCTTTAGGATGGACTGGTTGGATCTCCTTGCAGTCCAAGGGACTCTCAAGACTCTTCCCCAACACCACAGTTCAAAAGCATCAATTCCAGCTCTAAGATGTCCTGGAATCATAATTTCATTTTTTCCCCTTACTTATCCAGAATACACTGCTACTCACCCTGGGCAAGCCTATTTGCAAGGCTAATATAATCAAAATTTTACTAGACTGATTGTGGTTTATTCCAAACAGTGCCTAATTCAAAGCAACTGCTTGTCCCCAGCTGAGTTGGTCCCTATTGTTTCTGGATATAAATAAATAAATAAACAAGTCCAATATATGAAAATCCAAACAAAAGCAAACAAATTACGGGGATAATTATTTGCAGAACAAAAAGATTCCCCACAGGGCTCCTTCAAATTATGAGTTCTCCTATGGCTCTCCTACGGTATAATTAAATTAACCAAAATATTGTTAACACCCAAACTTCCAGAGTCTCTCAGACCTTTCCTCGTTCTGTCTTTCCGTTTACACCAAACCTCTTGATCTCTACCTGAAAGCCCAGTCCTTCCCAGGGATTTGAGTACCAACCTGCCTTCATAAGCGAGTTCATCTACATTCCATGCATAGGCATCATGTCACCTTGCTCTGGCTTGGACTGTGGGGTTTCAGGCATGATGGGTTTCTGCCCTGGCCTCTGGAGAGAATGAGTCCTTGTTCTGCTAATCTTTTTAGGATCAGGCCTGATTTTGTTCTTACCTGTTCTGCTCATCTCCATAAGCTGTATTTATGTTAGCCAGGGTCTGAGCAGCTCATCAATAGACAGTAACTCAGTATGATGAACTGGTTAAAAAGGCTTGGGCAAACTGAAAAGCCAAATGGGGCCAAGTGAGGCAACCCAGAGATTAGCAACAGCAGGAAATAGTTATTAATCTTAGGCTGAAAAGGGAGGAGGAGGTGCAGTTCTCAGAGCCCAGAGTAAGGACCATCCAGCTGGAAGTGGAACTCAGGATGGATGGAGGCTGCTTGCAGGGAGGTGGGATCACAGAGGGTGAAGATGTCAAGTGAGAGTTGGAGTCCTGGAGGAGGTAGGGCCACCTCTTCCTGTCTCTAGCCTGTACTTCTTAGTGGATAAATTCAGCTGAGAGCCAGTTAGCAAGGGATCCTTGTGAATATAATTTGTAGGATTCTTCCTCACTAAGAACAACAGAACAAGGTAAAGGTGGGGAGCAGAAATGGGCAACATTCCTGGTACAATAATTAAGAAACTGGAACCGGTAAGATGAGAGTTCTAAATCAGAACGGGGGACACCAAAGCCCTCCAGGGTAAGGATAGAAACAATAATTAAAAAAAAATGTTATATAAAAATAGGGACTTCCCTGGAGGTCCAGTAGTTAAGACATCATGCTTCCTCTGCAGGGGGTGTAAATTCAATCCCTGGTTGGGGAAGTAAGATCCCACATGTCACATGGTGTGGCCAAAACAAACAAATCCCCAAACCAAAAAAAAAGTAGTAAAAATAGTAACGGTTAATGTTTACTTTTTATTTTTCTGTAGTCACTTTATATTCTAAGCATTTTATGTATACAAATTTAATAGCACTATGAAGTACCCTCCACTATCATTATCTCACTTTACAGATGAGCGTGTGGAAACTCAGAAACATTAAGCCGATTTCTCTGGGCTATGCAGCTAGAAAATGGCTGCGTCCAGGCTTGAACACAGGCAGCTTGGCTTAAGAGCCTGTTGTTTCGCCATGTGACCCTACCTAAGTCTGAAGTCTGACACACTTACCCAATAGTTGTTTGACTGCAAAATTTTTAGCAGTTTCTCTAATCATCAACTTCTTTATTTTAGAGAAGCCAATAATATTACCTGTTTCACTTAGCTGTTGGTGAAGATTAAATGACATAATGCATATAGACTATGAGCACAATGCTTGGCACATAGATAGCATTAAAAATTTGGGATTTCTAGCTTTGATTGCGGAGAAGGCAGTGGCACCCCACTCCAGTACTCTTGCCTGGAAAATCCCATGGACGGAGGAGCCTGGAAGGCTGCAGTCCATGGGATCACTGAGGGTCAGACACAACTGAGCGACTTCACTTTCATGCATTGGAGAAGGAAATGGCAACCCACTCCAGTGTTCTTGCCTGGAGAATCCCAGGGACGGGGGAGCCTGGTGGGCTGCCGTCTCTGGGGTCACACAGAGTCGGACACGACTGAAGCGACTTAGCAGCAGCAGCAGCTTTGATTGATTCCCCCCACTGGAAAGGAGAAGTACCTGAGTGGTTTTCTAGGTCAGACCTAGTTCAGGTTCCCCTGTTTGTCCTCCACTTTCCTCCACCTCCTCTTGCCTCTCTCTCTCCAAGCTCTAATTCCTGGATCAGGGCCTCATTAGGGCTCATGGAGTCTTCCTTTGGCACACTGTGACCACTGTCTTCCTTTGTGTAGACAGAATTCCTGAAAAAACAGACTTTCTTGGACTAATGAGAATGTATTAGTCGCTTGTTATTGCCATGTCTTAGTGCAATGTTTATAATGAGGAAGGATGAATTTTTTGACATTCTCAATGCCATCTGTACTCATCAAAGACCTATGTATACATCAGTGTCAAAACTGTCCTTTAGTGTCCCTGATGGCAAATTCCCTGATGCCCCAGCCCCTCATTTCCCCATCCTGAAGCTATAGTGTCCTGAACTTAAAATGAGGAGACCAGGTACTTCCTTGCCCAGCTTGAAGATAGTGGTGAGGATTAAATGAGATCACAGGAAATCTTGTGACTTCCCTGGTGGCTCAGATGGTAAAGCGTCTGTCTACAATGTGGGAGACCTGGATCCCATCCCTGAGTTGGGAAGTTCCCTGGAGAAGGAAATGGCTACCCACTCCAGTACTCTTGCCTAGAAAATCCCATGGATGGAGGAGCCTGGTGTCCATCGGGTTGCAAAGAATTGGACATGACTGAGCGACTTCACTTCACTTCAGGAAATCTTAGAAGGCAAAATAATAGTAAGAAGAGCTAATATCTCCATAGCGCTTGCCAGGCATATTCACTGAATTATTACCATGACCCTGTTGAGTCAATGCTATGGTTAGCATCATTTTACAGATAAGATACAGTCAGATTAATTATTTTGCCTAAGGTTAGAGAGCTAATTTGAACCCAAGGTAGTCTGGGTCCAGAGGAAAACAGATGTAATAATTCCTTTGAGCCTCGGTTTCCTTGTGTTTGGCTCTTTCCATTCTAAACTTTGATGTCAACAGACAGTTTAGGTCCCAACAGTCTATAGAGGAGAGCCATACAAATACCCCTACAGTAACCCAGAAGCCCTCTTCTCGGAGGCTGAGATACACTTGGCTCAGACATACCAGTCTTATAGCTTGGGTGAATCTGGTGCCTTCCCCAGACCTTCTGGAACTCCTGACTTCATTTATTTCTTGGTTCTCTCTCTGCCTGTGCTCTTGTGTTAGTCTTGAAACTGACATATGCCAACAAGAGTGCAGAACTCCACACTTTGCAGGCTTCCATAGGCAACTGAGTATTTCTTAGCACATCATATTTGTAGTTTTCCCGAATATTTTTGAGTCGTAATGTGGAGTCACATGGTGAGTGAGACCTTTAATCCATGGCCACCAGGTGCCCATACCATACCTTTATGCAGAGGCTCACCACCCCCCTGTCCCCGGCCTCCCAATCTCTGGGACCAATTAGAAAAGGATCCCTCTAGGTAGACAAATGAGGAAAATCTTCCCCTTCTTTGCTGACTCAGGGTGACACCAAGACCCCAGGTTGGCAAGCAGAGTGCAAGTGTGCCAGATTTTAGCTTCCACTCTGCCCTCGGATGCACCCCCCACACACACTGTATGCAGGCATGAGGTACAGAGCTGTATGCCTGAGCTCTGCTTCTGCCATTTCAGTGACCCCAGGCCAACTTCCTTGCTTTCTCTCCCGGCCAGTCTCTAAAAGTGGCAGCACCTTCCTGAAGCTTAATTTCAACAACAAAGCTTCTCCATCATGCTCAGGCCTTGAAAAACCTATTCTAGAACCTCCTCTTCCTTCTAAGCAGGGTCTTCCCCAACCCATTTTTCCATATTACCATGAGTCATCAGAGGAGTCATTTCTTTGCTGAAACCTAGCCTTGTTCTTGGGAGAAGGCAATAGCACCCCACTCCAATACTCTTGCCTGGAAAATCCCATGGATGGAGGAGCCTGGTGGGCTGCAGTCCATGGGGTCGCGAAGAGTTGGACACAACTAAACGACTTCACTTTCACTTTTCACTTTCATGCATTGGAGAAGGAAATGGCAACCCACTCCAGTGTTCTTGCCTAGAGAATCCTAGGGGTGGGGGAGCTGGTGGGCTGCCGTCTATGGGGTCGCACAGAGTCGGACTCGACTGAAGCGACGCAGCAGCAGCAGCAGCAGCAGCAGCAGCAGCCTTGTTCTTGAGACAATGGCCTCATTCCCCTCTCCCCTGAAGAGAGCTGCTTGCTTTTCCCTCCAGGAAACACAGGGCTGAACAGTCTCTGCTTATGTGGCAGACGAAGGTGGTCCCAGCAAGCCCAGTACATCATAATCAGTCTCGGGTAGACAAGAAGACGAATGTGCCGTTCCTAGAAATTCTAAGTAGTGGTGCTTAATCCTCCTGCAGTAATTATGCTCATCCATCTCTCTTGCTGCCCCCTGAGAAGTCTCAGCAAGGTGTGTCACATGCCATGGGCAGTGTTTTTTAAGGTGCATGAGCTTGGGCATCACTGTGTTAAGACTATAGATTAAAGACAATTAAACCAGTAACCTCCCAAGGTTTTGACTGTGCACCCCATTGGTAAGGTATTTTGGGGCAAGTACCCCATAAATGAATATTTATTTGTATATTCATTATATACATGTATGTTTATACTTAAATTTATATCATAAACATATGAATATAAGAAAGTGTATTAAAATAAATATGAATAGACGTTCCAATATGCTCTTCCCACACCCTGGTCAATCGTCTGGCACACCTGCTGGGAAGTACACCACCTACACAGATAACACCGAGACAAGCTGTATCACCTCCTTGCTTGGGACTATGGGAAGGGCTTGGGACCCTGGGAATCAGTCAGACCTGTGTTCTAAGTCTGCTAAGTCGCTTCAGTTGTGTCCGACTCTGTGCGACCCCATAGATGGTAGCCCACCAGGCTCCCCTGTCCCTGGGATTCTCCAGGCAAGAACACTGGAGAGGGTTGCCATTTCTTTCTCCAATGCATGAAAGTGAAAAGTGAAAGTGAAGTCGCTCAGTCGTGCCTGACTCTTAGCGACCCCATGGACTGCAGCCCACCAGGCTCCTCCATCCATGGGATTTTCCAGGCAAGAGTACTGGAATGAGGTGCCATTGCCTTCTCCGTTGTTCTAACTCTAGCTTCCCCAGTTCATGGCTGGGAGATTTGGGGGACATGATGTAACCGATTGAACCTTAGTTTGCTTGTCTGTAAAATGGGGTATGATAGTTTGAGCCAGATCTTGCCCTGTGTGCTACAGATTTAGAAGTTGGGTGCAGGCCCATTTGTTAGGAGTTCAATTCAGACAATTTACTGTCTGTGACAACTAACTTCAGATAACTTGGGAATCTGGGTGTAGGTGCTGATTCCCAAGCCTCACTCAAAACATAGAATCAAAGTTGTTTGGGATGGGGATTTCCCTGGTGGTACAGTGGTGAAGAATCTGCCTTGCAATGTAGGGGATGCAGGTTTAACCCTTGGTAGGGGAGCTAGGATCCCACTTGCCATGAAGCAACTGAGCCTGTTCATTCCAGAGCCTATGTATGTATCACAACTAGAGAGAAACCTGCATGCCGCAAGGGAGAGCCCACGCGCCATAGACCTGATGCAGCCAAGTGAAAAATAGAGTCTTTGAGATGAAACCAGGGAGTCTACATCTGACACACTCCCTAGTGATCTTTATGCACTAAAAAGTAAAAGAGGTAATCAGAGAAGTCAATAAATATAGTGACACGGTGTCAAGGAATGTGAAGTCGTAAGAAGGTGCTATCAAGAAGGATCAACTCTGAAGGGTTTGGGAGCCTAGAGGAGGGACACTTATTTCAGGCTGGGCAGGTTTCTGAAAAAAGTGACGCAAGGCATTGCTCTTGTCTTTTCCAGGCCTGTCTGACTCAGGGTCAGGCTTTGGTTTGGGCCACACCCACTATGTAAGCATTTGTTTGGCTCAGCCCTCTCATTCTGAGTCTTCACTCTTTCCAACTTCCCTTAGCATCTCAGGCATGTGCAGTGACAGGTGTTACCTGGACTTGCAGAATGCCTGTCCTACCAGCTGTGGCAGGCTTGGAGAGGTGCTGAAGAGTATAGGCTCCTTCTGAAGGTCATGCCCATTATTGTTCTGCTGAAAGCCTTGGGCTACACTAAAGAGTTTAGTGTTGGTAGTTTATTTGTACCTTGCTGCTGCTGCTGCTGCTGCTGCTGCTAAGTCACTTCAGTTGTGTCCAACTCTGTGCAACCCCATAGACGGCAGCCCACCAGGCTTCCCCGTCCCTGGGATTCTCCAGGCAAGAACACTGGAGTTGGTTGCCATTTCCTTCTCCAATGCATGAAAGTGAAAAGTGAAAGTGAAGTCGCTCAGTTGTGTTCGACTCTTAGTGACCCCATGGACTGCAGCCCACCAGGCTCCTCCATCCATGGGATTTTCCAGGCAAGAGTACTGGAGTGGGGTGCCATTGCCTTCTCCAGCTTTGAGGTCAGATGAAGCTAAATCCACATCCTACTTTGAGGAAGTCACTTAATTTCTCTAAGCCTTAGTTGTCTCATCTATAAAATAGAAGAAACAGAACTACAAGATTGTGAGAACTATAGCTAATATATGAAGCACCAAGCATAGCACTCAGCCCACAGTGGGTGCTTAATAAATAGTAGTTATGATTTTTAAAATGAGAGCAAGTCTTTACCCTCAAGTAGGGTAGAAAAGATAGATAATTATAATGTGCTAACTGGGATGTTTATAGGGTATGAGATATTGCAACAAAGTTTCCAATTCTTCACCCCTTACCCTACCTCATTCCAAAACAGGACTTGAAGTGTCTTCACTAGTTATAAATAATACGAAAGATGGTAAATGAGCAAAGATGGACAAAGAAACAATCTTCGCAGGAAAATAGGAAGAGGACAGTGGTGGAATCAGTCAGCAAACTTCTGACATATGACCTGACACAGCTGTTACATGTGTCCACAAATTTGGTTTTGACTTTCTTAGCTGCCTGCACAAACAGGGAAGCAAATATTAGTTTGAGAATACTCATGCCATTTGAACATCCACTTGAATAAGTTGAACTGGTTACCAAGAAGAAGCATAACTTTTCTTAGAGCTGTCATGAAGATGTAAAATGTCTAGTGTATGATGGAGGAAATGATAGATAGCCTTAACACTTTTGCAGTAATAAGTAATGCATATATTTCTTTAAGAGTCTTTCAAAGTGTAATATTTATTTAATCAAAATATGTTACCTGAAGGCTCTTTGAGGATCATCTGTTCTACATGACAAGAGAGATGTCAGGCTCCCAGTCTTCCACTTCAGTAACATTCTTTGTCAGCTCTGACCTCTCCCCCAAAGATCACTATCCAACCACACGTGGATGTCTCCAAATAGCCTGGCACCAGCTCAACCTGAAAACTTTGTTTAATCTGCTGTTACTTCCTCAAGTGTCTCTTCTTCAGGAAGTCATTGAAATCACACCATCCTTCAGAGATTCACTTCAGGTCCCACTTTCTCAGGAAGCCTTCTCTGCTCCAAGTTAGGTCTATACTCTTCCCTTCTGTGCTTCTATATTACTCTGCAGAATTTCCATTTTAACAGTTATTATAATCCACCTGGAGCCAAAGTATAAATGGCACATTCATTAAATATGCCTGTCCCATTCTCTTTATTCTCTTTGTTTCCTGAACCTGAAGAGAAGTAGAGTGAAGGCCTTTTGGAACAAGATTCTGCAAGCAATTAGAAGAGACCTCCATTCTTAACTTTTTCTGACAGTAAAGAATCTGCCTGTCAATGCGGGAGACACAGGAGACATGAGTTTGATCCCTGGGTTGGGAAGATCCCCTGGAGGAGGAAATGGCAACCCACTCCAGTATTCTTGCCAGGAAAAATCCCCTGGACATAGGAGCCTGGCAGGCTGCAGTCCATGGGTCGCAAAGACTCAGACATAACTGAGTGACTAACACACTGACGTGAGATGAGAAAGACGTAGATATTGTCCAGGAGCCACTGTAACAGCCCACTAACCACAGGCTCTTCAAGGGCAAGCAGTATTTGTACTCATTATCACAATCTGCATCCTATCCAATAACACAAAGTAACAAGTCATTTAAAACACTCATGGTAACATCCAGTTCCTCTACTAAATCATGTATGTTATCTCTTAATTCTCACAAATTTGAGATAGTTATTAATGCTAATCTACAGATAAGCTTTAATGCTCACCTTTTAAAAAATTCTATTAAATTTTAATTTCCTCAGGTGAAAACTGGTCAGATACTACTTACCTTGCAAAGTTGTTAAGAATAATAACAAAATGGCAAATATAAAACGTCTTATCACAGTACTTGTCCTGGAGAAGTTTTTTCCTAATTATGTGTTTCACTCTCCAGGAACTAACCTTTTATTGAATTCATACTATTTGTCAAGCACTCTTGGCAAAAAAAGTTTAATTTTCTTTACTGAACAACCCTATGTGATGGGTAGTAAATATTATCTCCATTTGAGAGATGAAACAGAGATTAATAACTTGCCCAAGGTAATCACAGATAAGTGGAGGTGGATTGGGATTAGAACCCAGATAATGAAGGCTAATTGAGTTTTTGAACATTCAAGAATTTTACATCTTATTAAAGCTGTAATCCAGTGTAACAAGTGTTACCATAAAGACATGTTCCCATTATTTCTTTCTTTTTTATGATTGAGTAGTATTCCATTGTCGGAGAAGGCAATGGCACCCCACTCCAGTACTCTTGCCTGGAAAATCCCATGGATGGAGGAGCCTGGTAAGCTGCAGTCCATGGAGTCGCCAAGAGTCGGGGACGACTGCGTGACTTCACTTTCACTTTTCACTTTCATGCATTGGAGAAGGAAATGGCAACCCACTCCAGTGTTCTTGCCTGGAGAATCCCAGGGAAGGGGGAGCCTGGTGTGCTGCCGTCTATGGGGTCGCACAGAGTTGGACACGACTGAAGCGACTTAGCAGCAGCAATATTCCATTGTATGTATGTACGTGTGTATATATATACACCACATTTTCTTTATCCATTCATCTACCAATGGACACTTAGGTTGCTCCAATGTCTTGGTTACTTTAAATAGTATTGTTATGAACATTGGAGTGCATGTATCTTTTCACATTAGAGTTTTCTTGATATATATGCCCAGGAGTGGGATTCTTGGATCATGTGGTAACTCTATTTTCAGTTTTTTTAAGGAACTTCACAGGGAGCTATATTAATAACCTATAATGGACAAAAATCTGAAAAAGAATACATATGCATATATATTATTATATATATACCTATATATATATATATATATATAACTGAATACATCTATATATATAACAGAATATATAGCTGAATTCAATTATATATATAACTGAATCACTTTTCTGTATACCAGAAACTAACACATTATAAATCAACTATACTTCAATTTTTAAAAATTAAAAAATATTTTAATTAAAAACGGATATGTTCACAGTGCATACTGGAGAAATGAGCTAGAAGGAAAGTCTTCCTGTAAAAGATAAGGCCCGAGGATAATCTTGAGGTCTGAGTAGGTGCTAACCTAGCAGGCTTTGGGGAACAGCACATCAAGAAGGAAGAGAACACGCTAAAGTATAGAGGCAGGAGACAGTGTATACATGAGACGTGCCGCTGGAGCTTTTGATAATATTTTCAGTGTTTCCAGTTGACGTAGTTCTCATATTTTCTGCTGCATTCCTGATTTCTGGTACTCTTGGAACCTTCATGGATTGTCCTTTGCCCGTCAGCTATTCTTGACCCCCTCTTCACTACCTCTACAGCAGCTTACCCTCATAAGACAATATGTGCCATTTTGATATTTCTGTGCAAAGCCTCTGCTGGCTGGTCATATTACCAGCTCATTCAGGCAAGACTATTTCTAACTATTGCTCTCTGGCTGAGTGTCCACCAGAAGGCTGTTACCACTGTGGACACATTGCGAGGACTTGTTGACTGCCTCACTGATTTGAATGTGCACATTCCTCTCCGTAGCTTTTCTGCTCCTTGCATCCCATTTGTCTTAGTTATTCAGCACTAGAACAGGCTAGACATTGTGCAGGGTATGTAGCAGTAAGTGAAATAAACAATCTCTGGGTTTTTTTTTAAGTTGTTGTTCTTTCCCTAGTTTTATTGAGAAATAATTAATTCTACTCTCCTTTTAGAGAGAAAGGTATGCCAAGAAATGAACAAAATTGAAAATATTAATACAATGTAAGTCATATTGAGAATACGTAGCTTAAGGATATAGAGAATGAGGAGAGTGGAGGTGGACATGAATAGCCTCTCTGAAAGATTTTGATCAATGACTCCAAAAGCGACTGTGGTCTCTAGTTCTAGGGTTGCTGCTGCTGCTGCTGCTAAGTCGCTTCAGTTGTGTCTGACTCTGTGTAATTCCGTAGACGGCAGCCCACCAGGCTTTCCCGCCCCTGGGATTCTCTAGGCAAGAACACTGGAGTGGGTTGCCATTTCCTTCTCCAATGCATGAAAGTGAAAAGTGACAGTGAAGTCGCTCAGTTGTGTCCGACTCTTGGCGACCCTGTGGACTGCAGCCTACCAGGCTCCCCTGTCGGGGTTAAAAACATGCTTTCCCTACCTGCTTTCCCAAAACCCTACCCACCAACACATACACATTGCCACCCCATGAAAGAAGAAAATCTGGAAATAAATTTTGCCATGACTGTTCTTGTGATTGAAGCCAATTATTTGATTTCTCCATGCCTGTGTGAGAAGTTGCATCAGAGACACAAAAGGCAAGTAAAACTCATTAATTCAACACACTTCTTCTGAGTGACTACTGCATGCCAGGAACACTGTTAGCTTGGGAGTTCAGTGAATAAGTAAGTCATTGCCGTCGAGTGGCTTGCAGGGCTTTGCTGGTGGCTCAGATGGTAAAGAATCTGCCTGCAATGCAGGAGACCCAGGTTTGATCCCTTGGTTGGGAAGATCCCCTGGAGAAGGGAATGGCTACCCACTCCAGTATTCTTGCCTGGAGAATTCCACAGACAGAGAAGCCTGGTGGGCTACTGAGTGACTAACACTTATTTGCCTTCAAGTGGTTCACAGTCTTTTAGGGTAAAAGGTAAGAGGCAGTGGAAGATTATAATGCCACATCCCAATTTTTACAAGATGCATCTAAGCCAGCAACAGATGGTCAGCGTGAGGGGAGCTTTCCAAAGAACTTGATCTTTGAGCATACAATGATGGCTATAAAGTGCTTTGATAATGAGTAGAAGATCTAACTTGACTCCTCACTTTCCCTTAAGACTTATCATCATATACCACACACACACACACACACACACACACACACACGTGTCTACATATAGCATGCCAGCTTTTGTTTTGGTTATACCCTCTATATAGAATTTGTTCTTTCTATTTGTAACTACCAAGTCCTGTCCATCACAGCTACTCTTATACTTTTCCAGAAGTCATACCCTCTCTGCCCTGATTGCAATTAATCAATGTCTCTCTTCTAAGCTCCTAGTCATTCTGTCATGGTTATGGTATGCTTTTTCTAGAACCATATTCATATTTTCTGTGATTTCTTTGCTAGATGGTAAGCTCTTTAAAGATGGACCTGTATTTCCTTCACCCTGCGTCCTAATTCCATGCATAATACCCGACACACAGGAAATGTTTAACAAGTATTTTTTTAGCTCAAATTTAATTGAGTTAAATGTAACTAAAGCATGTGGGGGTTGAACTAAAATTTCCCTTCATCCACTTGCCACTTCAGATGCTATGAATGGATATTTTAAGGATTAATTTTTGTAGAATTTATATAGATGAATAATTTTTCCAGAAGTTCAAATTGCATCAGGCTGCTGGGGAGTTTTCTCATAGCCAAAGATGGTCAAGTCCTATCTGATGAAATTCCCTCTCGTTTCTTTAGTATGATATAATTTATCTATTGGTAGGACTTGGGAAAATTAGGAGGCTGTCAGCTGCTTGAGTCTACAGGGTTTAGACTAGTTCCTAGCATCTGGCAAGATGGAAAACATTACAGGACTCAGCCAGGAGTGAGAAAGAGAAAGAAGGAAGGCTGGACTATATGGTAAATTAATCATCAGTTACAAAGGTTCCAGGGACCTATGGGCGTGGGATCCACTGTTACCAAGATGTACTGTCAGGGCTCAGACAAGCATGAGCTCAAAGAGAGCTCTCTGGCTGAGGGCCAGTCCCGCCCCAAGGAGCCCTTCTGAGTAGATATTACTAAATATCCATTTATCACTTCACACTGGGGCATTCCTGAGATGTCTTATCTTGGGCCTTCTTAGACTGACTGCTCTGGGGGGAAATGAGGCAGCTCAAGAACAACAACAAAAAAACAGCACTTAGTATAACTTCTACCTATTAGCCTATCTGATGCCTCCAAACAACTCTCCTTGGTATCAGACTCAAGCTGTGGGTGCTCGCCTCCATTTGGAGGGCTGGGCCACACAGCCAGCTGTTGGGCCATCTAAAGGTTACCCACCAGCACCAGGCTCTCCTGTGGTTTTCCAGAGTGAATGTGGGGGGCGGGTGGGGATTTTATGTGAATTAGCCTCTTCATCACTTTGCAGGCCTTATTTACACTCTGCTGGGTTATTTTCTCCTCTTATGACCGCCACCATCTCCCGTGGGGCTACCTGAGGCTGCTTCAGTAAGTTATATTTTTGATTCTGACTTTCCTTGGCTTGGCTGGGGATTTGAAGAAACAAAAAACAAACAGAAACAAAATGCACAAACTCAGGAATATAGGGCCTTGCTGAGAGCAGGAGCAGGGAAGCTGGTGTCCACAGTGCAGGTTTTGGACTCAGGCATTCCAGGCTGCTCTGGCCACCAGCTGGTGTCCTGACTGTATCTCTGCAGTTTAGCTTGACTCAAGCCATGGTTTCTGCCTAATTACCAAGGTAACGACTTCTTTCTTTGCCTCCTAAAGAATTTTTCAGTACATCCTGTTCACTACTCATTTACTCATTCAAGGAGCATTTCCTGAGAGGCAGCAGTGGACTGGAACCTTGGCTTTGAGTCTATACTTTGCCATTGCCTCATGTCCAATCCTAGGCAGGACACTACCTCTCTGGGCTTCTATTTCACCAATCTCAAGAGTAAATTTTAGAATGTGAGCTCAGTGAAGGCAGAAAACATGCCTGCTTGCTTATTTGTACATCCCTAGTGGTAGGCACAGAGCCTGACACATATTTGGTACCCAGAAATGTTGTTGCATAAACAGATCACAGAGTGCATTAGTTTAGATGGCACGCATGCTTAGTGGCTCAGTCGTGTCTGACTCTTTGTGACCTTGTGAACTGTAGCCTGCCAGGCTCCTCTGTCCATGGGGGTTCTACAGGCAAGAATACTGGAGTGGGTTGCCATGCCCTTTTCCAAGTTTAGCTACATGATCTCTAATATTCTAACGTCATCTGTCAGTCTTTCATGCCTACACTTGAGAATTTCCTCCACCTCTTGACTCCATTAATTACTAAACTGTGAAGTTTCTAGAATCTGTGCAGAGAGCACCTATCATGGGTAGTACTCCAACTCCCTAACTCTGAGAAAGTACCTTTTCTCTGAATTTCCACAGCACCCACACTAACCTCTTGCTAAACACTCATACCATCTTATCCTCTTGTCTTTTTACCTGTACTTGCCCATCACTAGTTACAAACACCATGAGGGCAGATTCTTCTCTAGTTTTGTATCCTCAGTGCTCAGCACAGTCCCTCTGTATTAAGTGGAATTAATGATTATATTTTTTAAACCCTCATTGTCAGATCTTAGAGGCTCTAATACAATTTTTAAAGTCTCGAGTCAACATTCATATTGTATATATCATATCTCTTTCTGACTTCTCTGTGCATTTGTCCATCTTTTCTTCTCATCATTATGAAAGTGGAAGTGTTAGTCAGGCAATCATGTCCAGCTCTTTGTGACCCAATGGACTGTAGCCCACCAGGTTCCTCTGTCCATGGGACCCTCCAGGCAAGAACACTGGAGTGGGTTGCCATGTCCTCCTCCAGGGGGTCTTCTAGACCCAGGGAACAAACCCATGTCTCCTGCACTTCAGGCAGATTCTTTACCATCTGGGCCACCAGAACATTGACTCTATATTTAGATTTCCTGGTTTGGACTCTTGTCTCTGCATTTCCTAGCAATATGACCCTGGGAAGTTAATAATTTCTCTATGTCCCAGGTTCTCCGTATGCAAACTGAGATAATAATAATCCTTATCTCATACAATCATTATGAAAATTAGAAGAGCACACAAAAAACCAGTTGCCATATATAGTAAACACACAATATATATTAGTTAATATTATTGCTATTGTTGCTATTGATCACATATTAAACAGCATTATAGGTGCTGTGAACAATAAAGAAAACCATCTTGTTCTTATGGAGCTTAAATTACAGTGAATCAATGCTTTCTGATTTATCTATGAGATAGTTCTTTAAATTTTAGCACCCTTATGTACACTTTAGTATAAATCAGATAGTGGATCTTTTCTGGAGAGGAACTTTTTATTGTGGTAGGGAAATACATGAGGCCATAGAGCTCCTGTCTTGAGGGTAGGAGAGAGAAAAAGAAGAAGAATGTGTGTGATTCAGGAAATAAACCACCAGTTACATAATTTTACTGTGCCTCTTCCTGTCTTCAGGCCATGGTCAGTGAGTTTAATTTACTGGATTTTGTGAGCAGTCACAAGGCATGTCCCATCAATTTCTTGTTCTCGATGGCTGCAGAGTGACTCAGACTATTAGCCTTGTATGATTACAGCATCTGTATTATGATGTCGAGGACATGTTGCGGCTACAATTTATTCTCTTTATTTAGTTCACTTTGTCTCACTCAGCATATCACTCAGCGGCTGTTGGAGAAAACACTTGGTGATGGACAACTTCTCTCTCTCTCTCTCCCCTCTCCTGATATTCCTTCTCCTTGCCCTTCTGTCTTTGTTGATGTCTTGTTTCAAAGAAGATTTGTGGATCTCCTGGTTTCCTCTACATTGACTGACCCTCAGGTCTGCCGCTCTCAGCAATGCGGCACCTCTCCATGGTGCTGAAAGCAAGCACGTGGTTCTAGCTCTGCAGCAGTAGCTAAGGGAGCCTGTAGTATCATAACACGCAGCAGTAGGCAGTGGCCTGAGAAAGTACCCTGTCTCGTCCTTGTTATTTCAACAAAAGGGGACAAGAGACAAAGAAATGAAGAATGGTTTCCCAAAAATGGTGTATGTCTCATATGAGATCAGAATACTGCTTTTCTAAAGACGTATTTAGAGCTTCAGAGATAAGCTAAGGAAATTCTTTGGTCTCCTTAGCCCTTATTGTTCTCATCTCTAAAACAGGGGAATACTAAAAATCTTAACAAGTACTACGACATATAGATTAGGTAATGTGATACTAATTCCTTAGCACTCTGCCTGCTTATCTTTACTTATTTCCTGCTGCTTCCTGCCTGACATGTTTTGCTTGAGTACTATGAAGTGATGTATGGTCTCCCTCTCCCTCACCATGCTGCTTTATGCCTTACTCATACTCTTCCTTCTGCCTCTGGTGCCCTTATAAGTTCTTCTAGGCTGTTATGACACCTATGTTTTTCTCACAGTTTATATATTCACTAACATCTCCCTCAGAAAGCCTCCTCTGTCCTCTCATGCTCCTCCTCTAATGTGAACTAGCTGTCCCTTCTAGATGCTCATATGTGACTCTCTGCATATCATTTTACATATCTCCCTATCATGACACCGACTACATGATCGTGAAATTGTGGTGTCCTTGATTTATTAGATTATAAGCTCTTTGAAAGGAGGGCCATGTGTCATTGTCTCTAGCACAATACATATCACCAGGTGGGTTCCCAGTGTTTGTTGATTTGAACTGAATATGATAGGGACTTAAATCATGTAGGTGTCTTTCTCATTCTCAGTCCAGTGCTCTCTTCTTATATTGTGCTGTATCTAGCTAGGTTGGAAAGTTTTTGCATTGGCTACCATTGTGAATACCTTCATTTGCTAATGCTACATACTCACAGGGATTACTCAGTTTGCTGTGGGTCATCTTTGAGTATGCTGGAATCATATCAAGATACTTTGTCTTATTGTCTTTGGCATCAATTCTCTCCAAACCAGAGAATTCACATAAGCCATGAGTTAGATCCAGAGGGGAGAGGGCACCTGCCTCTGTGCATTAGCTACAAAATTATCATGGTCTGGCTTCCAAGAATCCTTAGCAAAATTCTAAATCATCACAAGACTTCTACTTAATATCTATTGGCAAGAACAGCTGCTCTTATTTTAGGAAAATTAATTGCTTTTCAAATTGTTCTAGAAGCCTAAGTCCATTTTGATAATTCAGTAGGAATTAACATTCACTTTTAATTTGAAGTCCATGAAAGCCCAGACTCTAATGAATTTTCTTGGACTTTGAAGTCATGTGCCATCTGACTCTCAGTGACATCACTAGAGATCACACGGTTATTATGAAAATGATCAGAATCTGAAATATGAAATGCATGCGTACTAAGTCGCTTTAGTCACGTCTGACTCTTTTCGACGCTATGGAATGTAGCCCACCAGGCTACTTTGTACATGGGATTCTCTAGGCACTTTGAATAATGGAGTGGGTTGCCATTCTCTCCCCCAGGGGATTTTCCCCACCAGGCATTGAACCCGCATCTCTTATGTCTGCTGCATTGGCAGGTAGGTTCTTTACCACTAGTGCCACCTGGGAAACCCCTAAAACATGCCGCTGAAATTCTATTTCTGCTCCGATAATTTTCTATGTTGATGATCTTGAGCACGGTATTTCAGAGTTTTTAGCTTCTGTTCAATCATTCATAAAATGGCAATAATTACAACAATTGTGTTATCTTTATTAAAGATCCTAAGGAGATGCATGAAATTGATGCAAGAGTACTTCAGAAAGTGTAAAATTCTAGGCAAATCCAGGGATAATAACAAAGGTGATACCTAGAAGAAGTAGCAACTGGTAGTTGAAAAGAGAAAGGGAAAGAAAAGTGATGGCAAAAGCAAAGGAGGTCTTTATTCAATGCAGATTTAAGAAAAGGGAAGAAAGTCTGGAAATAATAGCTAATACTGATTAGGCACTTCTTACATCCTGGATAGTATACTACGTGATGAACTTTCCACAATAACCCTAGAGGTAGATGCTTTTACTATCTATCATATGGATAAAGAATAGAGACATAAGAAATTTAGCCTAAACATATGGGCTAGAAAAAGGTAAAGCTAGGACTCAACCTTAGGCAATGTGACTCTAGAATCTATATACATAACCAGCCAGGCTGGAAAATTCTCCATCTTGTCATTCTGGTGTGCTGACATCTTTATGGTTGCTAAAGGGATCCCGACAACAACTTCAGATGAGCTGGAAGCGATTTATATCTTAAAGTGTTTATGCTATTTGTAGTCAAAGATACCAAGAGATTTCAAGGGAGTAAGTAGAGGTCACTAAAGTTGTTCTCAGCACACTCTTCTTTCCCACACAATTTGTCAGTTTGAGTCTGATCAACAAATATTTAGTCTTTGTGTATGTCAGATATTATTCAAGGTGTTGAGACCACAGAGATGATTAAAAGACCTTCTCTTTCTGTGGCATATCAAAGATGGTTGCAAACATTTTGCTATTCCTTTGAACTTGGATGACTTCAGTCACTCACTCGACTAATAGAATGTGGCAGGTGACACAGTGGGATTTTTGAGGCTATGTCATAAGAAGCCTTGCAGCTCCAGATTGGGCTTCTTGAAGCACTTGCTCTTGGAACCCAGTCCCATGAATAGATGCTCTGGTTGACAGTTCCCGCTGAGTTCCTGCTCAGGAACCAGCATCAGCTGCTAGTTTTATGAATGAGCCATCTTGAGCATCCCACCCTGTGAGTTGTCAGCTGATTCTGGCTTCAGTAACTGACTGTAAGCACATGAGAAACCCCAGGGAAGAATTGCCCAGCTGAGCTCAGTCACCCGTCGAACCATACAAGAGAATAAATAGGTTGTTTTAACCCTGTAAATTTTGAGGCGGCTTGTTATGCAGCACTGAATATCCAGAACACATCATAAGGAAGTTTTTGTCAGCACACAGGAGGCAGATGTGTGAACAGTTGATTTCAATATGTTTTAAATGCTATTGCAGTGTAAGCAGATTAGGCTATGGAGTTAGCTGAGACCTCAAGGAATCAGAAAGTATCTGCTCTAGGACAGCTCTGTGGCTCTAGTGTGTACAAAGTTGACTGATTCCATCATCTGGGTGAGTTTCATCATCTCCATTTCCTTTCTAATAATAAGACTTTATGATTGCGTAGATCCCTCATCACTACTCAGGCACTACTGATCCTGAGTTTACCCCTCTGTAAAATAAGAGAAAATAAGGAGTCAAGGAACCCAAAGCAGACTGTGGAGCTGGGACAGAAGGATACAGAACATTCCTTCCACCTCACCGAAAGATACTGGGCTTCCCTGATGGCTCAGTGGTAAAGAATCTGCCTGTGGTGTAGGAGGCACGGGAAATGTGGGTGCAATCCCTGGTTTAGGAAGATCCCCTGGAGGAGGAAATGGCAACCCTCTCCAATATTCTTAACCTGAAAAAATCCCATGGACAGAGGAGCCTGATGGGCTACAGTGCAAAGCGTCACAAAGAGTTGGACATGACTGACCATGCAGAGCACATTTCTTTCATTAGAAATACAATGAGAGGATTTGGGTGCAGTGGAATGAACACAGGTTCTGTGGTCAGAAGACCTAGGTCTGAGTTCCAGCTCATATATTCCCAGCTGTGTGACTTCACCTCTGTGAGCTCCAGCTTCTTCACAGCTATGCCCTGAGCACAAGGGGAAGCACCTGACAGCCTTATGTATTGCCTTCCTTCCAGGTTTGTGCTTAGCTCCAGCTCTCTTCTGAAGTGGCTTTGTTCAGTGGAAGAATCCAGGCTGGGGAACTGAAGGAGAGGCAGGGGAGCAGTGTAAACATCCCTAGGCAGGGAGCCATGTGGGTTCACAGCAATGCCAAGCAATATGGAGCCTTGGCAGAGCCATCCAAGGGCAGGCTGGAAGGGGTTAACTGAGCCAAGGGGCCAGCTGGCATCTGTGCTGGCACTCAAGGAGAGAAAGAAAAGGAGCCTCAGTGTCAAGACAAGAAAGAGAAACAAAACCAAATACCAGCATTTTAGCCAGATTCCCAAATTCCCATATGGATGTGGAGGGAAATATTCAGTCAGTTCCATGCAGCAGCCTCTGGTCAGGAAATACCTGATGATCAGGCAAGTCTGTGAACACACCTGGGCAAGTTGTCTCTGCTGGATGTCTTGTCAGAGAACTGCATCATCTTTGATTAATATGGCAAGAAAAAGTTGCGTTTCCCCCTTTATTTTTCATGCATCCCGTCATCTACCCATCCATCCATTCACCCATCCATCAGTGCGTGCATTTCTGTAACATGTATTAAACACCTACACTGAGCCATACACTCGGCATTAGGTAACTGGGACTGTAGACAAATCAGTGACACAAAGATGAATAAGCCAACATGGTCTTTGCCCCAAGGATAAAATCTTCCAAGACTAGACAACGTGGGCAGCTCCAAGGTGAGCTCGAAGATGAAGTTTGTGGGTAGACAAAACTAACGTTGACTGATCATTTATTCCGAGCCAGACACTGTGATAAGAGGTTTACGTGTATCATCTCATTTAATCTTCACAATTCGCCTATAGTTTTGGCAATGTGATTAGCCCTGTTTTATAGCTGAGGGAACTGATGCTCAGACATGAGGGTGCTCGCTCAAGGTTGCACAGTCACTGTGTGTCACCGTGCTGATCTGAGCTCATTTGGTACTGAGGAGGAGAACCTGGAGAAAGACAGGCAAGGATGTAAGCAGGAGCTGAGACTTAGTGTGCCACATGGAGTCTTGTTACGGGGTGGGAGTGGACGTGTGGTTGGAAGTGGGGTGGTCAGTGTAAGGAGACGCAGTGGGAAGGGAGGCATGTCCTGCCACTGGAACCCAGATAGTAGAGTAGCACCCATGTCTTGGTCAGTCCAAGCTGAGAAGACACTGCCCCAGATCGGTGGTAACCCTCTTCTCAGTTTTTGGGTGAAGGCATTTCCTACTTCTCTGCTGAGAGTATGCTGATGAAATACAAATCCTCCTTCTCTTGTCGGCTTCCTGGCTTGCCTCTTTTACCCATATGTGCACTGACAGATGGATGGGCTACAAAAGCAGCTGAGAATCAGAACAAGAGGGGAGGGTGCTGGGATTTGGGGGGGCGGGGTGGGAGGGACTCCAGTGCAGTTTTATCAAGCAAGGTTGTAGGCCTGGGTGTCTGAAGGGGTAGAAGGTTTACTAGTTTCTTTTACCATTATTATTTTTTTAATCCTGCACACTATTACTCACATGATGGTTTTGGAAGTGGCAGGCAGAGGGGTGGGTCACCTGCAAATTACTCCCTACTAGTTTCCCAGGGAAGTTGGCTTCTTCTCTGCAAGCGATTTTCCCTGTCTGGAGTCAGTTCACACCTAATATGGAAGGATCGCTTTTAGTCTCTACTTGTTGCTATGGCAGCTTCAGAAGCGGCTGCTGACTGAGCCAGGAGCAGCCGCTCCCTCTCCTCCCAAACTCTTCTGGCATGGGGCTGAACACTCGTGGTTTGAAGACTAGGCAAGTGTCAGTGGATGGCATGTCTTTTATTTTGGGAAACATCTTTCAAGTGGGCAGAGTGGCAGCTTTTGCTGGTTCTTCAGAGCCTCAGCACTGCAGATTCGAAATCACGCATGGCTTCTGGAGTCTGCTCCCTACCCCACCCCCCTGTTTTAGAACAAAGGCTGAAAATGGCCTTTATAGGTATTTTAAATAATTTAGCTAGTTGGATTAAAATGCAATCTTCTGGTTGGTTTTAAAAATAATTTTAAATAAAAGAGTGCTATAAATAAGTGGAGAACTCATTTCTACTGGGAGGAATGCTTCCAGCTATGAAAATGAGAGGCACGGGGAAAGGAAATGGTGTGAAACATGGTCATACCTTTAATGCGGGAATTGGTAGCGTGGTGGTGAGTGGGACAGGTGGAATAGTGGTGACTGAGTTTTACTTGGTCTTTGTCCTTAAGGAGTTTATAATCCAATGAATAAGAGAACTATTGAAAAAGTAATTGTCAGTGTGATAAACACCGTAGAATGGGGAGGTCTGGGGTGCAGTGGGAAGCTGTAATGGGCACTTTACTCCCATCTGAGGCAGTCAGGGAAAGCTTTGCTAAGGAGAGAGAATTAAAATAAACAGTGAAGAAAGAATCCTGGTATGTAGATCTAAGGGTCAGCATATGGGAAATTCTGAGGTGAGATAGTCTGTTAGGAGGAATTAAAACTCAGCCTAGCTGTAGAGTCCCCTGGACTGCAAGGAGCTCAAACCAGTCAATCCTAAAAGAAATCAGTCCTGAATATTCATCCGATGGACTGATGCTGAAGCCCCAATACTTTGGCTACCTGATACAAAGAACTGACTCATTGGAAAAGACCCTGATGCTGGGAAAGATTGGAGGCAGCAGGAGAAGAGGACAACAGGGAATGAGATGGGTGAATGGCATCACCGACTTGATGGACATGAGTTTGAGCAAGTTCTGGGAGATGGTGATGGACAGGAAAGCCTGATGTGCTGCAGTCCATGGGGTCACAAAGAGTTGGACACGACTGAGCAACAGAACTAATAGCTGTAGCCGAGAGTAAGAAGGAAAGATTATGAGACACAAACATCATGACGATGACAGTATTGGTGGTGGTGACAAAGATTAAAAAGCATTTACAGTGCATTTCCCTGATTTACATGTATTAACTCACTTAATAGTCACAACAACTTTTTACAGTATGTACTATTATTATTCCCTCGTGGCTCAGATGGTAAAAAATCCACCTGCAACATAGGAGACCTGGGTTCCATCCCTGGGTTGGGAAGATCCCCTGGAGGAGGGGATGGCAACCTACTCCAATATTCTTGCCTGGAGAATCCCTACGGACAGAGGAGCCTGGCAGGCTACAGTCTACGGGGTCGTGAAGAGTCAGACACTACTGAACGACTAAACACACACACATTATTATTATACCCACTTTACAAATGCAAAAACTGAGAAACAGAGATGTTACATAACTTCTCTTCTCCAAGATTATAAAGCGAGTATGTAAACAGTCTGGATCTAGAGTTGATGCTCAATCAATAGGGACCTGCGTAAAGAGTTTGGGGTTTATCCTCTGGGCAGTGTGAGCCACCGCAAGATATTAAGTAGGATAAGGACATATGTGCTGTAGAAAAAGTCACTCTAGACCAGATACCTGGAAACTGAAGTCTTGAGTTCTTGCCCTGGCTTCACCACTCCCAGCTCTTAGCTACTGGACACAAGCCCTCATCATTCTAAGCCATATGTGCTGCCGCTTTATCAAGGGTAAGATACTACCCCCTCACTAAACTGTGAAAAGTAGCTGATTAGTGATCACAGAAGATCTTTAATAAAGCTGGAATAAAAGAAAAAAAAAGTGACTCTGACTACAAGAAGTAGAACAGATTAGAGGGAAGAGGAGTGGAGGCAAGGACAACAGGTAGGAGGCAGATGCCAGGGCTCAGATGAGAGATGAGGATGACCTGAATTGGGAGAAGTGTTGGTGGAGATGGAGAGAAAGGGGTAGATCAGAGAGTCATTGAGGAGGTAGACTCTATAGACCTTGAGAGCTGTCTAGATGGGAAGGGAGTCAAGGATGGATGCTGGATCTCAGGCTTCATAACCTGTATGAACCATCACCTTCCCCCTCTTCTCTTCTATAGATGATGGGGCTGGGACCCAGAGAGTCTAAGTGACTTGCCCAATGTGATGTAGCTGGAGAGTGCCATGCAGGATATAGAAATTCCAAATCCCTTGTGTTTCATTCATAGGCATTTCAAAAACCTCCCAGAAATTAGATAAATATATTAAGCGTAACAGTTTGATTGTTTTTGTGACAATCCTATGAAGTAGACATGACTATTACCCTCATTCTACAGGTGAAGAGACCAAAGCTCAGAGAAATGGAATAATTTGCCCAAGGCTTCAGGTGGCTAAGCTGGGGCTAGAACACAGGTCAATCCATTGCCAAACGCACTCTTGGTCCCCATGCTTTTCTGCCCCTCTTCTTTTCTCTACACTAGGCCGCAGCCATTCTAAATGTCCAGGAAGAGACTGGGATTCAGAGAAAGAAGAAAATGTAGCGTGGTTGGGGAATTAGGGTGTGGAAGAGAAATGGTGGACACAGGTAGCTCTTTGTGATACGTGGGACCCTCCTGCATCAGAGGAAGGCAGGCTTCATGCAGACAAAGGCATTTCTCCTCCCTGAAGCTCACCTTGCAGATGCTCTCACCTGGAGTAGGCTTCCCTTTCATCCATACCCTGGCAGCCTCCCTCCTGCTGTTTGGCTCAAGGTAATTCTTTTCTTCCTGGAGCCCCCACTCAGGATACGCAGATGGTTGGTTCTGATCTGAAGTCGTCCCATTGATGAGGCCAATATAAATGCATGAAGGAGTCCAATTGCAGGTGCTCATTTCTGTGAGCTCAGCGGAGCCCATCCACAAAGTCACGGCAAAGGCTCTGACTGATGGGCTGGAAGAAGGCAGCTGAAGGTCAAGCCTGTCCAGGAAGCTTCTTCACTACAATTACTGGGATACTTCAGGGGCCTTTGAGATAACTAAGTATGGAAGGTGTATATTTACACCAAGTGATCCTCCACGGGCAGAGTTCTGAGAAGTGAGACTTCCTATAGGCCTTTGAAGTTTCTCTGAAAAGAACCTAGTGCAGGGTAAAGGTTTGGGCTTTGGTGCGTTTGACTCAAATCTCAGCTGTGCAACTTTAAGAAAGTATCTCTACCTCTCTGAAATTCAGTTTCCTCCTATGCAAGTTGGGACAATAATATCCTATTCAAGGATTTGTTCTGAGAATTAGTTTAAATGACATGTAAAATGTTTGTTGCAACTCATAGAGCAAATTAAATGCTCGCCTTACAATCCTTTTCTTCCTCCACCCAGGGAGATGGGTCTAATAACTGATCAGGTCTGGCCTTGAGTTTTTTGTGTTTATGAGCTATGTGTTTCAGCAGGCAAGGAGAGATTTAAGAGTCAGGTTTATTAATCTCCATATAACCTGTAGAGTAATTAGAGTGCTTATTCTCAGCTCTTTGGGAAGAAGTAACTATAATTACAGGACCAAATTAAATGGCATTATCTTTTATTGTTTCATACTGTTTGTAGGTTTTCTCTGTCAAGTTCCTTTTAGAAATCTGAGAGTTTTCCCCACATCAACTTTCTCCTTCAGTGAAGTGCTGAACCTGCCTTCAGACCATAGGTTGAAAGATCCCTGGTAGGGGATCCTGAGTAGGATGGGCCTGTGTTTAAAGGGTCTGTTTTGTCACCCATGTGGAGATGGCCACCTGCCCCCCAAGCACTCCTACTCCCCTTCCATAGTGTAGAATTACCACTGGGAAGTGGTTACCTTGTCAGGGCCTATAATCTCTAGCTTCTTCCAGAAGGGACCACGTGCCCAGTTGTCTCCAATGAGATATTAACAGAGGAGACATGTGCCACTTCTGGCCCAAGGTGGTTAGGAAGGGAGTGTGTCTTCTCCATTGTTTTGTCATCCACCTGGTGGCTTAATGAAGACACCAGGGGATCTTAGAAGCCATGAAGATGGCAGAAGATCAGTCAAATTGGTCCCTGAATGACTGCACGGAGTACAACTCCCCACTGCCATCAATCAAGAAAATTTGGTTGACGTTTACATGTGCTGGACACTGAGATTTCAGATTTTATGTTTTATAGCAGTTTGCTTTGTCTTAATGAGTGCACTGCCTGACTCTTCATCCCTGATAAAGCATGAAACCATGCTTCTAGTCCTGTCTTATGAGACAGGTAGACACGTCAATGAATAAATTTCAAAACAGTGTTGTAGAAGTAGGAAGATGATGCTGAGGACACAAAGAGATAAGACGCCCAGAAAATTTGGGTTGGACCTCCAAAGCTGAATAGAAGTTCACCAGCAGATGCAGGATGAGGCATGGGAAGATTATTCTAGGCAAAAGGAGCAGCAGGTGCTAACACATGTGAAAAGCTGAGATTGTGTTGAGTCCCTGTGAGAAAGTCCTTGTTGTGAAGGAGAACATGTTCAGGCGGTGGATTGAATATAGGCCAACAACTACACGGGTGGGCCAGGTTTGACAGGGGCCAGGTAAGTGGTCTTGGAGCTCTTAGGGAGAGAGACCACCACAAGCTATTGTCCAGGGGTCAAGAAAACTTCATGAAGGAGGGAGTAGGTGTGGAACTGTACCTTATATAATATTGGTGACACTAGAGGAGAGCATCACTTGTTAATTTGTCTTCCTCTTTCAGACCATGACGTCCTTTAGGGCAGGAATCAGGCTGTATTCATCTCTGAATTCTCAGACTGGCACCCTATCCTTAGAAGGCGCTGAATGAATGACAGAAGGCAGGATTGAATTCAGATGCTTCTGAGGATGACCTTGCCTGCTACAGGTATTGGGAACTGAGCATCTGAGGCTCAGTAGGAACTTCCCAGTGCTTCCTTATTCCCAAATCACAACTGTGATCACATCCAAGCAAAGTGATGCCAGATTAAGGAATAGGCTTTCAGTCTCTGTACCATTTCCTCCTGTGTTCTACTAGTATTTAGAGACACCTCCTGTATTTGCTGGGTTCCTGCAGACTGTGTAGGGCATAAAACTCACCCTCCTGAAATAGGGAGAGTTCATACCACAGGCTGACTCTGCCCTTTTCTCCCACCACCAAGTCAGATCTCGTGATTTACATGATCTCTAACGTTCCTTATTTCTATGATATTCAAGATATGGACATTCAGTGAAATGAAAGAAGAAAACACAGAGAAAATGACAACACTTGGATAATTCACACACTAGGTAGCCAGTTCTCAAATCATGGAGACATGACAGTTTTGATGACTCCAGTCCATTTTGTGAGTAATTAGCCTTCTGTTGCCTCCAGGTCAAGTCCAGGCTCTTCACCAGGACAGACCATCCTTGCTCCTCTCCAGCCTCATCGGCCATCACTCCCTACTCAGGGCATACCTGGACTCCCCAGGTCCTGAGGCTCTTCTCCCACGTGCTTTATACACACTGCTTGTTCTCTGTTCTGGAGCCATCTATTTAGTCCTTTGTGTTGCAGTTTAAGTGTCTTTTCTTCGCAGTTTTTCTAGAACTTCCCAACCAAATTTTACTCATTCTCGCTTTGTGCAAAACATTCTGCTAGAAACAGAGGAAGGACGTTTGCATTAGGAAGCAACTGACTTTTAGTATATTTTTTAAAAATTTAAAATGGGGATGACCCAGAGAGATGTTGTGGGGAGGGAGGTGGAAGGGGGGGGGGTCATGTTTGGGAACGCATGTAAGAATTAAAGATTTTAAAATTTAAAAATTAAAAAAAAAAAACAAAAAAAATTTTAGTTGTGACAAAGTACACTTAACATAAAATTTACCATCTTATACATTTTAAAATATTTTTAATTGAAGTATAGTTGATTTATGACATTGTGTCAGTTTCAAGTGTACAGCAAAGTGAACTGATGATACAAATACATACTTTTTCAGACTTTTTTCATTATAAGTTATTATAAGGTATTAAATACAGCTCCTGGTTCTATACAATAAATCTGTTTTATATATAGTGGTGTGTATCTCTTTATTCCATACTCCTAACTTATCCCCCCTATCTTAACCACTTTTAAGTGTATAGCTTAGTAGCATTAAGCATATTCATGCTATTGTGCACCCCATCTCTAGAACTTTTTCATCTTACAAAATTAAAACTCTATACTCATTAAACAACAACTTCTCACTTCCCTCTCCCCATAACCCCTGGAACCCACCATTCTACCCTCTATTTCTGTTAACTTCTATAAACTTTCTAGATGCCTCATATAGAAGAGTCGTATAGTATTTACCTTTTGGGACTGGCTTATTTCATTTAGCACAACATCCTCAAGAGTCATCCGTGTTGTAACACCTGTCAGAATCCCTTCCTTTTCAAGGTTGCATAACAGTCCACAGTGTGTATAGCACATTTTGCATATCCATTCATCAATCAATGGGCATCTGGCTTTCTTTCTTTCATCTTTTGGCTCTTAAAAATAATGATGCTATGAACATAGGTATACAAATCTCTCTTTGTGACCCTAATTTCAATTCTACTGGATATACACTCAGAAGTGGCATTTATATACCATATGGTAAATATTTTTTTGAGAAACTCTCATTCTGTTTTCTCTAGCAGGTAGACTGTGTTCCATTCCCATCAACAGTTCACAAGGGCTCCAGTTTCTCCATATCTTTGCCAGAATTTTATTTTCTTTTTGTCTGTTTTGCTAGCAGCCATCCTAAATGGTATGAGGCTATGTATCATTGTGATTGTAATTTGCATTGCCCTAATTATCAGCAATGCTGGGCATTTTTCTCCTGTGTTTGTTGACCGTTTGTATATCTTCTTTGGAGACCTCTGCCAGTTTTTAATTGGGTCATTTGGATTATTTTTATTGCTATTGATTTGTACAGTTCTTTTTATATTCTGGATATTGACTCCTTATTGACTCCAAATTGATTCCAATTGACTCCTATTGACTCCAAATCAGGTATATGATTTGCAAACTTTTTCTCCCAAAAGGTTTCTTTTTCACTCTGTTGATTGTATCCTTTGAAACGTGGGGTTTTTAATTTTTGACAATTCCAGTTTATCTATTTTTGTCTTTGTTGTCTCTGTTTTTAGTTTCATATTCAATGAATCATTGCCAAGTCCAATATCATGAAGCTTTTCCTCTATGTTTTGTAAAAGATTTTCATAGATTTAGGTCTTACGTCTTTGATTCATTTTGAATTACTTTTTGTGATGGTGGAGGTAAGGTCCAACTTAATTCTTTTATGGATATCCAGTTTTTCCAACACCATTTGCTGAAGAGACTGGCCTTTTCACATTGAATGGTCCTGGCACCCTTGTCAACAATCATTTGACCATATAAGCATGGGTTTATTTCTGAGCTCTCTACTGTACTCCGTTGATTTGTATGTCTTTCTCCTAGTACCACACTGCTTTGGTTACTGTAACTTTGTAATAGATTTGGGAGTCAGTAAGTGTAAGATCTCCATCTTTGTTCTTTTCTTTTTTTCCCCAAGATTATTTTGGCTATTTGGATGGGTTTCTTGAAATTCCATATGAATTTTCAGATGGATTTTTCCATTTCTTAAAAAAATGGCACTGTGATTTTGATTGCCTTGGGTGGTATTGACAGCTTAACTATATTAAGTCTTTCAGTCCGTGAACCTGGAATGCCTTTCATTTGTGTGTGTGTGTCTTTGGGTAGCACTCGTTTTAAATCAACAATCAGGGGCTTTGTATATATCATTTATTCACCTCTGATGCCCTTTGGGGTGACTTCAGAAATAAAAGTCAGGAGAAACTTTGCTTTTATGAAGGCCTGGGATGTATCTTCCTCATGTTCTATTTTGCATAGAAGGTAGAAGATCACATAATGTCTAAAGTTTCCCACTACTACTTGTTCCTAGGAAATGTATAGCTCGATTTTAATAATTATGCACAATCTGTTATAATTTGATAATTATAAAGATCTATATATTTTCATTCTTACATTTTCTCAGGTCTTAAATGTCTGCTGTAATTTATAATTTCTCTGGCCCTAATATTTTTGCTTTTCTATTGTATGTATTGTTATAAGCTACCTTAAATACATTGTGAATTGAAATGTACCTATAAAATATTCTTAAGTGAAAGATATGTATTATCATCACCATATTACAGATGAAGAAAATGATGATAAGATTGGATAAGTAACTTCAACAGATCATACAACTTATAAGTTACAAAGCTAGGATTCAAATCTAGATCTCTTTGACTGCAAAGGCCAAGTTTCCACATCTACTGTCAGTCAGTAAGACTGGCTCCCTGCATAGCTCAGAATTTAATGGGGACTGAGGAATTGAATGGCCAAATATGGCCATAAATAGTTCTTATACCAGCCAGAAATTATAGGAATGGCAATAGGGAAGTTTGAGAAATAAAGATGGTAACAAAAACCCTGTATGCAAGACAGCAAAAGAGACACAGATGTATAGAACAGTCTTTTGGACTCTATGGGAGAGGGAGAAGGTGGGATGATTTGGGAGAATGGCATTGAAACATGTATAATATCATATATGAAATGAATCGCCAGTCCAGGTTCAATGCATGATACTGGATGCTTGGGGCTGGAGCACTGGGATGACCCAGAGGGATGGTATGGGGTGGGAGGAGGGAGGGGGGTTCAGGATGGGAAACACGTGTATACCTGTGCCAGATTCATGTTGATGTATGGCAAAACCAATACAATATTGTAAAGTAATTAACCTCCAAGCAAAATAAATAAATTTATATTAAAAAAATGAAGGAGATTGAGGCTTTTTGGTGTATATGGAATTCCAGATTGAATGATCTGAATATATCATATGTGAATTCATGAAGCAAGAACTTTTAAAAGAGGGTCTTAGGGACTGTTTCATCTTTGGGTTAAGAAACAAGAGACATTGTGTATTAGTTTCTTGCTGTTTGCTAGTCTAATCCTTGTGAAATGAACATATACCACTGTCTGCTCAGCATTCTTTCCTGTGGAGGAACCACTCCTCCTCATTACAGGGGGTTGAGTAAAACAGGACCTCATTCCACTCCCTTTCTGATCACAGTACTCCTCCCCTGGGCACAGTGAGGCACAAGGTAGACCCGTGATAGGCCAGGAAAAATCTTTTCAGGACCTTTTGAGAAAGATACTCTCTTCCTTTAATATCATGAAGTTTGAGGGTAAACTCAGGCACATGTGACTGTTTTTGCTGACATCATGGAAATAGGCAAGAATTGAATCAACCTACAGAGAGTATAAGAAAAGCAGAGAAAAACTCTGCTGATATTGAGAATCTCTACCCAGTTAGGCCAAATGCTATTCCAACAAATTCCTTTTCCTACTTAAGTTGATTTAAACTGAATAGTGTTCATTTAAAGCCAAAAGAGAAATGGCAGGATTGGGATGAAGTATGACTTCTGCTTGAATCCTTACTCCATCACTTACTAGTTGGGTACCCTGTGCGAATCCCCTGATCCTTTGCTCCTCTGTTTCCCTTCTTATCCATGGATTCATAGGATTCTTATGAGGAATGGATGAGAAATTGTATCCAGATGAGAGTCTGGCATAAGTGATCATCCTAAGCATGTAAATGCTTAAAATACACTTCACCTTTGTGAGGGGTAGGGATTGTCTGTTTTATGGATGAGGAAAATGAGGCTCAGCAGGGTTAAAAGAAAAAGTGATGATTGCTCCACAGCTGACATGTCAGATCCTGAAGGAAAACTTCCATGGGACCCTCAGTTGACTGGGTGATCCTGTTCTGCTCATGGAACCACGGTTCTTGGTAGCAAAAGGAAGGGCAGAGGATCCCCTCCTTAGCCCCAGCTGTCTTCCCCTTGCTGAGTAGTGGAGAGAATCCTTCCTTACCCTTCTCCCTCACAGAAGAGGTCCCATCATACCTACCAGCCTACAGGGAGAGAGTCAAACAGCTGTGGAGAAGGTAGGATGTCAGGCTGTATTTGTTCAGATGGATACAATAGCATCAGAGTAGCGTGGAGCTCAAATATTGAATCAAAAGTCTTTGTACTTAAATCATAGACCTGTCAAGCTCATATTTGATATGCACTAATTAATGCTCCCCATGAGTTGTACCAGATTTTCTGGTGTGTGTGTGTGTGTGTGTGTGTGTGTGTGTGTGTGTAGAGCCAGAAAGAGATTCCTATAAATTGGAGTGATCAAAAACAAGCATCTGTCACTGTCAAATTCAGTAGTTGGCTCTTTGTGGCTCATGGGTACTTCCTGGATGAGAGGGGTGGATACCAGTTATTAGACAAATATGAATCATTTAGGAGGAAGTCACCTAGATCAAATGAAGCTAATGTTTTTATTATCCATCAAAACTAGGATCTCATACTAGATTGAGGAGGCAAAGCCAAGCCCAGTGTGGAATTTCATACTCCAGTTCCAATAATTCTGACCCTATGCCTTTCTTTTCCTTTCAGGGTGGCAAGGGCACTGCTGGCAAGATGTGGAGAGGATTTGGTTGAAAGGAAGTGGACGTCGGACTATTTTAAATGGAATATTCATAGATTTCACTGTAAAGGAAAAGTTTTAAATATCCCTTTGTATAATACAGAAAAAAATGGCCTTGTTTAGAGCCGTCAATAAAAGTAGGCATGCAGTAGACATGGTTATACTTAAGCCTTAAGGGAGATACGCAGCGCAGTGCCAGTGGAAGTGAGAACTAAAGCCACTTGGAAGTTTCTCTCTCTGGAAGAGAAGGAACTGATGAAAGTTTGACTAACAGGGGGAGGGAGCAGGGCAGCGAGGAGGACAGATAGTTAAGCTGAGAGGCTCCTCTTACATTCACGTCTGGAGAAAGAGAGAACCTTGACTTTATAGTTAGACCAATTTAGGTTGGAGTCTGAGCTCTATAATTTCGTATTAGGTCACCTTGAATAAGCATGCCACCTCTTTGAGCCTCACTTTCCTTGAATGGCGGGGTGGTAGGGGGGTGGTAGCCATAGAGTTCTCTTGAGGATTTTTTGATATACTCTATGTGTAAAGTGGACTTGCCAGGTGGTGCTAGTGGTAAAGAACCTGCCTGAGAGTGCAGGAGTCAAGGGAGATACAAGTTTGATCCCTGGGTCAGGAAGATCCCCTGGAGGAGGGCATAACATCCCTCTCTAGTATTCTTGCCTGGAGAATCCCATGGACAAAGGACCCCAGCCTAAGGACTATGCTTCATAGCGTCTCAAAGAGTCAGACACAGCTGAAGAGACCTAGCATATGCACACGAATACATGTGTGAAGTACCTTCTGTTAACTCCACTCAGTTCTAACTTTCTTTTTTTTCTATCACTCTCTCCTTTAAGTTTCCAACACATTTTACATTCTACTTTTTGCCTCCATCATAAAATTCATTTGAAATTTTTATGAGTTTTGCCACATGGTATATAATACCTTAGGGCTGCCCATGTTTAAATTAAAACCTTTCTTCTAGGACTGTGCAAATCACATCAAAGAAAATACAGATGACAGTAGGTTTATCAATTATGAAAGATATAGTAAGCTGACCGTCAAAATGCATGAGCCTAGAAGTAGCATAGCGTAGCCACTAGGAGATAGCTAGCAAGCCAGGTAGCAGTTGTATTTGCCAGTGCCTCCTGCATTTATGTTTGGGTTTTTCAGGTAGCTCAGTGACGAAGAAATCGCCTGCCAATGCAGGAGCTGCAGGGCACATGGGTTCAATTCCTTGGTCAGGAAGAGCCCCTGGAGGAGGAAAGGGCACCTCACTCCAGTATCCTTGCAGGGGAACCCCCATGGACAGGAGCTTGGGGGGAGGCTACAATCCATGAGGTCACAAATGTCAGACATGACTGAGTGACTGAGCGTGAAAACCCTGCGTCTAGGAGGCACCGCGTGATTAGTCTCACCAATGGAATGCGGGAAGAAATATGATTCCACTTCCAAGGAATTAACAAGCATATATGGTTTCTTCTTCCAAGGGCTTGATGTAAACAAGCTTGACTGCCCTAGGAAGCTAGGTGTTGAAGATAGAGGCAAAACTGTATCCCCAACTTGCCACTTGAAGGAAAGCCACCCATGAATTAGGAAAACCAATTTAGAACTTGAATAAGAAATAAACTCCCATAAAATCTGAGCCAGATACACCTTAGATTTCTTTGTTACAGCAGCTAGTGTTATCCTAATACATCAAGATAGTTCAAGGTGACAGATTATATCTATTTATGGAAGTGAGGTGATGAAAGTCAACACCTCATTGACAGGATCTAATTACGTAGCAGTTGGGAATTGATTGGGGGTTAGACTAGATGACCTTTAAGGGCTCTTAATACCATAAACTAATAGCACTAATATCTTATATTGAATAAGTATTTGCTATGTTCTAGCCCAGGGCTAAGCACTTTACATCAATTTTCTTCTTCAGACCTTACAACAACCCCGAGATATTCTCATTTAAAGATAAGAAGGTTGATGGCTGCTGGCAGAGATAAGAAACTTGTAAGGTCAGACAATCCACAGAGTGGATTTGCATCCAAAGCTATCAGACTTCAGAGCCTGAATTCCTCATCACTGGACTATGTTTTTCCTCCAATCTGTGAGTCTGTGATTTTAAGTGCATACCATACATCTCATGCCTTTGTTTTGGGAATTGCTCATGTTTGGCTATTGAAAATTAGTTGAAAGATCAGTCAGTGGCTCAAACTGTATTGCAGCATTAGTTTATTTTTGGCTGTGTTTAAGAAGGAGAAATGAGATAAGGAATAGAACCAACACTAACAGAGTTTCTACAAGGTCCAAGTGGCTCAGATGGTAAAGAATACGCCCACAGTGTGGGAAACCTGGGTTCGATCCCTGGGTCAGGAAAATCCCCTGGAAAAGGGAATGGCAACCCACTCCAGTATTTTGCCTGGAGACTTCTATGGACAGAGGACCTGGTGAACTACAGTCCATGGAGGTCTCAAAGAGTCGGACCCAACTAAGTGACTAACACACTTTCACACCAGGTACACTCACATGTTATCTCATTTAAAATTTTCCCAGATCAATACTAATATCACCATTTTACAGACAAGGAAGCCAAATTTGTCCATGTAGCATTTATTCCTTTAATACATGTTAATGGACCTTCTACTATGTTGCTGCAGGAGATTCCAAAGTGAACAAGGCGAACATGGGCTCTGACGTATTATACCTAGGGGTCGAGCAGCTGCCATATGAGGTAGCAAGCAAACTGTCACAGAGTGATTGAGCAAAATCTGGGTGCCTAAACACCAGGGAGGTTGTGAAGGAAGTCCTGATACTGGGCAGAGTACACTGGATGATTTCTGGGGTCTCTTTCTGCACTGAGAGTCAAGTTGTACAGTATCTAGTTGATTGAAAAGGATCACCAGAAATGCTCAGCAGAGGAAGAAAACTAGTGACAGGGAAAAGAGGCAAACAAAAGCAAATACATTTTTCTATCCAGAATCTGGTTTGTAGAAATTGTTCAACAAATTTATCTATCATCATTACTACTGAAACAATGTTTGCATCCTATTAACAACTTCATATATGTTTTATCCAGTGAGTAGCACTATTTCTGTTGTTGTTGAGTTGCCGGTTCAGTTCAGTTTAGTCGCTCAGTCGTGTCCGACTCTTTGCAACCCCATGGACTGCAGTATGCCAGGCTTCCCTGTCCCTCATAGTCTCCAGGAGTTTGCCCAAGTTCATGTCCATTGAATGGGTGATGCATCCAACTATCTCATCCTTTGTCACCACCTTCTCCTTTTGCCTTCAGTCTTTCCCAACACCAGGGTCTTTTCCAATGAGTCAGCTCCTCACATCAGGTGGCTTAAGCATTGGAGCTTCAGCTTCAGCATCAATCCTTCCAGTGAATATTCAGGGTTGATTTGCTTTAGGATTGACTGTTTTGATTCTGCTGTCCAAGGGATTCTCAAGAGCCTTCTCCAGCACCACAGTTTAAAATCATCAGTTCTTTGGCACTCTGCCTTCTGTATAGTCCAACTCTCACATCCATATATGACTACTGTTTTCAGCTCCCAATAAGGGATAAGAATCATTTATTAAACAGTTTCTGTTTTCCATATTATCCCATTCTGTGCCATATTTCACATTTTCTTCTGTAACTCTTAACAGTAATTTTACAAGATAGTATAAAACATCAGTAAGGATAGGTTAGGTGGTGCTTCAGCAACAAGCTCACCAAAAATCAAGAAGTCTTAAAATCATAAAAGCCTATTTCTTGTTCATGCTGCGAGTCCGTCACAGGTTGGCTAGTGACTCCTCGCAATGTTATATTTGTTTTGACTCTGAGATTGAGTGTGATAGAGTAGGGCAGTCACTGTGAACTGTGGTTATTATGACAGTGGAAAAGCAGAATAGGGTGAAACACACACTGGCTCCCAAATCTACCACCTTTAAGTGACATACATCCCTTCTGTCCACACTTGACTGGATAAAGTAAGTTAGATGTCCTTGCCAAAGTTGAACTGGGATGAGGAAGTGTGATCTTACCATGCACCCAGAATGAGAAGATCAAATATTTGTTTACAGTTCTAATGATTGCTTTAGGAAGATATATATATATTTTAATTATACCCAGTTTGCAGATGGGGAAACTGAGTTTGGGCAGGGAGTAGAATTCTAAATAACTTGGCCTAGTAAGCAGATTTGAATTTGCCTGCCTCATTCCAAATCCATGTTCTTTAAACTCTCCGCTTATAATCTGTATCTCATCTTCCTGCCGCCACCACATACCACCTCTTTCTATCATCTTTCCCTTCTCCCCTGGCTGCTTCTTCCCACCAGAAAGCTTAAATATCTTTATATTTCAAATAGAAGAAAAAATGTCTCCCTCCACTTAGTCCAGCCACTGACCTACCTTCCCATCTTCCCTCCCTGCCACACTTTTTGGCAGTTATCTGCAAGTATTGCTCACTTCCCGATCATCCTCTGGATTCCTCTCTTATCCCTTCACTGAAAGATCTCCTTGTTGACCTTCATACTTAAAATGCAATGGTCTTTTTTCAATTCTTACTTCAAGTTTGATCCCCCAGCAACACGTGGCATAGATGACCACTCCCACTTCTTACACCTCCCGTTCCTTTGGTTCACAAGGTCAGTCCTTTCCTCCTACATCCCCAGCCAGTCCTCAGTGAATGTTTCAAGCTCTTTCACTTTTCCTTTCCCTTAACTGATGGTGTTTTAGGAGAATGAGTTTTAGACTCTTTTCCACTCTCACTCTACCCATTCTCTAGGGAGTCTTATCACTCCCCATATCTTTAATTACCTCTACAGATTGATAACTGCTACAGTGATTGCTAAAGCCCAGACCTAACTCTGGAGCTATGGGTAGACCCAAAAGACTATTTAGACATTGCTCAAATGTTCCTTGGGATCTGAAACTTAGTATTTGGGGAAAAGTTATGAGTGTGTGGATAGGCTTGGTAAATTTCATCTAGAGGATTTCTAGGGAATTGAACTTTTCTTCAAATTGGCTTTGAAAGCTTATCTTCTGAGTTGTTAGAATCAGATAAGTATTTTTTCCCTACTTCTGTTTTCTAAGAGGAGGGATTTTCTCTTTGCATGCTTTTGGCCTTTACTTGCCCTTCCCTTGGAGAATTAAAGTAATTTTTCTGAGTGTGAATTTGGGAACAATAACTAGGCATGCACAGTGTACATCCATCTTCCTGCTCTGTTTCAGGAAGGGGTTTGTTGGCAGAGTACATTGATTCCCTTTTGTTCACTCGTCTTTTAGGTCTTATATGGATAGGCATCCCAGGTAAGACAGTTCAGCTGTGCCTTGGACTGGGTGGATATGTTTGTCAGTTTGGGAGTTAAATATTAGGTTGGCCAAAAAGTTTGTTCAAGTTTTCCATATCATGTTACAGAAAAATCCAAACCATAGTTTTGGCCAACACAGTATTTGCAAGCCACATAGGCTAAGACACCCAAAGTCATATCCTCCAGTAGTAATACAGTTGACACTTCGGTCTCCATCATTACAATTATTTATTTCTCAGCTTGTTTAAAATCTACACATGGCAGGAGTGCTACTCTGGGCATTTCAAGATGCACTCAAAATGCAGGAGTTTCAGCCCCTATTTTGTTGTTTCTTAGCTTCATGAATTTGGTCAAAAATGTATTTCTGATACAAGATTACAAATATTCAAAATCACCATCCTGTTTCCCTCTACACCTGAGAAAAATATCAAGTACTGCGTACAATGAGGTTTGCGTCTTTTTTAAATTTTTGTATCAACATTTACTGAACACCCTTATTCCAGGTTTGGGGAATGGTGAGATAAAAGAAACCCTGCCCTCAGAGTCTTATAGATCCTCTAGGAAGTAAGAGGAACAAAGGGATAAAGACAATACTGTGTCATCACAGATAAGGGAACACAGATTAGGGTGTGGGATGGGATGGCGCACAGGTTGGGTCTCAAAGATATCTCAAGAGAAGATGCCTGAAAATCAGTGGGAAAGTGAAGGGGAGAACATGAAGGCCTAGACAAACAGCAGTCACACTGGTGCAAGGCCTGAGACAGTAGGCTCTCGAGGATCTGGGGTTTGGTTTGGCTGGATTGAGGGTACTGCCTGGGGAATGGCCAGAAATGGGGCTGGGAAGGTAGAAAGAGGCCAGCTCACAAAGGGCCCATTACATGAGGCTTACGATTAGGTAGTAAGGGCAGTGATGAGGAGACTGATGATGTGGACAGCTTGCACCATGTGTCTGGTGCCTCGTTATCAATCCAGCGGCTGGCAGAAGAGATGACAGCAGTGGGAGCACCCAGCCAGTGTCCCTCTGCTTTCGGGAGGCCAACAGGATCCCCAGAAAGAAGCAGGAAAGAGGGCCAGTGCCCTCTCTAGGCAGACCAGCTGTAGTTCTAGTCTCCTTCCTAGTCTTTCCTTGGAGCTGGTACCTTCAGCTGATGCTTTACTTTGGTGAAGGGCCCATGAAGATGTGAAGAGTAGCTCTAATGCCACCTTCTGATGGGGATTAGAGCCCAGTGATTATTAGTGACTGCTGGAGTTTCCAGAGGTAATAACCACAGATTTTAGGCAATTTTTCTGCTGTATTTAGAGAGTGCCATGTAGATTCTAGATCATCGAAAAAGCAAGAGAGTTCCAGAAAAACATCTATTTCTGCTTTATTGACTATGACAAAGCCTTTGACTGTGTGGATCACAATAAACTGTGGAAAATTCTGAAAGAGATGGGAATACCAGCCCACCTGACCTGCCTCTTGAGAAATCTGTATGCAGGTCAGGAAGCAACAGTTAGAACTGGACATGGAACAACAGACTGGTTCCGAATAGGAAAAGGAGTACGTCAAGGCTGTATATTGTTACTCTGCTTATTTAACTGATATGCAGAGTACATCATGAGAAACACTGGGCTGGAAGAAGCACAAGCTGGAATCAAGATTGCCAGGGGAGAAATGTCAGTTACCTCAGATATGCAGATGACACCACCCTTATGGCAGAAAGTGAAGAGGAACTAAAAGCCTCTTGATGAAAGTGAAAGTGGAGAGTTAAAAAGTTGGCTTAAAGCTCAACATTCAGAAAACAAAGATCATGGCATCCAGTCTCATCACTTCATGGGAAATAGATGGGAAACAGTAGAAACAGTGTCAGACTTTATTTTTTGGGCTTGAAAATCACTGCAGATGGTGATTGCAGCCATGAAATTAAAAGATGCTTACTCCTTGGAAGGAGAGTTATGACCAACCTAGGTAGCATATTGAAAAGCAGGGACATTACTTTGCCAACCAAGGTCCATCTAGTTAAGGCTATGGTTTTTCCTGTGGTCATGTATGGATGTGAAAATTGGACTGTGAAGAAAGCTGAGTGCCGAAGAATTGATACTTTTGAACTGTGGTGTTGGAGAAGACTCTTGAGAGTCCCTTGGACTGCAAGGAGATCCAATCAGTCCATTCTAAAGGAGATCAGCCCTGGGATTTCTTTGGAGGGAATGATGCTGAAGCTGAAACTCCAGTACTTTGGCCACCTCATGTGAAGAGTTGACTCATTGGAAAAGACTCTGATGCTGGGAGGGATAGGAGTCAGGAGGAGAAGGGGACGACAGAGGATGAGATGGCTGGATGGCATCACTGACTCAATGGACATGAGTCTGAGTGAACTCCGGGGGTTGGTGATGGACAGGGAGGCCTGGCATGCTGCGATTCACGGGTCGCGAAGAGTTGGACACGACTGAGCGACTGAACTGAACTGCACTGAACTGATGTAGATTCTGGAGAAAGACTTTCTGGGTTCACAGCCAGCTCCCATACTGCTAAGCTGAGGGCATGTTACTGAAGTCTCTGGGCTTCAATTTCCTCACCTGCAAAATGGGTTTCCAAATAGTCTGTACCTCATAGGGTCATTGTGACGGTTAAAGGGGTATGTATATATGTGCTTAGAGGATTTCATAAGGTGGTCATAAGGTGTTATCTTAGAAGGTATTATCTATAATGATCGTTTTTTTGTTGTTTGTTAGCTAATTGTTTCCAACTCCTTTGCAACCCCCTGGACTGCAGCCAGCAAGGTTCCTCTGTCCATGGGATTTCCCAGACAAGAATACTGGAGTGGGTTGCCATTTTCCTCTCCAGGAAATCTTCCCAAACCAGAGATTGAAACTGTGTCTCTTGTTGGCATGCTGTTGACATGGTTGACACACCTGGGCTGACCTCGCCTCTAACAAGATCATTCTTTAAAGACAAAAGCTGTATCTTACAACTATTGTTTTGTGGTTTGGACAGAAAATCGTGTGTGTGCTAAGTCACTTCAGCATGTCCTACTCTTTTCGACCCTATGGACTGTAGCCCACCAGTCTCCTCTGTCCATGGGATTCTCCAGGCAAGTATACTGGAGTGGGTTGCCATGCGCTCCTCCAAGGGATCTTCCCAACCCAGCCATCAAACCTGTGTCTCTTATGTCTCCTGCCTTAAGAGGCAGGCTCTTTACAACTAGTACTATCTGGGAAACCCAGACAGAAAATTAGGAATCTTAAATTAGTTTTGGAAAAAGTCTTTCAAAGTCATGGATCTTCTCTCATTCTTTCTCTATTTTCCTCTTAGGGAGACTGGCCCATTATTCCATATACATTGGCTGGGTACTTGTGCCAGGCCTACATCTTTTTGAGATGTAGTGGGAACAAGTAAGACCCACCTGGTTTCTAACCTGTAGGAGCTCCTTGTCTACTGTGGATATAAGAGGCAATTAGCTATAACACAAGCTCCAACAGGATGGAGGCATACAGGAGGGGCTGGTGGAGTCCAGAAAAGAGCAGGTTACGGATAGCTTAAGTTTCACAGGGGTCTTTAAAGAGGAAGTGGCTTCTGAAATGAGCCCCAAATGATGGGTAGGATATTGACAGACCTGAGCACAGGGAGGAAGGTAATGGAAAGATAGGCAGAAGGTTCCAGACTTCTAAGCATCTCTTGGAGAATCTCAGTAAGGGGCTTCCCATGAAATCCTGCCCTCTGTCCCAACCCATCAAATCAAGGAAGGTATATGCACACATATCGCTCCATCTCTGGATCCTTTGTCTCTGTTCTAGTTCATTTAAGCTTTTGCAGTTTTACATTGTGCCTCTTCAAGGAAAGAGAAAAGGGGAAGAAAACTAGTTTTTTTGATTAGTTACTGGGAGCTAATTATATCATTCATTAATTTTACAACCCTGTAAAATTGGCATTATTATTGTGCCATTTAACAATGGAGGGAAACCACCGCTCAGAGAAGTTGTGATTTGTCCAAGGACACACAGTGAACTCATTCATTCAATAATTATCTATTGTTAGGGGTAGAACCAGGATTTTTTTTTAAATTTTCTCTTCTAAAATTTATTTATTTATTCATTTTTTTATTTGGACTCACTTTAGGGTTTGCAGGATCTTAGTTCCCTGATAAGGGATTGAACCCGGGCCCGGGCAGTAGAAGCATGGAGTCCTAACCACTCGACTGCTGGGGAATTCCCCAGAACCAGGAAATGAACCTATGGCACTTTGATTTCAAAGGCTTTATCTTGTTAACACAGGACACTGCTGCTTCTCTATAGGGTAAGATCCTTAAGGGGGTAATCCTTTCTCATAGACCCCTCCAACACGTACCAACTGGCATTCATCTTTGGTTCTATAAGGGTACCAAACAAGGTATTTAATTAATATCATCAGTGTTGACAGTGTTTGAGGGACAGGCTCCTCATCTAACTACCGAATCTTCTCCATCAGGCAGCCAGTTGCCCTTTAATACCTGGTGTTCTCCCCAGGTCCAGTTTTGCCAAGTGTCATTAAACCATCGCCCATGGGATTCCCAGGGGCCTCCAGCCCCATCCAGTCCAATGCCCTGTGTTTACAAAGAAGAACCTGAGCCCAGAAAGAGCAAGTGCCTGGTCCAAGGCCACACAGAGATTTAATAGCAGAGCCGGCAGCAGAACGCTTATTTAGTTGGGAGCCTTGGAAACCACAGACTGTTCATTTTGCTAGGAAGCCCCCAGCTAGACCTGCAAAGTATCTCGGCCAGTTGGTTTAAAGGATTTTCTTTTTCACTCTTTTCACTGACTCCTGAAACAGATTGGGCTGAGCAACTGAGCAGTAGGGAGGCGAAGTAAACAGAATGGGTCCTCGGTGCCCCCGGCGTGTCTGCTGTCTGCGGCGACTCATCACTGCCTGTGAGGCTGACAGACTCAGCCGCTCCTGCGCGGGTTCTCAGGCTCCTCCTGGGGTGCAAAAAGACCCGCATGGCAACGCCAGGACAGGGGCGCACACGGGGGCCTGTCCTGGGGAACCTTTGTGCTATCTTTGTACGCCCCCATGGTGGTGATGGGGGTGGGGGATGGTGTCGGGGAGGGGCTGTTCGGGGTGGGGGGTGGGGGGTGGGCAGGGTCCCTGTGACAACAGCACGCACTTCAAATCCGAATCTGCAAAACTTACCGGCTTGCCCTAAGCACCCCATTGGATGCTTGGAGTCCCTACAGAAACCTGGTGATCAAGAGGAGGGCGTCCAGGACCTGCTACTTTCTGGATGCTGAGTTCCAGTTCCAGCTCTAGCCCTGCTTTACCTGTCTGAGGCTCACATCCTAAACTGTAACCTCAGAGATGTCACTTTAGCTCTCTGAGATTCAGGTTGTCCCAGAGGTCCAATCGGATGGCTGATGTCTATTTTGTAGGGTTCTTTCAGGAATCTCTTGGAAACTAGGGGTGGCTCCAAGTAGAATATATTTTACAGAAGTATTTCATTTGTAGAACAATCTACTTCACTGAATTTAATACCTCTGGGGATAGGGTGGGTGCGCATCCTAAAGATGATTTCCTACCTGTCCCCAACACACGTTGTAAATAATACATTCTGCCACCCTTAGCACATGCAATGCCCTTATGCATGTTAGAAAAAAGTAGCTCTTGGTAGGCTGAAGGACTATCCAGTGAAAGAAAAGTTGTTCCTACCTGTAGCTAGACCTTGCTCTGTGCCCCGGTGCATGGTTTGGTGAGCACAGAACAGACTGCATTTCAGCCCATTCTCACCCTCTCATTGGGGCCCTTCTCAGGTGTACAAGCTGCCCCGTCATGTAGAGGTGCCCTGTGTAAACACACTCCCGCCTTGTAAGCAATCAACTGCTTCCCTCATCAGGCTTCCTAATGCAGCCCTTCAAGGCACTTGAATTTTTATTCTTTAAGAACAAATGATATGCTGTACTGAGTACAGTGCCTGTGACACACAGTAGGGTCTGAACAAGAACAGTCACAGAGAAGGGGGAGAATTAAATGAGGCAGCCCATGTGACAAGGCTTGGTGCATAATTCAGTGAGTACTTACTGTATGAATGAATGAGCTCACAGAACGGTTGTGAAAACAAAGCATAAATCCCCAAGTGAAATGTTTAATAACAATAAAATGTTCAAATTATAGCTCAATACAACAACTCAAGAGATAGTAGAAGTTTGCATATGAATGTCAAAGTAATTGCCAGGCAATAATTTTTATAGGAGTTCAGAAAGGTGGGGGAGACCACTTTGATGGACTGAGGGTCAAAAGGCCTGGACAGGTGCTTGTTCATGCACTTATACATCACATTTATTCATTCATCAAATGTTTCCCAGCCCAGTCCATGGATTCTGGGGAGGCCAAGATGAACAACACAAAGCCCACAGCCTCAAGGTGCTTGCAGACTGGTAGGAGACCCCAGCAAAAGGACAGTGTAAATACGATGCTAAACTAACATACTGTGGAGAGAAGGGAGAGGGTTCAGTGAGCCAGTACACACAGAAGGTGTGTCATAAACTGTGGCATTGTAACACATGCCTCTGATGACCATCTGAGCACATTCTGAGTGCATCTCCACCACTCAACATTTATTAAGTCTCCAATGTGAGTGTGTGTGTTAGTGGCTCAGTCGTGTCCTACTCTTTGCAGCCCCATGAACGGTAGCCTGCCAGGCTCCTCTGTCCATGGAGTTCTCCAGGCCAGAATTCTGGAGTGGGTAAGCCTTTCCCTTCTCCAGGGGATCTTCCCAACCCAGGGATTGAAGCCAGGTTTCCTGCATTTCAGGCGGACTCTTTACCATCTGAGTCACCAGGGAAGCCCATTTAAGTCTCTAAAACTCCCACCTTTTCTCCTCTTCATCTTATTTGCTCTTCCCTTAAACCTGCCAGCAGCCTTTAAGAGCACTGCACCCTCTACTAGTTGAACCCTTGGAGAACGAGGGAATGACACACAAGACTGGACAGGGGTGGTTTGCAGCTGTGAGGGAGGCCCATGCCATTCCGGAGCTCCGTGGAGCTTCCACAGGGCCTTTCCTGCTGAGTCCTTCCTCACTGCAGTCACCGATCACCCTGGCAACCGTGCACCCGTAGATTCTTTGGTGACAATGCTAGTGATAGTGAGGAGTGTTCTCTTAAACCACCCCTGAAGAGGGAGAAAAATACACGCTCTCAAAAAGGCAGCCCATGGCTGTTAGGCCCCTCTCTCCCTAGGATAAGGGCCGAGCCAGAAAGGGACACTCTCACTGCAGGGACCAGAGATGAGCTTTGTGACCAAAGGCCCTGGGGAAGCAGCAGTGATGCAGGGGGACGAGCACAGTCTGTGCGGCCAAGAATTCCCAGGGTGAAATCCTGGCCATGTGACCTCAGCACAGGGGAGCTTAGACACCTTAGTTCCCTCTCTTTGGGGCTCAGTTTCCCTCTTTGCAAAATGGACATAATTCCTACCTCTCAGGCTTACAGTGAGAACTAAAGGAAAGTGGGGATAGGCATTTGATGAACATAGTTGAGTGTAAAACAGAGGCTCAGAGATTAGCAGATGTAAACTAATATAGAGAGAATGGATAAACAACAAGCTGCTACCATATAGCACGGGGAACTATATTCAGTATCCTGTGATAAACCATAATGGAAAAGAATATGAAAAAGGATATGAATCACTTGGCTGCACAGTAGAAATTGACACAGTTTTGTAAATCAACTATGCTTCAATAAAATAAACTTAAAAATAAAACAAAACCCAGAGGCCCAGATACTGTTTCTAAGATCACTGAGCTAGTTAGCAGCAAAAGCTGAATGAGAACTTCCCTTGTCTTTTGACTCCCAATTTGGCAGTCTCTCCCTCCCCTCCTCTCTCCTCCCCTCCTCTCCGCTCCAGCCCTTCCTTTTGTGGAGTATTCCTTTGCCTGCCAGTGCTTACTGCAGGTCACGAAGAAAAGTCTGAGAGAGAGTGTGGATGGTCCAAGTTCACCTGTCAATACACCTAGGCCAAAATGAGCTAGATGCTGTTCTCCTGCAGGGTTGAGAATGCAGTATTCCAAGGAATATTTGATACTTGATATTAAGTAGTGACCCTACCAAAGGATTCTCCAGGTTATGGAAAGTGATAACCCTACTAAGCTGGGCTTTGGTTTTACAAGGCAGGGTCAGCAAATACGTAGTAGATATGGGCACTATCTAGTCTACTCACAGCCTCTGTCAGGAATCAACTGACCTTTCTTTTTTATTGATCTCTAATAAAGACTTGGAATCCTTTCATCTCCTGTCAGTCAACTGGGACTGTCATTCACTCAGTAAACATTAGGAGCTGTTAGTCACTCAGTTGTATCTGACTCTTTGTGACCCCATGGACTGTAGCCTACCAAAGTCCTTTGTTCATGGGATTCTTCAGGCAAGAATACTGGCGTGGGTAGCCATTCCTTTCTCCAGGGGATCTTCCTGACTCAGGGATCGAACCTGGGTCTCCTGCATTCCAGGCAGATTCTTTACTGTCTGAGCCATCAAGGAAGACCACTCAGCATTAACTGAGTGCCTAAAATGTGTTCCGTCTGTACTGAGGAATATGTTAGACATTGCCTCATAAATCTTTACCATTCTAGATGCAACCCTCTGGCCCTCTCAGGTGTCTAAACTGCTGAGCTCCAAGCCTGAAATCTGAGTAGGACCACAGAAAGGGTTAAGGTTTGGGGAAGCTAGGGTCTGAATTTGGCTCTGTCACCACAGTGAATGCCTTCGATTTTGTCTCCCTGGTGCCCCTTCCCTTATGGGGTCACAGTATCTTGCTGTAGGGGGACTTCCTTTCTCCCACTCCATGGCATGTGGCTATAGGATTGGGTCTGTGTCAGGCTTAGCCAGTCATGGTATCCCTTTATCCTTGTCCAGAGGTTAGATAAGCATATCTCCCTGTCTGGGACAGACAGAAGTGTTCTGTATTTATTTGTGTAATACGGTAAGATTCGTATGTTTCAAAGTGGGAGAGAGAATCTCTCTGTCTTGAGATGATACAAGTATAGAGCTTTTGTTAACCACATTCCCATCCTGCACACTCCATACAGGTGAGAAGCTCTCTGCAGGGGAGAGGATACAGGAAGGGCAAGAGATAGAGGAAAGCAAAGAAGGGAGGGGGAAGGGGGCGAAGGGGAGAGGGAGTGAGGCAGAGAGAGGGAGAGAAACAGAAAGAGAGAGGGAGGGAGAGGGATCACAGACATGATGACATCATTGGAATCAATGAAGACTCCGGACTGGCTTCACCCTGGATTGCCAAGTGACACCAGCCAATAAATTCCCTTTGCTTTAAACTAGTGATCTTGACCTCCTCTCAGACAGAGGTGAGTGGGGCAGAGGGCAGCATGAGAGTAAAGAATGACCACATTTCTATAGATAGCGAGGAGGAAAAACAGCAAGGCTTCTGAAACAATTCTGTCTCTGCTTGTAATTACAATTACATTGTTCCGGCTTCGTACTCCAATTGTCTTTCTACCAATAAGTGTTTAACAGGGGACTGAATGTGTATCTTGTCTCATGTTTCCCTTTGAGTGCAGATCTGATGTGAGGGTGTTCGGGGTGGTCTTGCCTCCCGTGTGGTTGATATGTCCCCCCAGGGCCTGGGATCTGTTGCTCCCCATTTTTCCCTCAGCCACTCACTGTAATATTCATACTTTCATCTTCATAGGGTGCCTTGTGCTCTGCAAAGTCCTTTCATCTGCATTATCTCATTAGATTCTCGAAGCATCTGTGAAGAAGGCAGGGCTGGGATGACTATTCCTGCTTTGTCAGATTGAAAAAGAGGCTCAGGCCCTGGGATCTTGACACTGAACGAGAAAGACACCGGCAGGACTTATGCAGTGAGCTCATGGGGGATGAATGAGACAGAGGTGGAAGGGTGCCTGGATTTGGAGCCACACAAGTTCCAGGCTTACATCCTGCCTTCTTTACTTTCTAGCGATCTGACTTAAGGCAGATCACTCAGTCCCTCCCGGTCTCGGTTTCCCATTCTGTCAGGAACAGTGATGGCATTTTCCTTCCAGAATTATTGTGACTATCACAGGAGGTGATACAGAATAAAGGTGAGCCATAAGGTGCTGCTCACCTGTTCAGGGTTGATTTTTCGGTGTGGTGGATAGTGGTGTGCCAGGTCCAGCTGGATAGACTCATGAGAGCTATACCATGGAGTGTGTGTATACCCCTGCCAGCTCCACACTCAGTGACATCATGTTGGTAACTTGACATGTTGGTAACTTGACAGCCACAGTGAGGATATTTTCATCTTGGAAATTGGCAAATGCCACAATTTTACCTTCCCTGCCAAGTCAGTTGTGAATTGGCACATCAGTGGCAGTGAGGACAGAGGGGAAGAGAAGAAAAGGATACTGATATGTAAGTTGCACCCTTGAGCATCTTCTTCAGTCCATGTGCAGATGCCACCCTGTTTGACAGATGAGGTCATTAAAACCTAAAAAGGTTGATCACTTGTTCAAGAACACACTGTAAATGAGAGAACAGGGACTCAACTCAGATCTCACATTCTCTCTGATAACCATGCAGCATCCCAAAGATGCTCTCAGTAGACCTCGCTCTTTCCTTGATCTCTAACCCAGCAATAGTGAGATATTAAGTCAGTTTCTAGGGCCACTTAACATGTTAGACCCCTGTTTGGACTTCAAAATCCTAGTTTCTAAATAAAACTGGCTTGGAGAAAGATGGGAATGAGTTCAGGGCACTGAGCTAGATACCAGGGAAGAGCTGACTATCTGTGAGATCCACAGGGTCTCAGTTGGATAAATGTTTCAGGATCTCAGAAGCTGGGCAAGATCGTTAGGTTGGGCCACCTGAAGCGTGAGGTATGGCAAGGGAGAAAGTCAAGTGCACTTGAGCCCAAGTGCCAGCTCTACTACTTCACCTAGTGGGGGGTTAAACGGCCTCATCTGTCAGAGGGGGACAGCATCCCAACATACCTGTTTCATCTAATTGGGTTTCTATGGTATCAATGGGCTTCCCTGCTGGCTCAGTGGTAAGGAACCCACCTGCCAATGCAAGAGACATAGAGACGTAGGTTTGATTCCTGGGTTGGGAGGATGGCCTGGAGGAGGCCTTCACAACCCACTCCAGTACTCCTGCCTGGAGAAGCCTATGGACAGGGGGGCCTGGTGGGCTACAGTCCATAGGGTAGCAAAGAGTCTGACACGACTGAAGTGACTTAGCACATATGGTATCAATGGGGGAAAGGATTCTGAAGGCCTCTGGAATCTGTTACACTGCACAGATGTAAGAGAATGATCATGTGTCTTAGCTGAGAACCTTTCCTCCTGTTGCTAAGAGAAAGGACTGCCTGTTTTCCTTTCTGCCATCTCTGGCTCTTCCCCGCCCCCCAGCCCTTTTTTTCCCCTTCTATTTTTATACCTTGAGTGTTCATGTGACGATGTCTTACATGCTTCAGACTAGATGGGGATGGGGATGGCAGACAGGAAAAAATAAATAAAAGGGCCTAAACAAAGTGAACATTTGTTTGTTGCTTAAGAAGATGACAGATGACTACAGAGGCTGGAGTTAGCTACAGGCTTTTCCCCAGATGCTGGGATGAACTCTCCTGGGATCCAACGTGTTACCCTGGACAGGACAATTCCCAGAGAAAGATGATCAATGCTCCTTTCTTCCAGATGGAGACAGAGGTACAATAGGAGCATTTGGGAAGCTCCTGGGGGACTTAAAGGGGGACTACAGTAACGATGAAATTAATGGTTATTTAGTAGCTTAGGTACCTTCACCATCTCACTTAATCCTTGCAATAACTTTATGAGAATATATATTATTATATACACTTGCCAGTTAAAGAAAAGATCCTCAGAAAGTGGTGGGAGAAGTCTACACTAAGGCTCCTGGGGTTCCTGGCAAGTGGCCTCTTGCCCTGTAGACCTACTGGAAGAGGCAGGGGGCTCATTATAGTTGTGCAGGCCAGAGAATGGAAAAGGACTTTTATTCAGCACTGCACAGGAACCTCTGATTATTTCCCCTGCCTCCACCCAAGCCCCCTCCAGTTGTTCTCTGCACAGGAGCTGGAGTGACCTTCTATAAACACAAATCACACTGTTTCCTATCCTCTAAAAATCACAGTTTTACTATCTCCAAAAAAATTGCCTACTGACACCCTCCTATAAGACCAGCCTCTCTCTCTAACTTCTCTTATACCACTAGTCACCAGCCTTGCTCCATTTCAGCCACAGTTGGTTTCTCTGTGCTCCTCAAATGCATTCAACTCATTCCTGCCTCAGGGCCTTTGCACTTGCTATTCCCTCTGCCTTTAATGCTTTCTGGTCTCAGGTCAATGGTCATTGTCTCTGAGAGTCCTTTTCCAATCCCCAGACTGATGTCCTACCCCAGCTTTTTCTTACCACACATCACCATCTTTTAAAATTGGTGTCATAGCAGTTGTTACTATCTGTCAGTTTTTACTAATTTACTTGTTTATTGTTTCTGTCCTCATACTGGAGAGTAAATTCAAGACCTTAAGGATTACTTGTCTATCTTTTTGAACCTCTTACCCTACTCCATAGAAGAGACTGGCACAGTTGGCATGCAAATAAATTGTTAGTGAATGAGTGGATTGTTACTGATGTATTATTATCCCAGGAAAAGCACACTTGCTGTGAGTAGGGAAAAGTCCTACCATTTGCTATCACTTAACCTGTGTAGAGATCGATGTTTATCTCATTTGGTTCTTACAGTAATCCTATGAGACAGATAATCTGGTTCCCATTTTGCAGATGAAGAAATGGAGCCTCCATCATTTCTTCGGCAATTTGCTTAAGATCTCAACAACTGCAACTGGAACCCTTGTCTGCCTGTTCCTGTGCCCACACACTGGATCCTGGGGGAGGGCACAACAACTTCTCTGAGGATTCTGCTCGTGCAAGACAGCACGTGTCTGCTGCGGCAAAACCTCGTGTGTGTGAAGACTCCGCCGAGGATGAGGCTGTGTAAAAGCATGTGCAGGCCAAGAGCCTAGCGACAGCTCCCGGAGGACTTCCTCTAATAAACCGTCATTACTTGGCCTGAAGTCCAGATTTCTCTGCGGAATAGAGAGTCCCAAAAGGTGAAGGCTGCGGAGTGGCTGCAAGTTTTGGCCTCGCTGTGTTCAGAGCTGGGAGGGAACTTATGAGTGGGTACTGAGGTCCTTCTTCCCTCCAGCGGTGCTCACGTCCTGTCCGGGTCGGCCTCGCTACTGATGCGGTCGCCTGCATTCTGCGCTAGGTGGCGAAATGCTGTGGGGCTCCCCTATTCGGGGGAATGCGGTAGTGATGTATAAGGTATGAAAGATGTGGCCTGCAGAGAGCCGGCACTATCTCTACTGCTGCCGCTACTGCTGCCGGCAGAGCTGCTGGGAGTGAGCATCCCCCGTCAGGGATACCCAGCTCCGCGGCATCTCCTGCGCGCCCTGGCCCCAAACGGACCTGCCACCCCCAGGGAACAAAAGCAGAGCCCCCTCGCCCTCTCCTGCTGCAACCGGAGGATGAGTCGAGAGGGCTGAGCGGAGAGTGTGGTCCTCGGCGGCCGGCGGGGAAGGTAGGAGAAGGTGTTGGGCTCTCTCGCTCAGGCGTGGGAGGCTCGGGGTGGGCGGGCAGGGGCAGGGGCGGCAAAGGGGACCAGTCTGTCCCCGGGGTGCTGCCCGGCCCGGCGAGGTGGTCATCTGGAACGCAGCGCCCGCACCGCCTGCCAGCCCAGCGCAGGGCGGGTGTGGAGCTCCGCAACCGCGAGGGAGCCCCCTGGGTGGGAATCGGAAGCGGCTGGGGGAAAAGTCCAAAGCCGAAGCCCCACAGGCAGCGGTCCAGGGCACTCGGTGGCGCGCGGCTGGCTGCGAGGCAGGCAGCGTTGGCTGCAGTGTGCGCAAAGTTTTGGGTGGCGCGCAAAGGCGCGGGCAAGGGCCCTGCGCAGCGCAAGTTGCGGCCGCAGCCAGAGGGCGAACCCCGGGGGGCGGGGGACGGTGCTCCAGGCGGACTCCCCGACACTGAGACTGGCGGCTTTTGCTCCTCCATGCCAGCCGAGCCTGGGTTTGCCCTCAGCCATTTAACCCTTTCTGACCTGGGAGAAACAACTTCATCTTCTTCGGAGGCGGCTGCACTCAGGCTGGCTGGATGGCGTCGAGGCTCCCAGCTCAGTCCTTTTGAGCTTTTTCGAGTTTCCCAGCACGTTCTAGGTTTTCTGTTCTTTTCTGGCCACCTCCGTGTCCAAAAACCAGGCAAGCTGGCTGGGGCGGGGTGTCTTCCCCCACTATCTGTAATTTTACCCCACGTACCACCCAGACGCATGTTTTCTCTGTTCTCACTCAGCTTGGCTCTTTGATGCTGTCTTGAAAAATGAGATGATTAATCAATTAGGTTAGTGGCCAATTAGGCATAACCTTGTAGAAAAATAATTATGCCCAGCTCTCTGGGCTTTCACTGTTGATGAGGTGGGAATCCAGCCCAGGTGGAGGGGCTGTTCTAAAAAGATAGGGCCGATCAGGGAATTTCTGGAAATTTCAGATTAAAAAGATTCAAATGTGTGGTAGTGGCGGAGGTTGTGCGGGTGCTACTGTAGGGGTGTGTGTGTGAGAGAGAAAGAGAGAGAGATAATCAATTTTTGCAGAGGAAATTAACCCTTGGCAGCTCGGTCTAGAAGGACTTTGCAGGCAGTACGTTTCAAACACCTCAGGAAAGGTGTGTCCGCTGCTTGCCTTCCCCATCCCCCCTCAACGCTGAGGGGCTCTCGCCTGTAAATCGCCTCACAGTCGCTTTGCTGTTGCTTTGGGAGGCTGAGTTCCGATGAATGCATTTTAGTTTCATGTCCGAGGAATCGCGTTGTTGCATAGGGAGGTTTCTATGCTGTGCCTTCCGAGGATACAGATTTCCCCGGCTTGCGTTCAGTAAAGCGGTTATTAAACCGGGATAAAACAGAGACAATGTGTTACCAGAGCTGGGAAGTTCTTGCTGCCAAGCGAGGCTTCCTTTTGCTTTTGGGTAAAGGACTGGCGGGGTTTGGCACTGCGGTATTACAATACAGCCATATTAAAAAGGTCCTCAGAGCCTAGAGCCGTCCACCACTGCAGCCGCATCTCCCACAGACTTTACTGCTGGAATCCTTCTTCCCGGGAACATGCGGTGGATTTCTGATGAGTACTGAGTGCATTTTAACCCCGTTCTGTTTCTATTTTAATCTTCTTCTGTTTATATCTCTGGACCCTGGAAAGTAGATTCCTGTCCAGAAAGCAAAAACCTAGAGGTGTTCCCAGGGTGGAGGCATTTTTGCAACAGGTCGTAGGTCTGGGTTTTCTGATAATGGGTCCCCCTGGCATTTAGCAAGCTGGGGACCTGCTTCCTTCACCAATGACCGGACTGGGGTGAAACAGGGGGTCCCTGAGATCCCCTGCAGTGCTGACTGTAACTGGTTCTGAATTGTATGGCTTTTCTTCCTTTCCAAGCTGATCCAGAGGAGTAGCTAAGCAGTGCAGTGAGGCAGTGGCTATGCCGCCTCACTCCCAGTAGAATGGAGGGGGACTGGCTGAGGCTTATTGGCAAATAGAAATGGTCCAGCTGGAAGACTGCCTAGTGGTACTGGTGTCCGGGACAACTGGGAACCACATGCCCCACCTGCCTTCATTGGAATCAAGGGCCACCATCCAGTCCTCTCTCTTTTACAAGATTTTTTTTTTTTTCTTTTCTTTTCTTGAAGCTAGACTCAGGTAGTTACCTTACTGTGACCCTATTTGTTGGTCTGAGTCTTGTGCTGGCAAAGGCCTTGCTCCTTTTCTGTAATCAAAGCTTTTTCACATAGTGGGTAGGGATATAGGGTGGGTGAGGTGGGGGGGAAGGAAGGGAGAGAGAAAAGAGGGAAAGAGGAAAAGGCGGGGGGGGGGGGGGGGGGGGGCAGTAGTAAGAGAAAGAGAGACAGAGACAGCTTAAGACTTCAAATACAGACAGTGGGAAAGAGAGAGGCGAGATGGAGAACAAGAAAGGAGGAGGGAGAGAGGAGGAGGAGGGGGAGGACAAGGAAGGGAAGGGGAGGAAGAGGAGGGAGACACAGGCAGAGGGAAACAGGAGGAATTCCAGCGCTGAAAAGGAGAAAGAAGGGCCCACATAAAGCAGAGTTTTGTATTATATGAATTTTTCAAAATGCAAAGGAAAACCCCAAACTGCAAAAGACTCATTGGCATTAGACTAGCTTGGACCTCAGCGCTGACGTCATCAGATAATGACTTATGAAGGAAGCCTTGTGGCGCAGAAAGCCATCAGCTCTGCTCCTTATTTTTTCCTTGGCTTAAACTCCAGTTGTCAGTATGGAGGGTCAGAGTTCCAAAGGAGTCTGTTTGCTTGGCTTTCATAGCCCCAAGAGCATACTCTTGTTTGGGTCAAGCTGGGGCACTCCATTTGGACCTGCTGGGTATTGGAATGACTTTGGAAGGGAGGCATCCTTTGTTTTAGATTTGTCTTCCATAGAATTGACATTTTTTAAAATAGTGCATTCTTAATGTATTTAACCTTGGAGGAAAGAAGAATAATAAAGGATAGTGGAGTGAACACTCTTAACCTGCCACCCAGGACCGAGAGTAATGGGAAAATCATTATAACATGTCTTCACTCCAGCCTCCTTGATTCTAGTCCAGAGTATTCTCAGAGCTTCCCAACTCATACTGGAGAGGGACCTCCAGCATGATCTCTCTCCACAGGTGTGACATCATCTGTCTAAAGGGTTAGGATTAGGGTTTGATGTGATCAGAACACACCAGAGTTTCCCTGTTGCCTAAAGCATGTTATTCAAATCACTGACCATAGACTTCAAGGCCTTTCATAGCCGGGCCTTCTTGCTCCCTCTCAATGGGCTTCACACATACATAGATACATTCTCATACACACACATCTACACACACACTACATACATGCATACTAATAAGCAAACTTACACCCTCACACACACAGCATTGCCACAGATGCTTTCTCTCTCTTACACACACACACACACACACACACACACACACACACTGCTCTTACATTTCACATGCATACCATACACAGTTTTCATAACTCTGCAGGTGCAGACTTCTTTTCTTGTCTGGAAAATACCTCCTGCTTTCTTGCCTGATGGAGTCCACTCATCTTTCAGGATCCATCTCAAAAGTGGCATCCACTCAGAGATCCTTTTCCCTCAGGAAGCCGCGTTCCCTCAGCATTCTTAACACACTTCCTTGGAAGTACTATCCATGTGTTCTTCTCTCTCAGTAGATTGTAAGTTCCTTCCAAGTGAGGGTAACTTATCCACCTCTTCATTCTCAAGGTATATATTACACAGTAGGGGGCACAAAGCTCTGTGAGCGAAGGTCAGTGGATACATTCATCTCAAGAGCTTCTAGAGGGTGAATAACAGTCATAACATCTTTTTTCTTATTTTATCTTGCTCTCACTATTTTTACATTTTTTATTTTGATTATAAGAATTTTAAAAATTCAAATGGTATGTGTAAAAAGTGACAGTTCTCCCCACTCCCACCTAAATACCCTCTATTTTTAATGCACATGCTATTAAATACTTGAATTTCTTCCTAACCTTTGTCTTACATTGTATTTTCTTGGCTAGATCATATGCAGGGATCATGTAATATATCAGTTCAGTTCAGTTCAGTTCAGTTCAGTTGCTCAGTCGTGTCCGACTCTTTGCAACCCCATGAATCGCAGCACGCCAGGCCTCCCTGTCCATCACCAACTCCCGGAGTTCACCTAAACTTATGTCCATTGAATCAGTGATGCCATCCAGCCATCTCATCCTCTGTCATCCCCTTTTCCTCCTGCTCCCAATCCCTCCCAGCATCAGAGTCTTTTCCAATGAGTCAACTCTTCGCACGTGGTGGCCAAAGTATTGGAGTTTCAGCTTTAGCATCATTCCTTCCAAAGAACACCCAGGACTGATTTCCTTTAGAATGGACTGGTTGGATCTCCTTGCAGACCAAGGGACTCTCAATAGTCTTCTCCAATACCACAGTTCAAAAGCATCAGTTCTTCAGCAGTCAGCTTATATATGTATATATATGCTGTAATTCTTAGTGCATAGTTGTACATGTAGTAAGTGCCCAGCAAATATGGTGTAAATGAACACATACTAATTTGGTTTATTTTTTAATTAAATAAATTGCTTCAGTAATCTTCACAATAGCCTTATGTGACTGATGTTGTAATCCTTATTTTACCAATGGAGAAAGCTAGGTTCTAAGAGGTTATGTAAATTGGCCAGATTAGACAGGGAAGTGGGAGTGGGGCCTGGATTCAAACCCAGATCTCCTTCATTTATTGCCCCTGTTCTGTCCACTCTGCCCCATGAGTGGACCTGTGGGCACCGAGAGGAAAAGCGTCAAACTCAGGTTTGTATGCCCAGTATTTGCTCAGAGCTTATGAGATTGTGGAGCCCTTCACCCATACCTCCGCAGGTGCCATTATCCTTTCACAGATGAGAAAGGAAGGCACATGTGAGATGTTCACAGCACTTGGCTGAGCCCCTCGAGCCAGGAAGAACCCAAGACTCATTCTGTCTTCTCAGATGTGATAGTTGGTCCCAGAAAGGGAGAGGGCAACTTCTGCTTTCCCTTTAGTGCATGACTCAGTGGGACAGAAGAATCTAGCAGGTAAGGCTGCTTCCTGAAGAGGGGCGTGTGTTGCTGGTGCTCAGCCCTAGTAGGGTCCACATTGCCTGGACTCTTAGAAACTCCCTTATTGAATGCTCATCTTCATGTCTGAAGTTTTCTGAACCACAGCTGTGGATGGAGTTACTTTCTTGAGAGTTTGGTGAGCAACCGTGGACATGGTTTGTGATTCAGCAGCTATGCTTCAGCACCGAATGGGATGGTTTGAGATTTTGGTTTTGGGATATTTTGTCAATGAGGCACCCACTGGTGCTGGAGGCCTCCAGAACGTGGCATAGATAGCAGCTGCCGTCTGAGGTGGGCTACAGCTCCTGTTAATTGGTGCATCACTGACTCTATGGACATGAGTTTGAGCAAGCTCTGGGAGTTGGCAAGGGACAGGGAAGCCTGGCATGCTGCAGTCCACGGAATCGCAAAGAGCTGAACACGACTGAACGACTGAACTGAGCTGAACTGATATGTGACAGGCAACGGGTTAGACATACAATCTGTATCCTCTCATTTAATCATTATAGCAGTCCTAGGAATGGCATTATAATCCTCAGCTAGAACACTGCCCGGTACAATAAATAGCAATAAAATATTTGCTGAGATGTTAATGAGTAAAGAAGAAACCATGGATCAGAGATGCTGAGTAACTTGTCCTAGCTCGCATAGCTAATGTGCTTCAGAGCTTGGATCTGAACTCGTCTTTTTGATTTTAGAGACTGTACCCTCCCCACCTCCTTTTTTTTCAGATCACAGTATTCCTTTTGACCTGGAAATCCTGACCAGGTAACATAATAGAACTTGAACCTGTAGATCCTTTTCTCCAACTGTTTTTTTTTAAGAGAAGCAAAAATTTCCTATGGGCAATGTGCTGCTCATAAAATGGATTAACTTGTTTTTATCTTTTTTTGTTTGTTTGTTTAGTTCTTCTGTGTATTCTTGTCACCTCTTCTGAATATCTTCTGCTTCTGTTAGGTCCATACCATTTCTGTCCTTTACTGTGCCCATCTTTACACGAAATGTTCCCTTGGTATCTCTAATTTTCTTGAAGAGATCTCTAGTCTTTCCCATTCTGTTGTTTTCCTCTATTTCTTTGTGTTGATCGCCAAGGAAGGCTTTCTTATCTCTCCTTGCTATTCTTTGGAACTCTGCATTTGAATGGGTATATCTTTCCTTTCCTCCTTTGCCTTTCGCTTCTGTGCACAGCTATTTGTAAGGCCTCCTCAGACAACCTTCTTGCATTTCTTTTCCTTGGGGATGGTCTTGATCCCTGCCTCCTGTACAATGTCATGAGCCTCCATCCATAGTTCTTCAGGCACTTTGTCTATCAGATCTAATCCCTTGAATCTATTTGTCCCTTCCACTATATAATTGTAAGGGATTTGATTTAGGTCATACCTGAATGGTCTAGTGGTTTTCCCTACTTTCTTTAATTTAAGTCTGAATTTGGCAATTAGGAGTTCATGATCTGAGCCACAGTTTTTGCTGACTGTATAGAGCTTCTCCATCTTTGGCTGCAAAGAATATAATCAGTCTGATTTCAGTGTTGACCATTTGGTGATGTCCATGTGTAGAGTCTTCTCTTGCGTTGTTGGAAGAGGGTGTTTGCTATGACCAGTGTGTTCTCTTGGCAAAAACTCTGTCAGCGTTTATGAGATGCAGCTAAGTGGTAGAAATAGGATTTGGGCACAGATAGTCTGTGCTCTTTGGTACTCAAGTGTGTAAGATTCTGGGACCCATTTAAGACACTGGAGTTGCTTAGCAGTAGAATCACTGCCATCATCATTGTTATTATCATCACTATTTTTCTCATCATCATTGTCATTGCTGCCTTCATAGCAGTTATCTTTACTGTGTACCTATCTTGTGCTTATGGGCACTTTTCGTGTGTTACCCCATTAATTCTCAAAACAACACCATATTTCTACAGAAAGAAACTGAGGCATGATAAGGTTAAATGGATGCTGAGACTCTCATTGCCAGTAAGTGTGGAAATGGGGTTAGGGCCCCACGTGTCCGGCCTCTTCTCTTCTCATTTTCTTTCTCCAGTCTCTTTTTTTCACTGACTGATTCTTGTTGCTGCTCTTAAAATCCAGCAAAGATTAAAATGATGAAAGTTTGGTTTGTTTTTTCACTGTTAGCCCAGTGTTCAGCGGATCACTGTCTAAAAAGACACAGGCTTCAAGTTCAAGGACTTGAGTTTTTTCTCCTGTTTCTCTGTCAGGTATAAGAAAGGTTACCTGATGAGTTCTCTTTCAATTCCCTGGAAATGAAGTAATAATATATCTGCCATGCTTCCTAATATGGTGATGGGAATAGGAAAGTTGGAGTCCTTGTGATTTTAACTTCCACTTAGAGAATAAGAAGTATTTTGTGAAAGAGCAAGGAGGGTATCTCTCAGCTTGAAAATTACTACCTTGGGCAGCTCTGTGACCCTGGTTGCCCTGAGCAAGAAAGTGACCATCAGTTGGGCTCTTTGTTGGTAACAGTGCAGGAACCCTGCACCATTAGTACATACACTTGTGGCATAAACATCCATATTGTGGATGACCGGGGGCCCCGTGGCATCAGACAACCTTTCAATTTATCAGCAAAGCACATGTAGTTCCTGTCTCAAAGGGGGCAGAATTAAATAAGAGTGAATACTAAGTAAAGAATTCATTTGTATTCATAGGCTTTTAATAAATAGAAATCTTTTTTAAAAAAAAAATGAGCTCTGAGCCCTAGGTCTTGAGACATCTTGTTTAATTAGCATGCAGAATATGACTTCTTCTTACTTCAAAATGACCATTTTTTTGGTAGCTTGAGCTTAGATCTTTAGTGACATATTTTTTTCTGCAAGCAATTATTTATAGCCTAGTTGGAAACTGACAGGAAGGAGGGATTTAAATGAAACTGTTACCCAACTGAAGTTTACATCTGACTGAAACACATGGTGTCACTGCGGACAGAGTCCTTAGAACTCAAAATATTTGTCAATTTGTAGCGCTTGGAGAAACCAAGCTGTTTTCCTTTGTTAATGTTAACTCTAAAAGTCACATTTTTTGCATGCATTACGGTGGCCACTTCTACTTCCTGTCTGTGTGGTTTTATTTGGTGGTCATGGAACTGCATCCGTTAGCTCATTCTTCATCCTCTGTTCCGGATGAGGTAGATGTCCCCATGTTTATTTCACTATCATATTCTACATCTCTAGTTCTTCCTGCCGGGAACACCCTCCTTTTTCAGATATCCTCCAAACCCGATAGAATGGTGACGTCAAGTTCAGGTATCATGCCCCCCACACAGGCTTCTTAGTTAACATCACTCAACATTGACCAGCACTGACAAGGGTTGTTGTTTAGCACTTTATTAATTTTCAAAATCATATAAATAAAACAAATTCATTGTAAAAATGCCAAAGTATAGAAAAAGCTTTAGAAACTAGTAAAAAAAATCACTTGAAATTCTAGTTATTTGTCTTGCCTATAATTTGGTGACCATCCTTTTATTTGCCTCTTTAAACACAAACGCTAGCATATGTAGATAGATAGTTTATTTGTTCTGCCTTATTATGCAAACTATTTACTTTTTATCCTAGACATCTTTTAAAAAAATATAGTTATTTATTTACTCCCTTTTGCCCCTCAAACTAATCTAACAATGAGGCTGCCTACCATATCTTCCTCTAAGTTCCCGTAACATTTACAGAATATGTTCATATACACACATACACAAAACATAGGGATTTTTATCATGGGTGTAAAACATGAGATCATATATACATTCCTTGGCATATTGCTTTTATCACTTTAAACACTATGGTCCCTTCCAGTCCCCACCCCCACCCTCAGACAGCTGGCTTTGATATAAATGATTCTTTTCAATGGCTGTATAAGTTTCAGTGGTATGAACATACCACTGATTTTTCAACCATTTCTCTCCTGATGGGCATTTACTTTTGTTTCACTGATTTTTACAAACAATGATGAAATAAACATCCTTGTACATTTGTCAGTATCTGTTGATGTTTTAACTTTTATGACTCCCCAAACTAATACTAAAGAGTTGAAGGATACACATTTTTTAAAGTTTTAGAAGGTGGTACTATATATCTTTCCAAATAAAGTATAATAATTCTCATTTCCACCAACCAGGTATGAAGTAACATTTCCCTATGTCTTTGTCAACAGCACATATTATCAACCTCTTTTACTTTTGCTAACCTGAGAAGTAACAAGTGATCTCATTGCTATTTACTTTTATTTTCTTGATGTCTACCAGTGAAGAACATCATTTCACGTTTATTGGCCATTTGGATTTGCTTCTTGATGGACAGATAATTCATTGTCTTTGCTCATTTTTCTTGGGATGGTTCGTCTTTTTCTTATCATTGTATGAGTTTCTTTTAGATCATAGACAGTAATCTTCTTTTAATCTACATTGCATCTGATTTTCCATCCATAGAGGTTTGAGCTAGTGTTATAGTAATCTCTTTATTTGTCTCTGTTAAATCTAGACCAGGAATTACTAGACAACAATGATGTGTCTGATTCATCTCTAAGACATTACATACAGGGTGAAGCCTGAAAAAAACGTAGGTTCAAAGTGAATGGTTTTAACCCTGACTACAAGTGTGGTGTCCAAATGTATTTCATTTAACGTTGAATTGTATGAAATTATATGTATGGCGCCACATAGACGGAGATGTTTGAAATAAGTTAGCTTCAAGATAACCAATGTTTAGAAAATATTTATAAATGAATTACATACTTTCTTGCTTTTTAAGCAAGAAAAAGCTTATAGATTATAACTAAGAAATAGCATTTTGAACATCAACCATTGTTTCAAGCTATATATTTGGTATTCCTAAGGGCTATTTAGAGATGCAAGACTGTTTGCCCTTATATATGGGTGGCCCTAGACATATGGATGTATGGACTTAAAATTCTAATCTGTATTTTTTATACCTTCTCTCACTGTCAGATTGTGTCTTCATGTCTTGGTATTGTCAGTTAATCTGCCTCTAAAAGCAGTCTTTTCCCCTTTCTATCCATCCTTTTGGCTCTGGGCTACTATATCAGGAACCATGCTCACTGGAAATGCAGATGTGATAAGGGTCCATAAACACCGACCAAGTCTTGGCCAGGGTATCATCCCTATAAATAAAGTGCATCAGTCTCCAGTAACAATATAAGTTTGGCTGTTTGAGGGTGGTGTTTTGTTTCTATCTTTGTTTACAGCTGTTTTCTGGAAAAGTGAGGTTGCTGGATAAGTGAAGTGTTGGCATGCCATCTCAGAGAATTAGAATATTGATCCAGCAGCAGGTAGCCAAGACACCAAATAAAGCAGCTTGAATATGTCTTTAAAATGGTAGAATTAGATGTCTCAGTCATTTAAAAGTCGACTGCAGAGGGCAGCTCCCAGTGGTGAAGTCATGCAGGGTCCAAGCTCTTCTTCCTTGCGACTGCTCCTGCTCCATCCCCACGACATTGCTATCATTCTTATCATCCATGATGGGACAGCACCACCTCCTCATTCAAACTAGATGGCTTGGAGAACCCCCCCCCCCCCGCCAATTTCTTTTAAGGGCATGGTGAGAAGTTGGACCTGTAATTTGTTTTTCCATTCTCCTTGGCCAAAACCGAGTCAGTGAAGTCGCTCAGTTGTGTCTGACTCTGCGACCCCATGGACTGTAGCCTATCAGGCTCCACTGTCCATGGGATTTTCCAGGCAAGAGTTCTGCAGTGGTTTGCCATTTCCTTCTCCAGGGGATCTTCCCGACCCAGGAATTGAACCCGGGTCTCCCGCATTGCAGGCAGACACTTTACCGTCTGAGCCAGTGGGCCACTTCTAACAGAAGGGAGAATGAAGAGCACTGTCTTTATTCTGGGTGGCCATGGGTCAGAACTGGGTGCTGTGCTCGAGGATGGGGAGGATGGGTATTGGTCTCTGCCACACCTATTCCCATGATTCCCTGTGTTCCCTCAACTTTCTCATAGGGTTGCCAGCCCTTGAGTGCAATTATCTCCTGTTTTGCTCACCACCTCCCATTGTTGTGTGAACTAGTTACTCAGCAAAGATGGCTTTACTTGCCATCTTTGTCTCCTTGTTTTAGGGAGGGGAAAATTGAGCTTGCCAATAAGAGATTCAAGGACTAGAAACCTTTAGGCTTCCTGGTTGATATTTCTTTAATTCAGCTCCTATCCTGTCTAGTCCTTTATGACTGCACGCAGGGTTAGTTATATTCCTCTTTCTTGTTCATCCCTCATTTTCAGCTCTAAGAGGTTCAGGTGTGGAGACCACATGCTTTGGAAGCAGGTGTGTTGGGCAATTCTGTGAGTGTCAAGGGGGAAATCAGCCCCCTGCAAATGATACAAGTGAGCTGAGAGTTTGAGATTATGACCTCTTAGCAAAACAGGTTTCCTGGTAATCAACAGATTGCATCTCATTGCTGAAGTTTCTGTACCCCATGGGCTCCCATTGCTTTTCTGATTAGCACAGAAGCATCCCTTCTCTTACTCCAGACTGACTCTGGAATTGTGTCTGCTTCAGCCAAATGGCTGATTCTAACTGGTTTCCCTGCCTCCAAAGCACAAATGTGAGCTCATTGTTTTTTTGGTGGCAGGTGGGGGAAGATTTTGAGAGATACTCATGCTTTTTCTCTCTCCAAGTTAAAAACCAAATGGGAGATGAATACTGGAGTTGAAAAAGATGAGGCATGATCTTATTTCTGTTAATGCTTCACTGGAGAATTTAGGTTTTGCCTCCTGAACTTTCTCTTTAAGTTGAACTGGATATTGACAGGTTTCCCTTTTCCTTGTAGGAGCACATGTGGCCTCGTAGGCTAATTTCATGGATGAGCAGTGAATGAGGATCTTCTGAGGTCAGAAAACTATGAATGACAGAATGAAAGGAATTGTTCTGTAGTGTCAATTGGGTTCTCAGTTGCAGATGCAATAATTTAAACAGAAAAGAATTTATTAATGCGTGTTGGGCAGCCATTAGCATTCCAGGAGGGGCCTAAGAGCCAAGCTTGGATGTCAGCATGGTTACCCAACCACACCATGACATAATAGGGTGGAGACTACAGTGCTGCTGGAGATAGGAGGATCTTCGTCTGAACTGCTGCAGAAGAATTACTGTCCTTGCACATGGCAGATACTGCCTGTCTATCTCTTCCTCCTTCCAAGCCTCATGCAAGTGTGTCTGCTTGGTCCCTAGAGCACCCTGTAGTCACTTCTGGGTGTCCTACAGAAGGATAAGAAATGCAAATATGGAGTTGGAATGGTGCCGGGAGAGCCCATATCTGCTATAGCCACACGTGTTTGTTCTCTTCTGATTTTGCCCAGAAGATAAATCAGTCCCTTTCCTTTGAGGCAAGAGGATGGAAGCGTTGCTGCCCACTTTCCCCTCTGAGGAGTGGGGTGGAAGCTGCAGTAAGTGTTCCCCTTGAACATCACGCACTTGCATACAAACCCTCAAGGGGCTGCCTGGGCTTTCAAGCCAAAACTCAAACCCCTTAGCCTGGCAGAAAGCCTCTTTTTGGTTTCTACCCTGTTTTGCAGCCTCATTCCTCTCCAGTCTCCTATTCATTCACTACCTGATTGTCTCCTCTGGGTGCAGTCCCTTGTGAATTACTTAGAAGACCCTTGAACTTGCCAATGCTCTCCTGTGTCTCCATGTCTCAGTGCTGGCAGCTCCCCACTTTGCCTACCATGAGTGAACTGCCCTCCATGCCCTCCTTTGCTTTGTGTGATAGCCTTCTATTGACCCTTTTAAGAACAAGGCATCACTTTTTCTGGGAATCTTCAACACCTCCTAGACTGGGATGTGCCCAGAGAACCCAGCAATCCCTACCATTACCACCCTTCACACATCACATGTGACCTTTAGTTTATCTGACTGCTCAAGTTCCTGTGAGCTTCCTGAAAACATGGTCTTGTCTTATCTCTCTGTCCCAGTAGCTAGCACAATGCCTGGTACACAGTGATTGTGCAAATGAACACAAGAATGAATGGTAGGGTACCGGCAAAGAACACTGGCTCTGACATTGGCATCTGACTTTGCCGCTGGGTAGTTCTATAGCTTTGGGCACCTTAAACATCAGAGGATTGTTGTGTGAGGGCTAAATAAAATAGTGCATGTGAAATGCTAAGCGTTGAACACCTAGTAAATATTCAGTAAAGTTGACCATGCTTTTGAGTATAAGAGAATCATTATCATTGCAGGTGTTCAACAAATAACAGTGATGACTAGAACACTTTCTAGACCAAAGTGTTAAGTGGTGATCTGTGACATTTCCTACCTCCTGTAGAACCTTCCCCAAATACTTTGAAACCACCAGTGGATTGAAAGAAGGAGCGAAAATAGACAGAAATTGACAGAAGTCACCATCAGGCAAAATCCTTTAGAGAGCGGGCTCAGTGGCAGCAGGGGATAATGCCTTCTGACATCAGGTTACAGCAATTGCACTGTCACAGGCATTTTACTAAGAGTTCTGCCGCCTTTACATACTCCTTTCTTGACTCCAGAATTTTTCCCTAAAAAAAAAAATTGACACCTAGGTGACGCAGAAAACAATGTCAAAACTTCAGTGAAGGTCAAGCATTTTCCAAGGGATTGCCTGGAAGCATACATCCCGCTGTGTTCTCTCTGCGAGTGTTAGATGTAAAGACAGTGGGAAGCTTGAAGCTGATGTCGAAAACCAGCTTGGAATACAGCAAATGTCTTCTTCATGCCAAACTCCCAGCACAGTGTCTTCTTATAGAGTAGACGCATTTCCATCTATGTGTGTGCAAAATCCCTTCTCTTTCTCTCTTTTCCCTGTGGGTCCATGATTATTTCACTGTATTCAATTCAGCAAACATTTATGGAGTCCCTACTGCTCACGGGAACACTCCTGCTTCTCCCCTTCTGTGCCTTTTCTCCCACCACATTAAGGTTTTTACGTTATGTTAGAAGTAAAGACTCATGTCAGTAAAGAAATACATTAGTTGCTGGCATCTACTGTTTTTAAGGGGACAGCGTAAAAGTATTTTTATTACTGGCATCTGTAGCAAGAGTCCTTGTTATTGGGGATTGAATGGATGTTGAGGAGGCAGAAATTGGTCTGGAGAGAGTATGCAGACCAAGGACCCAGTGTGTGGTCTTGAGCATATTAATCTCTCTGGGTTCCAGGATTCTGGTAATTATAAAGGACCTTTCCAGTCCTAACATATTATGATTCAAAAAAAGTATAAAAAGGAATGTAGCAATGATTGGATCTGACATCCTAACATGGAAAGTGCAGTGGCTTTGGAATTAGAAGGTTTGGTTGGGGGAGTTCCCCAGTGGCCTAGTGGTTAGGATCCCAGGCTTTCACTGCATTGGCCCAGGTTCAGTCCCTGGTCGGGGAACTGAGATCCTATACCAAGTCACTCAGTCATGTCTGACTCTTTGCGACCCAGTGGACTGTAGCCTACCAGGCTCCTCTGTCCCTGGGATTCTCCAGAATACTGGAGTGGGTTGCCATTTCCTTCTCCAGGGGATCTTCCTGACCCAGGGATCGAACCCAGGTCTCCTGCATTGGAGGCAGACACTTTAACCTCTGAGCCACCAGGGAAGCCTATAAACCAAGCAGTGTGGCCAAAAAAGAAAGAAAAGAAAATTGATGATGAGATACGCATAGCGTAAAGTTGACTATTTTGAAGTTCCCTTGGTGGTCTAGTGGTTAGGATTCAGTGCTTTGACTGCCAACATTTTAAAAATAAATAAATAGAAGAAGAAGACTTAGTCTGGACTCTGGCATTGACATTTGACATGTGTGATCTTAGGTTTAAGCTCACAGCCTCCCCAGATCCTTCTCTCTAAAATGTGGACTCTGCTTCTTGCCTTTCTCGCTCTATAAAGTAGTAGTGAAGCTTCAACGAGATGATGCATGTGAAAGTGAATTATGAATGACAAGGGAGTGTACACACACATATAAGCTGTTATTACTATTAATAATCATCTTGATTTCAATATTTTGCTCTGATGGATGCTTTTGCATTTTACCTTCTGGGTTGTTTGAAGCAAATATCATTTTTTTGGTTCTTGTGTTCTTTTTGCACCTCCTAGAAGCAGGGGATTTCTTGAAGGCGTGTGTGGCTGTGTCCTCTGTCTGTCTTTCCGATTCACAAGACACAGGTCCCGGGCCCCCACGCTTGTCTGAGTGCATCATGTTGTATTTGTTGACCTGAGAGGAAGCCATTTGTTCCCTGCTAAATGAGCTGTTACTGTGCGCCTCTGTCTCCCTCCCCCAACACCTGGGGCTGTATTCATGGGGGAATCCAGCCATGGATCTCAGGAAAAAGTTTATTAGAAGAAGGCAGAAAGCATTTCTCTGCAGGTTACACCCTCCATCACTGGCTGCGGCTCATTAGTTAGAGCAGGGCATGTCACCTGGGGGTAGGGGCAGGTCTGCAGGCCTCGGCTCCTGCAGGTGCTGCCAAAGGCCTGGGGGCAGATCTTTCTGCAGCCTCTCTCTGGCCTTTCCACTGACCCCTGCACCTCAGTTGGCTAATTAGCCCTAATTGGCTGCCTCAGGTTCAGAGCTTGCCACCTGGGGCATCTTTCCCTTATTTTGGCCTCAGGTCTAACCTAGTCTCACAACCTATCACCAGGAGACTTCTCTGCAGAGCCTGCCCTTTGGGCTCTGTCCACCATGAATGGCCTGGTCCTGAGAACCGTAGGAGCAGTTTCTGCCCAGACTATGGTGACTGGACCTGCCCAATAAGGACACGCTGGGCATTCTGCCCTGGCCATTTGGGGGTTTAGTTCACTGGGGGTGATGCAACACTGGGGGTTGTTATAGCTGTGCCAGCTGTTGGTCATCTCAGCCCTGGATATCTTGTGATATCCTATGGACACAGCAGGAGTCCACAGTACAAGAAAGAGACCCAGAGGGACTGTTTTGTCACAGCCCCTTCCCCTACCCCTTCCTCTGCACTGCCCACCCCAATACTCTCTACATACAGGCTGACTGAATTCATCACACAGCCAGGGCTAGAATTCAGGACGCCCAACCTGAGAATGCATGTCTGACTTCTGCCCTGGGAGACTCTGCTTCCTCATCTCTATACCCTTCTTGGCCAGGTGCTCAGTAAATCCTTGTGAAATACATTTCTGAGAACCCTGAAACAGAAGGTTTTCACGTTAAGCATCTGAAAGCTGGATTCAAATCCTGCTTCTACATTACTTAATATCAACTTGTTTAACATCTCTGAATTTCAGTTTCCATGCTACGAAATGGGAATGATGATAATCGAATCTCTTCGCAGGGTGCTTCTAGGTGTGAACTGAGATATAACACCAAGCTCAGAGTAAGAGTTCACTGAATGCAAGTAATAATCAATTTTTTAAAAGTCAAGATCATTTTTCATTAGCTACCTAACCCTCCACCCATCACACACATGAGGATACTAAGGCTCGGGTGAGGGGCTGGACATTGACTTGTCCAGTGCTAAATGGCTAGTTACAGACAGAGGCAGGTCCAGAATCTAATCTTCACTGTATTCCGCTCCACTGGGATCCAGATCTGAGAAGCAAGTCTGTCCTGAAGTTGTTCTTCAACCAGAGGCACTTAGGTCTTTTTGCTTTCTATTGGCCGTTTCTCCTTATTTAGACCCCTCCAGATTCTAGGAATGCTGCTGATATGGGGCTGCCTAAAGATCAAAGGCTCTGGAATTAGTCATTCAGAGCTTAGAGCGTGGTCTCTGTATATCAGCCTTAGTGGTATCTGGCAAATCCCAAATCTGAGGGCTTACTTCCTCTGTCTTCAGCCTTCAGTGTTCCCCCTCTGCACCTGCCATAGCCTCAGGATAAAGTGCAAGCCTTTACCACTTACCCATCACCTGGTCTGGGCAGTCTGGTCTCCGGGAATCACTCGCAGGTGCCCGCTCTTGTCCCCTTCTGAGCCTTCGCACATGCTGGGAGGTGTGTGTGTGCTTCTTAATGGAGTCCAGTTGCTTTACAATGTTGTTAGTTTCTACTGTACAACGAAGTGAATCAGCTATATACATATATCCCCTCGTTTCTGGATTTCCTTCCCATTTAGGTCCCCACAGAGCACTGAGTAGAGTTCCCTGTGCTATACATATACAGAAGGTTCTCATTAGTTATCTATTTTATGCATAGTATCAATAGTGTGTATATATATATATATATATATATATATATATATATATATATATACACCGGTGTCCCAATTTATCCCTCCCACTTTCCCCCCTTGGTATCCATATGTCTGTGTCTCGATTTCTGTTTTGCAAACATGATCGTCAATACCATTTTTCTAGATTTCACATAGATGCGTTAATGTACGACATTTGTTTTTCTCTTTCTGACTTCACTCTGTGTAACCAGGACATAGTTCATTGAATGGTGCTGAATTACTCAAAGCTCTTCCAGCTTTCCAGAGCTGTGACTTCAGAGTGCCCAGGGAACAGAGAGGTGGGTGCAGCAGGAGGAGGGCCCACCCCTTCCAAGGCTGCCTGGCCTCCGCCCAGGCCACCTTTATCTTTCTCCTGGTGGCCAAACACACTGCCTACTGGGCAGGCTTTTTTGTTGTTGTTCACAGGACTGTTTCCCTCTCAGTGTGAAATCTCTTTTCTGCTGGACCCTCTTCTCTGCTCTGCCTCCAAGCACCCAGCCTTTCCCCGTGATGTCACCCATCCAGGGGATCACCATCCTGTTGGCTTGTCTGGGAGCTCCAAGAAGCACTGGCCAAATCTGTTCTGCTTCACATTGTAGCTTCCATGCTTGTTGGTTGGGAACCAATAAATATTTGCTAAAGGAATGAGAGAATGATCCAGGGCTGCAGCAGTGGAAGAGAGGCAAACAAGCATGAGCTCTAGGAGAAGGTATGATTCCAGGTCCTGGCACGACTGATGTCTCTTGCTCAGCTGATTGTAAACATCAGGCCAAGCCTTTATTTTTCTTATTATGTTTAAAACCCACCAGTTGCCCAATAGTATAATTTTCTAAGTGGTTTCATTTCAGCTCTGCTAATTGAAGGGAACCCAGCTCTTTTTGAAGCCTTACTTTTTATGTGGCTGTCACTGGTGAGAGTTGAGACTGGTTGTCAATCATTGACAATAGCTCGGCGTTCTGGAATAATTTAACTTTAGGTCTTTCTTTCACTCAGGCATTCATACCCTGTTATATGTTTTCATACTGAGCTGAGAACAGTCTGCGTTGAGAAACTGTCATGTGTTCCAGAAGCTGAAATGCAGATTTCTTGTGTGATTTCAAATTCAGGTAGTCCAAGGAGCTTGGTGGGGGACAGTCGCAGGTTTGGAAGTCTGGCCCCTGATTTGAATCTGTTGCTTCTCCACCCTCTTCTTCAGCTGTGAGACCTTGATACAGTGTAGTCAGTTTCTGAGTGTATTTCCTTATGCAATTAAAGGGTCTGTAAGTACTTTGTGCCAGAGATTATCATGACAATTAGTGAGGTAATGAAAAGACCTGGCTAAGAGCAGACCCTTGGGGAGCTGCAGACCCTCACTCTGTGTGCAGGTTCCGTAGGCATCTCATTGCAGGCAGGGTTCCCAAGGAGGCCCCACAGGGTTTCTGGGAATCAGGCAGACCTGCATTCAAACCTAGGCGCTGCTACTTCACTTCCCAGCTGGGAGACTCTGAGTAAATCACATGCATCTAGAATTCTTTTACTATAAATTGGGGCTGATGATACCTACTCATCAATTTTTTATGGATATCAGATTATGTGAACTCTCAACATAGTTAATCCTCAATAAAGGTTAGTCCTTGCCTTGAGGTCCATTTCCAGATCCTCTACTTCCTGGCTGGATGAGCAGTTCACTCACTCTCTCTGGACTGTTTCTTCATATAAATGATGGGGATGATGACACGGCAGTGTACACATACTGAATTTTACCGCGCACCACAAACACTTTACATTTATTAACTTATTTACTCACAGTAATCCTATGAAATTGGTATTATTATCATCTGCATTGCACAACTAAGGGTACAGAGGTACAGGGAGGTTAAGTAACTTGCTCAAGGTCACACAGTTAATAAGTGGCAAAGGTGGGGGTCACATTGTCTGGCTCTGGAGCTGACGGTATTAACCATCACATCATAGTGCCAACCAGGAGGCTGTAATTCTTACCTTGCAGAGCTGTTGAAGGGTGCAGAAAGACTAACTAGAGAATATCTATACCTTTGTAGATATCTAATCAATATTAGTATTGTTATGCTATACCTCCTTAGAGCTTAGCACAGCCTAGGTTTAACAAACACTTATTTTGTGGCTGCATTTGGCCATGTGTCTGTTTCTGATTAAGGGTGATTTTCAGGACCAGGCATTTGTCTAGAGTTATTGTCCTTTGTATGGGTTCTTTGTTAGTGGTCAAGCCATTGGATAAGGCTGATCTTAAATACATAATTGAACTTTGTTGTAGAGGTGGGTCCGCTTTGAGCATGAAGGAGGTGGGGTCAGGTCTGCAATTTTCTCTGACTCCCGGAACAAAAATAGTCCTCCTGCTCCTCTAAGCTGGAAAATCTTGAGAGATTGGTGGTGACCTCCAGCCTGCTGATGATTACACACAAAGCCGAGAGCAATTTTTAAGGTCTCCTTACCATTTTGCTCTCTCTTTAAAAATTAAATGCCTAACACTGAAGTATTTTATTCCCAGATCAGCTGACCTTTAAAAGGATGGCTTGGAAGTGAGAATGCCTGGTGACTTCCTGACCTCTGAAGTTCCAAGGGTAGGAGAGGCCATGGGAAGGGAGAGTGCCCTCATTCTTTGTGTCAACTTAATGGAAAAGAAATGAAAGCATCAGTCTTGATGACTGAGTTTGGTAGTGAGGAAGCCATGGGAAGGATCCGGGAGCAAGGATATGACAGGGTATTGAAGACTCAGTGAGACTGGGAAATGGGCAGGGTCTGTGCGTCATGGTGGAATGGGTGCTGGACTGGGAGGCGGAAGACTGAGAAGGAAGAGCTGGGTTCTAATCTCAAGGCTACCTCTAGCCGTCTGTGTGTTTATGGGGAAGTTTCTAAACGCTTTGGAGTTAGATGCTGTTTTCTGTGGTTAGTGTGTAAACAGATAGTAGAGTAGTAAAAGCAGGCTTTGGGGTGAATAGAGTTGTACCACTTCCTACCTGGGTGATTTGGGTAAATTACTTATCTCTCTGAACCTCAGGTTTCATATCTGTAAAATGAAGATCTTGGAGGCCAGGCCTTTGTTAGTCCGGTCCTTAAAATGCCCCCATCACCTCTTTCTACCCTGATCTCTATGTCTTTGCATTGGCACACCCACTATGTTCTTCCTTTGGAACCCAGCCCTAACTGCTCTTTAGATGGAAAGTGTTTCCTGATGCCCAGAGTGACTGAGATGCCCCTCTTGCCCCCAGTCCCTGTTCTCTTAACACCATGAAGGTGTTTATCACTCTCCTTAAGGACCTTGGGAGCCGCATCTGGTTCCTCTCCAGCTCCTCAGAGCCCACACTGGACTCAATTCTCAGATGCGGTCCCAAATGCTTGTTGATGGAATGAAATAATTTCTTCACAGCTCTGAAATTCAGTGCTTCTAAAGCTTGTGCCTTTACTGGTACCTAATTTCCAAAAACAGACTAAAGAAATATATAGTTTTCTTCCCTTCCCAAAAAAGGTAATAATTATAATCCTTTACATTGATATAGATGTTCACACTTGACAAAACATTTTTCACATTTAGTACATTTAGTACCCTACTGTCCTAGTAGCTTCTCAACACTTGAGCTTCAAAATAATACAAAGCCACAGCTGGATTGCATCTAGATAGATCTACTTTTTGAACTACTAGAATCATCTCCAGGTAACACATCCTTGCCTTGAACTGACCATATCCACAGAACTATTTCCCTGTCCCCCTCTCCCCAGATGGTCTTTTTACCAAGTTCTGACGTCTCACTGATTGCCAAGTCATGGGCTAGATTGGGCTGTGGGTCACCATGATCTCAGGAGTTTCCTTGATTGGCCTGGTTTTTAAGCAACAGTATTTGCCTCTGATATGTGATCTCCAAATTCACAGCCTCATAGAGGGGCCTGCTGTTGACAGAGCTGTCAGCAGGGGAAAAAAAAGAAGGTAAGATTATCCAACAGAAATAAATCTCAGAGTGTTTTGCCAAGCCATCCGAGCATTCATACACTTGCTGCTGCATGCAGAATACTGGAAGAGGGGGGAAGGAAGGCGGGGCGGCGGGCCTGGGGGTGGGGGTGAGCAGAGGAAGAGTGAGGCCACCTTGTACTGTGGGCAAATCAAAGTTCTTCTCTTCCCCTATGCCCAGCCCTCCCTTCCTTCCAGAAAGCCCCACATGAGATGCGTCCGGTATCACTTCCTTCTTCATTTATTTTCTCTCTGTGCCTTTTCCCGTTGTCTCTTAGGCTCCTGATGGGCTACATGCTGGAGTAAAACAAAGAGATCTCAGCGTGCTGTAGGTTCAGGACTAGTAGGCAGAGCTGGAAACAAGCCTTTCCCCTACTAAGTTTGCCTCCCTCAACCACATGCCATTTTACCAGGGCTTCCCTTTGCTACTTGAATCTGTTTCTAGACCCCAGTTGAATTTTGAGTATGCTATTCCCCTGCCTAGAATACCTAGCAGAATACATTTCTTCCAGTCTTCAAAGCCCACCTGGAGTTTCCTTCCCTCCATGGAACCTTCCCAGACTAACCCAGCTTTATGCAGACTCTCCACTCCTTCATTTTGGATGGCTTTGGGACTAGAAACCTGCAGATAACCTTTTGGCTCTGTTGCCTCCAGTTTCCTTCTTTATACCTTTCTCCTTTGTGTATTTCACATTAGTTACTTTTATAAAATGCCGAAGTTGTTGAAGGAAGAATGAAATTTCCCCTAGATATTACTGTGTTTTAAAGTGATTTTGCTTCTAGCAGAATCCTGGACAGTCAGCATCTCTTAGCCACAGTTTCCTTCTCTGTAAAATGGGGTAGCAATGTCTACCTTACAGAGTGCTCATGAGGATGAAATGAATTAATGTGGCTAGCATGGAGGGCTACATCTGACACTTAGTGGCAATCAATAAATATCATCAATAAATATTGGGTTTCTCCCTAAGACACTGGTGGGAGGTGGTACTGAGGATTAAATAAAGGATGATATCATTAGGGTATGTGGGGTCAGACTGCCTGAGTTCAAACCCAGAATCTATCACCCTGTGCCTAGAGTAAGTTATTTTACCTCTTTAAGCCTCAGTTTCCTCATCTGTAAAGTAATGATGATCATGGGACCTGCCTCACAAGGCTGATACAAAATAATCCTTGGAAGGCATTTGGCAAAGTGCCTTGCACGAGCAAGAGCTCAATAAATGTCAACTATTTTTTTTGAGGAGGTGGATAATATATTCATTTGTTTCCTTAACGAACATTGTGCTCCAGCTGCTCTGATGAAGGAACTGTGTCCCACTCTGTAGATTGCAGAGATTCACATCATACCTTTGATGAATCAGATGGCTGCAAATTGCAAGAAGGGTCTACGGCTTGGATTTCTACACATTCATCTTAAGCCTGGCCTCTGTGCCTTACTTATTTTGCAACCTTGAGAAAGTGAACCTCTCAAAGCCTCCTTTTTAACATCTGGGAGATGGGATAATAACATCTGCCTTTAACAGTAAAAATGCAGATGAACCAGTGCCAGCATTTGTCAAGGTGCTTTTTGAACTGAAAGGTGTGCTACCAAGGAAAGATATTCTATATCTGTTGTTCTTACTTTTATAATAATCAGCCAAGCAACATTAGTATAGCATCTCTTCTCTGCCACACAGGACTGGGTCTGAGGAGGTCTCCCACATTTTTTTGAACAGAGTAGTTGTAGTCAGTGGAAATGCCCTGAATTCTGAGATGTGCAAGGCTGATGCTCCAAGCACAGATCAAACCCAGCCCATCCCAGAGTGGTTCAGTCCCAAAGCGATCAGCTGAGGGTTAGCAGTTAGGAGGTTCCCCCCAATCCTGACTCTGCCTTGTATCCAAGACACATTCAGTCCACCAAATGAAGAGATTAAAAAACAAAACAAAACAAAACTGAAGGTCCTGTAAATGTCAGTCAGATGACCAGTGTTAAATTGCTGGGATAATATGCGGTGTGTACTGGGTTGCATTTTACATTTTCCAGTATCATCTCTGTTCTATAAGGTTATAGAAGTGAGTGCCTATAGTCTGTGTTTTTTTCAATGCTTAAACAATGTTCATAGCATCGCATTCAGAAGATGCTCCATGGATAGGAATAGATACAGAGCATCATTGCTGTTCATCTTATTAATAAGCTTCCTTCTTTCACTTCCTAAACCCCTTGCCAAAAAGTGCAATTCCTTTAATGAGGTTGCCTTTTAAGCTTTACCCATTGAAGCTACTACAGCTACTAATTGCTTCTGCTTGTTCAACACCTCCTCTATCCTAAACCCTCGTGTTAGGCACTTAATATGCAGTATCTTTAGCACTCAAGGCACTTCTGTGAGGTAGGTGTGAACCTAGGCTCAGAAAAGGCAGGGGAAATTTGCTTAAGGGCACACCTCTTACAAATGGAAGAATGGGGGTTTGAACCTAGTTTGTCTGATTGCAAATTCTATGCTGGTTTCCCTGTACCCCACTGCCACTGGGAAGCCAACAAGCGGCCCAATTGCCTCATAAATAGCACACAGTTGAGAGAAGCAGTGATTTCTCTGTGAGTGGATTAGAAGTAATTCCCACTTTGAGAATGCAGAGGGTAGGAGGAGCAGACAGGCCAAGGTAAAAAAGCCAGAGAAGCAATTCTTCTTTCAAAGGAAAAAAAAAATAATCTGTATTTGGATTCTTTTTTACACATCCAACCCAGCAGAAAATTGGTTTGTGGAAGATGTAGGTCGTGGCTCTGGCCCCAGCATCTGGACGCCTTATATTGTACACTATATTACTGGAGTAATATCGTGCACTTTATTAGCACCAGCAGGATTTGGGATTCCCGTGGGGACTGTTCTTTGCTGTCAGATGTATAAGGCCATTTAATCTCCTTTATCAGATCTGGTTCGGCCTCCCCCACGCCCACCTCTTCTTGCAGACCAATAAAGAGAATTTCTTCAGATTCATTGGTCTGAAAACCAGCTTTTAAATACTTCTCCATCCTCCCCAACCTTTGTATCTAATAAGCAAGCAAACCAAGGAGGTGTCAATGCCTTGAAAGTCAGCCTCGTGCAACTGAGTAGCAATTTGCTTCTGAAATTTGTAATTGGAACTTTGTCTTTCTTAGGCAGAGATGGAAGTAAGAATTTGCTAATTACGCCTCTCCAGCTCCAGTCTTACCCAGGCGCTATGGTCACTGGTGACAAGGGTGGCATTCTTTCATTAGAAACCCAGTTACACCTTTGGTTCTGACTGGGAGAGATGGCTAGAGTCCCTTGAGGAAGAAGGAGGATTTTCTCTGGACAGATCTATGGAGCCTCTGTGGGGGTATTTTTTAACAGAACCAAACATGTTCACACAGACTGGTTCCAAATAGGAGAAGGAGTATGTCAAGGCTGTATATTGTCACCCTGCTTGTTTAACTTCTATGCAGAGTACATCATGAGAAACGCTGGGCTAGGGGAAGCACAAGCTGGAATCAAGTTTGCCGGGAGAAATATCAATAACCTCAGATATGCAGATAACACCACCCTTAGGGCAGAAAGCAAAGAAGAATGAAAGCCTCTTGATGAAAGTGAAAGAGGAGAGTGAAAAAGTTGGCTTAAAGCTCAGCATTTAGAAAATGAAGATCATGGCATCTGGTCCCATCACTTCATGGCAAATACATAGGGAAATGGTGGAAAGAGTGGCTGACTTTATTTTTGGAAGCTCCAAAATCAGTGCAGATGGTGATTGCAGCCATGAAATTAAAAGATGCTTGCTCCTTGGAAGGAAAGTTATGACCAACCTAGATAGCATATTAAAAAGCAGAGACATTACTTTGTCAACAAAGATCCATCTAGTCAAGGCTATGGTTTTTCCAGTAGTCATGTATGGGTATGAGAATTGGACTGTGAAGAAAGCTGAGTGCTGAAGAATTGATGCTTTTGAACTGTGGTGTTGGAGAAGACTCTTGAGAGTCCCCTGGACTGCAAGGAGATCCAACCTAAAGGAGTCCATCCTAAAGGAGATCAGTCCTGGGTGTTCATTGGAAGGACTGATGTTAAAGCTGAAACTCCAGTACTTTGGCTACCTGATGCAAAAAGCCGACTCATTTGAAAAGACCCTGATGCTGGGAAAGATTGAGAGCAGGAGGAGAAGGGGATGACAGAAGATGAGATGGCTGGATGGTATCACCAACTCAATGGACATGAGTTTGGGTGAACTCCGGGAGTTGGTGATGGACAGGGAGGCTTGTGCTGTGGTTCATGGGGTCGCAAAGTCAGACATGACTGAGCGACTGAGCTGACCTGACCTGAGACATGTTCAGGGTGCAGAGAGGTTTCTGCTCATAATCCAGTTCTGTGCTTGTGCCCTGTGTGCTCTGACATGTATGCACATGTGTAGGATGTATGAACCCTGGAATTGGTACGGAATTGTGGGATTAAGACATGGTCCTATATTTGCATAGAAGATGTGTCTGAAAAGATACTATCAACTGTGTGATAAGTGCCATGGGGGTGGGGGGTCACAAGGCCCAGGCATGTAGCTCAGAGCAGGAACTTGGAGGAGATGATGGCTATGCTGACTGCATCCTTGGGTTAGTCTCTTCCTATAAGCCTCAGTGTTCTTAACTGTAGAATGGGGGCAGTAATACCTATGTGGAAGGGCTGTTTGGGAAATCAGCTAGATACTCTCTATAAAACGCTTAGCCCAGTGTCTACCACATAATAACTAGTGTTACTTAAAAGAGACAAAGGGACTGAATAATAGTCCATTTCATTTGTGTGAAAGAACTGGAGAGAACTGTGGATAAAGATTTGGGAGATCAATATTTGATTCAAGTCCCTTCTTAGCTAGGTGACCTTGGGTAAGTCATTTCACTCTTCTGGGCCTCTTTCTGTCAGATGAGGATAAGGTTGGAAGAATCAAATAAAATGGTTAAATGGGAAGGAACTTGGAAATTGTGAGGTATTGTACATCTAGAGGGGGTTCATTTTGTTATATCATTATCATTATAAGTGTAGATTTAGAGAATGTGAAAAAGACGGAAAGATATTGGGTTCCCAGGAGGTAAATTGGAGGTTGAACCAACCCTGAGCTTGGTGCAATGAGTGTCTGTCTGTTGGACCTGATTTTCAACAGGATTTCTCCACCATAGTATGCTGGGAGGAGAGAGACAGTATAACAATTTTACAGGTAATTTTTCTCAAAATGTTGATGTATGTGTTCACAGCTCCTTTTCCTCCCAGTTCCACCCAGTGGATTACCCGAGGCATATCAGAATTAGCAGTGGACATTGGTAATATGCATTTATAAAAACTGGATACCCCCCTTCCCTAAAATTGAATTTTACAGTTTCAAAGAGCATTGGAAAGCCCACTTGGTGCTAGACGCACATCTTTCTGCCTCTTGTCATTTTTGGCCATTTTCCTGTCCTTAGGTCTTAGAGGCTGTCCCAGTTCATTAAACACCTGGCCTCCATATTTGGCCTCTTCCTCTCTATCACTCTATCTGGTGTATCCAGCCAGTATCCCACCACTGGGCAGTTCTAAGACCTGGAACATTAGATGTTTGAATTAAAGGGCTGTGGTCTGTAGTATGAATAGAGCTGGAACATCTCCAGGAGCAAACCAGGCTTTTGAGAGTTAGAACTGAAGGTACTGTGAGACCTTGAGATGTCATCCCAGTCGTCTCTGGCTCAGTCCTGTGCTGTTGATACTGCTGTGCATTTGCACAGCTTTCCACGGGGCAAAAAGCACTTGCCCACAGGCTGTGCCAGAGAGCTCAGGCATCTCTGTCAAGTCACCAGAGCGAGTGCTGCTGCCCCATTTTACAGATGTACTGAAGGATTCCAGTTTGTGACGGATGGAGCTATGCTCCTCCAGTGGGGACACTCCCTGTCCACCAGACACTGAGCATGTTTCCTGCCCAGAAGGGAGGCTGTGTCAGTGTGGGCAGGTGTGACATGGTTTGCTTATGTGAATCAGTGACTGTTCTTTCAAACAGGACATGCTCTGGAGCTGCCGTCATATTACAGACTGACACGGAGAATCTGTTTAAATTTCCCTTCTTTGCAACACAGTCCCTTGAATCTTCCCCCCTTGTTTAGGGTCAGGTGTTCAGTTCCATAAGGAGTCTGTAAGCAATAAGTGGGTGGATCATTTCTAGTAATATATATGTGACCCTACCACCCCGGGGGAAGACAGCACAACCCAAGGAATCCCGTTTCATATTTTCTCAGGCATGCTGTCATTCAGAGGGGACTCAGAAAAAAGGAAAAATATGTGTATGTTCATGTGCATATTACACATGTGTGTGTGTATATGTGTATGTGTGTGAGTGTGTGTGTGTATTTTTAAGAAAACAATCAATGCCAGAAAGCAAGAGAAAACCATAGCCCTCCAAGAATGCTTCTGGGTTTTAAAAAGAGAAAAAAAATAAGCTCTCTAGCTTTCAACCTGGGCCAGCCAATAGTCATAATGATAATGTCTTATAACTATACTTAGGCTTATAAAATGTATTCACATTGATAATAATAAAAAGCATAGTATCATTATTATTTATTACTGAGAACTTACCTTGTGCTAACACTTACCAACCCCCTTTTTATTTCTTATTTTATTGAATTCTCCCAGAATCTCTATGACAAGATTATCCTTATCTCTTCTTTCCCTCTCTCCTCTTTCCTTCCCTTCCATCCTTCTCTTTCTCTTTTTCTCCCTCCCTCCCTTCCTTCCCCCACTTCCCTCTCCTGCTCACTCCCCAATCCCTCCTCCTCCCTCTCTTCCTCTTTCTCAGAAGGAAAAAGTGGGCTTCACTTTCCTGGGGTGATAGCCTCTTATAACAAGAAGAACATCTAAAGATCATCTGTCTTACACTAATGGTTCAGAACCAGGCTTCACATTAGAATCGCCTGGGTTAAGAAGCATTCCTGCCTGGATCCTATTCCATAACAATTAAATCAGAATCTTTGGGACCGTCAGTCATTTTTAAACTCTCCAGTTGTTTCTAAAGGGCAGCCAAGATGAAACTCACTTATCTGGACCCACTGATCACCCTTCTACAATATCCCTAGAAAATTGTATCCACCTTGTGTTCAAAGGCCCCCCAGTGGCAAAATCTTACAATCCTAGGAGGCAGCTGATTTCATTTTTGAGCTCCTCTATTTAGGAAATGAACAACCAAGAAAACAAAACAAAATCTTGTTATGGGTCAGGCGGTGTTACTTCTGCTATCTCATTTACTCCTCATAGGAGTTTTATTATTATCTCTACTTTACAGATGAAGAACCTGAGGCTTATTTATTTCTTCATTCAACAAAGGTTTATTCCATTCATATTGCTAATGAAAAGCCTACTGTAAGCCCTGAACATGCACAGATGAACAGGCAGGCATGGTCCCGGCCATCAGGGAACTTTCTTTATTTGGGGAAGACGGTCAGAAAACCAGACGACACAGCTAACTAACCACGGGTGCATTGACACTTTGCAGAAGGTGGACCTGGACTCGTGTGGAGCAGCCTCTGAGCTGAGCCCTTAAAGACAGGGAGGGATTGACTAAGGCAGAGGTTGTGCTGCAGACGAGGCAACTGTGGACAAGACAGCCACAAGGCAGGAAGGTGCTTGTTGTCTCTGAGGGACTGCAAGGTGACCAACATGTCACCAACCCTGGGAGACAGACTCCAGGGGTTGGCAGTAGTGGAGGGCAGGCAGGCCCAACCTAGTCCAGTCATTCAGACCAGGACAAGCTCTTGAAGGAAACTAACCACAAACATACGCAGACACCAAACACCTCAAACTTTGGAAGCAAAACATATCTCACCTGGGCTGCAGAGTGGACGGAGCATGGGCTTTGGAGCCAATGAGACCTGAGGTCGCATCCCTGCCCATCATCTTGACTTGGACAAGCCGTTTATCCTGACTCAACCCTCATTTGTTTTTTAATTTGTAAAATGTAGGCAAGAACATCTAGGGTTGTTTCAAGAGCTACTGCATAGAAAGCACTCAAATGTACTAGTGTGTGTTTAGTCACTCAGTTGTGTCTGACTCTTTGTGACCCCAAGGACTTAACTTTCCCCTATGGAGCCCTCCAGGCTCCTCTGTCCATGGGATTCTCCAGGCAAGAATACTGGATTGGGTTGCCTTTTCCTTCTCCACAAACATACTAGATGCTTTTGCTAATTGTTATGTGCTTATCCAAAATCCCATGCCAAAATAAAACTGCTCAGAGCACAGTTCAGTTCTAGTGATCCAGAACCGAACCCTGATTCCAGGAGCCTGGAGAGAATCCTTCTGAATTCAGTCTCCTTTATGTTGTGTTTCAAAGGCTACCTCCAGATGAAAACTATCAAGGCTTCTGATTTTTCTCTCCATCGGATCCCAAATATCTCTTCAGCCTTCATTTTTCCTGCAGTCTCTGTCTAGAAAGAACATCATGGTCTGTTGCCTTCCTTCTGGATTGGTTGGCCTGTAAGAGTCACAGGCCATCCAGCCAGCCAGCCATCCAGGCATACATCAAAGTCAGAGTTGCCATGTATGGTCTATGAGATATGAGGGTGCAGGGGCTAAATTAAAGAAGCCCATTCTCCAAGAGTGATCTGCTGGTGGCCTCAGGATGTCCTGCAGAGGGCAGAGTTTCCCTCCATTCCACTGAAATGGAATCTCTAGGGTGTAAGAGCCCCAAACCTATATTTAAACCCAAGTAGCCTGAGTGAGAACCAGGATTTTGGAAAGCCTCAAGGAGTAATTAGAACACAGTGATTGAAGATGTGCAGAACTTGGCTTATGAGTGAACATTCCTGTCATTTGAAAACCTTTATGTATGTCATTTATGTATCCATTTAACAGGGTGCCTAATCTGTGCTGGGTGCTCTGTGGTTAATTAAGATATATCAGTGTGAGAACTCTCATGGGGCCCCTGCCTCCAGGAGGCTAACAGTCTAATAAATACAGACAGATAATGATCACCAAAACACAAAAGATCAATAAGGCTATCTCTTGGAGGTGTTAGTGCTGTGAAGAAAATACCATCAGAGGTGGGCTCGGAGTTGATTGGGATTGAGGGCTACCATGACGGTGGTGGTTACTGGAGCCCTCTCTGGGGGCAGGGAGGGGCACATTTGAGCTGAAACCATGGTGACTAGAAGGAGACAGACTTGCAAGGACCTTGAAGAATTTTAAGCAAATGGAACACACTGGAATGTTTAAGGTGCACAGGGAAGGTCAGCAGGGTCATAGCTGAGAGAGCCAGGGAGAGAGTGAAATGGGGGGAGAACTGAGCAGCCCACCTTGCAGACCACAGTAGGTCATGTGGCTTTCATGCTAACAGTCTCAGTGAGGCCCATTTCTGCAACTGCATCAAGGCAGAGAGGGGAGCCAGGGCATTTCTCTCTCCAAATGGTCTCTGATACATTGGCTTCTCTGACAGAGGCTCTCTGAAGCCTGCCTGTGCTGACAATCCTACTGCTGGCAGGAAACCCCAGCTCTGACACCTACCTGTTGTGATTAGCTTTTCCAGGATTGCTTACCATAGTTAGAAGACACAGGAGCCCTGTAGAGGCCACAGTGTCTTGCCCCAAGAGCACTCGCTTTGAATCTACTTGGAAAGGGTGATCTCAGGCAAACACTTAACCTTGTTCCAACATAAGACATCTCATTTTTAAAAAAAAGATGCAAAAGCTTTACTCCTACAAGTCTACTGCTTCTGAAAGCTAGAGAGTTCATTAAAAAGAATTGAGATCAGCAAAGAAATAGATCTGTGTGTTCTTTCATTATTCAACATATCCAAAAAGCTTTTTCTGAGATCACCAAGGAATCCTATATTGCTCAATCCATTGGTCACTCTTCGGAATTCATTTCACTGGATGGCCAAACAGGATTTTATACAGAAGATCAACTCCATGTTTATTTTTTATCCAGTTGTTTTCTTGTGGTAAACTATACATAACACAATTTACCACCTTAACCATTTTTAAGTGTATAGTTCAGGGACATTAAGTACATTTATACTATTTTGTAACCATCACAAACATCATCTCCAGAACTCTTTCCATCTTGTAAAAGCTGAAACTCTATACCCATTAAACAGTAATTCCCCATTTTCCCTTCCCTCCGCTCCTGACAACCACCACTCTACTTTCTCCCCCTATGATTCGGGCTACTCTTGGTATAACGGGAATCATACAATATTAAGTCTTTTTGTAATTGGCTTACTCCACTTAGCACAATGTCTTTAAAATTCATCCATGTTGTAGCATGTGTCAGAATTTCCTTCCTTTTTTAAGACTGGATAATACTCCATTGTGTGTATATACCACATTTTAAAAATCCATTTCTCTCTCATAGGACACTTAGATTGTTTCCATGTTTTAGCTATTGTGAATAATCGTGCTGTGAAAAAATACCCATCCGAGTCCCTTTTTTCAGTCATTTTGGACATACACCAGTAGTGGAATTTCTGGATCATATAGTAATTCTATTTTTAATTTTTTGAGGTGCTGCCATATAATGTTTCTTATAGCAATTATACCATTCTTAGAAACAGTACACAAGATTCCAGTTTCTCCACGTCTTTTTTTCAACAGCACTTGTTATTTTCTGCATTTAAAAATAGCATGCATACTAATAGATAGAAGGGGATATCTCACTGTAATTTTGATTTTCGTTTCCCTAAAGAGTGAGATTGACTATCTTTTCATGTGTTTATTGGCTATTTGTATATCTTTTTTGGAAAATGTCTATTCAAGTCCTTTGCCCATTATTTAATTGGATTGTTTTATTGTTTCTGAGTTGTGGGAGCTCTCCTTATATTCCTTTCTTTTTAAAAAACTCCTCTTCAGTTTGGCTTTGCTGCTGCCACGGTCTCCTGGTATATGTAGCCTCCTTGGTTTCTCCTTCTGAGTCTCCTTTACCAGATTTTCATCCTTAGTGTAGCTTGTAAATGCTAATGCTCCTTATGGCTTAAAGATGAGCAATAGGTACGAACAAGGTATTATGGAAACATACAACTTGGGCGTTTGTTCCAAACAGGGTTCAAGAAGTCATGTAGCTCAGAGGGTTCATAAGTAAGAGCTACTAATATGAAAGAGTAGGGCAGTGCATTCCGGACTCAGAGAACAGCCAAAGCAGAGGCTCCGAGGATTTAAGGGCATGAGGTGGCACTGCAGAATCTGGCATTTCTAGAGCACAAACTTCATGATGGAAGACAATGAAGAATAAGGCAGTGAGAATGTAGGCAGAAGTTGGTTAGGAAGGTTTTTCTTCTATAATTTCTTTCTTTTTTTTTTATCCTGTAGACTATGATAAGATACAGAATTGTTGAGAGTGACATGTTTTGCATTTTAGAATGATTCCTTTGCTTCAATGTAAAGGATAGGATTCAGTGGGTACAATTAAAAGGCCCTTGTAATCATCCAAGTCAGCTATGTTGTTTGACTTGGCCTAAAGTGATAGCAACAGAGATGGAGAGGGGCAGATGGTGTCCAGTGGGTGGACATGAGAAACAATTTCAGAGCTGAGATCATCAGATATAGAGATTATTGCATGAGGAGAGGAGGTCTTGAAATCCTGATTTAGGAAAGCATAAAGAGCTAGTCTCTAGAATATACTGAGTTGGCCAAAAAACTCTCTCAGCCATTGTAAACAGTGCTGCAGTGAGCATTGGAGTACATGTGTCTTCTTGAATTGTGTTTTTATCAGGGTATATGCCCAGTAGTGGAATTGCTGGGCCAGTTTTATTCTAGTTTCTTTAGGAACCTCCATTCTGTTCTCCAAAAATAGTGGTTGTGTCAGTTTACATTCCCACCAACAAGGCAAGAGGGTTCCCTTTTCTCCACATCCATCAGCATTTATTATTTGTGTATTTTTTGATTCATGGCCATTCTGACCTGTGTGAAGTATGGGGCGAATTGAGAGAGTAGCATTGGCATGTATAGACGGCCATGTGGGAAACAGACAGCCAGTGGGAAGCAGCTGTATAGCACAGGGCGTTCAACTCCGTGCTCTGTGATGACCTAGACAGTCCAATGGCGGTGGGTGGGAGCGAGGCTCAAGAGGGAGGAGATATATGTATATGTTTGTTGCTGTTCAGTTGCTAAGTCATGTCTGACTCTTTTGCAACCCTATAAACTGTAGTCCATCAGTCTCCTCTGTCCATAGGATTTCCCAGGTGAGAATACTGGAGTGGGTTGCCATTTCCTTCTCCAGGGGTTCTTCCTAACCCAGGGATCAAAGCTGCACCTCCTGCATTTTCCTGCAGGCAAATTCTTTACCACTGAGCCACCAGGGAAGCCCGGGGATATATGTACACATATAGCTGACTCACATTGTTTCACAGCAGAAACTGATACCACATTGTAAAGCAATTAATTTCCAATTAAAAAAATAGTTCAGGTTTTCTGTAACATCTTATGGAAAAACCCAAATGAACTTTTTGGCCAAGCCAATGGACCGTTCATCAGTTCAGCAAAGTAACTTGGTTTTAGCCAAATGTATATGACCCTTTCCTTTGATCTTCAGGCTTAAAATCTCTCTATATGTAATATCTAGGCTGGAAAAGACCTAGTGATTCTTTAAATTCCTTGTTAGAGGTATGGAAACTGAGGCTTACAAAAGTATTGCCCAAATCTCTTTACTCCCATTCCTTATCCCACCAAATCTGACCTCTAAAAATTACTGGATCACTGTGAGTTCATCTTTCCCAACATCAGGTACTTACCTGAAGATACTAATATTAAAAACACAGCTTTAATGTGTGTGTGTGTGTGTGTGTGTGTGTGTGTGTGTGTGTGTTTAATTATTTTGGGGGTTACTCAAGAACCAACATTCAAAAGAGACAAAATGCCAAGTGAGGGAAGTTTGGGGCTTTCTTAACCATGTTGAATTTGCAACCTCCATGCAGCTCTGTTTGTCTTGTTTAACTGAAAGTTTCAGTAACTAGCTGATTTGTACCTAAATGGAACTTGAATCAAAAGAAATTAGGACTCATTCCAGTGAAATGTACTCTTTCTAGTTTCATGAAGTTTTCCTCCTAATTTAAGGGGAGTGATAGGGAGAAATAAAAGCCTTGAGACATTGTACTCCATTAAGTTAATATAAGATGGGATGTGTTTAAGTTTTTGCCCACCAGCTGCATTTATCTTAATTTCAGGGAATTCTAAGAGTAGGAGATGGTTTTTCTGTAACTCTTGATATACCCAAGAGAAGAGGCAGTAAATGTAGTAAGGACCGCACACTCTTCCCAAAGCAAACCAGCTTTTGAGCCTCAATGTCAGAGCTTCAGGCAGAATTACCTGAGTGCCCATCCTGGTGGTTAAGAATGTGGGCCTTAAAGTTTACTTCCGTGAATTCAAACCCTGGCTCTACTACTGTATTTATTAAGTGTATGGTCTTTGCATGTTAACTAACTTTTCTGTGACTCACTTTGCTCATCTGTAAAATGGGACCAATAATGGCTTCACCACAGGATCATTTTCAGATTCAAAGAGCCGTCAGCAAGATGATGCATGCAAAGCACATAGCAGAGTGCTTTGCACCTAGTGGGTGTTCAGTCTGTTCTTTTCTGCCTTCAAAACCTGAAGCTGCTGTAAGAGACTTACATTGGAATCCGAGAATGAAGAAGTGGTTCATTAACAACTGGCCCAGGGAGAATACACTCCACAGGAAACTGCGGGGTCATTAGGCACCAATGGTGGTAACAAGGCCATTAATTTCCCAGGGTTTCCTTTATCGAGCCACACAGTGAGGTGATGCTTAACCTAGCAGGAGGGAAGGGGTTTGGTGGGATCTGGGGGCAGAAGATCACAGCTACTTTATAAGGTAGACCAGCTGTGAAATGCCAAAAGGACTGTGTACTCACTGTGTCTGTTGTGATCATCCCTAAGGACAGAGCATCTGAAAATCATTTCTGTGTGTTCATTGCAGGCAGTGGGATGTAGAGAGCATTGACTCTGGAGTCTTAGACCTGATTGTGAATTCCACTTCCACCATAACTATCGATGGGACCACAGACAAGCTGCTTTATCTCCCACTGCCTCAGTTTCCTCATCTGAAAAAAGGAGAGAATCATGAGTTGCTGAGAGGGAAAAACTGGGAAAAAAAGAGAAAGCACTTTGAGATTTTTTTTAAACCTTAAAATCCTCAGAAATAGAATGTATTATCTTATGATTGTAACAACTGAAACGTGTGCCTTTTCTTACTTCCTCATATTAACCTTCCTTTTCTCCTCCATTTGTTTAATTGGGATAGTAGATGTATGTCTTATTTCTAGAAATTGTCAACTACTCATGCTTTGGCTAAAATCCATTGCAAAGCTCACGAAAAGCAAAGAGCAGGTGCAACGTGATCTTCAGAATAAGTAATTTCATTAGAATGAATTTCTAAATGTGAAAAATCAATATCACTTCAGAGGAAATTTTTGGAAGAAATGAATAGACCTACATATCTCTGTATCGATTTGAGTGGAATGTCTAAAATAATTTTAGCTCTGATTTTTTTAAGCAACTAGGACAAAAGAAAGAATTCTAGAAGTTATATAGATAACTGTGTCAGACAGTGGAGATTTTTTTAGGACAAATCTTAAATGTGGAAATAACTCTAAAGAAGTTTTTACAAGGCGCCAGACACCAGAACAGTATCCTTCTTGTGGCTTATGAGACCCACCTGCCTTTGGTGGGTGTCCACCCGCCTTTCTGACGTCATCTCCAGTACAGGCATGCCTCAGAGATGCTATGGGATCGGTTCCAGGTGACCCTGATAAAGCGGATGTTGCAATAAAGTGAGTCACAAGAATTTTTTGGTTTCTTGGTGCATTTAAGTTATGTTTATACTATAGTCTATTAGATGTGCAATAGCATATCTAAAAAATAATGTACATACCTTAATTATGAACACTTTATTGCTAAAACTACTAATCATGATCTGAGTGTGCAATGAGTGGTAATCTTTTTGTTCATAGAGGTCTTGCCTCAGTGTTGATGGCTGCTGACTGTTCAGGGTGGTGGTTGCTGAAGGCTGGGATGGCTGTAGCACTTTCTTAGAATAAGACGACAATGAAGTTTGCTGCATTGATTGAATCTTCCTTTCATGAACGATTTCTCTGTAGCATGCAATGCCGTTTGATAGCATTTTACCCACAGTGGAACTTCTTGCAAAATTGGAGTCAGTCCTCTGAAACCCTGCCCCTGCTTTATCAGTCAGTGACACAGAGACATGAAGTGAGCAAACGCTGTTGGAGAAATGGTACCGATACACTTGCCGGAGGCTGGGTTGCTACAGACCTTCCATTTGTAAATAATGCAATCTGGGAAGTGCAATAATGCAAAGTCCAATAAAAATGAGGCCTGCCTCTTCCCCACCTTGCTCTCTCTGCTCTAGCTTCTGTCTATTTCTCCGCCACCCCATAATCACTTCTACCTTAGGACCATGGCAAAATCGATTCCCTCTGCCTAGAATGTGCTCTTCCCTCACTCTACCTACCTAATTTCTATTTACTTTTCAGAACACATCTAAAATAACATTTCCTCAGAGAACGTATCGCATCTCCCCGATTCCTTCTGCTTAACCCTTGCAGCCTCCCTCCTTCCCCAGAACCCATCTTGGGCCATGACCCAGTATTTGATCATTGTTTATTCTCCACATCACACACAGTGTGCTACCTGGGAACAGAAGCCGTATTTGTTACACTCACCAATAATTCTCTGTATTTAGTACAAGACTGGGATTTGATAGGTGCTAAAAAACACCTTGGATGAAAACAAACACTGAATAAATGAACGTGTGAATTCTCTATAGCAACACAGCTTCTCAAACACAAGTGTCTTGTACCAGAGGGTTCTGGTTGCTCATCTTTCATCATGGCAGTGGGAATGATCTGGACATAGATTGCAGTACATCTTCTCATCTCAGAAAGGGGACATTGATGAGAAAGAAAGCTCTATTATCTATTAGCCCATTCTTTGGCTGGATAAAGTCCAGATTATTTCACATGACATACCCAGTGCTCCATGGTGTGGCCTTTGGATCCTCCTTTATCATTCTCCATTCGGAGCCTGTGCTTGACTGTGCATTTCTGCTTTGATTGCATGAGCATGCTGTGCCAATTTCAGCCTCTGTGCCTTTGCTTATATCCTTCCCCCCACCTAAAATTCCTTTCCTCAGGGAGAACACATGCAACATAAGGTCAAGAGCTCCAGCTCTGGAATCAAGCAGATACAGATGCAAATCCTGGTTCTATTACTTAGCTGCTAGACCTTGGATTTCTTGAGGCTTTCTTCTGTTTTAAAAATTGAGATGATAATATTTACCTTATAGAGCTATTGTGATGATTAAATTTAATCATGTATATTAAAAGTTTAGCACTTTGATTGGTACTTCAGTTCAGTTCAGTTCAGTTCAGTCGCTTAGTCGTGTCTGACTCTTTGTGACCCTGTGAACTGCAGCACGCTAGGCCTCCCTGTCCATCACCAACTCCCGGAGTTCACCCAAACTCATGTCCATTGAGTCAGTGATGCCATCCAACCATCTCATCCTCTGTCATCCCTCAATCCTGCCCTCAATCTTTCCCAGCATCAGGGTCTTTTCCAGTCAGTCAGCTCTTTGCATCAGGTGGCCAAAGTATTGGTACTTAGGTGCTCAAAAGATGGTGGTGCTATTTCTATTGTTACACCTTTCTGGAAAGTTCTCACTGAGAGTCAAGTCAAAGGTCATCTGAAGGATTTTCTGATTCTCCTGGTTAGATTAAAGGGAATGCATTGCATCATTTTCTATTGTGTATATAGCTCCTTTCCTATCAAATTGTAGTGCCCTTAAAGACATGGTTCAAATATTTCCCAAATGTGCTTTCAGTACTGAGGACAGTACCAGAATATCATACTAGTGCTTGATGAACATCTTTCAATGAAGGAATAAATGAATTAATCCTAAGCCAGCTAGAAAAAAAAATGCATTCAATATAGCAAGTACAACTGAACCAGGCTTTTTCATTGACTTTCCTTTGCTCATGTCCTGTGTATAAGTCAGTCAAACATTTTTTGCCTTTCTGTTGAAATGTCTACACCGTGTTAGCATTCATGGTCTTTAAAAAACTCCATTATACAGTGGCTAGATGGCATCTTTATTTCATTCTCATCACTATTTGCATTGGAAAACAGCTACTTAGCACATTTGCCAATGACTTTTCATAAGGTATATTTTCCCCTTTTTTTCCTTCTCTGTTAGCCTTAGGTTCTCAGCATGTGATACTACAATGTTTTTGCTCCAGATTTGCAAGTGCAGTGGTGTTAGTTCCCAAGTCAGTTTGTCACATGGAAAATGTTCTACAACAAAGAAGATTAATTGTTTTCCTAATGTAAATGTTTTCAAATGGAAAAAAAGCCCATCTCTCATTGTATGTAGTAGAGGTGGTTTGGTCGGTAAGCTGTGTCTGACTCTTGCAACCCCATGCAACTGTAGCCTGCCATGTTCCTCTGTCCATAGTATCTCCCAAGCAAGAATACTGGCTTGGGTTGCCATTTCCTCCTGCAGGGGATCTTCCTGATCCAGGGATTGAACCCACATCTCCTGTATATCATGCAGATTCTTTTCTGCTGAACCACTAGGGATTCCCCTCTCATTGCTCCTGGTTGGCTATAACTACAAAGACCCCAAACTATAACTGTTCTTTTATTTTCTTTCCTGGCAAACCCTGACTCACACTCTGAAGCAAGGCTAATCAGACTAGAGTTTGCAACATAACGCATGTGGTTTGTCCAGGTTGTTCTTTCCGCTTGAAGTGTCACATCCTGCTTGTTGTTTCTTTTAGTTGCTAAGTCATGTCTGACTCCGCAACCCCATGGACTGTAGCCTGCCAGGCTCCTCTGTCCGTGGGCTTTCCCAGGCAAGAATACTGGAGCAGGTTGTCATTTCCTTCTCCAAGGGATCTTTCTGACCCAGGGATTGAACCCGAGTCTCCTGCATTGGTAGGTAGATTCTTTACCACTGTACCATCAAGGAAGCTCTCATCCCGCTCACCTTCTGACAAACCCCGATTTATCTTTTGAGATTCATTTCAGGTGTCACTTCTTCCAGGAAGCCTTCTTTGAATGGCCCAGTTTGGCTTGGCTTCCTCCTCATTATTCTTTCTCCCAGCCATCTTCTTTGTAGTGATGGAAGTATGTATCTGGTGGGGGAAGTTCCATTTAAGAAAGTAAGTTTTGGAGTTAGTTTGAGACTGAATTTAAGCACCACAATTTACCAGTTTTGTGGTCTTGGGCAAGTTACTGACTCTACCTGAGATTTCATTTTCTTTCATGGAATGAGATGACTTTACAGAATAGATATGACCATTAATAAGGAACTCTATATCGAGTACTTTACACAATGCATAAAATATAAGAAGCATTCAGTATATTGTGGACTTGAGTAATGCTACTACTGTTAATACGACTACAACTATGCTTTACATTTCACTTTAAAGCTATCTGTTTGGGCATTTGTCTCTCTTAGTGGACCTAGAATAACCAGCCATCTCAGGTTGCCCAGCACTGAGGGTGTTCCTGGAATGTGGGACTTTCAGTTTAAACCAGGATGGTCCCAGGAAACCAGGAAGGCTGGTCACACTCACCCTCATTGGAATATAAATAACTTGGAAGGAGAGACTCTAACCTCCAACCTTTGGCTCCCAGTGCTGAGCACATTGCTTTTTAATCAGCAACTGCAGCAGGAGGAGCTGGGTTAACAGAGGCTTTCTCACTTTTTCCAACCATGTTTCCATATCCTGTAGATTCCTTTCTGTTTTCCACTTGTAGTCTGCTAGGGCTACCATAACCAAACACAATAGAATAGATGACTTAATAGGGATTTATTTTCTCATAGTCTGAAGGCTAGACGTCCAAGATCAGGATTCTTTTTTGAATTTTGTTTCTGGCTAAAACTTCCCTTTTGCTTGCAGATGGCCACCTTCCCAGTGTGTCCTCACATGGCCTTTTCTCCAGAATGCACAGGGAGGGAAAGAGCAAGCTCTCTGGTGTCTCGTCTCATATGGATACTAATCCTATTGGATCAGGGCCTCACTATTATGACCCCTGGAGAAGGGAATGGCAACTCACTCCTATATTCTTGCCTGGAAAATCCCATGGATAGAGGAGCCTGCCAGACTACAGTCCATGGAGTTGCAAACACTGAGGGACTAATACATACATACATATTATGACCTCATTTAACTTCACTTACTTAGAAACTGTACTTTTTTTAATTTAATTTTTTTTATTATATAAGTTATAGGTGTACAGTATGGTGATTCACAATTTTTAAATGTTGTACTCCATTTATAGTTATTATATATTCCCCATGTTGTATGCTATATCCTTTAGCATATTTTACATCTAAAAGTTTGTGTCTCTGAAATCCATACTCTTAAATATCTCCTTCTCCTTTCCCTCTTCCCCTGCTAGCCACTAACTTGTTCTCTGTACCTGTGCGTCTGTAAAAGCTCCATTTGTAATACAACCACAATGTGGGTTAAGTCTTCAACACATGAGTTGTGAGGGAAACAAACATTCAGTCTGTAATACCATCCTAACCTCCATTAGACACCAGATCTAAAACCAACTGTATCAGTTAGTTATTGCTGCATTAACAAACAACTTCAAAACTTTATGGCTTATCACAGCAAGTATTCTAACTTATGAGTCTGTAAGTCAGCTGGGGGCCTTGATGCATCTAGGATGGCTTTCCTCATATATCTACAGGGTTGCCTTGGTAAGTCAGCTGAGGCTTTTTGATCTTGGCTGGTTTCTCTGACATCTTTGAGGCTCCAGCTGGATGAACTGGCTAACTCAACTCTGCTCTACATGGCCCTGTCCTCCTCCCTGGTATCTCAGACGGTAAATAATCTGCCTGCAGTGTGGAAGACCCAGCTTCAGTCCCTGGGTTGGGAAGATCCCCTGAAGGGAATGGCAACCCACTCCAGTATTCTTGCTTGGAGAATTCCGCGGACAGAGGAGGCTGGCAGGATACAGTCTGTGTGGTTGCAAAGAGCTGGACACGGCTGAGTGAATCTCCGCGTTCCTCCTTCAGTAGGCTTGTCCAAGCTTATTCACATGGTGGAGGCGTGGTCCTGAGGGAGAGTCGAATTATGCAAAGCCTTTAGGGTCTGGGCTGGGAACTGGCTCACCATCACTTCTGCTGCATTGTATTAGCCAAATTAAAGGCACAACTCCAGCCAAGAATTAAGGGGAATGGGAATAGATGTCATGATGTGAGCTGCAATCTATTGCAGGATTTGGAAGCCTAGTGTGCTGCAGTCCATGGGGTTGCAAAGAATCGGACATGACTGAGCGACTGAATTAACTGACTGAGCTGCAAAATCGTATAGCAAAGGGCATAGATACTCAGATGAGTACAAGGATTGTGGACATGTTTACAGTCTGTTACAACTATGAACTTCACACAAAGCTAATGCTCAACAAATATTTACACTCAGAGCAGACATTATGCTTCACATAAAACACCAGAAACTGGTAAATACAGTGTCTAGGAATCAAGGACATTTGGTACAGCATGTCAGTGTATTGCATATTTATATGAGGTTATAGCACAGTCTCAGTAGAATGATGCAAGAGATGTCAGAGATGCGGATTCGATCCCTGGGTTGCTGGGTCGGGAACATGCCCTGGAGGAATGCAGGCAACCTACTCCAATATTTTTGCTTGGAGAATCCTATGGACAGAAGAGCCTGGCAGGCTACAGACCACAGGGCCTCAAAGAGTCGGATATGACTGAAGTGACTTAGCATGCATGCACAATACAATGATGGTGTTCTTCCTGGAAACTGATCCACAAATAAAGCCCTAAATGGTTAGAACAGTACTCAGCTGTGGGTTTTAGAAAGTTTCACAGCATCAGAAAGGGATATGAACTTGTCCTTGCCTCTCTGAGTTCCTCATGAGAATCTAGAACAGACTATATTAGAGAAGGAGGAAGCACCAGAGAGAAGCTTCCAGAGCACTGAGAAAGGGACATCTCCTTCCATCTACATATCATCTACCTGTTTTCATGCTGCTGCTAATGACCAGTCTTTGTTGGATTTCCTGGCACATTCATTATGCAATTAAAGAATTTTAGTGACAGCATTGGGGAAATCATATGATTTGGCCCCAATAGCTGATGAAGTGGAAAACAGTGAAAACAAAAGCACTAGGATAAAAAGAAGCCATTTAATTTGATATTTTTTAGTTCAATGAGCTAAACAGCTGAATTAATTAAAACCTACTTTAGGGCCACTTACTTAACTTGCACAAACAGGATCTCAGGGCCTCCAGGGGCCATAGGTGAGAAGACCTCAGACAAACACTAGCAGCAAGCTGCAGTTTTAAAAACACATGTTGTCTGAAAATCACATGCCTTGGCAGGGGAACACTGGGGTTTATTGTGGACATGGGAATAAACCAGGTCATAAGTTATGGTGTAAAAAGGCCTGAGAGGGTGGTGCTTTGGTGGTGGCAGACGAATTAAGCTCAGACAGTCTCTGCAGAACAGAATGGTACTATTCTAGACCAGAGCTTGTAAGAGGAAAAAATAAGGCTTGCCAGAAGGAATTGACCAGAAGGATCCTTACTCAGGTGGACGTCTGTGCATGGGCTGTGAATTGAGGATGCCTAAGGTGTGCTGCTGGGTTGTAGAGTCTGTCGGACGGGGGACAGACAGGTTCCTGTGTCATTCTGGTTCTGTTTCCAACCTGCTGGGTGACCTTGGGCAAGTTGCCTCAACAGTCTTGGCCACAGAATCTCATGGGTCACTTGGATATTACTATAGTAGTACTTCTCACTGGGTTTCCCTGGTATCTCAGCTGGTAAATAATCTACCTGCAATGCAGGAGACCTGGGTTCTATCCCTGGGTCAGGAAGATCCCCTGGAGAAGGGAATGGCTACCCACTCCAGTATTTTTGCTTGGAGAATTTCATGGACAGAGGAGCCTGGTGGGCTACAGTCCATAGGGTGATGAGGAGTCAGACACGACTAAGTGACTAACACTTACTAGATGGCTGCTAGAAGACTAATAGTATCACAAATGTGCTACAAGTTATTTGTTAATCACTGTGAATCTAAGAATCTCATGGTGCTCTGGCGCCTTAAGTACTTAGTTGGCATTGCATCATAAGTGATGGTTTATCCACCTTCTCCTAGCTTATAGGCACTATTTGCAAGTAGGTGTAGCAGATGCTGTTGGTGTCCCACCCACATCCACTGGTACTCAGCATTCCGCTGGAGGCTTCTTGGTGCATCTGTCTGCAAATGCAGCATGTTGGAAGTGCCTAGGGATTCATGTCCTCAGGAGCAGCCTTCAACCAACTACAGGGGAGAGGTGGTGGGTAAATACCTCAGCTTTCCCGTCCTTGGGGTGGGACAGCACTGAGACATAGTCTGTCACCTCCTAGAGGGAGATCCCCAGTGAGACTGAGCGGCACTTGCCCACAGAGATCATCTGTGCACCGTCAACCCTGGTCTTGGCTTCCTCTCTTCCATTTCTCATGTCTTCCCTCCCCTACTGGTGCTTATGGGCATCGCTTCTCAGATCACCCACTTGCATTCAAATCCTTGTCTCATGAGACAGTAGGGACAGTGTCTGATTCATTTTTGGATGCTAGTACTTCACTCCTGGGGCATGAATAAATGTTTACTGATGGAGCTCTGAGTCTCAGCTCCACCTTCTAAGACTGAAGCAGTGAGTCAATTCTATATTCCTCAGGACTGTTCCTTGCGTCAACCTGATTTCAGCTCTATTTCTCCTGGCCAGCCTCCCACCTTCAATTTTATCTTTTCCAAAAACTTCATTTCCAATTCTTTGAAAATATTCTCTTATGTCTTGATTTTAGGTTTGTTCCTCATCTTGGCTTCTTTATTTGCATGATACCCTCAAACAGTGACAGTTCAAATTTAAGCCCAGTAATAAACTGGTGTTTACTAGGTGGCTGGGAGGTGTGGCAACTGTTGTAGGTTCAGTTCAGTCACTCAGTAGTATCCGACTCTTTGTGACCCCATGAACCACAGCATGCCAGGCCTCCCTGTCCATCACCAACTCCCAGAGTTCACTCAGACTCATGTCCATTGAGTCGGTGATGCCATCCAGCCATCTCATCCTCTGTCGTCCCCTTCTCCTCCTGCCCTCAATCCCTCCCAGCATCAAGGTCTTTTCCAATGAGTCAACTCTTCCCAGGAGGTGGCCAAAGTATTGGAGTTTCAGCTTCAGCATCAGTCCTTCCAATGAACACCCAGGACTGATCTCCTTTAGGATGGACTGGTTGGATCTCCTTGCAGTTCAAGGGACTCTCAAGAATCTTCTCCAACACCACAGTTCAAAAGCATTAATTCTTTAGCACTCAGCTTGCTTCACAATCCAACTCTCACATCCGTACATGACCACTGGAAAAACCATAGCCTTGACTAGATGGACCTTTGTTGGCAAAGTGATGTCTGTGCTTTTCAATATGCTATATAGGTTGGTCATAACTTTTCTTCCAAGGAGTAAGCGTCTTTTAATTTCATGGCTGCAATCACCGTCTGCAGTGATTTTCAAGCCCCAAAAATAAAGTCTGACACTGTTTCCACTGTTTCCCCATCTATTTCCCATGAAGTGATGGGACCAGATGCCATGATCTTTGTTTTCTGAATGTTGAGCTTGAAGCCAACTTTTTCACTCTCCTCTTTCACTTTCATCAAGAGGCTTTTTAGTTCCTCTTCACTTTCTGCCATAAGGGTGATGTCATCTGCATATCTGAGGTGACTGATATTTCTCCCAGCAATCTTGATTCCAGCTTGTGCTTCTTCCAGCCCAACGTTTCTCATGATATACTCTGCATATAAGTTAAATAAGCAGGGTGACAATATACAGCCTTGACGTACTTCTTTTTCTGTTTGGAACCAATCTGTTGTTCCATGTCCAGTTCTAACTGTTGCTTCCTGACCTGCATGCAGATTTCTCAAATGGCAGGTCAGGTGGTCTGGTATTCCCATCTCTTTCAGAATTTTCCACAGTTTATTGTGATCCACACAGTGAAAGACTTTGGCATAGTCAATAAAGCAGAAATAGATGTTTTTCTGGAACTCTCTTGCTTTTTCCATGATCCAGTGGATGTTGGCAATTTGATCTCTGGTTCCTCTGCCTTTTCTAAAACCAGCTTGAACATCAGGGAGTTCACGGTTCACGTATTGCTGAAGCCTGGCTTGGAGAATTTTGAGTATTACTTTACTAGCATGTGAGATGAGTGCAATTGTGCGGTAGTTTGAGCCTTCTTTGGCATTGCCTTTCTTTGGGATTGGAATGAAAACTGACCTTTTCCAGTCCTGTGGCCACTGCTGAGTTTTCCCAATTTGCTGGCATGTTGAGTGTAGCACGTTGACAGCATCATCTTTCAGGATTTGAAACAGCTCAGCTGGAATTCCATCACCTCCACTAGCTTTGTTCATAGTGATGCTTTCTAAGGTCCACTTGACTTCACATTCCAGAATGTCTGGCTCTAGATGAGTGATCACACCATTGTGATGATCCGGGTCGTGAAGCTCTTTTTTGTACAGTTCTTCTGTGTATTCTTGCCACCTCTTCTTAATATCTTCTGCTTCTGTTAGGTCCCTGCCATTTTTGTCCTTTATTGAGCCTATCTTTGCATGAAATGTTCCCTTGGTATCTCTATTTTTCTTGAAGAGATCTCTAGTCTTTCCCATTCTGTTGTTTTCCTCTATTGCTTTGCATTGATCGCTGAGGAAGGCTTTCTTATCTCTTCTTGCTATTCTTTGGAACTCTGCATTCAGATGCTTATATCTTTCCTTTTCTCCTTTGCTTTTCACTTCTCTTCTTTTCACAGCTATTTGTAAGCCCTCCCCAGACAGCCATTTTTTCCTTTTTGCATTTCTTTTCCATGGTGATAGTCTTGATCCCTGTCTCCTGTACAATGTCACAAACCTCATTTCATAGTTCATCAGGCACTCTATCTATCAGATCTAGTCCCTTAAATCTATTTCTCACTTCCACTGTATAATCATAAGGGATTTGATTTAGGTCATACCTGAATGGTCTAGTGGTTTCCCCCACTTTCTTCAATTGAAGTCTGAAGTTGGCAGTAAGGAGTTCTTGATCTGAGCCACAGTCAGCTCCCGGTCTTGTTTTTGCTGGCTGTATATAGCGACTCCATCTTTGGCTGCATAGAATATAATCAGTCTGATTTCAGTGTTGACCATTTGGTGATGTCCATGTGTAGAGTCTTCTCTTGTGTTGTTGGAAGAGGGTGTTTGTTATGACCAGTGTGTTCTTTTGGCAAAATTCTCTTAGATTTTGCCCTGCTTCATTCCATACTCCAAGGCTAAATTTGCCTGTTACTCCAGGTGTTTTTTGAGTTCCTAATTTTGCATTTCAGTCCCCTATAATGAAAAGGACATCTTCTTTGGGTGTTAGTTCTCAAGGTCTTGTAGGTCTTCATAGAACCGGTCTTAAATCCTTAGATATACAAGATACTAGACCATGCTCCATACCCGCTGGCTGAACCCTAAGCCTTTCTCTAATGCAGTGTGTGTATGCATGTCCTTTGACTTCAAGGTGTAACATTCGTTTAGTCATCTGTTCAACAAACATTCAGCAGGTTTACTGTACGTCAGGCTTTGGGCTTATGAAGGAGAAGACAAATGCCTGCACTTGAAAAAGTTTGCCGTGGTCTTCTGGGAGAGACAATAGATATTTAATACAACTTTTTAGAGAAACATGCAAAGAGATTATTACAGGACAGTCTGATCAATGATATATGACACAGCAGTAGACTCAAAGCTTGGTCCTTGGGCCTAAAGTATTAGCATTGGCTGAGAACAATGCCATGCACATTTTTAGACCCTACTCATTCAGACCTACTAAATCTGAAACTTTGTTGGTCAGCAATCTGTGTATTAGTAAGCCCCCAGGAATTCCGATGCCTCATAAAGTTTGAGAACCACTGTGGCATGGAGTCGTAAAGAATTCTATGGCAGAAGAGAGAAGAGTCTGGGTGTATCTGAGTGTATTTATATAAGAGTTGGCTGCATGGAGGATAAATCAAGGAAGGCTGCCTGGATTAGGTGAACCCTGAGCTAAGTCTTAAAGGAGCAGCATGAGAGTATTGGCTACAATTTGCCTTGGATCAGACTCATCCTGAGATGACCTTAGTCAGTTAAAGTCATCATTCATTGATGATGTCATCAGACATTCCTCATGGCAGGTCAAAACCAGGTAAAATGTTTTATTATAGTTGTGTCTTAATTAGAGATAAATCATTATTTAATAATTTATAATCATAGAGTGGAAAATTTAAAGAACTAATTTAGACATTACAGAAGGACCTTTATTTTACCAAAGGACCCATTGAAAGTCCCCTCCAACTAGCTACCCCTTTTCCCATGATGGGGGCATTGTGATTTTAATTAAATCTCTCGAGAGCAGAACCTTTTTTGACTTAATTTTCTTTTTTAAAATCAACTAGACCTAAGGTCAGTGTATAGGTGCTCATCACATATTTATTCATTTGATTTCCCAGAAATAAATGGTACAAGGATGGTCTGTCTGTGTTCTTTTCTTTTGAGTCACATACTCACATAAGCAATTTGTTGAGGTGACTTTAAATGAAAAGAGCTGAACTGAACAGAACAGGTGTTTTGCTGTGCAAAGACATAACCTACCTGTGGAGAACAGTTTGGGTGTGTAGGTATTGCATGTTGCTTTTTAGGATCCCCACAGTCTAAATTACACGTATGGACAAAGCAACCCTATTGGGCAGGTGATTTTCATTGTTATGTGATAATATACATTACAATTAGCTTGTACAAAAATGATAGTAATTCGTAATGCCTGTGTAGTGCTTTCTACTTTGCAAAGCACATTCACATCTGTTAACTCATCTGATCCTCACTACTTTGTGAAGCAGGCATGGCAGTTATGGTTCATTTCAGTTCAGTTCAGTTTAGTTGCTCAGTCGTGTCCGACTCTTTGCAACCCCGTGAATCGCAGCACGCCAGGCCTCCCTGTCCATCACCATCTCCACTCACGTCCATCGAGTCAGTGATGCCATCCAGCCATCTCATCCTCTATTGTACCCTTCTCCTCCTGCCCCCAACCCCTCCCAGCATCAGAATCTTTTCCAATGAGTCAACTCTTTGCATGAGGTGGCTAAAGTACTGGAGTTTCAGCTTCAGCTTCATTCCTTCCAAAGAAATCCCGGGGCTGATCTCCTTCAGAACAGACTGGTTGGATCTCCTTGCAGTCCAAGGGACTCTCAAGAGTCTTCTCCAACACCACAGTTCAAAAGCATCAATTCTTTGGTGCTCAGCCTTCTTCATAGTCCAACTCTCAGTTATGGTTAGGATCCTTGTTTCCCAGATGGGGGAAGCTGTGACTGGAACCAGAATACCATCATTTCTGCTGTGCTCAGTTGGCCAGAGCAGTCAAAGATTGGTACAACTTTGAGAGGAGGAAAAATAAACCCTACCTCTCAATAGGAAGATATCAAAGAAGTTGTGCCATCTTTAATCTATCTACCCCAGTATTCTTGCCTGGGAAATCCCATGGACAGAGGAGCATGGCGGGCTATATAGTCCATGTGGTCACAGAGTCAGACATGACTTGGTGCCTAAACAATAACAACGACCTTGGTACTTAAACTCTCTGAGCCTCAGTTTCATCCGTAAAATACAGGTAATACTGAGATCATGTGGGTAACAGTAGGTGCTTAGTGCTGGCGATCACTATCAGTAACCAATGAGGAAATCATTGGATTCATTTTAAGAAGAGTGTGTTAGTAGTTCAGTTGTCTCCAACTCTTTGCAACCCCATGGACTGTAGCCTGCCAGGCTCCTCTGTCCGTGGAACTCTCCAGGCAAGAAAACTGGGATGTGTTGCCATTTCCTCCTCCAAGGGATCATCCCGACCCAGGGAGTGAACCTGGATCTTCTGCATTGCAGTCAGATTCTTTACTAACTGAGCCACCACAGAAACCCTGATGAGAAGAGAATAACTGATCATAATATATGACATGATGGAAAGACAATAAAAGTAAGAAAGCAAGACTTAAGTGTGAGCTTAAGTGACTACTGTGGAGTCAACACTACCATCTAATTTCCAGGCTGAAATTTTTCCTTTGAAGCTAATATTTATAAGGCATTCACTATAGGCCAAACACTCTTTTAGATTCTTACACAACAACCCTCTGAAATTGATGGGATTGTGGTCATTCCCAAGTTGAGTAAACTGAGGCATAAAGAGGCAGAAGAGCTTGCTTAAGTGAATAGTAGAAGTTTGGCATGTTGGACCCGGTGTTATGTTCTTCACTCTCATACTCTGCTACCTATCAGATCATTACCTGTGTATCAAGTCACTCCTTCCCTTGCAGAGCAGAAGTATTCACTTTTGAAACTGAAAGCATTAGTTGTTCAGTCATGTCCAACTCTTGTGACCCATGGACCTTTGCCCGCCTGGCTCCTCTGTCCATGGGATTCTCCAGGTAAGAACACTGGAGTGGATAGCCATTCCCTTCCCCAGGAAATCGTCTTGGCCCAGGGATCAAACCCAGGCCTCCTGCCTTGAAGGCAGATCCTTTACCATATCGGCCAGCAGGGAAGAGCTGAATTTACCTTTGAAACAAATAGTTAAATCACAATTTTACCCAGATTTTGAAACAGAGTAAATTTGGACTCTCTGAAGAAATACAGAGAAAAGTTTTAAAATGAGATAGTTGAGAAAGCAGGAGATCAGCTATTTGCTCAGGGTTTTTGTCATCTTCTGCCAGGAGCCCCTCTCTGCTTCCTGAGGTCATTGCCTCTTTCTGGAAAACCTCCCCTGGGATGAGAGCAGACAGTGAGCACGGAATATCCAACAGTTCTCTCTGTGAAACCCTGAGAGTTGAGGTTCTTCTTCATCTCCTTTTAAGTGTACATTTGTCAGTTTCCAGGATTGTAGACATCCTTGAAAGGGCTTACCAATATTTTCTTTTCATAGGTTTAGGAGTATTGAGATGGGGAAATGGTTGAATTATTTATCAACTCTGTTTATGGACCTTTGGTGTCTAGTGAACACAGGGAAAATCTTGGAAAGATCCACATGTCCAGTGGATCAGTATTCTGAAAGGCTACCCGTCAGGTGGCATTTCTAGTTTGTTGCCTGGATTGTCAGAAGAGAAACTGAGTTAATTAAAAGCATACATCATTCATAGGTACTAAATGGTACTGATGAAGGCCATGCATCTAGTAAGAACTGAACCAAGCTAATTGGAAAAGAATTTGACAATGTTCTAAATTATGGCTCTTTTGATAGTTCTTTGAGTTGTGGTAATTATCAGTTTTAATTGACCTCATGTTCAGGTTGCCCATGTTAGCAGGTGAATGTATCAGTAGAACTTGGTTGCTTAGAGAAGGGCTAAATTTGCTGAATGGAAACAGTTCATTTACTCATTGCCATGGAAGAACCCAACCACTTACGGCAAGAACATGTGAAAGAACAGTCATTGGAACTAACTTCCGTATATGCCAAATGTTTTCACGGCTGCACATAACGTTTTTCCTTTGTGTGATCTGTGTAGCCACTGTGATGGTAAATGTATACGTGGTGACCTCTCTTCCGGCCTCCTTAATTTCAAACCCATGTTTTATGAAAGGAGGCAGATGGCATAAAGCAATGATGTCCTATGTGTAAAGGTTAGTAAATTATCTCCCAAAGCCAAACAACTGACTAAAACTAGTATGCAAAAAGGCTCACTGATAGATTAGATTTGGAAAGGGAAACTTAGAGAAGAGGTGGTTGGATGGACAGAGGAAAGCCATACGAGTTAGAAGTGGGTTCTAGTTAACACTCTGCCAATATCTATTTGGGTGATCTTGGACAAGTTCATTTAAGGAGCTGGTTGGACTTGCGTGCATGCATGCTTAGTCCTCAGTGGTGTCCAGCTCTTTGTGATCCACTGGATGTAGCCCACCAGGCTGCCCTTCCATTTTCTAAGCAAGAATACTGGAATGGGCTGCTATTTCCTCCTCCAGGGGATCTTCCAAACCCAGCGATCTAACCTGAGTCTTCTGTGTCTCCTGCATTGCCGGTGGGTTCTTTACCCACTGAACCATCAGGGAAGCCCCAATCACACTAGCCAAGGGACTCTAATAACCAATTGGCCAGGCTAAATCACATGTTCAAACTCAGAGCCAGAGGACTGGGTCAATTCTACCAGAAACACACGACTGAGAATGTAGATCAGGTTGTTATTTAAGGAGAAATTCTGTTATTGTTACCAAAAGAAGCCATGGGCATGGGACAGCCAGAGTGCTATGAATGACCTTGATAGGGAACCCGAGGTGCACAGAAGTTAAGGGACTTGCCTGAAGTCACCCAGATAAACTCAGTGAAATAACCTATGTGTAAGTAAGCTGTGTTACTCACCTTTGCATCTCCACTACTTGGTAGAGTGGCTCTGGCAGAGCTACTTTGAGAATGAGGAAAGGACTGAATAGCATAGGCTTGAGAGTTGAACCCACGTCTTCTGGTTCTGCATCTTAATTCTCTTTCCTCTGGGTTTCTCTGGAACCTACATAGCACCACACCCCTCCTTACAAGGTTGTGAAGAAGAATAAGCAATTATTGTTTGCTGTAGAAAGTGGCTTTGAGTTTCTCAAGGGAAGTGCTGCTTTGAGCATTGGGACAGCTATCTCTACTTTGGCTTTCTCTCCCCTGGAAGCAGTTCTCATTTCCTGATTAACTTATGAGCAAGAATAGAGAACTCAGCAGAATGTTGGCATTGCTGATTAGTCTTGTCTTCCATGATATGAAGCTGACAAATCCTTCTTTGAAGAGTTGCTTCATGCCTGGTAGTATTGGAACTGAAAATATGATGCAGTGTGAACTACTGTACTTGGGAATCTCAATCAAACTTGTGATGACGGGAATAGATTTACATTTACAGCTTTCAAGTACAAAGCAGCATTAATGCACTCATGTTGAACTAACATTATGCCTGGGATTTAATTTCTAAGTGAGATTTTGCCACATAATTATTTTCTCAGAAGCTGTTAAGTAGAAATTAAGGAAAAGATAGAGTTCAGATGTAGTTCTCAATTTTGCTAGGCCCTTGATCATGCCTATCTTGTATGTCCCTGAAAGTGTTAATTGCTCAGTCTCTCTTTGCAACCCTATGGGCTATAGCCCAGCAGGCTCCTCTGCCCATGGGATTCTCTAGGCAAGAATACTGGAGTGGGTTGCCATTCTCTTCTCCAGGGGGTCTTCCTGACCCAGGGAGTGAACCCAGGTCTCCTGCATTGCAGGCAGGTTCTTTACCATCTGAGCCACCAGAGTCCCTATCCTCAAAATGTAATTCTTCTACAGAGTTTTTTTTTTTTTTTTCTTCCCTCTGAAGACCATAAAGTGAAAAAGATAGCTCAGATCCAGTCTATGACCAGGTCATGTCTATTTTACTTCTGTATATCTGTTTTATCCATCCCGTTCTTTTCTAGTTCTCACTGCCTTCAACAGACTTTGTCATGGTTTACTATAGCTTTATCCAATAAAACCTTGCTTCCTACACGTGTCATAGGTCAGCATAGTTTGCCAGGGGGCTCTGCTCCATACAGTCACTCAGGGGCCCTGGCTCCTTCCATTGTGTGACTCCATCATCATCCAGGGTCTTGTTCTTTGTACGGAGCTTGAAGATGGGGAAGAGACAATAGGAAACTCTCATGGGACATTTTTAGGAACCAGACCTAGAAGTAATGTGCATCATTTCCAACCTCGTTGTATTAGGAGGAGCTCAGTCTCATGGGCTTCATGTAAAGGGAGGCTGAGAGGTGGAGTCTAGCCATCATGCCCAGGAGGAAAGGAAACTCCCTTGTCACATTTGGAATACTGCAGTGTTTTCCAAACTAAATGGTCTCTTAATCTACTGTCTGGTCACACTGCCACAGAGGTATCTAAAATTTGTCTTCTTGTTATTGTCCCGTGATTGTGGTGATTGCCCTCTGCTTATAAAAGAAAGCCCAAATTACCTAGGATGGCATATGGAAGCCTTCCTGCTCTTGCCCTTCTTCTCCAGGACCTTCCCCTACACCTGGTGCTCCATTGCCTCCTAATCTCTTGTGTATTCCAGAACACACAAGACTGCTTTTGCACTTCTGGCATTTGTACAGGCTGCTTCCTTTCTTTGAATTGGACTAGTCATTGGTTGAGAAAACTCATGTTTTGGTTGGATGTGTCAGCAGGTGAGTATAGTAATGGGGCTTGGTTTATTGGATGAAGAGCTAGAGTTGCTGAATGGAAACAGGTTCATTTACTTATTACCACTGATGAACCCACCACTTAAAGCAAGAAGATGTGAAAAAAATGCAGTCTCTCTTTCTCATCTGCTGGTCGAATAGCCATCTATATCTTTTGAGATTCAAATAAGTTCCTCTGTGACACATTTTCTAGTGCTCCCTAAACTAACCATGCATGCCTTTGCTCTTTCCCTTTGTCTGTAAAGAGCATAATACTCCTGACCAAGTCATCTTAAGAGTGTAGGAGTTGTTTTTTGGATTTGAATTTGAATCTCAACTCTACTACATGCTAGCTCTTTGAGCTTGAATGAGTTACTGAACATGTCTAAGTTTTTCTTTGCTGACATGAATAGAACTAAGTGTAATTCTTACTGTTAGGATCATTGTACTTGGAGCATAATAAACTCTCAATAAATTTAGGTCTTATTTTTGTTGTTCCATGTCTATAGTGACTTCTAAGTGACAGACACTGTATCTTCTGACTTATCTTTGATATATTCAAGCAGCAAATCATATGGTTGGAAAATATTGTTGAACGAATGAATGAATGAATGTTGTTGCTCCACAAAAAAATATCTCTTTATATTTTAGGGAGGAAAAAAAATCTTTCCATAGAACTCTTGGTAAAATAGCAGGTCTGTTCTTTATCCTGTGTTTGTCCTAACTTCCTTCTTTTCCTTTATTTTTTCTTCTTTCTGTGACTTTCTCCAGACTTCATTCCTTTAAAACACTTTTTTCTCTATGTCCCTCTATGTCTTTGTACTCACTGTGCCAGTCCCTGGAATTGCATGTGTCCATCTCTGATAGAAAATTCTGCTCATCCTCAAGTCAGTTATCTTTTTTTCTGGGACTTTTCTTGATTTCTGTTAATCCCCTCCCCCAACTAAAAGTATCTTTTATTGCTTTAATTTTGTGAAAAGTGAGAAAGTGTCAGTTGCTCAGTCGTGTCTGACTCTTTGTGACCCCAGGGGCAGTAGCCCACCAGGCTCCTCTGTCCATGGGATTTCGTAGCAAGAACACTAGAGTGGGTTGCCATTTCCTTCTCCAGGGGACCTTCCTGACCCAGGGATCAAACCCAGGTCTCCCGCATTGCAGGCAGATTCTTTACTATCTGAGCCACAAGGGAAGCCACCTTAATTTTATAGGTTTCACAAATACAAAAGCAACCATGCTTTCAGCACTTACCGTGTGGTAGGCAATATGGTAAGAAGTTCTTGATCTCTCTCTCCTGTGACCCTTGTAACTTCCTACAGCTATTTGTGCTCTTGTCTATTTCTCCTACTAGAATACAGTCTCCTTGAGGACAGGATTCAAGTGTATATGTATTTATTTATATTCAGTGTATTTATAGCTAAATGAGAGACAAAGCTACAGAAACAACAAAATCACTTCTTTTTACTGAGAATGGAGTTTATTCCTATATCAAGAGAACAACAAAGCAGAAAAGAATCTGAAGTAGTATTGGCCACAGGTTGAATAGCATTGTAGGTTGTGTTTGGACAATTATCAAGCAAGTGTTCAGGTTCAGTATAATCTGATTCCATTCAGCTCCAGTCATGCCCTTAGGACTCTGTTTATACCAACATCACGCCTTAAAGTGATGCTGTAGGAAGACGAGATGGATGAATGGAGTTGGAATTATTCAACTAGAAGAATGAATGACTGCAGGAGGAAGATACCCAGAACCTACAAATGGACTTTCAGCACAGGGAGCTGTTAGCCATCAGCAGTAGAGTCGACTTAGACTAGAAGCAGTTTTCTTTCAGACAACCATATTTTGACTTATTGAGGAATCTTACTATGTAGATCTTAAGAAGTAGTACAAATATTAATCTTCCTGGAACTATTAGAGCATTTTCATACCCAGAAGCTGAAGAGTGTACTAGATAAGAATTGAGAACAAGTTATTTTTATTCCTCAATATTTTTTTTTATGAAAATGAGAACTAATATGTGTTGAGCCAGGCAGGGGTCTATTGCTTTTACATGTATTGTCTCATTTAGTATTTACAATATCTATATTCATGAAAATATTTTTTTTAATAGCATCAATATGCCAATGATCTTTATTTTTTATTTTTTTTTAATTTTAAAATCTTTAATTCTTACATGCGTTCCCAAACATGAACCCCCCTCCCACCTCCCTCCCCATAACATCTCTCTGGGTCATCCCCATGTACCAGCCCCAAGCATGCTGTATCCTGCGTCAGACATAGACTGGCGATTCAATTCTTACATGATAGTATACATGTTAGAATGCCATTCTCCCAAATCATCCCACCCTCTCCCTCTCCCCCTGAGTCCAAAAGTCCACTATACACATCTATGTCTTTTTTGCTGTCTTGCATACAGGGTCATCATTGCCATCTTTCTAAATTCCATATATATGTGTTAGTATACTGTATTGGTGTTTTTCTTTCTGGCTTACTTCACTCTGTATAATCGGCTCCAGTTTCATCCATCTCATCAGAACTGATTCAAATGAATTCTTTTTAACAGCTGAGTAATATTCCATTGTGTATATGTACCACAGCTTTCTGATCCATTCATCTTCTGATGGACATCTAGGTTGTTTCCATGTCCTGGCTATTATAAACAGTGCTGCGATGAACATTGGGGTACATGTGTCTCTTTCAATTCTGGTTTCCTCGGTGTGTATGCCCAGGAGTGGGATTGCTGGGTCATAAGGTAGTTCTATTTGTAATTTTTTAAGGAATCTCCACACTGTTCTCCATAGTGGCTGTACTAGTTTGCATTCCCACTAACAGTGTAGAAGGGTTCCCTTTTCTCCACACCCTCTCCAGCATTTATTGCTTGCAGATTTTTGGATTGCAGCCATTCTGACTGGTGTGAAGTGGTACCTCATTGTGGTTTTGATTTGCATTTCTCTAATAATGAGTGATGTTGAGCATCTTTTCATGTGTATGTTAGCCATCCATATGTCTTCTTTGGAGAAATGTCTATTCAGTTGTTTGGCCCATTTTTTGATTGGGTCGTTTATTTTTCTGGAGTTGAGCTGCAGAAGTTGCTTGTATATTTTTGAGATTAGTTGTTTGTCAGTTGCTTCATTTGCTATTATTTTCTCCCATTCAGAAGGCTGTCTTTTCACCTTGCTTATAGTTTCCTTTGTTGTGCAGAAGCTTTTAATTTTAATTAGATCCCATTTGTTTATTTTTGCTTTTATTTCCAGAATTCTGGGAGGTGGATCATAGAGGATCCTGCTGTGATTTATGTCTGAGAGTGTTTTGCCTATGTTCTCCTCTATGAGTTTTATAGTTTCTGGTCTTACATTTAGATCTTTAATCCATTTTGAGTTTATTTTTGTGTGTGGTGTTAGAAAGTGATCTAGTTTCATTCTTTTACAAGTGGTTAACCAGTTTTCCCAGCACCATTTGTTAAAGAGATTGTCTTTACTCCATTGTATATTCTTGCCTCCTTTGTCAAAGATAAGGTGTCCATATGTGTGTGGATTTATCTCTGGGCTTTCTATTTTGTTCCATTGATCTATATGTCTGTCTTTGTGCCAGTACCATACTGTTTTGATGACTGTGGCTTTGTAGTAGAGCCTGAAGTCAGGCAAGTTGATTTCTCCAGTTCCATTCTTATTTCTCAAGATTGCTTTGGCAATTCGAGGTTTTTGTATTTCCATACAAATCTTGAAATTATTTGTTCTAGTTCTGTGAAAAATATGGCTGGTAGCTTGATAGGGATTGCATTGAATTTGTAAATTGCTTTGGGTAGTATACTCATTTTCATTATATTGATTCTTCCGATCCATGAACATGGTATATTTCTCCATCTATATATTCATGAAAATATTATAATCTTTATTTATAGGTTCCAAGAGGTCACATGAAATGTCAAATATCACACAGGCAAAGAGTGCCGGGGTCAAGATTTGAACTTGGGTTCTACCTGAATAGAGAGTTGCTGATCCTTGAGTGTATTTGTCTGTATTCACTTAAAGGGATCTCTTTCAGCCTGAGAAGTGAGTTGAAATAAAAAAAAAAAAAAACATTTTTCAGGTACCCTAACATAACAAAGATGGCCAGGTATGTGATAGCAAGATGAATTTAGACAGAGATACCTACATTTGTCTATTGTAAAACTTCCGCTCCTTCAGCAGATCCCTCATCAAGCTTTCTTCCCTTTGTTTATTTCCTGTCATGACTAGAAGTAGACTCCTTGGGTTTGTCTCTTGGGTTACTATCCATGTGACTTTGGCCATGATAATTGACCTCTTTGTAACTCAGTGTTTTCATTTGTAAATAGAGAGAGTATTTATCCTCTAGGGTTGTTGTGAGGATTAAAGAACCTAAAATGTTGAAATGGTGCTGGTACAGAGCAAATGCATCATAAACATTAGCTACTGACTTAAAAAAAATTAGCTGTAGTAAAATACAAATGACATAAAATTAATCATTATAGTCATTTTGAGGTATAATGTTCAAAGACATTAAGTTCATTCATTTATTAGGCTACTGTCACCACCATCCACCCATGGAGCTGTTTTCATTTTGCAAAATAAACTCTGTGCCCATTAAACAGCAGCTCCTCATCTCCCCACCCCAGCCCCTACCAACCACTGTTCTACTTTCTGTTTCCATGAGGTTGACTATTCTAAGTTTCTCATTTGCCTTTAGTTGTTGATTTTTTTTTTATTAAGATTTTGTGACCTGGACGATTTTTAAAGTCTTTGTTGAATTTGTTACAATATTGCTTTTGTTTTATGGTTTTCACTCTTTGGCCATGAGGCATGTGGGATCTTCGCTCCCTGACCACAGATCAAACCTGCACCCCTCTGCACTGGAAGGTGAATCTTAACCACTGGACCACAGGAAAGTCCCCTTAACTATTGATTTTTCAAAAATTGGAAGACCTGAGCACCACCTTGGCTCCTCTACTTCCTGGATATGTGTTCTTGGAAAATAAACTTTCCTTCAGGTACTAAAGTCCTTCTCTGTTGATACTGAAACCCGAAGATGATATGAAGCTTGGAAATACTTTGTATTCTCCCCAGAGTTAGTTTTTTTTTTTTAATATATATAATAGGTTAAAATGTGCTTACATATTCATTCATTTATTTCTCTGTCCTTCAAAACTTTCATTTATTTGATTCATTTACTGAGTTGCAGCTGTGTGCCAGTCTCTGTGCTAAGTCCACAGGGAGCGGCACAGATCAAACAGGCACAGTCTTTGCTCTCAAAGGCCGCATAAATGTTAGGACGCAGAAGCTGTAGTGGATGCTGAAAGCCACGTTCTTGGTCTGGTGACAGTTCAAAGAGGAGAGAAACTTTTCACAAGGAGGCTCTTCAGCTGTGAAATACAGTGCTGGAAGGAGTAGGGTGGTGGGCTCCAAAGACCCGTGGTCCCAGCTTCACTGTTATCTGGCCCCTCTGTTCCCCTCTCTACTCCTTAGTATGTGCTGAGGGAATGGTTTTCTATAATTCAGATGCTGGGATCTTTGGTACAAGACCCTTTCTTCCATCACTGCTTTCATCTGTTTCCATTAATGGGGTTCTGAAGGAATAAAAGGAAAAATATCCCCTTGCTTCATAAAGTTTGCTGTTAGAAGTGTCATCTTGTATAGAGTTGCTAATCTTTATGCATCTCAGTTTATTCTTCTGTACAATGGAGATGAGAGCAGTACTTACCTTAAGGGCATTCTTGGAAGGACTAAATGTGTTTACAGTCATAGCAAGTGCTCAGTGAATATTGCGTGTGTGCTGTCTCTTTAGTCATGTCCGACTCTTTACCGCCCATGGACTGTAGCCCACCAGTCTCCTCTGTCCATGGGATTCTCCAGGCAAGAATGCTGGAGCGGGTTGCCATTTCATTCTCCAGGTGATCTTCCTGACCCAGGGATTGAACCTGCATTTCTTTTGTCTCCTGCATTGGCAGGCGGCTTATTTACCACTGGTGCCACCTGGGAACCTAATGTTGTTCTGATCTTTGTTATTTGGAAAATCCTAGACGGGAACATTTTTCAGTTTCTTCCATGGATGACCTGGGTCCTGCAGTGTCCTCCCTGTGTCCTACATTTTTGTTTGATTTCCAGCCTCAGGATTCTTGATTTCCTTCTCATGTGTCACAGCTCTCAGTTCTTATACTCCTGCCCCTCGGTGCTCCTCTTGTGTATTCCCTGGGATGGGGACTCTGAGAGCCTACGTGTGCATGGATTTCACACCTGTGCCCTTCCCTCACCCTGGGCAGGAAGCCCTTTTTCCTTTCCTCCCCATTCCAGAGTCTCATCAGCTGGAACACAGTCCTCAGCCTCAGAACAGTCAACTTGCTCAGTAAGTGAACTAATTACACTCACTGAGCTTCTCTTTTGTTCTCTGATCTTGCTGACTTGCTATTTATAGCATTTCCAAAGATGTTTGCCAGCAGTGTCCCTTCTAATCCAGCTTCTGAGATATGACATGGAGGGTGAAAACTGCTATAACAAAGCACTAGGGACTGCTGTCCCCTCGTCACTTGTGGGGCAGTTAGTGCTATACTTAGTTTATTTATTTAGCTTAGTATTTTCCCAACAAAAAGGCAATAGATGGTAATCAGGGTCTTTAGGGTTGGAGTGACTTGTGAAAGAAGGAGAAAGAGAAAAAGAAAGAAAGAGGGAAAAAAAGGAGAGAAGAAAAAAGCCAAAAAGGAAAGAGAGAGTAAGAGAGAGAGAAAGGACAGTAGATGAACACCCAGAAGTGTGTCTGGTTGACTGTGAGCCAAGAAATGAGACAGAACCGTGCCTGTCTGATGTCACAGATCAGTGCAGGCGTGATGAGCTGGACAGAGTGCCCAGATGGGCAGGTCAGTTGGTGCGCTGCATGGCAGCAGGTATAGTCAGGTGTCAGGAACAGCTCAGCACCATCCTGAGGCGTGGAGTGGATGTGGTGCGATCAGTCAGGGGTTTCTCTCTCTTCTTGGCCTAGCAGAAAAACGATGGGGTTGTCTTTCTTTTATCCAGCATAGGTTAGGATGGAAAGATGACTGAAGGTAGAGTCCTTCACACTCAGTTCACATTGTAGATCCTGTGGCTCTCTGTAGATGCCTGAACATCTTGTGGGGAGCTTAAAAGTGCCCTAGTCCCAGGCACCCCAACTCAGTGATAGCTGGCCTGGGTCCCAGAGGGCAAAGCCAATGCAAAAGCTTATATCCTACCACTTTACTGGGAACCAGATGCCCAGGGAAGTACCAGGAGGGCAAAGGGAGAGAGGAAAGGGAGCAATCCCAGTGCAGGTATGTGACTGAACTGGCTGCCATTTCATGGCAAGTGAAGCTAAGTTCTCACAAGATGGTCTCCCAAGAGCCTATGGAACTGCTGTATCAGGGTGGTCAGAGCAGGGGGAGGAATGAGGAGACTTCCTCCACTCTCTCCCACTCCATGGCTAGAGGCTCTCCATGGAGCATGAATTCCTCTGCACTTCTGGATTGAAACTGCCAGGTTGCCAGGTGGATCTTGTGACCTTTTGTACCTCAGACATGGCAGTGAAGATGAGAGCTGAAGGCCCAGGCCACTGGTGTATCCCAGATGTTGTCGATCACACTCATGGGAAGTCAGTAGGGACCTGGGAGATCTGGTGGTTACAGGAATGGCTGGGGTCAAGCAGGTGGTTGAAGGCCCCAGAGAGAGGCAAAGCCAAGTGCATACAAGGTGTCTGATACACACCCTAAATGGCATTGCTCAGGTGGTCTGGGAATCATACTTGGAGAAACCTTGTCTTAGACCAACTGACCATTTAACTCCTCTCTATGTTAATTTCTTCACTTAAAACAAAGAAGAGCAGGACAACCCACTTTCCTGCAGATAAAACTAAAGAAACCTCAAGAAAAACTATTGAAATGACAACAGTCTGTATGAGTCTGCACCACTATTATGTCCCGGAGCAACCTCAGTTTGGGAATATAAATATCATTTTCCTCTCTTTCAGTAACCCATGGAGTGGAATGTGCTTATAGTTGATACACTTAGACATTGTAATTAAGCAAATATGATAAAGCTGAATTTTGTAGAAAGCAAGCAAGCAATTCATTCAATATTTAACAAACTTTAATGATTAATTTTGTGCTAAAATGCTGGGAAGTGCAAAGGCAAATAAAATAGTGCTCCATAGACATGTAAAAAAAGCAACGAGCAATTTGGGAATTGTACTTCTGTTTATCCTTCTAATTATAAGGCTAATTAAACCCTGATTAGTGGTCCTAGTGTATAAATACTTTTGCTGTGCTTGGATCCCTTGTGGAACATTCAAGACCCATGAAATTCAGGTATACAAGCAAAGTTCCATTTACTGAAGGCTTTGCTACCTACAGCTTTGGTCATATACATGTACATAGGGAAAACAAATAAGTGCGTTAATATCTTTCCTAGTCTTTGAGGGTGACAGGTATACATGACCAACACCTTCAATGTTTAACATGTTGATGACATAACTGAGTAAATTCCAGGTTGTTAAGATGCCACGGCTGATTGTTTATCTTTGGACTGTGACATTTCCACTAGAGAGTGTGTTCTATATTTGGGTAACTGAGTCTTCCAGTAATCACTTTTTATGCATCAAATCCTAGCTTCATGTTGTAGACTCATGGGATCTTAGCATTAGACAAACCTTTGGGGTCATCTGGTTTTGCTCCTATTCAAAGTAGAAATGTGCTATTTCTGATGAATGTTCACTTTCCTCGTAAATGTTTGAAGTGTTGAGAAACTCAGTACATGGAGACTCAGCCCCATGTGTTTGGGGAGAATTGTCATTAATGGAGAGTTTCTTGTAAGTTCTACACATTGATCCAAAGTGGAGCCTCTGAATCAACAAGTCATACATTGAGTTCATTCTTTAGCAAAGTTTCTTCTGTAAGAAGCCATATAATAAGTATTTTAGGGTTTTAAGGCTACCCACATATGGTCTTTGTTACATATTCTTTGTTTTCTTTTTCTTTTTAAAGAATTATATTGGACTATAGTTGATTTTACAGTGTTGCATTATCTTCATGTATGCAGCAAAGTTAATTAGTTATATGAACTGTGGTGTTGGAGAAGACTCTTGAGAGTCCCTTGGACTGCAAGGAAATCCAACTGGTCCATCCCAAAGGGGATCAGTCCTTGGTGTTCATTGGAAGAACTGATGCTGAAGCTGAAACTCCAATAGTTTGGCCACCTCATGCAAAGAGTTGACTCACTAGAAAAGACCCTGATGCTCAGAGGGATTGGGGGCAGGAGGAGAAGGGGACAACAGAGGATGAGATGGCTGGATGGCATCACCAACTCGATGGACATCAGTCTGAGTGAACTCCGGGAGTTGGTGATGGACAGGGAGGCCTGGCGTGCTGTGATTCATGGGGCTGCAAAGAGTCGGACACAACTAAGCAACTGAACTGAACTGATACATATATAACATTCTCTTTTAGATTCTTTTCCTATTTAGGTCATTACAGAGTATTGACTAGAGTTCCTTGTGCTTTAAAGTAGGTCCTTATCTGTTTTATGTATAGTATTGTAGATATGTCAATCCTTATTACTCCCCACGTGTCCCCCCACTTTCTCCCTGGTATAGCAGTTTGTTTTCTATACCTGAGACTCTATTTCTGTTTTGTAAATAAGTTCGTTTGTATGATTTCTTAGATTCCACATATAAGTGATATCATATGATGTTTGTCTCCCTCTGTCTTATTTATTTCACACAGCCTGACAGCCCCTAAGTCCATCCACGTTGCTGCAAATGGCATGACTTCATTCTTTTTGCGACCGAGTAATATGCCATTGTATATATGCCCCACATCCTCTCTATCAGTGGACATTTAGGTGGTTTCCATGTCTTGGCTACAGTAAAGAGGGCTTCAAGGAACACTGGGGTGCCCAGGAGTGGGTCATATAGCAACTCTGTGTTTAGTTTTTGAAGGAACCTCCATATAGTACTCCCTAATGGTTTTACAAATTTACATTCTCACCAACAGTATAGGAAGTTTCCCTTTTCTCCATACCTTCTTCAGCATTTATTTTATTGTGTATTTTTTGATGATGGTCATTCTGACCCCAATACCTCATTGTTGTTTTGATTTGCATTTGTTTGTTTGACTTTACAAACTTTAAGAGTGTAAAAAAACCATTCTTATATCACAGGTCATTTAAAAACAGCTGGGTCTGGCCTGTGAGCCCATGATCTGTTTCCTTAATACACATAAATATATGTATGTGTACATATATAGACACACACAATAATGTATGTGTTTGTATTACTGTTGTTGTTGTTCAAATGCTAAGACGTGTCCAACTCTTTGAGACCCCATGGACTGTAGCATGCCAGCCTCCTCTGTCCTCCACTATCTCCCAGAGTTTGCTCAAATTCATATCCATTGTGTTGGTAATGCTATCTAACCATCCCATTCTCTGCCTTCAATCTTTCCAGGATCAGGGTCTTTTCCAATGAGCCAGCTCTTTGCATCAGGTGGCTAAAGTTTTAGAGCTTTAGCTTCAGCAACTGTGTGTGTGTGTATGTGTGTGTATGTGTATTTTTTTTACATATGTAGAGATATGTGCGGATGTGCATGTGTGTGTGCTAAGTCGCTTCAGTAGTGTTTGACTCTGTGCAACACTATGGACCACAGACCGCCAGGCTCCTCTGTCCATGGGATTCTCCAGGCCAGAATACTGAAGTGGGTTGCCATGTCCTACTTAGGGGATCTTCCCAACCCATGGATTGAGCCTACATCTCTTAGATCTTCTGCACTGGCAGGCAGGTTCTTTACCACTAGCACAACCTGGAAGCCCTGTGTATATGTGCATATACATGCTAGTATGTATTTCATAAATGTATAAAAATATAAAATATAGTTATCTACACACATATACCTTGTATATGTGTAGCAGAATGTTTCTGGGTGTTTGGGAGTCAGATTAAAGTGGATTACTCTTACATTATCACCACCTACTGCATTTCAGAGGCAAGTCAATTTACCTAATCTCTTTGAACATCTTTAAAAATCTATAAAATTGAGATGTGTATGTTGCAGCAGATTGCAATATTGAATTCAGTTATTTACTCTTTCTGTCTGTATCCACATCTTTTGCCATGTAACTCTGTGGTGATCTCTCACTCTGGCCTGGGATGTTAGCAAATGTGATACAAGCAGAGACTTCAGTAATGCTAGTGTATTTCCACTCACTCCCTTGCTCATCTACCATGGTCAATAAAACATGCTTGAATTAGCCGGTTTAAAGATGAGAGACATGAAGACAAACTGCCAGCTAAATTGCCCCAGCCAGAGCCAGCCTAGATTATAAAAAAAACAGTTAATTCTCAAATATATAAAGACATACAGGCTAAATCAGAACCACCTACATGAGCCTCAAACTAAATAATTTACTGAGCTTTAATGTGGTTTGTTATTTAACATTCTTGCAGAAATAGAAGACGGATACAAATGCTTACTAATAGAACTGCTTTGAGAATTAAATCACAACTCCCTTCACCTTGATTAATAAAATGTGTTCATCTTTTAAAAGACAGTGTAAAGTTTTAAGTTTTACCGGTTTTCTCACTCTTGGAGTTTACAAGATACTTTAATTTCTATTTACTCCTTTAATGCTTATCACAATTGTTCTCTCCAGGCTTCTTGGTTGCACATAACATAATCCACTTCAACTGAGTTAAGCAGAAAGGATTTATTGAAGAATATTATATAGTTCACAATAGCTCATAAAGAGGCAGATAACAAGACTTGGATGTTACACTGGCAAAACACCATGGGCAGGAAAAGTCACTCTGTTGTCTCAAGAGAAAATCTATTGCCCTTGGTCCCTGCCCTTTAACATCTTTGTCACTCAGTCCTGAAATCAGAAATTCAAAACTGGTGGCTCTAGAAGAACGAGACCTTTCTGCCACTTGGATCGTCGGAAGATTTGCTCACCTGGTGTGGCCTTCACATCGCCCTTTGTATAAACGTCTTGGGTGGCTGTGTATAAATGAAGGAATTATGTCACATGACTGTACCCTTGCTGGAAGAGAGTTCAGGGAATGCGGTTTTGCTGGTAGAACAGAATACAATAGAAAGGGGTTAAATGGGTGCTGAGTGAAATACATCATAGTCTCAGCCACACAAAATCTGGGATCAACAACTGTTCCTACTTCACAGATGAGCAACCTGAGGTTCAGAGAAACTCAGTGACTTGCCCAAAGTCTTATAAATTTTGAAGGGCAACAGCATCCAAACACAAGTCTTCGCATATCGAGGGCCCTGTTTGTTCTGTAACACAACAGCCTTCCGCATCTATTGCAGGGTGGCCCCACGTAGGTGCAGATAGTGCTGCTGACTGGGAAAGTGAGGGATGAGCTGCCTTGGTCTGAGCTTCTTGGAGCTTGCTGAAGTTCCAGCATGAAGCCACTTTGCCAGAAGTATTGGTAGAATGAAGTCATACATAAGAGATTCAAAATTTTCAAAAAAAGCTGTGGTAGGCCTCAGGAACCAGCATGAAACAAAACCTTATAGCCAGGCCTGTGGTCCAATTAGAAAAGCATTCCAAGCTCTGAATTGTCAGGCTCCCTAAGGCTTCAGGCCAGAAAGATTCAGTCTGGGTGACTGCCGCGTGATATGGCAGCAGGACGCTTGCCCAGCATGCATTAACATTTGCTGCAGGCCCTAGAGATATGTCAGGAAAATACTGCTCAGGGCCCCACTTATGTGTATATTTCCTCAGCACATAACTGAAAACCACAGATTCCTGCAGATAATGACTACACATCCATGGCATTTTATCCATCCTTCTCTTCTTATGGTTGTCTCTCATTTATCATACCGGTGGGATGGGTTAGCTTTGATACTGGTGAGCTGGACCAGGAGTGGAATATGCTGATTAAGTAGTAACTCTTATCAAACCAGCAGTGGTTCTCCTACATTATATCTAGGGAATAGAAAAGATAATTGAGTTTTTCTCAGAGTATGGAATAAGAGCATTCATCCATCTGAGAAGGCAGTAAGGAGCCTCTCTCATTCCTCAGTATAACAGACTGATTTGGGTGCAATCTCCTCTTCTTGGTGTTACACATGACCAGGCTCTTGGACTGTTCCCATAGACACAGACTCAGTCACATTATTCTCTTCTATGTGTCCCCATGCCTGAGCTTTTAAGAACTCAACCAGTGTAGCCTTCAGAGAGGCAAAATGCATTCTGAATTAAAGTAAAAGGCTTTTCATTTATTCTTTGAGATCTATTATGCATAATAACAAAAGACAACTTTGACTTATTTCTAAATGTCAGCTAGCAAAACATCTGCTAACCAGAGAAAACATGGCCTTCCCCAGAACATGAGCTCACCTCAGTGCCTGCTATGAACAACTACTTATTTCTTTGAATTCATGCTCCAGCCAGTTGGAATGAACATGAAATTGAATTAAAGGATAGAGCATTGTTTTTAGCTGATGTTACTGTGTTTCAAGCAGTTTATACCAAGTAGCTTTTACATGTGTTTGGATAGTGGACTTGGAGACTAGGAAACCCTCATTTTTCTGATTTATTTGTTGTTATTATCATTCAAAATAAGAGACATGAATAGGATGTAGAGTGTGTGGTTGATCCAGAATTCAAGGGCCTAGGGTTCTAGTCCCAATTGTTAGGAGTGCTTTTCCACATACTATTTAATCTAATCAATTCCAGTTTAGTTTATGTGGAAAAAGAACATGTTAACATGTTTAAAAACTCTTTATTTCTAATAAAACTGATGACTGGTGAATGATATAAATAGTGGTTTATATCTATAAGCAAGATTTCTTAATACCAGATTAAAGAACAAGAAAGACTTTCTCTCTGTAATCTCAGGCAGTAATGGACCAGGGCAGGTCTCTCCTACTCCCATAGGAGCAAAGAGGAGCCCTATAAAGCATGTAGGGTGGTTTTATAATGGTAGAGCAAACTGAAAGCTAGTAGCTTTGCCGCTAGAGGAGACTGGATTGATTTGGAGCAGTGTGTATACCCAGTGGCATTGTTAGAAACAATAGCAATCTCAGTGGCAAACACTTGGAAAGCCAATTGGCAAATACTTGCAAATACTGGGACAAGACATGTCAACAGATTATATCAGAAGTTTAACAAAGAGATCCAGAGAATGAGATAGCTATACTGGACTCTGATAAGCTGACACATTCCCTGTTGGTCTGGAAGGCTACACATATGTGCAAGGCTGTGTGTATACTCAGGAGGCACCAGGGGGCCCTTGCTAACTACTCATCTATGGCTGAAGATAAGGCCTAGTGAACTCACAGAGGACATGCAAGAACGCCCATCAGAAAGTAAACTGGGCAGTTTTAAAGTGCTTGAACTTTAATACGTTCTTCAACCCACCTACAGGTTCATCAGAAAAGGGCAGATTTCTTACTAAACCAAAGTATTTGAGCACTACTTCTGACCAATCATTGGGTGCCTGCTAAGCTAGGGCAAACCCTAGGAAGCCAGGGTTAAAATAAAAACAGGGATTAAAAAAAAAAAAAACTGAGCATAAACATTAACAGTTGCACATTTTGGAGGAGACATATTCTATAGGATTAGTCCAGCAAAATTATTAAGCAAATAAACAACAACAAAAAACCCTGAAAACAAACAAAAAAGCTCTGGAAATAAAAAAATCCAGAATTCCTTCAATGTATTATCTTAAATGTAGATTTTCAGCAAAAAAGGTAGCATGTACAGATATAGCAAATTATGATACATGTGTAGGAAAACAAATAGTCAATAGAAACTATCTCTGAGGGGCCTAAGTTTGGGCTTAACAGAAAATGATTTCAAAGCAGCTTCACAATATGTTAGATTAAAAAAAAACACATTGTAAAAAATAAAGAATATATGCTGACAATGACTCATTAAGTAAAGAATAAAGATATAGAAATTATAAAAAAGAACCCAATGGAAATTCTAGAGTTGAAAAGTTCAATAGTTGAAATGGAAAATGCTCAAGAGCAAATTCAAGATGTCAGAAGAAAGAGTTGGTGAACTTTAATATGTGTAACTAGCATTTATCCAATTTGAGGAACAGAAAGAAAAAAGAATGAAAACGTATGAACAATTTCAGAGATACGTGGATTACCATGAAGCATGTCATCATATATTTAATGGGAGCCCCAGAAGGAGATGAGAGAGATAAAGAGGAGGAAGAAAATATTTAAATAATTAATGGCCCCAAACTTCCCAAATTTAATTAAAAATTTAATCTGCATATCCAGGAACATCAATAAACTACAAGTAAGATAAACACAAAGAAACCTCTGACTAGAAGCATGTCAAATGATTAAAAGACGAACATAAAGAGATTATCCTAATAGCAGCAAAAGTAAAAAAAACTCATTGCATACACAGAAATCACAGTAAGATTAACAGCAAACTCATTAGAAACAATAGAGGCCAGAAGGCAGTATGATGCCATTCAGAATGCTGAAAGATAAAAAACCTGCAAACCAAGAATTCTATATCCAACAAAACTGTTTTTCACAAATGAATGTGAAATAAAGATATTCTCAGATAAAAAAGGTTGAAAGAATTTGTTGCCAGCAGACCTACCTTATAAGCATTAGTAAAGAAAGTTTTGGGCCTGGAAGGAAATGACACCAGATGACAGTTTGAATTCACATGAATAGATAGCATTTGTAATTATGTAGGTAAATATATGCAGAGCACATCATGAGGAACGCTGGACTGGAAGAAACACAAGCTGGAATCAAGATTGCCGGCAGAAATCTCAATCACCTCAGATATGCAGATGACACCACCCTTATGGCAGAAAGTGAAGAGGAACTAAAAGACTCTTGATGAAAGTGGAAGAGGAGAGTGAAAAAGTTGGCCTAAAGCTCAACATTCAGAAAACGAAGATCATGGCATCCGGTCCCATCACTTCATGGGAAATAGATGGAGAAACAGTGGAAACAGTGTCAGACTTTATTTTTTGGGGGTCCAAAATCACTGCAGATGGCGACTGCAGCCATGAAATTAAAAGACGCTTGCTCCTTGGAAGAAAAGTTATGACCAACCTAGACAGTATATTCAAAAGCAGAGACATTACTTTGCCAACTAAGGTCCATCTAGTCAAGGCTATGGTTTTTCCTGTGGTCAGGTATGGATGTGAGAGTTGGACTGTGAAGAAGGCTGAGCACTGAAGAATTGATGCTTTTGAACTGTGGTGTTGGAGAAGACTCTTGAGAGTCCCTTGAACTGCAAGGAGATCCAATCAGTCCATTCTGAAGGAGATCAGCCCTGGGATTTCTTTGGAAGGACTGATGCTAAAGCTGAAACTCCAGTACTTTGGCCACCTCATGCGAAGAGTTAACTCATTGGAAAAGACTCTGATGCTGGGAGGGATTGGGGGCAGGAGGAGAAGGGGATGACCGTGGATGAGATGGCTGGATGGCATCACTGACTCGATGGCCGTGAGTCTGAGTGAACTCTGGGAGTTGGTTATGGACAGGGAGGCCTGGCGAGCTGCGATTCATGGTGTCACAAAGAGTTGGACACGACTGAGCGACTGAACTGAACTGAACTGAGGTAAATACAAATGAGAGTAAATATGTATATTTTTTTCTTTTGACTAAAAAAGCAATCACATCAAACAATAATTATAAAACTGTATTTGGGGGCATATAACCTATAATAATGTAACATATGACTATAATAGAATGAAGGTGAAGAAAGCAAATAGATATTGGAACAAAGTTTCTAACTTTATTGGAATTAAGTTAGTATTAATCTGAAGTATATTCTAATCGACTAAGGAGCATATTAGAATCCTGGGGAAAACAACTAAGAAAATAACTCAAAGGACGGTGTGAAAAAATCCAACAAGGAAGTAAAATAGTACACTAGAAAATATCTATTTTACTCCAAAGAAGGTAGTATAAGAGGAACACAAAAGTCTTGAGACATATGGAAAACAACTTTCAAAATACAGATGTAAATCTAACCATATTAATATTACATTAAATGTAAACACATTAATTATAAATAGAACTTTTATTAGATGTGAATATCTCTCCTATTAAAAGCAGATCACCGGACTAGATAATAAAAAGATCCAACTATATGCTTTCTATAAGAGGTACTCTTTAGATTTAAAGAGTCAAATAGGTTAAAAGTAAAAGGACAGAAAAAGATATACTATGCATATAACCCAAAGAGAGCTAGACTATTATATTACTATCAAACGAAATAGATTTTAAGACAAAATGTGTTACTGGGGGCAATTCATCAGGATGCTATAAAACAATTGTAAACCTTAACTACAGAGTCCCAAAATACAGAAAGGAAAAAAGAAAAAACATGGAAATAATTAAAAAGAGAAATAAGCAATTCAATAATAACAGTTGATGTCAATATTCCACTCTCAGTGACTGATATTTTAAAACTAGACATGAAATCAGCAAGTATATAGATGACTTTAACAATATTATCAACCATTTGGACCTAAGTGACAATTGGAGAACACTCCACTCAACAGTGGCAGAATTCATATTCTTTTCAGGCACACATATAACGTTGTCCAGGACAGACAGAAGCTAGAGAATAAAGCGAACCTTAGCACATTTAAAAGAATTGAAGTCATTCAAAATACATTCTCCAACCAAAACCGTATCAAGTTAAAAATCAACAACTGAAAGAAATTTGGGAAATTAACAAATATTTGGCAACTAGGCAATACAATTATAAATAAACTGTGAGTCAAATTGAAAAAAAACACAGAGTAAATTAGAAAATCTTTTGTCCTGAATAAAAGTGAAAACAAAACATGCCAAATTTTACAGGGTACAGCTAACACAGTACTTGGAGGAAAATTTATAGCTTTCAATGCCTATGTTAGAAGAACAGAAAGATTTCAAATCAGTTACCTAAGTTTCCACTTTAAAAACTAAGAACAAACTAAACCCAAAGCAAGCAGAAGGCTGACAAGGAAAAAGTACAGTGGAAAAGAATGAGACAGAAATAGGAAATCAATGGAAAACAGAAAGCAAGAGATAATAGACAAAACTGAAAATATAATAAAAATATTGACAAAATTTACAAACATTTTGCTAGACCGATAAAAAGAGAGAGAAAGCACAAATGACCAATATCAATCAATGTGGCATTTCTGTCATACTCAGTTCAGGTTGCTGTAACAAAATAGCATAGATTAGGTGGCTTGTAAATAACAGAAATTTATTTCTCACAGGCCTAGAGGCTAGGAGGCCCAAGATCAAGTGTGAGCGTTTTCCTGTGAGGGCCTACTTCCTGTTCCATCTTCTAGCTGGGTCCTCACAGGACAGAAAGGGCTAGGGAGTCTTTGGGATCTCTTTTGTGTGCGAGTACGCTCAGTTGCTAAATTGTGTCCAACTCTTTGTGAGCCAGTGGACTATAGTCCACCAGGCTCCTCTGTCCATGGGATTTTCCAGGCAAGAATACCGAAGTGAGTTGCCATTTCCTCCTCCAGGGGATCTTCCTGACCCAGAGATTGAACTTGAATCTCCTGCATCTCCTTCATTGCAGGCGGATTCTTTACCACTGAGCGGCCTGGGAAGTCCTGGGATATCTTTTACAAAGGCAGAAATTCCATTCATGAAAACTCTAGCTTTATAACCTAATCACTTCCCAAAGGCTCCACTCCCAATCATCATTACATTGGGGGTTAGATTTCAACATATGAATTTTAGGGGGCACAAACATTCAGTCTATAGCAATTATTAATGACCTTACAGAAATTAAAATATTTGTAAGGGAATTCTATGAACAACTTCAGGCCAACAAATAAGGCGACTTAGATAAAATGGACTAATTCCCAGAAAGACATAAATTAACAAAACCGATTCAAAGAGAGTTTGAAAATGTGAATAGACTTATAGCAGGTAGAGAAACTGAATGAATAATTTAAAACTTTCCCATAAAGAAAACCCAGGGCCCAGATGACTTTACTGGAGAGTTCTAACAAACTTTTAAAGAACTGATGCGAATCATTTGCAAACTCTTCCAAAATATAAAAGAGGAGGGACCACTTTCCAACTTATTCTACGAGGCTAGTATTAACCTAACATCAAAGCCAAACAAAGTATCACAGGAAAGTGAAACTACAGATCAATATTCTTCATGAATATAGATGCAAAAATCCTCAAGAAAATGTTAGGAAGTTGAGTTCACAACCGTATAAACAGAAGATTTTATGCTATAACCAAGTAGAATTTATTACAGGAATGTAAGCTAAATTTAACATCCCCAAACTAATATAATACACTGTATTAATAAAATATAAAAACCGTATTATCTTGTGTGTGCATGCATGCTGTGTGCTAAGTTGCTTCAGTTGTGTCCAACTCTTTGCAATCCTATGGACTGTATGTAGCCTGCCAGGCTCCTCTGTCCATGGAGATTCTCCAGCAAGAATACTGGAGCGGGTTGCCATGCCCTCCTCTTGGGGATCTTCCTGACCTGGGAATTGAATCTGGGTCTCTTAAATCTCTGGCATTGGCAAGCAGATTCTTTATCACTAGCGCCACCTGGGAAGCTACTTGAAAAAATTCAACATTCGTGACAAAATCTCCCAATAAACTAGAAGCCGGAAGAATTTCTAAGGGGAAGTCATATCTATGAGAAACCGATAGCTAATGTGACACTTAATGGTGAAAAAAAACAGAAAGTTTCCTCTGCTGATCAAGAAAAAGACAGGAAATCTGGTCTGACAGCTTCATTGTATTGGAGGTTCTAGACCAGACTGTGCAAGGGTTGAATTTGGCCTAGGTGCTGTTTATATGTGGCCCACCAGATAAGAATGATTTTTAAATTTTTTTAGATGGCTGTAAAACAAACAAACATAATGTGATGGCTAATTTTGTATGTCAGCTTTGTGGAGTCAAGAGGTATCCAGTGAGTGAAAGTTGCTCAGTCGTGTCCAACTCTTTGTGACCCCATGGACTTACAGTCTATGTAATTCTCCAGGTAAGAATACTGGAGTGGGTAGCCTTTCCCTTCTCCAGGGGATCTTCCCAACCCAGGGATCGAACCTAGGTCTCCCGCATTGTGGGCAGATTCTTTTACTAGCTGAGCCACAAGGGAAGCCCAAGAATTCTGGAGTGGGTAGCCTATCCCTTCTCCAGCGGATCTTCCCAACCCAGGCATCAAACCGGGGTCTCCTGCATTGCAGGCAGATTCTTTACCAACTGAGCTATCAGGGAAGCCCGATATTTGAGGTATCCAGATATTTGGTTAAATTTTATTCTCTGGGTATATCTTCAAAGATGTTTATATATATATATATATATATATGAATCAATAAGCTGAATAAAGCAGATTGTCTTTCCCTTTGTGGGTGGGCCTCACCCAATGTGTTGAAGGCTAGACAAAAGTGTTGAGTAAGGAGAATTCTTTCTCTCTGCTTGACTGACTGTTTTCAAGCTGGGACATAATTCTCCTGCCTTCAGACTGAGACTCACACTGGAGCTCACAACATCAGTTCTCCTGGTTCTCAGACCTTCAGACTTGGACTTTGAACTACATCACTGGCTCTCCCTGTGGCTCCAGCTTGCCAACTGTAGATCTTGGGACTTCTCAGTCTTCAAAATCACACGTGCCAATTCCAAATAAATATTTGCTCTGTTTCTCTGGAAAACTCTGACAATAACACAGACAAACAAAGAACAAAATATGACAGTGACCTTATGTATCCTAAAAGGCTAAAATATTCACTGTCCATCCTTTTACAGAAAAGTGTGCTGACCTCTGATTATAGCACAATGAATGCTTCCACTACTAATATAGCTGTTGTTTACTATGTTACTAGAAATTGGACACCATGCTGAGTACTCAGCCCTTGTTATTTCAGTCACTCTTTATAACAATCTTTAATGGAAGTTATTTTTTTAAGTGATGTTAAGTTTAATTTCCATTTTATAGTTCAGAAGACTAAACCAAGTTTAGAACTTGGGTCTGATTATTTTCATAGCCCAGACTTTACGACACTACTGTCTATAAAAAATCCACATTAACACAGGGGAGAAATTATTATTTCATGACTACAGATAAAACATGCTAGAACTGACTCAGGTACCTGTTGGAAGGTGCTTTTATGCTTTCTGATAACGCTTATTAGAAGTGAAAATGTCAAACAGGAGAAATAAATTTGATGTCCATATAGATGGGATTATTGAAGCCATGATACTGAATCAGAACAACTATCCATAGAGCAGAGAAAGTATAGAGAGAAATGAAGATTCGAGGCATATCTTAGGGAAGAGGTACGTGGAGATATTGGAGAGAGGATTGGAAGGGGTGAAGGAACGGTCAGAAGAGAGGTGACAGATGGTTTGTGTGGGTGCATGTGTGTGAGCATGTACAGGAGAGAAAGATAAATACAGAGATGTGGAGACAGTGTTTCAGAAAAAAAGAAGAGGGAGTAGATACTGGTATCAAATATTTCCAAAAGGTTGCAGGGGGAACGTGGCTGAAAAAGACTGGAAATGTTACTACCTGATTTGTAGGAGGTCACTGGCAATCTTGCAAAGAATAGTTTTGAAAAAATGGTAAGAGGACAGAGGTCTCATCAAGGGCTTAGGACAGGGGATCTTGTACTTTCTGTCTCAAAAATTCTTCCACATCCGTTGAAGCAGCTGACCTTTACAACCCTACTGGGAAGCGGGCACATTTATGACCCAATCTATGAATGAGGAAACTGAGGCTCAGAGTCACTTTCCTTTTAATTCATAACATTTCTGCAATGAATCTTTTTTTTTTTTGTTTGTTTTTCCTGTTTTTCTTTTTTTTTTTCTTTTTTTTTTTTTTTTTAGTTTTTTTTTTTTTAAATTTTAAAATCTTTAATTCTTACATGTATTCCCCAACATGAACCCCCCTCCCACCTCCCTCCCCATAACATCTTTCTGGGTCATCCCCATGCAGCAGCCCCAAGCATGCTGCATCCTGCGTCAGACATAGACTTGAACTGGCTTGTAACAGTTCAAGGGTTGTTTTCCTCTGTTCTTATCTAATTCTTGGATCACAAATGTAGATTTTCAAACCTTTTGTGGTGCAGTGCAAAGAAGAGGGCTTTACCAAATATGGGTGGCTTTGAGCAGGTCATTTTTGGATATGAGTTGAAATTGTTTATATATAGGTTTAGGGTTGTTGTGGAGCTTAAAGGAAACAGAAAAAGTAGGGCAGCTGGGTACTTAAGAAATCGGTTTCCTTTCTTGCTCCTGCTGCTGCTGCTAAGTCGCTTCAGTCGTGTCTGACTCTGTGCAAACCCATAGACGGCAGCCCACCAGGCTCTGCCGTCCCTGGGATTCTCCAGGCAAGAGCGCTGGAGTGGCTAGTAGCTTTCTAAATCCAATGTGGATCAGGCACTGTATGACATTCCCTCAAATCCCATAGCAACAAGTACAATACCCTGTACATGGAAAGCACTAGTAAATATATGATCTTTTTTCTTCCAATAACACTTGAATATTCAGTTACATTAAGACAGTTATACAGAACTTATTTTTTTTTCTCCCACCTAAAAAATCCATGTTGGTTATCAAATTAAAATGTAACATTTTTATCACATATATTTATGGAGCACTTTTATTCACTTAAAAGATACTTATAGAGCATCTTCTGTGTGTCAAACATTATGATTGGCACTGGAATCACAGAAGTTAAGGAGGCAAATTTATTCTATGTGAGGGCAATAGCCCTTAGTGGGCAACTCTGGCACAGATAGAGGCCTTAGCTTAGTTCCTAAGGACATGGAGTTGAGTTCCAACTGGACCATTTCCCACCAGCTGTGTGACTCTGGGCTAATTGCTGAACTTCTTTGAGTCCCAGTTTCTTCTATAAAACATGATTAATAATACAACTCAAAATCTACCTTCTTTTATTTGGAACACCTCCAATTTTACCATATTATTTTGCATATTGGATATGAAGAGATGAATTTGAAGCCTTTTTTTATTTTTTTTTAATACAGCTGCCCCACGGGGTCTTTGCTTTACAATGAATGCTGTCCCAAATTGCAGATTCTTTTCACCACAGACTATTCAGTTTTTAAATATGTACATTCTAGTAGGGGGCTACCCTGGTGGTTCAGACAGTAAAGAATCTGCCTTCAAGGTAGGAGACCCGGCTTTGATTCCTGGGTTGGGAAGATCCCCTGGAGAAGAGAATTGCTACCCTTGTAGCTCAGTTGGTAAAGAATCTGCCTGCAGTGCAGGAGACCCAGGTTTGATCCTTGGGTTGGGAAGATCTCCTGGAGAAGGAAATGGCAACCCACTCCAGTATCCTTGCCTGGAAAATCTCATGGACAGAGGGGCCTGGAGGGCTGCAGTCCATGGGGTCACAAAGAGTCGGGCACGACTGAGCAACTAACACTTAAACAGTAGCATTATTACCTGGAAAATTCCACGGACAGACCTGGGGGTCTACAGTCCATGGAGCTGCAAAGAATGAGACAGAACTGACAGACGAACACTTCACACGTATTCTAGTAAAGTTGTGTTTTCTTTGTCTATGTGAAGTAGAGTTTCCTATGATGGTACAGAACATAGCCCAGTGCAGACTGATGGCTGCAAACTTGAACATCTGCCGGGCCAGATAGGTGGCTAAGTGTTAGTTAGGCTATGTTTCACCCTGATGTGCATGGAGCTACTTTGGAAAACAATTTGAGTTTCTTAAAATGTTAAACAGGAATTTACCATACGACCCAGAATTCCCCTCATGGATATCTATTCATATGAAAACTCATGTAACAAAAGACTTATTTGGGAATTCTCACAGCAGCATTATTTATAAAACAATGAAATCAATTCAAATGTTCATGATCTGGTAGAAGGACATATAAAATGGTGTATATCATACGATGAAATAAAAAGCAATGAGATGCTAAAACATGGATGAACCTCAAAAATATGCTCAGTAAAATAAGCCCGATGTAAAAGTTTACATATGATATCATTATAATTAGAAGAGCTACGGAGAAAAGCAAATCTCTAGAGGAAGAAAGCAGATTAGTTATTGCTGGGAGCAGAGGGTAGGAACAGGGATTGACTACATATAGACACAAGGCGTCGTTTCAGGGTGATGGGAATGTTCTAAAATTAGATTGTGGCATTTTGGAAATACACTAAAAATCTTGGAACTATATACTTAAAAACAGTGAAGTCTATGGTATGTAAGTTATACCTCAACAGAGCAGTTTTATATATTTTTTTGTTTTTTGTAAAAAAAATATAAAAAACCCTACCTTGTTGTTCAGTCCCTAAGGCATGTCTGACTCTTAGTGACCCAATGAACTGCAGCACACCAAACTTCCCTGTACTTCACCGTCTCCCTGAGTTTGCTCAATCTCATGTCCATTGAGTCAGTGATACCATTCAACCATCTCATCCTCTGTTGCCCTCTTTTTCTCTTCTCCTCAATCTTTCCCAGCATCAGGGTCTTTTCCAGTGAGTCAGGTCTTCACATCAGGTAGCCAAAATTTTGGAGCTTTAGCTTCAGCATCAGTCCTTCCAATGAATATTCAAGACTGATTTCCTTTAGGATTGACCGGTTTGATCTCATTGCTTTCCAAGGGACTCTCAAGAGTATTCTCCAGCACCACAGTTCAAAAGCATCAATTCTTTGGCACTCAGCCTTTTCTTATGGTCCAACTGACATCCATACATGACTACTGGAAACCATAGCTTTGACTAGATGGACCTTTGTCGGCAAATGATATCTCTGCTTTTTAATATGCTGTCTAGGTTTGTCACAGATTCTTCCAAGGAGCAAGTGTATTTTAAGTTCATGGCTACAGTCACCATCTGCTTTGATTTTGGAGCCCAAGAAAATGAAATCTGACACTATTTCTACATTTTCCCCATCTATTTGCCATAAAGTGATAGGAGCAGATGCCATGATCTTCATTTTTTTTGAATGTTGAGTTTTTTAAAATTAATTAATTTATTTTAATGTGAGGCTAATTACTTTACTGTATTATAGTGGTTTTTGCCATACATTGACATGAATCATTCACAGGTGTACATGTGTCCCCCATCCTGAACCCCCTCCCACCTCCTTCCCCATCCCATCCCTCAGGGTCGTCCCAGTTTAAGCCAGCTTTTTCACTCTTCTCTTTCACTTTCATCAAGAGGCTCTTTAGTTCCTCTTCACTTTCTGGTATATAATATTTGCTTAATAAATGCAACTTCTTCTTTTACCTTTTAACTACAGAGAAGCAAAATTACATTGCCATTCAGAATTCAGGCCCTAAAATTGAACCGTGGCCTTTTCACTTACTTAACTAGCTGTGTGTCTTTGAAATATGGCTTAATCTCTCTGGGGCTCAGGCTACCATTTTTGTAAACTGAAAATAATAATAGCTATAAAGATTTTTTAAAAATAATTAAGTGAGATCAATAAGATCATGGATATAACAGAGAAGGCAATGGCAACCCACTCCAGTAATCTTGCCTGGAAAATCCCAAGGACAGAGGAGCCTGGTGGGCTGCAGTCCATGGGGTTGTGAAGAGTCGGACATGACTGAGTGACTTCACTTTCCATTTTCATGCATTGGAGAAGGAAATGGCAACCCACTCCAGTGTTCTTGCCTGGAGAATCCCAGGGACAGCGGAGCCTGGTGGGATTGCACAGAGTTGGACGTGACTGAAGCGGCTTAGCAGCAGCAGCAGCATGGATATAAGGTGTGTAGCATACAGTAAGGCCACAGTGAAATATAGCAATATATGAATCTGTTTTCCAGATTTATTGCTTCCTGTGTGCTCATCCCCTGTTTAGCAACACAGGTGATAACAGAATTCCTTTTACTCTACTCCTCTTTCCCACAATGCTGAGATTTCTCTACAGAATTTAGTCAGCTTATAGGTCTGTAGTAGAGTCTGGACTTGAAATACTGCTTAGCATTGTCTGACCATGGGTTATGCACCACTTCTTTTTTTTAAATTTATTTATACATTTATTTATTTCTGGCAGTGCTGGATCTTCGTTCCTGTGCACCGGTTCCTCTAGTTGTGGTGGACGGGGACTACTCTTCGTCGTGATGTGTGGGTTTCTCATTACAGTGGCTTCTCTTGTTGCAGAGCAGGGGCTCTAGGTGTGTGGGCTTCAGTAGTTGTGGTGCTTGGGCTCAATAGTTGCTGCTCGCAGGCTTAGCTGCTGTGTGGCGTGTGGCATCTTCCCCAACCAGGGACTAAATCAGTGTCCTCTGCACTGCAAGGGAGACTCTTTACCACTGGCCCACTAGAGAAGCCCTGCGTACTCCTTCTATGAGTGTCACTTGGAGGAGGATAAACAACTACTGTCACTCAGCATGTTAGCATGTGTCCTTGGGTACTTGCCTGTGGGAAGCTCATCACTCTTACAGATGTTATCAAATGGCTTCTGCAGCCTTCTTATTGGGTAGCAGGAGAGAGGATCAAGAAGAAAGCCCCCTTTTTGCAGACTGATAAACTGATGTACAGAGAATTGGAGAGATTACAGGAATTGTATGGCAAACTGATGGAGAGAGGTGACTGATAGGAAGGGGGCCCTTCAGGTTTCTTCAACAGAGTTTGGGGTCTCAATGAAGAAAGTGATTTTAATGTAAGAAATCAGAGCTCTTTCAATCTGTGTTTCTTTCCCCAGAGAGGTCCGGGGACACATGCTTTTCTTTACCATAAATAAAACAGCAGTGTGAGTGAGGTGATTAACATGGTCCAGTTGACATTAGGGAGTGGTAGGGACTGTGGTAAACTTGACCACATTAATCACCTCACTCACACTGTTGTTTTCCTTATGGAAGCAATCCCACTCCTGAATATAACCTAAAAAACAAAACAAAAACATTAATTCAAAAAGATACATGCATCCCAATGTTCATAGCAATTCATGTTATTTGCAGCTGCCAAGATATGGAAGTGGCTCAAGTGTCCATCAACTGATACACACACACACACATGCACACATCTATATATGTATATTTACACACAATGGAATGTTACTAAGCTATAATAAAGAATGAAATTTTGCCATTTGCAGCAATATGGAGGTTATTTTGCTAAGTGAAATAAGTCAGATGGTAAAAGAAAAATACTGTATGATATTATTTACATGTAGAATCTAAAACATACACCAAACTGATGAATAAAACAAAAATGGAAGCAGACTCAGAAATATAGAAACCAAGCTAGCGGTTACCAATGGGGAAAAGAGAAGGAGGAGGGGAAGTGTGGGAGTAGGAGAGGAAGAGGTACAGACTGTTATGTATCACAGAAGCTACAAGGATATGTTGTACAACACAGGGAATATAGCCAATGTTTTGTAATAACTATGAGTATGACCCTTAAAATTTGTGAATCACTATCTTCTATACCTGTAACATTTATAATATCGTACATCAACTATACTTCAGTAAAAAGCAAAAGCAAAAACAAACAAAAAATCCCAAATGACAGAAATGAAACCCTCAGCTCATAGAGGACTATTCTGTTTGTAGATACCAGCAATGAGCCCACAAATAAGCTGATGTCCATTTATAAGGCCACTCTGGCACATGCGTGCTCTTGCGCTCTAATGAGCAAGGTGCTGCAGTCCCTTGTGTCAGTTGTTATAATGCATAATCTCCTTTCTTAACTCACATCTTCCAAACATGCGCTGATTTCTGCACTACAGGAAGGATGGTCTCTCCTATGGACCACTGAGGAACCTAGCCCTTCTCTCCTGATGATTCAGCTAAAGTAGTTTGCAGTCTTGAGCCATGCAAGTTGACTTAAAGACCTGCTGCAGTGAAAACCCAGATCGTTGCTAAGCAGAGGCTCAGTGTGTGTTGCTGGAAGGTGATTCCTCTGTTGGAGGGGCATGACAGTATATCTAGCAGGATGCATTGTGTCCAAAGCAAGTTATCAAAACCAGGGTATGGGGTCAGATTACTAGTAGAGAACCAGGAGAGATAAGGCAGGGGCTACCTATCAAAAAAGGGACAGAATGGCCAATAAAACCAATGGAGACTGATAGTGAGGTTGGGGCCAGGCTAGTTACAGCAGAGATTTTTACTTTTAAAAATTCTAGCATGTGTTTGCCTTAGCAAAGCAAATTTATTCAGTGAACATTTATTAAGTCTCTGTTATGTGCCTGGCATTAAGTATTAATATATGGTGGTGAACAGGAAAGACGATGTCCCTGTCTTAATAGGTGCAGAGAGACGTTAAACAGTGAATCACAGAATTGACTTCCATTATAAAATGTGGCAAATGCTATAAAGGAAATAACTGGGGTTCTATGAGAGAGAGAAATAGGAGTGGTTGGGTGGGTTCTGCTTTTGGTTGAGTGGTCATGAAATGTCTCTCCAGGAAAATATTTAAGCTGAGACTTGAATTACTAGGCGTAATTAGCTATGGAAGAATGGATGTGGTGGAGAGTTCTAAGAAGAGTGAACAGCATGCATTTGAGACTTAAAGAGAAGAAAGAGCAAGTTCCCCGTACAAGGGCCAACCCTGCGTTAGAGGACAAGCAGGGTTACTCACTGAGGATATCTTTTGGCTCAACAATTCCACCTTAAGGAAATTATCCTGGGGAGATGATCATACACGTGTCCATTCTAGCACTGCTTATGATGACAAAATATTGGAAATTTATGTCTCGTATGCAGGGGTCTCATTATAGATTTCTGTTGCTACTTGGATTTTTCTTTGTGTCTTTCAGAAGTTTGACTATGATATGTGTAGGTGTAGATCTCTTCGTATTCATCTTACTTTGTGGCTCATTGAGCTTCTTGAAGTTGTAGATTAAGATTCCAACACTTTCAGCTTGTAGATTTCCACCAACGTGAGAAAAATTGTGTCAGTACTTTTTCAAATGGTGTTTCTGTCCTTTCTCTCTTTCTTGTGTTGCTGACACACATTCACCACCAATTTCAACCACTTCCAAGGCAATTTTGCAAAACAGAGAAGAAATTAAGTGGAAATAATTAGTTATTTCTACCCACTGTGGCTTAGAGATGTGTTACAAAGTTATGAAATTCATTAGTTCTTGGACCATTTATAATTTCTGCTTTGAAGTCTTGTTCTGCATAATCCAACATCTGGGACACTCAGAGACAGTACTGACTACCTCCCCCACCCTACCCTACGGTCTGGGTTCTGCTTTCTTTCTGCTTTGCTTGTCTCATAATATCTTGGTTGGAATCTGGACATTTTGTTAATATATTTTAGTAACTCTGTTGCTATTGTTCTTTTCTTTTATTTTTGGTCTGTCTGCATCTTTGTTTAATAACCTGCATGAGCTAAATCTGTGAGCTCTGTCTCCCTCCTCTCTCAGTGTACAGTGCTAAGGTCTATGCTCAGATTTTTTTGTTTGGTTTGAGCCTAAGAGCTGCCCTGTGTTTGCTTGCACAGCCTAGTAGTCAGCCAACAGTCAGACAGAGGTTGTGTTCAAACACTTCAAGCCAAGAAGGCTGCTTTGGAACTGTTTGTGGAGGAAAGAACACATTCAAAGTTGAGATGCCCTGGCTTTGACTTTCCACTGTGCTTTTTTTTTCCCTATGACCTGTGTATTTGTGCTCAGTCTTGAGATTAACCAGGAGTATGTGGACACATTAGTAGCCTCAGCCAAAAACATGCTTATCTCACCCATGACTGCCATCTCAGACTCGTGGAGCCATTGACTGTCCCCACTGACCAATTCAACGTTCATCCCTTCCACTGAAAACACCCCTGAGAGTGGTTATCTCCTACCCCTCAAGTCCAGGGAGCCCCTTTCTACCTGGTGGAGAAGCCACTGGTCTTTGAGGTTTGTCCTGCCCTCTTTGAGCTTCGCATCAACAGAGCCTGATGGTGATGGAAATGGAGGCAGTTCCAGGCAAGAATACAGCAGATTAGCACTGTTGTGCCCAAGATTTTTCGAATATCAATGTTTCTCAGATTGTTCTGTGCTTTTGGTAAATTTCCTGAGTGCTTGAAATGGTTGATTTTGTTAGTTTTATTCAGCTTAATAGATATTTTGAAGGGAGAGGAATTGCCCATCTCACTTGGCTGTTGTTGGGTTCGTAGTAGACTGTGATGCATATAGGTAATCAAGTAACACTTCGGCACTGAGAAAGACGACTTCGCTCCAGATTCACTGACTTTCTTTCCATGAGAGACTAAGTGAGAAAAGCGGGTTTCCAAAGTAAAAAGAAGAGCATGTGCATGTGTGTGTGTGTGCTGTGCAGTCATGAATGCCTGGAGAGCCCTTCACCAAGGTGTTGATGGTGGTAAGATTTCAGGCAACTTTTTGTTTTGTTTTATTTTTCATATTGCTTGAATTTTCTGCATGTTGCATTTGTCATTCTAAAATAAAGAAATGTACTCATTAGCAAGAAAGAGAGGAAGAAAGAAAAAGAAAGAAGGAAGGAAAATGGGAAGGAGGGAGGAAAGAAAGAGAGAGAGAATAAAAGACTGAAGAAAGAAAGCAGCGTCGTTGTGAGGCTGACAGCCTGCTTAAGGATGTTTGTAATTTGGATCAGCATTCTGAATTCACACACCTGGGCTCAGAGACTTGACAAGAACATCATCAATCTCCTAGAACTCTGTTCTCTGTCAGGGTAAGGCTGTCCTATTTCCTCATTACTTGAAGGGCAGGATCTGCCTGTTAAGACTGAATCTACACTTTGAAGGATCACCCTTTTATGCTTCCTTCTCTCCTATGTTGTACATCCTGTCTGTCACCAAGTGCCATTACCTCTTCCCCTTGCATAGCCTGCACCAGCTCCCCTGTACTCATTGATCCTTCCTACCATCAGACCCTCAGCACCAGTTCCCTGCACAATGAAAGGCTTCCTGCCTGGCCATCATGTTTTTTGTGCTATACACTTCGAATCCCATTCTGTGTATTTCAATCAGCTGAATCTTTCTAAAAGGTTAAGTCTGCCTGTGCCATTCCCCAACTTAACAGCCTTAAGGAGATTCCTGTTTTTCCAAAGAATGAAGTCAACTGTCTTAAACTTGGCCTTCAGATTCTCAGTCACAATGCAGTGGCTAAGACTAATTCTAGAGTTTATATGTGTGCTTTACTGCTTACTAGCTGAATGACCTTGAGCAAGGTACTTAACCATCTCAGTTTTCTCTTCTGTGAAATGGGGATGATGGTAATTCATACTTGTAAAAGTACTGAGATGATGAAGTAAACTTATACAGGTATATAATCACTGAAAGCAGTGCGTGACACTCAGTAAATATTCAGTAAATGTTGGCTTTCATTATTCCCTCTCTTCTGTAACTCTTCATTCCTTGATCTATACTCTATCTACACCAGAGTTTTCTAAAGCATCTAGCTATTCTAAACGTCTGTGCTTTTGAGTAATGCTATTCCTGTTGCCTAAAATGCAAGATCCACCCTCTTGTTTCTGCCTGGATGTCATGGAGGATGCAGGTGGCAATTAAGCTTAATTTTATTCATTCATATTTAGAAGGTCTGTTTCTCTGTAGAAATTTTTAGGAAAAAAACAACCTGTTTTTATTTTTCCCTTCAGGGTGAAGGAATTAATCTCTAAATATCTTGAAAGAAATTTTCCAAACAGATAGAAATATCTTGGAATATGAAGATTTGCCTTTTTTCCTTGACTCTGCTCCACTAGCTGTATTCATAGACAAATGACTTCAGCACCTAAGTCTTTACCACCCTGAGTTCCTCAACTGAGCATGAGGGATAAGAATGCCTTTCCTGCCCAGTTCTTAGTATGAGTTCTCCTATTAGAAAGAGTCAGAATTTTAATAATCAACCTCTAGATCCAGTGTGTTGCAGAAGGCATCAGCTAACATAGACCCTAAATTCAACCCAATTTCCTCACTCCCTGCAGTCACATCCCTGTGGTGACGACAGAGAAGATGTCTGATGACCCACAGGCTCTGTCGTGTTGCTGCTATTGATGACAGTGGCAATAGTAATACTGTTGCTATCTTTACTTTTTTTTTCCAAGTGATATTAACACTTACTGAAAACTTCCTCTGGACCAGACATCATGCTAGGCACTCTGTAAGCTTCTTTGCATTTTCTTAAAGAAAAGAACTGAAGGGTGACATAAAAACAGTATTGTGCCTACAGCACATTGTAACTAGTATGGGGAATAAATAGGACATAAAAGAAAAAAAATTAAGTATACAGCATGAAGAGGTTTTATATATGTATATACTTATATGGGGAGAAGGCAATGGCACCCCACTCTAGTACTCTTGCCTGGAAAATCCCATGGATGGAGAAGCCTGGTAGGCTGCAGTCCATGCTAAGGGTCGGACACGACTGAGCGACTTCCCTTTCACTTTTTACTTTCATGCATTGGAGAAGGAAATGGCAACCCCCTCCAGTGTTTTTGCCTGGAGAATCCCAGGGACGGGGGTGCCTGGTGGGCTGCCGTCTGTGGGGTCGCACAGAGTCGGACACGACTGAAGTGACTTAGCATACTTGTATGGGGGCTTCCCAGGTGGTCCAGTGGTAAAGAGTCTGCCTGCCAATGCAGGAGATGCAGGAGACATGGGTTCAGTCCCTGAGTTGGGAAGATCCCCTGGAGGAGGAAATGGCAACCTGCTCCAGTATTCTTACCTGAAAACGCCATGGACAGAGGAGCCTGGTTGGCTATAGTCCACGGGGTGGCAAAGAGTGAGACAAGACTGAGTGACTGAGCACACACACAGACACTGTGTAACCGTCCTGACAGTGTGCAGAACACTCTAGAACCCCAGCACTTTCCCCCATACCCCGTCCCAGTCAGCTCCCCCGGAGGTGCTTTTCTGAGCCTCAGTTGGTCATGCCTCTTTCTGAACCAGTGGAACTACACAGCATGTCCTCTTTGCTTCTGGCTTCTTTTGGTCAACATGATGTCTGTGTGATTCGTTCCATGCTGTGCATGTATCGTTGTTGTTCAGACGCTAAGTCATGCCTGACACCCTCTGCTCATGGGATTTTCCAGGCAAGAATACTGGAGAGGATTGCTATTTCCTTCTCCAGGAGATCTCCCCAGCCCAGGGACTGAACTTGCATCTCTTGCTTCCCCTGCATTGGCAGGCAGATTCTTTAGCACTGAGCCATCAGAGAAGTCTGTATCATAGTTCATTCTTCTTTTTAAAAATGTTTTTAAATTATTTTTTATACAATTTTGAAACATTCCTTCCCATTTACAGATATTAAAAAATATTGGCTCTGTTCCTTGTATTGTACAATGCATCCTTGAGCCTGTTGACATCTAATACTTTGTACCGTCTGTATCTGTTGACTTGAAGGAGTTCTTAGAGTGAGGCAAACACTGTCTTAAGTATATCACATGTATTATATGAAGCAGTGTCTTGAGGAAGGGACTGTTCTCTTCCTTTCACAGGTAAGGCTCAGAGAAGTCAAGTAACTTGCCTGGAGTCACAGAGCTATGACTTAGTGGAAAATCAGTTCTGGTTCCACAGCTGGAACTTGCTAGCAAGAGTAAGAGCTTGAGCTACTTTCAGAATTAGATTCAGTCAGATTTGTTCCCTATTTGAAGTGGAGGTCATGTGATTATTTCCTGGTTATTTGCAAAAGGGTCTCTATGGGAACTCACACTTCATCGGAATATTCCATCAGGATATTTTCTCTCCCTTGCTTTCTCATCAGGGCTTCTCATGTGTGTGTGTATGTATAGATTTGACTGACTTCCCTGCCTGTGGCTGCATCTTTTCAGGAACCAGACCTGTTCCTTCCTTGGGCCTCTGTGGGAGGCTGCTTTCTTGGGCCTTGCCCGAAGGATTAAGCTGCCTAACAACATCTTCCTCCTCCTTCCGGTATGTGATCTTTGATGAAAGAGTCAGGAGCAGTCCTATCTGACTGGGTACTTTCCCATTCTTGGCTGGTGGGGGTTTCTAAGGAAACGCAGCTGCAGTGGATGTTTCTCTCTGCCTGATGTAGCCTGAGTGGCTGTCCTCTCACCCCCAAGCCTCACCTCATCCCCCTGGTGGTGGATAGCCATGGTCTGGGGTAAGCTTAGGGGTGGGATTGCCTTTGGTGGAGCACAGGGGACCATCCGAGATGTGAAATGAGAGTCGTGGCTCTGGACAGCACACACCTTACCCCTGGACTCACAGGGGTTGCTTATAAACTCATTAGACTTTAAATTCATCCTCTGAATTCATATCTCCGCTCTGTACAGCTTTCCTTCTGAACACAGTATTCATGCCTTTTCCCCCTGGGCTCTGAACTAATCCATTACATTTGGTTAAGACAGAGACAATAGGTAAATGCCCCCTTGCAGGCTGGAGAATTAAATAGATAATCTGAGCTCTGTTTGGGTCTGTGGCTCAATGAGTGGGGTAATGGGTAAGAGGCTTTGGCTCTCCTTTCTCCATGCAAATGAAGAGAATAAGTAAAGGCAAAAAGAGATGATGGTGGAACCTTTTTGAACGCTAGCATTAAAGTCACTAGGGCAAGTTGAATACGGCTTTTCATTTAACCCCCTGTGGGCCGTTGCCTTTTAGCAACTTCTCATCAAAATATCAGCATCTTGCACTGATCACACAATCAATCGATTCCTTACCCAGTGTAAATTCCATGTACAATAAATTGCACCTTATTCATCACTGAATCCCTAGTGCCTACAAGTGTTAGCTCAGAATAGGCATTTAATAAATATTTCTCAAATGTTTGCTGAGTTGTTAATTAGCAGTATAAAAGTTACTTGAGTGGGGAGCTATTGTATTGCAATAGGTAAAAAGATGATGCAAACCATTAACCCTGCTGATTTTTAAGGCCCTGCCAGATTTGGTTCTGGATTCTGGCAACTCAGAGTTCATGCGTCCAGAAAATTGAGTTCTGGGTCTATTGCCTGCCTCCCTACCCAGGCCATTCTTTGAACCTCCTCCTCACCTCCGCCACCCCACCAATTGCAACTAACTGTCTTTTTTTTTTTTTTTTTTTCCTAAACAAAGCACTCAGATGAGAGGCCTGATGGTACCTGCTCCTGTGCCTCTTGGGGCCAGGTACCCAAATCCAGTGGCTCAAACCCAGTGAACCTGGAGAGGAGGAAGCCACAGATTTTCACAAAGAAGACTGGACCCACTGTCAATTGCCATTTCCTCGTGCTGGCCTCAGCATGGCCTCTGAGAGTACAATGTACACAAAATTATAATGTTATCACACAGGCTGGCACCCACAGTGAAGACAGCCACTTAGGAAGGTGCGCACCAGGGGCAGGAAGGGACAAAGGCCATTCTGAGGCTAAAGTCACGTGTATTTGTATTTTTAGCAGAGGGGGGCTGAAATACAATTTCAGTGAAGATTGCATTATGGATTATTGCTTAAGAAAGCTTTGCCAAGGGACTGGGGAGAATCTTTCTTTTCCAAAAGGGACTTTTTTTTCCTCCACAGGGGTTGAGGGAAATGGGAGGAAAGAGAAGGCGGCTGCTCGTATTTTCTGAAACTGACTTGAGATGCAGTAGTGATAATGTATGACAGTTTTCCTAAGCCAATGTGAGCCTGCACATTTGTCTGTGTGTCCATACGTATTTTATTTGAACAACTCAGATCTCATTTGGTAGGCAGAGCAGATGCTGTTACTCCCATTTTACACAGTGGAGACTGAAACTCAAAGAAGATAAATGACTGGGCTCACATCATTAGCTAGTACCATTATAAAGTCCAAATTTCTTCACATAGCTTACAAATCCCTTGTTGTTCTGGTTCCTACTTCTCGCTTCAGTCTCTTCTTGCAACATTATTTTGTTCTCAGTCTAAACTCCTTCCTCAGTCAACTTGCAGACTCTTAAGGTATCACCTTCTTTTTCTCCTCTATACTTTAGACATCCTGTTCCTCTCCTGTCCAGCCTACCCTCACCATTTATCTCTTCCCTCTCCTGCAGGTCTCACCTCATACAGAAGAGGTTCCCTGACTTCTCACCACTGGTTCTCTGCCATGTCATTATGATCCCATGCTCTCTGAGCACCTTTGTGAACTCTTTTGTTCTTTCTTACTATAGCATGTTTCTTTGGTGGAAAACTAATATCCTGAATGGTTCCATTAGTTCTGCAAGCCAGTGGGCGTAGAATGCATGGACGGAGAAAGTAAGGCGTTTAGCATACCATAAGAACCTAACTGAAGCCTGCCCAGGCTGGAAGGGCTAAGAGACACAACAATATCACCATCTCAAATAAATATACAAACCTCTTTCCTGTCACCTGTGCAGGCTCTATCTAATTCCACTATTCTACTAAAGATGCTACTTCACTTCGTTTCACTTGAGCCTCAGTCTTCTCATCCAGAGATGGGGAAGAGGGTGCAGATAAAGCAAGATAACAGTGGTGAAGTATATTGTAAGGGATAACTGAACTGAACTAGGAGATCAGTCCTGGGTGTTCATTGGAAGGACTGATGTTGAAGCTGAAACTCCAGTACTTGGCCACCTGATGTGGAAAACTGACTCATTGGAAAAGACCCTGATGCTGGGAGGGATTGGGGGCAGAAGGAGAAGGGGATGACAGAGGATGAGATGGCTGGATGGCATCACCAACTCGATGGACATGAGTCTGAGTGAACTCCGGGAGTTGGTGATGGACAGGGAGGCCTGATGTGCTGCAGTCCCTAGGGTCACAAAGAGTCAGACATGACTAACTGAACTGAACTGAAGGGATAACTAGCACTAAATACATCTTCATTAAAATATAGGCAGAAATCTCCAAGATACTATTGATGAGTGAAAGTCATGTGTCTCATCTATAAAAAGTAATGATGAAACAAAAAGGAGCCTAGCACTTTTGACAAATTCTATTATCTAAATGTCAGGACATACTCCAGTCCTCATAAGGTAACAGACAAACAGAAAACAAAATGTCAAGTTCTGAGACAAAAGAATATTCACCATCATGAGGCACCGTTTTCATGCCTAAGTTGAAGACTTTCAAAACCCACCAGGAGTATTGGTTTGGAAGAAGTCCTGCTGGGAATGTCTCATCCTGAAGTCATTCACTGAATAAATGCTTGCTGAATTCCAGTCTGTGCTGAGCACCTTCACTTTATTTGGCTTTGCCATAAGCACTCATGGCTGCTGACTCTAGCACCCAGATGCCGCTCTGTATCTGCCATCACGGCTTTGTTTGTTTCGAGAACTTGGCCGGAAATGTTGGTGCCTGCTCTTAACTTACTGGCAGTCAGCTACAAACCCGTCCTTCTGTACTCGGCTTTGTGCCCCTAGGGCTGAGTCTTCTTTGCCCACTGGCCCCCTTTTAAACTCTGTCAATAGGGGATGCTAGAGGGAGTCACCACAGCTGAATGGGGGGTACTAGAACTTGCTCCTTCTTATTTGCTCCCTGCACTTTGCAGGGTTAACCTAGAATAAGTGACTCACCTTTGGCACTATTGACATTTGGACTTGGTAATTCTTTGTCAAGGGAAGAGGTGTTTCATGCATTGTAGGATGTTTAGCAGTGTTCCTATCCTCTATATACTAAATTCCAGTGGCAACCCCCCAATTGTGACAATTTAGAGTGTCTTTGGATATTGCCAGATGTCCCCTAGAGCACAAAACTGACTCTGGTTTAGAACCACTGACCTAGAGTCTAGGTACTTCACCTCGGCAGCTGTAGTTCCTTCTTGTAGCAACAGCTGCATCCAGGCTGCGCTTCTCCCAACACTTGCAGACCCAGCTTTGTCATAACCCAGAAGATGGCAGCACCAGCTGGCCAGTGCCTGTCCTCAGAGCCCTGGGCCAGCCCATGGAGCCCCTCGCCTGAGATCAGAGTCACCAGCCCCAGCTAAGTAGTGCCTTCCTTGGAAACGAATATTATGGCACCAGGTACCAGTGGGCTTTCCCCTCTAAAATTCTAAGTTTTTCCCTTTGTTTCAGTTGTTTCTTGCGACTGCTTCTTTCATGATGCCTTCAAGTTCCTTTTAATCTCAGTTACTTAGTTAAGAATTTTGCAGCCATGTAATGCCTTTTCTGTTTATTACAGCCTCTGTGCCAAGGTAATAGAGATGATTATTTTCTCAAACTGGACTCACAATGTTCTTTCTCCTTTCCACTCCTTTCTTTTCCCTCCCCCTCCCTTCCTTTTCCTTCTCTTCTTCTCCTTCCTTCTCTTCTTCTTCTCTACTTGCTAAGTTTCTACTCCTTTTTAGAGCTCTGACAACATTACCCGTTTCTGCAGCTTTCCAGGCAGAGTCACTCTCATCCCCCAGCTCTTGGTTCAGTGCATCTTAGCCTATGGTAGATCCTCGTCTGTATACCTCTGTTTCTCTTACTGGATTGTAAACTCCCACAGGCAGGAAGCACAAACCAGTTTCTGTGCTCCTAGCATATGTTCAGGCTTGTTAAAGGAAGGGAGGGAGGAAGGAAAAGATGGAGGGGAGGAGGGAAGAATGAAGGAAGGAACACAGAAAGGAAAGAAGGGATGGAGGAAAGACGACATGGCACAGGACTTTTGCCCGGTGCTGTGTCTTCCCCCGCCTAGCAGTCTCAGTGAGGGTCCAGACGGAATCCCCCACATCCTTTTCAGTGGCTGACCTGTTGCTTTGCAATGACACCATTGCAGCTCCTTCACTGAGCTGGGTTTTTCTGAGCTGGGTTTCTTTTGCTCAGTAGATATCAAATTCCTTGAGGATAGGGTTTGTTGAGCATAAACCTATTCTTCCCAGGTAGTTGTTGAATGAATTCCTGAAGGAAATGAGGGAGGGTTTCAAGGGAAAGCCTTTGAAGGATGGGAGAGATTTTAGGAGTGGAAACTTCATCCTTGGTAGTGCTGATGGGATGGGGATGATGTGAAGAAATGCAGAGAAGCTGTTTAGGGAATCTTGAACTATCCTAGTCTGGTAGACTGTAGAGCATATAGAAAGGAAATTTGGAAGGTGGGGCTGCGGAAGTTAGTAAGATATGGACTTTGGATACCTTGAGAACCAGGGTAAGCAATGCGTGCAGTGTTTGTTGGGTAGATTCAGCGGCTTTGGTGTCAGGGACTGGCATCACAAGATTCTACTTTTGGGGAGAGCTCTCAGTGGCATCCCACTCCAGTACTCTTGCCTGGAAAATCCCATGGACAGAGGAGCCTGGTAGGCTGCAGTCCATGGGGTCGCTGAGAGTCGGACACGACTGAGCGACTTCACTTTCACTTTTCACTTTCATGCATTGGAGAAGGAAATGGCAACCCACTCGTGTTCTTGCCTGGAGAATCCCAGGGACGGGGGAGCCTGGTGGGCTGCTGTCTATGGGGTCTCACAGAGTCGGACACGACTGAAGTGACTTAGCAGCAGCAGCTCAGAGTTCTAGAAGAGACACTGATGGTGGAAGCCATTCAGGAAGAGCTGAGTGCCCTAAAACCCATTAGGAAGGGTTCACAACAGACAGCAGAGCTCCCACAACCACAATCCTGACAGCTCTATTCTGTAGAAAGTGGTTTCTTTTTTGTGGAACCAGGTGAATGAATACTCCATGCTACCGACAATGGAGACCAAAAGGAGGTGAGAAAAGGAAAGAATAGGAATTTATCAATTATCCTGGGTTGAATGGTTCAGCTTCAGGTTTTTGTTTCTTCTTTTGGCCTAATTATCACAGAGATCTTCAGGATTTGATGTATTTTGTAGGATATGAGAGAGAATAACAAAGTGGTATCTTGGCTTTTAAGCAGACTTGTGTGGCTGGGCAGCAGCGGTGTGTGAGATTCAGCTGGCTTCCGCCCCAGGAGGGAGGGCGAGTCCATTATAATTCTTAAAAGAAAGAAAACAACAGCCTGGGTGTGACCTGCATATCATCATGTGCTAAATGCAGATAATGATATCAGCTTTTCTTTATGTTTCAGAGCTTTTAGAAAAATCAAGTAAGATGGAAGATGTGGAAAGAGTTTGTAAACCGTTAACTGCCTACAAAATCTATCCATTCATCCAGTAAACATGTATTGAGATTGTCTGCTATGACACTGGGGGCGGTGGGGCGGGGGGTGGTGGTGGTGGAGGGGCAGGCACAAATAAGACCTGGTCTCTGTCTTTTGAATCTCTGGATAAACCAATGACCTTTGGCAAAGATACTTGCCATGCTGTAGGAGAAGTTCCCATAATTCACAAGGGATTGGTATTAATATTACATTTAAGAAAGTAAGTGAAGTGAAGTCGCTCAATCGTGTCCAACTCTTTGCGACCCCATGGACTGTAGCCTACCAGGCTTCTCCATCCATGGGATTTTCCAGGCAAGAATACTGGAGTGGGTTGCTATTTCCTTCTCCAGGGGATCTTCCCGACGCAGGAATCGAACCTGCTTTGTTGCTAATGGCTGCCAAGTCAATGTTTTAGGTTTTTCTGGAAGAGTACTCAGAGATGCAATACCATTCTGTTAAAGAAACTAGGCTTTGGAGATAAAGGATAAACCTGCAAGTTTACCCTCTGCCATGTGACAACTGTGTGAATTTGGGCAGGTCACTTGTTTCTCACCTATATCATTGACACAACTTCCTATGTAACTCGGAAGGTCGCTGAGATCATCAAATCAGCAGGCAGATGTTAATGTGCTTTTAGAACCGCAGCATGCTTCACATATATTGTGAATCATTTGTTAAGAATAATAGGAGAAATTGGCAATATTGTCTCTCAGGGCTGTTATCATGAATGGAGATTTAGTTAAGGAGAAGAGGATGGAAACTAACAAGAATAACAAGGAAACATCAGACACTGCAATAGGCCTTAACATAACCCTATGCCATAAACCAGAGAAGGCAATGGCACCCCCACTCTAGTACTCTTGCCTGGAAAATCCCATGGATGGAGGAGCCTGGTGGGCTGCAGTCCATGGGGTCGCTAAGAGTCAGACACGACTGAGCGACTTCACTTTCGCTTTTCACTTTCATGCATTGGAGAAGGCAATGGCAACCCACTCCAGTGTTCTTGCCTGGAGAATCCCAGGGACAGGGGAGCCTGGCGGGCTGCCGTCTATGGGGTCGCACAGAGTCGGATACGACTGAAGCGACTTAGCAGCATGCCATAAACATCGTTCTCTCCATTTTACAGATGAGGAGACTGAGAGGCAGAGATTGTCATACATTTCCCATGGTATATGAGTAGTGCTCGTAAGAGCCACGAGCTGCCAAGAGGAAGTCTCATACTTGATGTAGCAAGGGACCACGTCATTTTTCGGACTCCCCTTCCCTTTCGCATTACAGAAGACTTTGGAAAACAGATTCACTGTGACATTTCTCTCTTATGACGCACTGGTGGGCTGGAGCATCTCATTAGGCAAATACCTGCCCAAGAATCAGTACCTCACCTGCATGGACAGGATCCAGGGATAATCATCTCCCTTGAGACTGTGGGGTGAAGTTAGGCCCTCTGTGGGCTTGAGAGAATTTCCCTTCTCATGCGTACCTTCTTAAATGCATCACTGGTTATCTTAGTGTTGACTAAGAATGATGCCTGCCATGTCAGTAAACAAAGAATGTTGCAGCCTGAGGGTGAGCCCTCAGGGAACTCAGGATGGAAACAGAATGCCCATCACCAGGCCAGTCTGATGCTCCCTAACACTGGCCCCACCCCAAATAACTGAGATGTATATCAAAGGTTTCTTTACCAGCTGAGCTAGCAGGGAAGCCCAAGATTGAGAAAGGAGTATGTCAGGGCTGTCTGCTGTCACCCTGTTTGTTTAATCTATACACTGAGTACATCATGAGAAATGCCGGGCTGGATGAGTTACAAGCTGGAATCAAGATAGGCGGGAGAAACATCAACAACCTCAGATATGTGGATGATACCACTCTCATGGCAGAAAGTGAGGAGGGACTAAAGAGCCTCTTGATGAGGGTGAAGGAGAAGAGTCAAAGATCTGGCTTAAATTAAATATTAATAAATATAAGATCATGGCATCTGGCCCCACTACTTCATAGCAAATAGAGGGGGAAAAGGTGGAAGCAGTGACAGATTTCCTCTTCTTGGGCTCTAAAACCCCTGCAGATGGTGACTGCAGCCATGACATCAGAAGATGTTTGCTTCTTGGCAGGAAAGCAATGACAAACTTAGACAGTGTGTTGAAAAGCAGAGACATTACGGACAAAGGTCCATGTAGTCAAGGCTATGGTCTTTCCAGTGGTCATGTACAGTTGTGAGAGCTGGACAGTAAAGAAGGCAGAGCACTGAAGAATTGATGCCTTCGAACTATGGTGCTGGAGAAGACTCTCGAGAGTCGCTTGGACCGCAAGGAGATCAAAGCCGTCAATCTTAAGGGAAATCAACCCTGAATACTCATTGGAAGGACTGATGCTGAAGCTGAAACTCCAGTATTTTGGTCATCTGATGCAAACATTTGGTCATCTGATGTGAACAACTGGGTCACTGGAAAAGTCTCTGATGCTGGGAAAGGTTGCGGACTAGAGAAGAGGGTGTCAGAGGATGAGATGGCTGGATGGCATCACAGATGCAGTGGACATGAACTTGGGCAAACTTCAGAGATGGTGAGGGACAGGGAGGCCTGGTGTGCTGCAATCCATGGCGTTGCAGAGTCGAACATGACTGGTCAACTCAACAACAACATATCAAATGAATAATTTCAGGGATTCCAGACTCTTGCATCTTCCCATATGTAGAAGAGCACTAAATTCTTTATCTTCAGATGTCTGGTTTTGTTTCATTAACAGTAACCTTTTGACACCCTAGTCTTTGTTGCGGACACTCCTGTATATCCTGGCACTCTCCCTGCCTCTTCGGAGCAGTCCCTCAGAGTTATCTTAGATGCTGTGTCTCAGGTTAAAGTCCTCAGGTTAAAGTTTCGCTACCAAATAAAACGTAACTCTTAGCTTTTAGGTTGTGTGTGTGTGTGTGTGTGTTTTCCCAGTCGACAATGGAAATGGGTAGGAAAGCGCTTGATTTTACCCTATGTTCACCTAATGGATCTGACCTCCTTGCCCCTCCCCCAGCCCTTTCACACTTGGAGTCAGTTTTATGCTGGAATCAGCTCTGTTCCTGACCCTAATTCCCCTGCCTTTGTGTGCCATGTTGTCTCTGCCAGGAATGTCGTCCTGCTTCTCACATCCCTGATGAAGACCTGCTTGGTATTCAAACCCAGCTTTTAAGAAGCCCTTTCCCCAGGACAGAGTTGATTGTTTCCTTTTTTTTTCAACTGTTCCTCTGACATACTACCTTTTTACAGTTTATCCAGCTGTATTTAACGATAGGCTGTCTGTCTTCCTGGCTAGAGTGAACTCTCTGGGGAAGGAATTGCAAATTGTTTTCATCTTTGTCCTCAGACTCCAGGACAAGCTTTTGGCTTAGTAGGAGTTCAGGAACCATTGGCTGAAGGAATGCACAGGTGACGGGATGACTGCCTCTGTCTGGCTAGGTGTGGGCAGGGCAACCAATTCTCTGATGACCTTGTGGGAAATTTTATTTTCTTCCATACAAATTATCAAGAGAATTGATACTTTTGGATTGACTTAGAAATGTTTAGCAAAACCTGTGCTCTTCTTATTCAAGAGCCTGTAGTACCTACCCTGGACCCATCAGGTGCAGCAAAGCAGGCCTCCCACCCTAGTTCCCCTTTTTCCTTAACTTTACATATCTTTGAATTTTACCTGAAGGCAAATTCACTGCCTTGGAGACTGTGAGTCTAGGAGGAAATCCCTTTGGGCAACTTGCCACAATTTATCTCTGTTCCTTTTCCTATTCTAGCCTGTCAGGGAGTTATTTTTGGTCAAGTACTGCTCTGAGGGGAGAAGCTTGGCTGTGAATAGAGAATGCAAAAGAGCTCTGAAGGTGCCTTGCTCAGACAAAGGGGACACTTCCTTAACTGACCCATCCTTGACTTTTACCGTGGCTTCTGGGTTTTGTAGGATCATAGTGGCTCTGGCTTCCCTGGTGGCTCAGAGGTTAAAGCGTCTGCCTCCAATGTGGGAGACCCAGGTTCGATCCCTGGGTTGGGAAGATCCCCTGGAGAAGGAAATGGCAATCCACTCCAGTATTCTTGCCTGGAGAATCCCATGGATGGAGAAGTCCATGGGGTCGCAAAGAGTCGGACACGACTGAGCGACTTCACCTTAGCGGCTCTGAATATAAGATCTGGGCCCTTAGAAGTATGGGGGATTGTTGTTCAGTCGCTGTCGTGTTCTATTCTTCATGATCCCACGGACTGCTGCACACCAGGCCTCCCGGTCTGGGTGTTAGGAACTGAATGTTTGTGTCCCCCATCCGAATTCATATGTTGAAGTCCTAACCTCCTTGCCCCCCAGGGTGATGATATTAGGTGGGGCCTTTGGGAGTCATCTAAGTCAAGATGGTCCCAGCCTCATGAATAGGATAAGTGCCCTTAGAAAAGAGGCTTTGGAGAGCCCTCTAGGCACTTCCACCAGGTGAGGACACACCAGAAGTCTGGGACCCTAAAGAGGGCCCTTACCCAGCCAGGCGTACACCCTGATCATGGAGGTCTAGCCTCCAGTATTGTGAGAAAGAAATGTGTGGTTTATAAGCTATCAGGTATTTGGTTATCACAGTCCAAAAGAACTAAGACAGGGATCATAGTAGAAAATCCACAGGCCTTGGAGCCAGGCATATCCGAGTTGGAATCTTGGCTCTGTAATTTACCAGCTATTAGGCATGGGGAAATGTATTAGCCTCTCTGAAGTTCTCTTCCTTTATCTGTAAAACAGAGACACAACCACTTATTTTGCAGAGAGAACTAAGATTTAGAGATGATGCATTTTAAAATGTCTGATCTATAGAAAACCTTCAATGAATAGAAGGTATTTGATCATGGGCTCTCTCCCTTAATTTTTGAATAATTGTAAAAATTTTCCCTGAAGCATATTTAATCTTCCTTTCTGGCTGAAAGCACCATCAGTGAGTAGTTGTCTTAGAACCACTATAAAAGGAATTGTCCCTATTTTTGTTATCCTTCACATTATCTACTTTAATTTCAAAATCAAAGTGTGGCATTTTAAGAGTAAATCCATATTTATCAGTAAAAGCTGAAAAACTAATAGTGGAGGTGGGGTCGGGAAGGGAGCGGAGAAGTAGGGTTTGTGAAAACTCTTTGGTGCAAATAACCTCCTACCTGTAGCAGAATATGTGTGCAGACATGCAGCTGTTAGCTGCAACACAATGTTGTCAGCCTAAGGTTCCACAAGTGCTGTTTTGCCCTGGGGAACTGTTCGAGCTATGTTAGGTTGATGGTTCAGGGTCCAAGTATGACTCTTATAAAATTTGGGATCCGAAGCCCTGTATGAACCCAGTTTAGTATTCAGGAAATGTATCCATAGCAGCTACTGTCAGGGTAACTATCACCAAGGGTAGACAGTTGGTGGCTTTCTTCCTGCTGTGTGTCTCTTCCAAACAGTCTTAAAACTAGCACCTGCCCCCATCACCACCCATTTGTAAGACAGAGGGAAGAAAGTCCATCTGCATAAATGGCAGTCCTCAGGTCCCCTCACTATAATTTTGTAATAATGAAGACCAAAGTTCCTATTTGTGGAAGGGACATTTGAATCATTTGAATGACAAGAAGTAGCCATGTGCAGAAGTGAGGTGGGGTGGCATTCCTGGCACCATGAGTCAAGGCAGCCTGTGGTCCCTTTGATGATCTGAAGGAACGTTTGGGTTTATGTGTCAAGCACAAGGGAGAAAAGCGCACGTGTACCAAGTCACTTCAGTCGTGTCCAACTCTTTGCGATGTCATGGACTGTAGCCCTCCAGGCTCCTCTGTCCATGGAATTCTCCAGGCAAGAATATTGGAGTGGCTTGCCATGCCCTTCTCCAGGGGATCCTTCCAACCCAGGGATCGAACCTGGGTCTCCCGCATTGCAGGCAGATTCTTTACCATCTGAGCCACCAGGCAAGCCCCAACCAGACAGGGAAGCCCCAACCAGACAGGCAAGCCCCAACCAGACAGGCAAGCGGAGGTCAAATCATGAAGGACCTTGAAGAACATGATAAAGAGTTCAGAACTGATTCTAAGAGAGAACTGATTCTAAGAAGTCCTTGGAAGGTTTAAGCAGGAAAATGGTACCATTTGATGTAGTTTGAAAAGATCACTCTGGCTGCCATGAATAGAGCACGGTCGGTCCTTGCTATCCTCAGCAAGTTGGCTCAAGGACCCTTGCAGGTACCAAAGTCCTCAGATGCTCAAGTTCCTTATATAAAATGGAATAGTATTTGAATCTGACCTCTGCACATCCTTCTGTATACTTGAAATCATCTCTAGATTACTTAATACACCTAATACAATGCTAGTTTTTCAGTCACTAAGCCATGTCCAACTCCTTGAGACCCCATGGACTGCAGGATGCCAGGCTTCCCTGTCCTTCCGTATCTCCCGAAGTTTGCTGAAGTTCAGGTCCACTGAGTTGCTATCTAACCATCTCATCCTCTGCTACCCTCTTCTCCTCTTGCCCCCTCTCTTTCCTAGCATCAAGTCTTTTCCAATGAGTTGGCTCTGTATCAGGTAGCCAAAGTATTGGAGCTTCACCTTTAGCTGAATACAATGCTAACACTATGTAAAAATTGTAAATGCAACGTAAATGCTATGTAAATAGTTGCTGGTATGCAGCAAATTCAAGTTTTGCTTTTTGGAACTTTCTGGATTTTTTTCAAATATTTTTGATCCGTGATTGGTTGAATATGCAGATGTGGAATCTGACCGTACTCTCTAGCAGTGAATGGGAAAAGGAAACCAAATAGGAAATGGGCAGTAGTCCTGGCAATAGGTATTTTTCAACTGGACTAAGGTGTGTGTGGCTAATGATGAGCGTGATAGGGTGGTTTCAGATGAGGTGAGACTGCACGGTATGAGACTCACCCATAGCGGCAAGGCCATTTCATTGAGTGGATGGCTGTATGCTACTACCTTCCCTGGCTTCCTGAATGTTGAACACTCCTTGTCACTGTAAGTGAAAGTAACAGTGACATTCTTCATCACACTAGATTTTGCTTCTTGTCTCCAGGTTATAGTGGTTCTTAGTGAAAGATCAATGTGCTTCAGAGTGAGATAGATCTGGATTGGAATCCTTGCTGCAACACTTAATAGGTGGTTGACTTACTAGGTGGGTAACTTTTAGTTTTATTTTTCTTTTTTAAATTTATTTTTTTTAGTTGAAGGATAATTGCTTTACAGGGTTTTGTTGTTTTCTGTCAAACCTCAACATGAATCGGCTGTAGGTATGCTGTGTCCCCTCCCTCTTGAACCTCCTTCCCATCTCCCTCCCCATCCCACCCCTCTAGGTTGATACAGAGCCCCTGTTTGTGTTCCCTGAGACATACAGCAAATTCCCATTGGCTATCTATTTTATATACAGTAACGTGAGTTTCCATGTTGCTCTCTCCATGCATCTCACCCTCTCCTCGGTGGGTAGCTTTTAAGTTAGTATCTCCAATCCTTAGTTCCTTGGCTGCAAAAAGAGGCTAATAATAATGCTTCTTGCAGTCTCATGCTGAAGCCTCAAATGAGATATTAATAGTATCTGTGACAATGTTTAGCACACAGTAGATTTTCAATGCAAGTTATTTGGCTTAGACTCTAAATCGTTTCCTTCAACTCTTTGCATTCCTGGGCAGGGATGGGAGGCCAGACATGTCTGCCCAAACTCCATCCCTGATGTCAGTGAAGCACACATCATCAGGAAAGAACACTGCATCAAAAGGCAGGAGGTAGCCTTGATTTTCTATTTCCCCTACTGAGTGACATTGGATAAGCTGCGCTCCCTCCCTGGGTTGTAATCCCTCATTTATAAAATGAGGAAACTGGGCTGGATAATCTAATTATAGCAGATAGGGACTTGATTTCATTCAATGCCAATATTAAACTTTAATAGCAGCAACCATCAGTTATGGAACACACAATGGGGCCAGACAATGTGTTATATGTCATATATATGTTGTATGTTAGCACAGAATGGTCCTGTGAAGGAGGTACTTTTACTGTTCCCATTTTACAGATGGGAAACTGAGGCAGAGAAGTGGGAGCATCTCTAATAATAGCAGCCAGATTCTCTGCAGTTCTATGCACCAAAACCCTTTGGGAGTTTCACAAGTGCCAGGCACTAAGCAAGATGCTGCAGCTGTAAGCCGAGACCTTGCCCTCCAAAAGCCTTCAGTCTGGAAGTCATGGAAGCCGAGAACAAGTCTTGCATAGTCCCACAGGAAGAGAAGCCACTGTGAAGGGAAGGCAGTGGCATTCCTTGGCACGTGAATCTAGTTTGGGCTGGTTCTGTCCTGCAGTACAATGTGGCCTTTCTGAACTGAGCAAGTACAAAAGATTTCCATCTCCTGTCTGCATTCTACTGCTCCTCGCTGAGTGCCCACCCCCTCACTGACACTTGCTTTGTTTCTGTTTATGTTCTTTTTCCAGTAGCTCTTGTTTCTCATTCTTCACAATGTTTCATTTTTTCTGTGTGTTAATTATAGAAGGAAAGTTCAACTGGACACAAGGTCTGTCTGCAGAGGAGACAGGCTGGAATAGCCACAGGGGCCTTTGTCTTGCTTGGGCCTATGCGTGAACACTGTGTGAAGAGATCACAGGGGCTATCTTAAAACTGAGAACTGGGGACACTTAGGTCCTCGTTCAAACTCTGCTGCTTACTGCTGGGTGACTCTGGGCTTATCGCACAATCTACCTGAGTCCAAATTTCTTTCCTCTAAGATGCTGCTAGATAGATATGAGATACCAATGGATAGTATCTAGACATTAGTATAATACTAGTATAAGATGCTAGGAGATAGTAGCAGATTCTAGTAGAATCAGAAGGCTTGGGTTACATCTTAGCTTTATCACTTACTAGCTGTGTGATCTAGTCACAACTTTAGTTTCTGTTTGTGTAAAACGAGGACACATGAGAAAACTGTTATGAACACGAAGTTACATAATCCACGTGAGGTTCTTGGCGCAATGCCTGGTGTGTCGTAAGCTCTATATAAATCTTAGCTATTAGTACTGACCATGCTGGTTAACTGACTTAATGGATATAAGAGTGTTTCATAAATTGCAAAGCTCTGTACAAATGTTAGTTATTATTTTGGTGATGATTGTTAGTTAGAAATAAGAGAGAAAGGACTTTTGATAATCTTTACTTACCAAGTCAGTTTTTTTTTAAAATTTGGGTTTTATATTTATCTCCTTCAATAACATGCTATTAATATTATATGAACTCTTTCTAGGGCATTATTGTTCCAGAAATCTGGGGCATCAAAGGCCATCCTGTGCCTTTATAGACACAGAAATGGGAAATCAGCCAAAAGGCTGTGTAATTTCATTTTACCCTTTGCTTCTCTCATTGAACTTGGTAGTTCAAGTCTAAATGAACTGAGCTTTGAATTCTTGCATCAGTAGCTCTAGCCAGTGTGATTAAAATGCACTGACCCTCCTTAAAGAAATAAAATGCAACTAAACGGAAGGAAGGAATTCATGAGAAAAAAACAGTTACAAATACTCTGGTGAGACATCATTCTATTTGTGTCGTTAAAATCTGTTTGTGTGAAAAAAAAAAACATATGTAAGATCTGTTGGGGTAGAAAGGATCTGAGTCTTAGGACTGTTTGTTATCTTTTGTTTTGGAGCTGGGAGTCTTTCTTGAGAAAGGTAAGTAAAGTGAAACCCTTTACGATGATGATACTGGAGGAAAATAATAGCTTAGAGGACAGCTGTGTTATTTCAGGCTCTTATTCCAGGTAGTTTTTGTGTACCAGGGAACAGGATTTTGACCTGCTCTATATTGAATCCATACAATAATAAGCACTGTTATCACCTGCCTTCTCTGCCAGGGCTCCCAAACACTGTAGGCGCCACCTTCTCAGACTGTGAAACAGCTTCAGTGCAAACAGAGGTTTCCGGACTCTCCAACCAAATACCATCGTTAATGGTGAAGAACTCCTGACAATAAACATTCCAGGGATGTCTCAGACACAAAGCAGCTATCAACTGATTTGGAATGAACGCCCGCTGTTATCTGAAATGATCTTTTAAAACATTTATGTTGGTCTAAGTGGGGTGGAGAGCTGGGGCAGTTGCATGTATGTGGCTCATCTCTGTTCTTGAATGAGTGCTCCTTCACGTCTTCTTTTCCATAATGGATTATAATTAGCAGTACAGTAGGGGCTGTATCATTAAACAGTTCCATTCAACAAAACATTTATTGAGCGCCTACTCCTACTGTGTGTGTATATGTGTGTTGGGGGGGAAACACTCTACCAGGTGCCACTATTAAAGCAGTGGTCCTCAAACTTCAGCATGCTTTAGAATCTCCTGGGAGCTTTGTTAAAGCTCAGATTGCTGGCCTCACCTCCAGAGTTTCTGACTCGATAGCTGGTTGCAGGTTATTGGAGAAAGGAGAAGGGCAAGAATTTGCATTTCCAGCAAGTTCCTAAATGATGCTGATGCTGCAGATCCAAGGACCACTTTGAGAACCACTGTCTTAAGGAACTTATTGCACTTCTTCTGGTGAGAAGTGCAGATGGTGGATTCATATAAGAATCAGACTGTGAGAGGTTAAGACAGAGGCATAAAGAAAAGGCAGAGAGAAAAGAGCAATTTCTGTGCTGTGGGACAATCAGGGAAGGTGGCAAGAGGCAGCAGTCTAAGAAGGAACTAGGCAGGTGTGAAAAGGTGCAGAAGAGATTTTCTCTGAAATATAGTAGGTTAAGGGTTCAGAAAAGATGCTATAAGGTTATCTGCTCTTTCTTTCCTTCCTTGACTCAGGGGAACATAAAGGTGCAAAGGGTTAGATTCAAAGAAATCTCTCCCCTTGTATTTAAAAGCTCCAATTTCTGCCCTCATGTGGGCTAGGAATGAGACTGCAGTTTTAATGACAGTTCCCATCTCCCTTAGATCAATGATGAAGAAACTCTATTTCCTGCAGAAACAAAAACACCATCACTCAGTCCCCCAGGGAATGTCAACAGAATTAAAAATGGAATTAACAGTTCATCTGGAAACCATCTTTTTAAAAATCATATGCTTAGCTCACTGTTCCATGAAAACTGTTTCTGAAACACTAGCTTAATGTTCCTGGCATTGTACTCCTGTTTCATCCTCATATGAGTGAGAGACAAAGGGCAGCTGAGTGGCAGGGGGATAAATGAGATATGCCTGGAGCGTGGCAGGAGAGATGAGGAAGGTGAGAGCATGATCCTTGCCTGACTATGGATGAGCGCACTGTGCAAAGGGGGTGTCCATGGGCACCTCAACCAGAGAGGAAGCCTATAGAAGAGGCTTCTGAAGGACGGCAATGGTGTTGGCTTGCACAAGCTGTGTAAGGTTTAGACAGAGGGAAGAGCATGAACAAAGGGAAGCGGTTTCACCTGGATCCTTGTACCTTCCTATTTTCATGCTTTTAAGGATTTTCCCCATCCTTTTCACTATGTGATGTTGCTCAAGATGATGGAGGGAGACAAACGCTACAAACACCAGTTCGTTGTACACACGTTGACATCAGATCACAGTACTTCCTCTAGCAAGCTCTGTTGAATAAGACACTTCTCTTTGATGTCAATGCTGAAGATACAGTTGTGACACCTGATTGCACTGCAGAACTCCTGGAAACACTGGAGAGTGTGGTCTCCTATTCTGTCAACATGTGGCATCTGGACCAGATAATGGGAATTTGCCTTAATAGAGAAAAGACTTGTGAAGTTAGAGGGATGAGGCTGCCCATTGTTAAAGGCTTAAAAAGGGACATTAAATTTGTGGATTTGTTATAAAGAGTGATGGTGGTGAGAGGGCCTATCTTCCAAATGCCAAAAATATGCCATTACACAAGGGTCCCTATTTAGGGGAACCCAGACACCCAATGATCCTTGAGGAACAGGAAGATATTAAAAAGAACTCCATTATAAGAATTCAGTTCAGTTCAGTCACTCAGTCGTGTCCGACTCTTTGCAACCCCATGAATCGCAGCACGCCAGGCCTCCCTGTCCATCACCTACTCCTGGAGTTCACTCAGACTCACGTCCATCGAGTCAGTGATGCCATCCAGCCATCTCATCCTCTATCATCCCCTTCTCCTCCTGTCCCCAATCCCTCCCAGCATCAGAGTCTTTTCCAATGAGTCAACTCTTCGCATGAGGTGGCCAAAGTGAATTAGAAGACCTTATTTAAAGATATAGTTTCCATTTATTGAGCATATATTTTACACTGATCACTTTATATATTAGCTCATTTAATTCCTGTAACAGCCCTATAAATTGGTGATATCATCATTTTATAGGTGTGCTTGAATACAATTGAATCATTTGTCCAAGGTCACATGTCTAGTAAGTGGTTTCAGTTCAGTTCAGTCACTCAGTCATGTCTGACTCTTTGCGTCCTCATGGACTGCACCATGCCAGGCTTCCCTGTCCATCACCAACTCCTGGAGCTTGCACAAACTCGTGTTGCCAATGCCAACCATTTCAACCTCTGTCGTCCCCCTCTCCTCTTGCCTTCAATCTTTCCCAGCATCAGGGTCTTTTCCAATGGTCTGGTCAGGATAAAATCAAATTAAGCCTAATAGCAAAACTTAGGCTTTTCACAGGCTTATATTGTACACTTAATACAGTGTTTAGTACATGTCATGAATGATAGCACAAATAACATTTGTTACATTTTTTAATTTCGTTGACAACATGTGGAGACATGATGAAATCATGGTTTGGCAGAAGAATCTCAAGATGATGTGCAGAGTGGATGAATGGAGAGGCTTCCATGTTTTGGCCTTTCTCCCCAGGAAATAGAATGAAGTGGAGGCTGCCAGATATGCAGTTCTGGTTGTCACTGAGGTCTCACTAGGGGGAAAGCCAAAAATTACACACACTGTTGGTAGAGCTCAAAGGAAAGGAAATATTTTCTTTTTTTTTTTAACTTTTTAAAATTAATTAATTTATTTATTTATTTATTTTTGGAAATATTTTCTTAATAGAGAAGTTCTTACACAAGCACAAATAACCATCCCTTTATCTACCCATCCACCCATCCATCCATCCATACACCCAGTCACTTATCCATCCATCTACCTAGCCAGCCAGACAGCCATCTAGCTAGCCATCCATCTAGCCAGTCATTCATCCATTCGCTTATCTACCTATTCAACCTGTTTAGCATCTTTGTATTCTTCTCTTCCTTTTTCTTTCTTGTCATCGCCACTATGCTTACATTTTTATTCCTTCTTTTCTAGAGAAGTCTCTTAAACATTGTCCTCTTAAAGGATCTTCTTCCTTCATGCTTTCACAACCTCTAGATCAATATCTTAAAAGCATGGATTTTATTGTATCACCTTCTTGCTCAAAAGCCTTTGGTTCAGTTCAGTTCAGTTGCTCAGTTGTGTCCGACTCTTTGCAACCCCATGAATCGTAGCACGCCAGGCCTCCCTGTCCATCACCATCTCCCGGAGTTCACTCAGACTCACGTCCATTGAGTCAGTGATGCCATCCAGCCATCTCATACTCTGTCATCCCCTTCTTCTCCTGCACCCAATCATTCCCAGCATCAGAGTCTTTTCCAATGAGTCAACTCTTTGCATGAGGTGGCCAAAGTACTGGAGTTTCAGCTTCAGCATCATTCCTTCCAATGAACACCCAGGGCTGATCTCCTTCAGAATGGACTGGTTGGATCTCCTTGCATTCCAAGGGACTCTCAAGAGTCTTCTCCAACACTACAGTTCAAAAGCATCAATTCTTCAGCACTCAGCTTTCTTCACAGTCCAACTCTCGCATCCATACATGACCACTGGAAAAACCATAGCCTTGACTAGATGGACCTTTGTTGGCAAAGTGATGAGATGTCTCTGCTTTTCAATATGCTATCTAGGTTGGTCGTAACTCTTCTTCCAAGGAGAAAGCGTCTTTTCATGGCTGCAGTCACCATCTGCAGTGATTTTGGAGCCCAAAAAGATAAAGTCTGACACTGTTTCCACTGTTTCTCCATCTATTTCCCATGAAGTGATGGGACCGGATGCCATGATCTTCGTTTTCTGAATGTTGAGCTTTAAGCCAACTTTTTCACTCTCCTCTTTCACTTTCATCAAGAGGCTTTTTAGTTCCTCTTCACTTTCTGCCATACAGGTGGTGTCATCTGCATATCTGAGGTGATTGATATTTCTCCCGGCATTCTTGATTCCAGCTTGTGCTTCTTCCAGCCCAGCGTTTCTCATGATGTATTCTGCATAGAAGTTAAATAAGCAGGGTGACAATATACAGCCTTGACATACTCCTTTTCCTGTTTGGAACCAGTCTGTTGTTCCATGTCCAGTTCTAACTGTTGCTTCCTGACCTGCGTATAGGTTTCTCAAGAGGCAGGTCAAGTGGTCTGGTATTCCCATCTCTTTCAGAATTTTCCACAGTTTATTGTGATCCACACAGTCAAAGGCTTTGGCATAGTCAATAAAGCAGAAATAGATGTTTTTCTGGAACTTTCTTGCTTTTCGATGATCCAGCGGATGCTGGCAATTTGATCTCTGGTTCCTCTGCCCTTTCTAAAACCAGCTTGAACCTCTGAAAGTTCATGGTTCATGTATTGCTGAAGCCTGGCTTGGAGAGTTTTGAGCATTACTTTACTAGCCTTCAGTGGCTCCTTATTTTTCGAAGGATTAAGATCAAGTACAACAGGACCCCACCTACATCTTCCCAACTCATGGTCTGTCACCACAGCCCACCTGGTTTTCCCTGAACTCAGCTCCCTTGTTCCTATCCCTTTGCTTAAGCTGTTTCCCTTCCTGGAGCCACCCTTTTTGGCCCTGTCCAGAATACTACCTTTTGTTTTCCGATTAGAATTCTATTCTGTGAGTCTTTCTCTGAACCCCATAGCAAGGAGTTATTCCTTCCCCCTTTGAAGCACAAGCTTTTTGGAGATAGCTTAGTTTAGGATAAACTTTGAAGTCCAAGAATCCTGGGTTAAAATATTGGCTCTTTTACTTACTATCTATTTGATTATGGGAAAGGTACAGACTTCTCTGAGTTCAGTTTCTGCACCTATAATATGAAAGTGGAGGAAATATTAATATCAACCTTATAAACTTATTGTGAGCATTAAATGAAAAGCATATGAAAGGCATCATTGGTACTCAACACGTATTTGTGAATGGATAAATATAATCAGTCAAAAATTATGCCAATATTCACTATTTTTAATGAAATTATAACATTGTTTTTATGAGGAAATATTTTTTCAGGCCAAGTCTAGGCTAGAGCTACAGGTCTTGATTCAATTTCCAAATGTCAAACCATCACATTCCCATAATCCTGGCTCAGATGCATGCATGTGCCCTCTGCTGAAGCTCCAGAGGCATCCAGGCTGAAATATGATAGCAGGTCCAAGCCCTGGAGAACTTTCCTCTCACCTCATACATTCTTTATTTGTGACACTTTGATATGTAGCTTTCTATCATGGAGTAGAACTTCGGTCCAGATTCACTGTTATAGTAAAACATGTTACTGGAACAGGCAGGAAGCCTGGAGTTCTTTGGGGTCTGGTTTGGGACCTGGTTTAGAATAGGTTCTTGCCCAATGTTGGCTAGAAGGAAGGATGGCTTGATGGGTAGATGGGTGGGAGCTGGATGGATGCAGGGTGGATAGATAGAGGACAGGTGGACGAATATATATATATATATATATATATATATATATATATATATAATGGAAGGATGGATGGTTGGATGGGTAGAGGTTGGATGGAGGGTAGATGGATAGAAGTTGTAGAGATGCATGGGTGGATAGAGTACAGAGGGCTGGATGACCTTACTATATGACCCCAGGCAAGTTATTTAAGGTGTCTGAGAATTCTTTTTCTTATCTGCAAAACAATGGACTTAAGATGATCTATATGATAATTGTAAAATCATATTCTGAAATTGTGGCTCTGGGAAGTAGAACATAAATCAATATTTATAGTTTTTAACTGATCTTAAAAAACAGATATTGATATACAAGCATGTAGTTTTATTGTTTTCTCAGAAATCAAAGCAGACAAAAACACGTAGTTCCTGATTCTTCGTTCTGTGTACCTCCCACCATTCTGTCCATTTTTTCCTGTGTTATCTCTCCAAACCCTCATTGCCTCCTGAGGGTCACAATTCTTTATCCCATCCATAACTAGTAAGAAAGTGCATTTTAGTGGAAATAACTCAGACTTTAGAATCAGACAGATATTAGAATCAAAATCTGGATTCCCTATATATTTGTGATATTTGGCAAGTTAGTTACTTCTTAGACCTTTTTACCTGTCAACTGATGTCACTAAATGCCTCACAGTGAGGATTAAAGAGAACAGCTGTGTCAGGAAGGCAATAAGTCTCGATAACTCTGAAAAGTGGAAGTCTCCTCCTTACCCTCTGCTCTGTGCAGAGAAGCTACCAGTTGCCTAGTAGATGTTCAGAAAGCACTTGTTGAATCAAATGGATTTGAATTCCTTCCAGCTTCTGGGTTTTACTTGCTTTGCAGCTAATGCTTTCAATCTATCACCAGTGGAGTAGAAAATGCAAATGTGAAACTTTGCAAATGCCTTCCACACATCATAAATCTGGGGTTTCAAGAGCATGGCTATGAATATTGAGGTCAGCTTCTTTTTTTTTTTTTGCCATGGGTCCAAGATTAATGCAGTCCTGAGTGTTAGGAGGCCATCAGACACTTGACCTTTGTGTCCATTTGAGTGGTGGGTGTGGCGTATAGGGGAACGTATGAAAACACTGAGGTAGCACAGAAAAAGACCCCAGCCTCAGAATAAGTGGTGTTATCTAAGTCACTTCTGAAGTGCTAGGAGGTAAAATGGGCAGCCAGTGGTGAGGGCATCTCCCCACCAGAGTCTTCTCGAATAGGTTGCTCATATGCTAACCTCAGTTTCCACCGTCTAGAGCCTTGTTGCTAGGGAACCTTGGATTCCAGGTGAACTGCTCCTGAATTGATGATCTGAGAGCTGAATGCGGCTGTGTTTTCCTATGATATCAAATATGCAGGCTGCCTTGTTTTTCCTCCTCTTTTCCCACAGCAAGCACTTTGTGGAAGTGATCTGGGCATCTCAGACTGGTCTCTGGTGGTCCTGATGCTCCCACCATCTGGCCCTATGTTTTATACATGAGCAAACTGAGCCTCAGAGAATGGTCCAGGGTCACACAGGGGGTTGGTGGTAGAGCTGGGATTGCAACCCAGGGGTCCTTACTCCAAGTTACAACCTCCACACCCTCCAGCATTCGGCAGCTTATGATTATCTTCCCCCAGGGTTAGGAAGTTAAACATACAGAAAGCCCCTCTTACCTGCCCAAGATACCTCTCCTAAATCCATTAAAAGCATTCAATATTTCTATGGCAACATTATTCTGTTGGTTCAGCATTTTCCAAAATATGCTCATCTGATGCTCCATCCAGAAAAAGAGGTCTGTGGCCAAAAAGGGTTGAGAAACCTTGCAAAAACATGTTCCCCTTTTTAGATTCATAGTGCTTGGTGGCTGGTACAGGGCCGTCCTCAGTAAGGAACCCTCTTTTAACTTTGTCATTGCATTGTTCCTTGAAATGATTTGACCACAGAACCTCACTTTTCCTACCCCTTCACCCTGTAACTCCTGTAAATACTTCACAGAACCAAGTTTATGAAATGCATTTTGGTAAACAGTGATTTAAGTCAAGAAACACCCCCACTGACACCTATAGTTTACTTTAGAGAAATCATAATGACTCCAGCACTTTACAGTTGCCAGATATCCTTCACACTCATTAACTCTTTTGATTTACAACAGTCCTATCAGAAAGATAATGTATTTTCCTTGACCAAAAAACCCAGAGACTTAGGTGATTGATGGAACTAAATATAGGAGGGGAGACTGGAATATGGATTACAGACAGCACAGTCTATACCCTCCCCGCCCTCAGTTCTTCCAGGTCTCTACTCTGCCTTAAGCCAGTTTCTACCTGGTACTATCTCCTGTGCAGAGAAGCTACCAGTTGCCAAGTAGATGTTCAGAAAGCACTTGTTGAATCAAACGGGCTGGTAGACAGTCATTTCCCATCCTACCTCATTTGACAGTGAAGGCAAATGAGGCAGAGAGGGGAAGTAATGTGCCCAAGTTCACACAGCTAGAAGCAGAACACCAGGGTAAAGAGAAAGCAGTTGAAGATGAGAGCCTTATGTGAATTGGGGATGGAGAATTAAACCTTGAAAGAAATGCAGAGCTTGAAAAAGGGAGAAACTGGAAGGACCTAAACTTTGATGCTGGGAGGGATTGGGGGCAGGAGGAGAAGGGGACGACAGAGGATGAAATGGCTGGATGGCATCACTGACTCGATGGATGTGAATCTGAGTGAACTCCGGGAGTTGGTGATGGACAGGGAGGCCTGGCATGCTGTGATTCATGGGGTCGCAAAGAGTTGGACATGACTGAGCAACTGAGCTGAACTGAACTGAAGGTTGAAATTGGTAATGTTGCTTATTACCATCCCTGTGAAGAATGATTGCATTTGCTGAAGACATCCAAGCCATCTATTCTTCCGCAATACCTGGCTGCCAAGTGTGGATGGATCAACGTATGATACTTGGAAACTTGATGAAGTGACCTCCACTTACTTGAAGGTACCTGAATTTTCCACCAACTTTATCTATTCAGAAAATACTTGAGAGCCTTGAATGAGGATAAAAGATCTCTGGGTGACCAAAACAGATCTATCAACTAATTTCTCAGTTACTAAGTAAATGAAACAGAAAAAGAAAAAAATGTATGAACACATACTCTACACAAGCCCTAATAACCCACTAGAGACAGAAGTAAGACAGTGTGCCCATTCTCTGCAAGCATAGAGCCAAGGATGGGAGACAGACATGTAGGCAAATAGGAAAAGATCCTGTGACAGAGGTTATGAAAGAAAATTAAGAGTGCATCCAAATCAGACAGGTCAGACTGGCATTGGGAAGGGAGTCTCTGAGCCTCCGTTTTGTTCTTAGTGAAGTGTAGCTGATGTACAACAATATGTTAATTTCAGGTGTACACTAATGTTAATGTCAGGTATACTACATAGCTATTCAACATTCAAATACATTGTAAAGTGATCACCATGGTAAGTCTAATAACCATCTGTCCCCATGTAGGTTATTACAGTATTATCAGCTGTATTCCTTATGCTGTATATTATATCCCCATGACTTATTTACTTTATAACTGAGAAGTTGTACCTTTTAATCCCCTTTATCTATTTTGCCCAACACTCCACCTCTCTCTTCTGGCAACCAACAGTTCGTTCTCTGTATCTATGAGTCTGTCTCTGTTTTGTTTTCTTTATCATTTTGTTTTAAAGATTCCACACATCAGTAGAATCATATCTTATTTGTCTTTCTCTGTGTGACTTATTTCACGTAACACAATGCTGTCTAGGTCCATCTGTGTTGTGAATGGTAAGGTTTTGTTCTTTTTTAATGGCTGAGTAATATTCCGTTGTTTACGTACACTGCATCTTCTTTATCCTTTCCTCTATTGATGGGCACTTAGGTTGATTCCATGTCTTAGACTGCAAGTAAAGCTGCAGTGAATAATTTGTTTCAAATTTATGTTTTTATTTTCATCATGTAAATGTTCAGAAGTGAAATTGGTGGATTATATGGCAGCTCTATTTTATTTATTTATTTTATTTTTTTACAAAGCTCAGCACTGTTTTTCATAGTGGCTGCACCAATTTATATCCCTGCCAACAGTGCACGAAGGTTTCCTTTTGCTCTGTCTCCTTGCCAACACTTGTTATTCATTGTCTTTTGATAATAGTCACTCTGACAGATGTGAGTTGGTATCTCATTGTAGTTTTCATTTGCATTTGCATTTCCCTGATGATTAGTGATATTGAGCATTTTTTCATGTATCTACTGGCTGTGTTATGTCTTCTGTGGAAAATGACTATTCAGGTTTTCTGTTAGTTTTTTAATTGGATTGTTTCTTTTTGAAATTGTATCCTATGAATTCTTTATATATTTTGAATTTAACCCCTTATGATATATTTTTTCTGTTGCTTGCTTTTTTTCTGTTGTTTCTTTTTTTCTGTGCAGAAGCTTTTCATTTTAGTTTAATGTAATAATTTGCATTTATTTTTGCATTTGTTGCCCTTACCTAAGAAGGCAGATCCAAAAAATACCAAGATATATACAAAAGATTTTACTGCCCACATTTTTATTTAGGAGTTTGACGGGTTTAGGTCTTACACAAAAGTCTTTAATCTTCTTTGAGTTTATTTTTGAACATGGTATAAGAAAATGGTTCAGGTTCATCCTTTTGCATGCAGCTGCCCAGTTTTTCCAACACCATATATTGAAGAAGCTGTCTTTCCCCCACGGTATATTCTTTATCATAGATTAGTTGACTGCAGAAGTGTGGGTTTATTTCTTCACTCTTTATTCTGTTCTATTGATCTGTGTGTGTGTGTGTGTGTGTGTGTGTGTGCTTGCACGCATGTGCCAGTATCATACTGTTTTGATTGCTAGAACTTTGTAGTATAGTTTGAAATTGGAGAGCCTGATACTTCCAGCTTCTTTCTTCTTTCTCAAGATTGCTTTATAGGTCCATACCAAATTTAGGATTATTTTTTCTGATTCTGTGACAAATGGCACTGGTATTATGATAGCTGTTTTGTGACTAGTTGTTTTTCTCTTGCTGCTTTTAAGATTCTCTTTATCTCTTTGACATTTTAACTATAATTTGTCTCGGTGTGGGTTTCTTTGGGTTCATCTTGGTTGGGACTCTGCTTCCTGAACTTGGATATCTGTTTCCTTCAGCAATTTAGGGAAAATTTCAGCCATTATTCTGTTTTTTTTTTTTTTTTTTCCAGATAGATTTTCTGCCCCTTTGTCTCTCTTCTTATGTGGAACAAATAATGTGAATGTTAGTATGTTTAATGTTGTTCCAGAAGTCTTCTAAATTCTCCTCTTTTAAAAAATTATTTTTATTATTGTTATTATTAGGTGATTTCCACTTCTCTCTTCTAGATCACTGATCCATTCTTCTTCATCCTCTAATTTGTTCTCAACTCCCTCTAGTGTATTTTTTCATTAGTTATGGTATTCTTCAGCTCTCATTGGTTCTTTTTCATCTTTTGTCTTTTTGAAGTTCTCGCTGTATTCCTCCATTATTCTTTCAAGTTCAGTTAGTATCTTTATGACCATTATTTTGAACTTTTCCTGATAGATTGCTTATCTCTGTTTCATTCAGTTCTGTTTCTGAGGTTTTGTGTATTTTTTCATCTGGAATATATCCCTTTGTCTCCTTATTTTGTCTAGCTCTCTGTTTTTACATATTAAGTAGATTAGCTATGCTTCCCAGTTTGGAAGGAGTGGTTTCATGTGGAAGGTATCCTGGGGGCCCAATAGCATGGTCTCCGCTGGTCACCAGAGCCAGGTGTTCCAGGAGGACCCCTTGTGTGGGGTGGGTGTGCCCTCTTATTGCAGCTGGTCCACAACTGCTGCAGGCATGCTGGTGCGGCCGTGACTGTTGCAGGCTTTCTGGTAGATGGGACCAGCCACCCAGGAGACATTTAGGGGGAATGCCAGTCCTGGCAGAGGCTGCTTGCCAGGTAAGGTGGACAGGGAACATCTTTTTATTTTTTCAAGCCAAACTGTATCCAGCTTAAAAAAAAATACTTTTCATAAACAATCATGGTATTTCAGGCAGGATATGGGCAGGCAGTCGTTAACTGTATACAACTTCAAACTCCCTTTTTCAAATGGACTACCAAAATCAGAAAGCCACTACGAAACCCAGTGAAATCTTCATGTGATGCTCTGAACAGGGGAGGTTTAGACTGAGGGTTGGCATTTCATATTTTGCATGCTGTTTAACAACTTTTCACAAGCCGACCCTGACTTTCAGGAAATGGAAATGGAGATGGTAGAAATATCACTCAGTCCAAAAAAATGCACTGCTCCTCTTTTGAAGGATACCATCTCAATGGTGATACTGGAAAGTCCAGACTGCCTGACATACTGGTCATCAATTTTGGGGAGTCAGTTTCCACAGGTCTCTGGGTTTAGGGGAGTAATTTCTATGCTGAGGTGGAGAAGGAGAAGAGGACATAAAAACTAAATTTTAGTTTGTCCACATCACAAGGTGTTTTTGCCAAGGCGGCTAATGTGTGTCAACATCAAGGAATCCCTCCTTCCTGGGAACCAAAGGAAGTCTGTCAAAACTAGATGGGAAAGGTGTTTTTCTCCCACGTCAATTCAGCTTCTGAGACATTCTGTTAGAGACATGTGCCTTTCCCCGCCGCCCCCCCCCCAAAAAAAAAAAAAAACAGCAATGAAGTATTCTGTGTGCTAACAACATAGCTTAAAAAAAAGTAAAACAAAATTATGCATTTTTATAAAGCTTGATAAAAAATAGTATTTCAAACTGTACAGTCACCAGAAGCACACACTTATCAGAAATGCACACCCTTCACTTAGCATCTCCAGCACCTTCAGCTTTCTGTGCCTGGTCTGTTTTGCATCTCTATTTTCTGCAGGGTTATTCCCACCCTTGTTAGCACCAGCTTCCCCCTTTTTCCCTTTGGGTGCCTTCTTTGCAGGGGCCTTTTTAGTCCTGGGCTCTGAATTTGGAGGAGCAGGTTTAGCATTTAACCTTGCAGATCTTCTCTGTGGTTCATCCTTCACCTCGGCCTCATCTCCTTTAGCATCCCCTTCAGCCTTTCTCTTGGGTATGGTGGCTCCAGCAGTGGGATTTAGGTGCTGGACACAGGGATGCTGTGGCATGCGGCTTTTGTCAGTCCAGGGGTCTCTCTCGCTTCTTCACACTGCTCTGGCAGGGGACATCTTTAAAGGGACTCTGGCGTTAGCTGAGGCTGCCTGCTAGATGTGTAATGGAAGAGGGCTATTTTGGAGACTGGTGCCTGCAAATCTTTTAGTGTAATTTTGAGAGGTGAATAGGAGTTTGCCAGGAGACAAAGAGAGTAAGTGAAGGAAATGTAACCTTTGCAGAAAACCACAGAGACCAAATAGCAAAGTGTTAAGCAGGAGTGCAAGGAGAAGGAAATGGCAACCCACTCCAGTGTTCTTGCCTGGAGAATCCCAGGGATGGGGGAGCCTGGTGGGCTGCCGTCTATGAGGTCGCACAGAGTTGGACATGACTGAAGCGACTTAGCAGCATCAGCAGCAGCAGCAGCAGCAGGAGAAGGAAATGGCAACCCACTCCAGTGTTCTTGCCTGCAGAATCCCAGGGATGGCAGATCCTGGTGGGCTGCCGTCTATGGGGTCGCACAGAGTCAGACATGACTGAAGCGACTTAGCAGCACCAGCAGCAAGCAGGGGTGCAAGGTGCAGAGTAGGGAAAAAGGAAGTATTGAGACTAAAACGTAGTCATGCACCTAGACCAGAGAGAGGCTTGTAGCAGCTTAGATGCCCAAAAGTTGAAGATGGAAGAAAAGGACAAAGACACATTTAATTTTTAAGAAATAATATCAGATACTGGTCTGTCAGTTTGTGTATAAGCCGAAAACAGGGATATACCCAAGAGAGTACAAGCTCATAGGAATGTACAGAAGAAAGCCTAGTATATATCTCACATTTTTATTCATTCATCTGTTTGTGGACATGTAGGACTTTTCCGCATCTTAGCTACGGTGAATAATACTGAGTGAACATTGGAGTACAGATATCTCTTCCATATCCTGTTTGCAGACAGCCACACACAAAAGAATGAAACCAGATCCCTATCTTACACCATACAAAAAATTGACTCAAAATGGATAGACTTGAATGTAAAACCTGAAATCAGAAAACTCCTGGGAGAAAACATAAGGGTTAAGCTCCTTGACATCAGACTTGGCAACGACTTTTTGGATTTGACACCAAAAGCAAAAGCGACAAAAGCAAAAATAGATGATCCACTTTTAAGACCCACGTTTTGAAAGAGATGGGCTCTTTCCAAATGAGTAGTCATGGAACTGCTGTGTTTAGCTTTCTCAGTGTTCTGAAAGGCTTGCAGATTCAAGCTGAGCCTCAAAGGGTTTCTTTTTCCCCTCGCCTGCAGGGAGTCCTGGGGGACTGGCTTTTCCGGAGGCTCAGAAATATCAAGGGCCTGGTGTGTTCCCTTCTTCATCTCTAGTTACCTCGATAGGAATCTTGGCCCTGGTCTAGTGAAGGGGAGCAGCAGGGCATTCATGCCAGGAGGGTCCTTTGAGGCTTTTTCCTTCTGTAGAGCATATTCTGATGGAAAAGGCCAGATTGACCACATTCCAGGACCAAATTGGTGTGATGCTTAAAAGCGCTTTTTCATAGAGAGATAGAATAGATAGAAGGGGGTCTTAATAATCAAGTCCAGTGTTTCATCAGTAGCCCCCATTCCCTTCCTCTGGCTTCTTCATGGTGATGGCCTGTCCCCTTCTTCTCTTGGAGCCTGCAATAGAGATTTTTAGATCATTTACTGGCCTCCCCCACAGCTTAGATCAATAGTATCATAATCCAGCCTCACTTCTTTGCATTTCTTCACCTCTGAGTGTTCCCATCTATATAATGAGTTGAGTATCCCAGATCCATGAACCTAATGAATTTCAGCAGGAGAGAATATACTTAAAGTCCTATTGAAAAGTTTAAAATGATAGGAATTCCCTAGAGGCTCAATGGTTAGGACTCTGTGCTTCTACTACAGGGTCTGATCCCTGGTCCAGGGAGCTAAGATTCCCATAAGCCATGTGGCAGAGCCAAAAAAAAAAAAAAGTAAAAAATGATATATAAATAATATTTTATTTCTAGCATTATCATTTATACTCTACTCATAGATATTTCTTAAAAGAATGAAAGGAGCTTTCATAAACTAGAAACTGAATTGAACCCAGGATAAAATGTGTTGAATTTCAAACGGACCTAATCAAAATTCATGTTTTTAAGACTGTACTAATTAAAAATCAGACAAACAAATAAGCAAAATCCATTCAACTCGGTGAACCCATGCCTCATAGTCCTGAACCTTTGTGCTGTTTGTTTCAAGACCACTGGATTTTCTCCTCAGTGTACCTTAACTGCTTTAGCATTTGATTCAACACAAGTCCCAAATAAAACACTTCAGTGTATACTATTTATAATTTCTATCTTTTGTTGCCACATAGGTGCATAAGAAATATGAGAAAACCAGATCTTAAATTTCCTTAAATTCAAATAAGGTAACATCATGTCATGGGGAGTGTCAGTCACTCAGTCATGTCCAACTCTTTGTGAACCCATGGACTGTAGCTCACCAGGGTCCTCTGTCCTTGGAATTCTCCAGGCAAGAATACTGGAGTGGGTGGTCACTCCCTTCTCCAGAGAATATAATAATTATATAAATATAGTAACAATATAAATATAATAGTAATAGTAATAATAGGAGTAATAATAACCATGACAGATTAGACCTATAACCATATCTGTTATTATTATATAATCTGCCTTATACAATTGTGATGACCATGTTCTTTCTAAATGCTTAGTATGTGCTGGGTTTATTGCTCATTACTTTATGTGAATGAGTTCACTTAACCTTCAGAGTGTTCTCTATGATGAAGATGCCATTGTGCTCCTATTTTATAGAAAGGAAAAATAAGGCTCAGAGAGGCAAAGACACTTGCCTAAGCACACACTGTGGCAGGCGGCATCTGACTCCATGGTACACAGTCTTAAACTACTATGCTAGATTACTTCCTTGTTTAAAATATGGGGAGACACCAAAGAGAATCTTATGTCAGATGTTTAATCATTTATCTGATGGTTCTTAATGTCTAGCTTATTACCTGTAACTGATCAAAAGCATGCAAGTTCCGAAGAACAGATATCCCGATGTTATGTAGGTAGACATGTGTCTTTGCAAAGCATAGTGAAGAAAATACAGGTAGCACATCCTCTCCTGAACATAGCTCACTCTGAATCATTATGGAAACGTAGCCCTGTAGTTGATGTGGATAATGCTAACTTGACTTCTTAACCCCTATTTAAGGAAGCAGGGATGAGAATAAGATATGATAGAAAGAATGTTATTTTTTTAAAGGTAACTTTTTAAAGCACTGGTCTTAAATCTACAATCACTCATATCTGCATGAATTCATGAGTTTGGATAAATAAGGTCTTGTGTGGTTTATATATAGAAATCTATGATGATATATATAATCCATAGCATAGCAACCATTTTATTCCCTATTGCTGTTTATGTGCCTCCTGAAGCTTATTGCTACAGGGCTACAAGATGATGCTACATAAACATACACAGAGAGATATATATGTATTTGTGTGTGTATATATATACATATACACACATACCCACACATCTATATATATATGTAACTTCACAGTAACTGAGATACTGAGATGACAAGTTACTCTGAAAACCTAGATGTTTACACTGCTTATTTTAAAATAGTCTGTGGCATTTCTACTATTCACATGATACCCATGACACTGTCACTCACCAAAGTTGTATGTGTGTGTTTGCATAAGACATAGTAGAATGGAAAGAGAAGGAATTTGGCACACTTGAGTGTTGACTCTGGCCCTGCCCCTTCCTAGCTGGGTCACCTTGAGCAGCTAGTGTGAGCCCGCTAAGCTCCTGTGAACCTGGATAAATCATTGTTTTGAAGGGGCTACTTATCCTGCATGATGACCTCCATTTTCATAGACAAAAAGCTTCCATGCCACCTTCAGGAAAGGAAAGGTAGGAGCAGAAAACTCCCGCTCTTTCTGTGCTCACTCCTTTGTGTTACCCAGAGGACCGGGAGTGACTTACCTGCTTGCTGAGTGTGAGTGAAGGGCTGTCCCAGAGGTCCAGCCTTGTCCGGAAGTTCACTTTGGCATCTGCTTATGTAAAGGACACATGTGTTCCTTACCTGCCTTCTTGTAGAAGGTACCTTGCAAGGGAGTTAGGGAAGGGGGATAGTTACAGAAAGCTTGATTCTGGTCACACACTAGTGTTTTCTCCAATCTAGCTGCATCAGCAGTAAATCTGAGCATTTGATCTCTCTCTGTCTGAATTTTGTATGGATCCTTCAGCTGGTTCTGGGCTTGGAACTCTGCCAGGGAGTGGTCATTACCTTCTAGCACTTCACAGGACTGAGGCCATGGTTAAAGCAAGAGTAGGGGTATTAAGAATCTAGCATGGTGTTTTACACATGGTAGTTGTTTGGTGGCCATCAGATTTCCCTCCAATGTCTGACTGTAAACCAAACACGACCTAGACTGTATCTTCCAAGTGGTCCTCTCCTTCCCCTCCCCTAGTGCTTAATTAGCACATGGTTTCAGATATGAGCTGAGTAAGACTTTTAAGAGCCAGAAGAGTCTTGACCAATCTGTGAGTTAAATACTTTCATCTTCCAGATGGGAAATTTGGGAACCAGGGATGCTATGTGTCTTACCTGAGACCACCTAACTAATAAGGGCCCACCTGTTCTCTAAGCCAATCTTGTCATTGGGCTCTCAGTGATTTCATAGAACAAAGGGAAACGGTGTCTTCTATAAAGGATAAATTGCAAGGCGCCCTAAAACCCGAGAGCTTTGTCAAGGTAAAGCGTTTCCATTTTGCTGAAGAACAAGAGAGCTCCCGAAATACTTTTCTTTTCACCTACTTTGCTATTATTCATCTGCTTCCTACCCGCCCCCATCACCAATTGCTTCTGCTTGGAAAAGTCTATTATAATTTATCATTCTATCTGTGGCTCTTATTTTAAAGACTATCTCAGGTGGAGCAGGAACTTAAGAAAATATTCCCCAGGAAGATTCTAAGAGACATTTTGTGCAGACTGTACCTGTACTTCTCCAAATGTCTTGAACTTGGGAAAATACAACTGAGAACAATAGGGGAATGACAGGCACTTTCCCCTCCTTATAGAGTCCTTTCTCCGTCCGTGGGCCTGCTGATGTCATAGGCTCTTGGGTTTTTTTGCTGCTTCAAGTGGCATGCAGGATCTTAGTTCCCTGACCTGATTAGGGATTGAACCCATCCCCCCTGCAGTGGAAGCATAGTCCTCTAGAGAGAGATAATGACCATATTGACTGTGCATATTTATTTCTCCGGGGACGGAAATGTGTTAGAAGTTCCTGGTCTGATTCCCCTTCAGAATATCTCAGAAAGATAGGAGAAAGGCAGAGCTTCCTAATCTTATTTTGTATATAGGAAAGCAGAAGGAAGAGAAATCAAGAGATTCCTAGATATTCTCACTTCTGCCCTTCAATGCACTGTCTTTTTTCCTGGAATGTTACTTTCCCCAGAAAACTCCTACTCAGTCCGCAAAGCCAGTTCCTTGATGAAACTCAGTTCCTCTTTGGTGCCCTCACTGAAGTTTCTGTGGATGATACTTGAGCAGTTTTGCTGCCTTTATCTTTCAGAAATACATTCCTTTTAATACTGTCACAAAAATCTTGTCATCCCCATTTTATAGATAAGGATACAAAGCTCAGAGAGGCTATATGACTTATTCTAAATCACACAGCCAGTATGTGATGGGATCAGTTCTTGAGCACAGGATGTCAGACTCCAAAGCTCATTCTCTCTGCTATGGTCTGAGGCTGCCTTTTTAATAACAAAGGATCCAGAAGTGAGAATGCATTTTACCCTTGTGCTCAGTTGCTAAGTCGTGTCTGACTCTTTGTGACCCCGTGGACCATAGCCCACCAGGTTTCTGTGTCCATGGGGCTTTCCAGGCAAGAATACTGGAGTGGGTTGCCATTTCCACCCTTAGCTGATTCCTAATACCAATAACTAACTCCCATTGATAGAATACTTTATGATTTACACTGCATTTTTCCATATGCATCATCTCATTAGATCCATCGAACAAAGCTGCAAGGTGGTGATTTCACAACAATTTTAGTTTATGGCTTTACAATTGAGGAATGGAGGCCCAGAGAAGAGATTTGCCAAAAGCCATCCTGCTATTTTCTAACAGTTAGCAGTTTGCAGGAAATTAAACCCACATCTCCTAACTTCAAATCCCTTTGCCATATTGCAGCAATTAATTCAGGTTCTTAGTTGGCTCAACATGCAGTAAAGGCAGAATCTCCAAATAAATAAATGGTGGATTGTCCTTAGGAGACTAAGACGTTCTCTTCGGTTCCACATATCATCAAGACTTTTCCTCTTTGGGCAATGGTGTGGTCCAGTGGATGGTACCATCTACTGGTGGTATGTCCCTGTCAAGTGAATGAATCCCAGCCCTCAGAATGTGATCAAGGACAGTGATTAGTCTTCCATATATTTATCCTATCATTACACAATTTGATGTTACAGAGTAGCACGTCTCAAAGCTTTTATTTTTCTTCAAACACACACAAGACACACACCTGTGGGAGACCTCAAGGATATGGATCATTCCTCGTGTTCTAACTGTAACTTGACCTTTTTCTGCTCAAGAGAGTAAGGAAAGGAGTGACAAGGACATTGTTAGGAGAAAACTATTTATCTTTCTTTTATTCTGAATACTAATTTTTTTTTTTTTTACTAAGTTTTGTATCTTAGAGAAAGCTTATGACACATCTCACAACTCACTGGGATGTACCTGTGTGATGTGCTCCAGTAGTAAGTGTAGACAGTTAACTGTAGCAGGAGTCTGTCCTCAAGGACCTCACAGTTGGGTGGGCAGGCAGACCTGGGCCACTGACTAGCATTCAAGACAGGTATTAAGAATCTTTGTACTAGCAGCGCAAAGGAGTAGGAAGTATTGGATTATGGAAAACAAACACACTTTGATAGAAAACTGAATTTTTTTCCCTTCATTTTTTAATTGAAGTATAATTGATGTACAATTTTGTATGAGTTTCAAGTATACAGCAAGGTGAATCAGTGATGTTGCTGCTGAGTCACTTCAGTCATGTCCGACTCTGTGCAACCCCATAGATGGCAGCCCACCAGGCTCCCCCGTCCCTGGGATTCTCCAGGCAAGAACACTGGAGTGGGTTGCCATTTCCTTCTCCAATGCATGAAAGTGAAAAGTGAAAGTGAAGTCGCTCAGTCCTGTCCAACTCTTAGCTACCCCATGGACTGCAGCCCACCAGGCTCCTCCGTCCATATATATAAATAAATATACATATGTATGTATTATACATGCATATGTACTAAATTGCTTCAGCCATGTCCAACTCTGTGCAACCCTTTGGACTGTAGCCTATCAGGATCCTCTGTTCCTGGGATTCTCCAGGCAAGAATACTGGAGTAGTTTGCCATTGCCTCCTCCAGGAGAGTTTCCTGACCCGGGAATTGAACCTGTGTCTCTTGTGTCTCCTGTATTGACAGGCAGATTCTTTACCACTGAGTCACCAGGGAAGTCCCCCAAACCTGAATGTTTGAATTGAATCTTTGGGAATGAGTTGTGTTTTCACAAGTAGTAGGGGAAATTGAGAAAGAAGATGGAAACATCGTGAATATCATGATACCTTCTGCTGGGTGGGCCTGAGGAAATGCTAAGTAGGCCTGTTATAATCTGAATGGACATTTAGAAAAAAGGAAGTAGGAAATGAGATCTGAAAAGTAGCTAGTACTTGAACATCATGCTCTTGTGTTTGGACGTGGTCCTGTACACAATGGGGCGCCATTAAAGATTTTGGAGCAGGGGCCTGGCGTGATCCAGCTCATGTTTTTGGAAGATGAGTCTGGCAGCTCTGATTCTATGGCATTGATGATCATAACCTGACGAAGAACCTGCAGTTCCAAGTCGGGGATGAGAAGTGCTGGTTGATGAGCTGAAAAAAAAAAAAAAAATCAAAGATCCCATTTTCCTACTTGTGTCAAGTCAAATAAATGGAGCCAGATAAACGTAGAAAAAAATCGAGATAGTAGCAAAATTGCCTGGAAGCAGAATGTTTTTCAAAGTCCCTAATGAGGTGTCAGTGAACCTAACGAGATGAAACTCCCTACCCTACACCTAGTTTTTCATGCTGTCCTTTTCATCCGCTCATAATTAAGTTGTGAAATTGGAATTATATCCTATCATTAAAGACGGAGGCCAACTCTGCCTGTCTCTTGTTTCTTCGAAGACGGGAACTCTGAAAAGCATTCTCTTACTTGGCTTCTTCCCCCGATGATGCTTCCCCTGATGTGGCTGTAGGTGATGACACTGCCGATTTAGATTTCGATTAAAAAGGGCCATGTGGCTCCTCTTCATTGATTTCAGTATCGAATTCCATCATTCTTAGTTAGGAATTATTAAGCAGCTGAAGTTGAAAGGAAAATGTCAGTCTTTTTAGTGTTGTTGGCTTATTAGTGGAAGGGAAGAGAGGCATGCCCCATGGGCCAGACATTGGGTGGGGCTTTTTGGATATATAGGGCCCCTCTGATTCTTTCAGGGTGCAACCATGAGAGGGAAGCCTTATTTCCCATTTATACAGATGTGGAAACTGAGGCTCACAGGAATTGCAGGCCCTTTATAATAAGATCCACCAGGCTTATTCTGAACCTGGGCCTTTCCCTCGCCACTGAGATAAAGATGATGACTACACGTGGCGGCAAAGAGGGTTCCTGTAGAGGAGGCTTCAGTCCACCAGCCACCATTCTATGCCTTCCAGCATCCCATTCATTTTGCTAGTACACTCTGTGGTGCTTTCCTTATTCCTACAAGAACTCTTTGTAGGATATTATTTGCTCCTTTTTCTGAATGAGCGAATAATCATGACTCAGCGGGTCTAAATGATTTATCCCAAATCACTCAGTTAGGAAGCACAGACTCCACCTCACTACACTGCCTTCAAGTTGAGATCTCTACAGGATAAAATGCCTCCTCTCAAAGGATGAAGCCAGGAAGGGATGTTTCTGGTACCGGGGCCAGCTCACAGTATGAGAGAGGTATGTGTAAAGAAGGCCCATTTTTATGAAACCCTGGCATTCTGGAATATAGGGGTAGGTCCAAGAGAAAGATGCGGGGAAGAGATCAGAGGCTGGCTCTGTACAAGGGGGCAGGAGCTTTGGGCAGCATCAGCCTGGAGCAGAAGAGCTCCTAGAATGACACACTCACTAAAGAAATAAGAGCATCTTGTCCTTTTCCTTGCAGGACTATTTCAGTAAACTTACTGAGCAGACTCATAAAGCAATGACTGGAAACGTGGCTACCCCAGGATGAACACAGCTGCAGATGCTCCCTTGTCCCATGGCTGGGTCTGTCTGCTCAGACACAGTGGGGCTTCAGCCCCACCTCTGCTCCAGCTTTTCTGGAGAACCAGTACTTCCTCTCTGACAGCAACACTAGTGCAGACTGAGGTTTCCAGGTCAGGCCTGGTTTTCTCTGCTCTGTTCATCACAGCTAACCTAGTATAAAAATGCAAATACAGGTCTATGATCTCTAATTTGGGACCTTAGGGGCCAGTTGTACATCAGAAATTTAGAATATTTCAGATCTGAAAAAGGCCATGTGATATGTATATTACATATTATACAACACCTCTGCCAAGCTTGGGGCAGCACCCACCATCAAGCACATTAATATTTCTGCAGTAAAATGTGTAATAAATAAATGTAGCATGAATAGACGCTGTAAGTAGTGTCCCGTCAGTACAGGTCAGTTTGTAGTCTCAGATGAATTTCAGATCATCTTAGATATGCTGCCAAAATGAGTTGCCTATAGATGCAAAAATTCTCAACAAAATATTAGCAAACTGAATATAACAACACATGAAAAAGATCACTGAACCACGATCAAGTTGTATCTATTTCAGGGTCATAGGATGGTTCAACATACACAAATCAATCAATGTGATATACTGTATCAACAAAAGGAAAGACAAAAACTGCATGATCATCTCAATAGGTGCAGAAAGAGCATTTGATAAAATTCAAAATGATTTATACACACATAGACACACAAAATCGGGTTTTTGGAGCTTTTTGGGTTTTGTAATTCAGATAAGAGATGCAGGTAAATATTTGTTCAATGCCTATTACTGCAAAAATAGTAGCTCACACGGATCGAGCACCTGTTACATGCTTAGCACTGGACTGAACCGTTTACAGACATTTACAGCACAAGAGCTCCAGAGCTGATGATGAATATAGTGTTACTATCTGTGTACAGCAGTGTAGAGCTGTGCTGTGCAATCAATAGCCACTAGTCACGTACAGCTATTTCCATTTAAATTAATTAAATTAATTTAAACTAATTTAAATCAAATGAAATTAAAAATTTGGTTCCTTGGTTGTACTATCAAGAGCTCGATAGCCACATGTGGCTAATGGCTACATATTGGAGTAGCTGCATATACCTGGTGCCTAAACCATCCTGGGCAGCACAGAATATTTCCTTCACAATGGAAAGTTCTATTGGATAACCTTGACCTACATGTCATATAGGATGGTGGTTAAGAGCATGGATTCTGGAGCTGTACTGCTCAGCACCACCATTCCCTAGTTACATGGCTTTGTCCAAACTGCTTTACCTCTTGGCATCTCAGTATTCACATCTGTAAAATGGGCATGAAGATCTTATCCGCTTCATTTGCTGTGAGGTATAAATGCATTCATATATGTAAAAAACTAGAACAGTGCTTGGCTTGAAGTTATCTCCTAATAGTTCTGCCTGTTATGATTATTATTAAACCTGAGGAAGTCAAGGCATAGAAAGATGTTGTAAACTCTGTCCTCAAGTCCTGGCTCTTAAGTTGCATATTCTATAGCCTCTCCAGACAACGTGTCCCATTCATCTCTTGTCCTCTATTGCTGAATGAATGATTGTGTAAATAAATGAGAGAGTCTGGGAGTGGTGACCTGGATGCCCAGAGCAAGGAATAGCTGGGTGATAGCCTGGTCTTTAGGGTCAGGCTCAGATGAAGAGACCGACAGTGAACCATGGTTATCCTTTATTGATTCACTAGACCAAGACTCAGTTCATATCTTTTATTTCCACTTTGTACCATTTTCCTGTGTCTAATCTTAATTTTTAAAAATCAGCTATAACTAGGCTATTGTAAGGCATCGAACCTGCTGTCAGGACTATATATTTGAGATAATATGTTGAAGCTTCATTGATTCTGTTTGACAGCGGTCGAAATAGAAATAGAGTGGGGCTGCTGCTTGGAAGTTACCCAGAGAGGCCCTGGATCATGCTCTTGAGAGGAACCTGCCAGATGGTGCCTGCATATAGCTGTGAGCAATGCCTGATATGAAAAGAGGTGTTTTGTTTGCTGCAGGAACCCTAAGTATGGAGTTAAATGGGATGCAGTTTGGTTTCAGTCCTGAACTAAACCTGGGGACCTTCTCATATTGCTTTAGCTTTTTGAGCCTCAGTTTCATCATTTGCAACAAGGGGTAATTATTGTGATTCTGTCTCCTTCACATATTGTCATGAAGATCAAATGCAAAATAGATTAAAACACTTTGTTAGTTATAAAGTACTGAGCACACTTAAGTTATATACTAGTACAGGCAACACTTTTCTTCTGGTAGGAAGGTAGGCCTCTGAGCTTAGGCAGAGACAAACATAGATATTTAGTGTGCATTAGTAACTGGCATTGTTTATTAAGTCTTAGTCATCATTTTTCAGTCAGTTCAGTTTAGTCACTCAGTCATGTCTGACTCTTTGCGACCCCATAAGCCACAGCATGGAGAAGGCAATGGCAACCCACTCCAGTACTCTTGCCTGGAGAATCCCATGGATGGAAGAGCCTGGTAGGCTGCAGTCCATGGAGTCGATAAGACTCGGGCATGGCTGAGTGACTTCACTTTCACTTTTCACTTTTATGCATTGGAGAAGGAAGCGGCAACCCACTCCAGTATTCTTGCCTGGAGAATCCCAGGGACAGGGGAGCCTGGTGCCATCTATGGGGTCGCACAGAGTTGGACACAACTGAAGAGACTTAGCAGCAGCAGCAGCAGAACCGCAGCATACCAGACCTCCCTGTCTATCGCCAACTCCCGGAGTTCACCCAAACCCATGTCCATTGAGTCAGTGATGCCATTGAACCATCTCATCCTCTGTCGTCCCCTTCTCCTCCTGCCCTCAATCTTTCCCAGCATCAGGGTCTTTTCAAATGAGTCAACTCTTCCCATAAGGTGGCCAAAGTATTGGAGTTTCAACTTCAACATCAGTCCTTTCAGTGAACACCCAGGACTGATCTCCTTTAGGATGGACTGGTTGGATCTCCTTGCAGTCCAAGGGACTCTCAAGAGTCTTCTCCAACACCACAGTTCAAAAGCATCAATTCTTTGGTGCTTAGCTTTCTTTATAGTCCAACTTTCACACCTATACATGACCACTGGAAAAACCATAGCCTTGACTAGATGGACCTTTGTGGACAAAGCAATGTCTCTGCTTTTTAATATGCTGTCTAGGTTGGTCATAATGTTCCTTCCAAGGAGTAAGCGTTTTTTAATTTCATGGCTTCAATCACCATCTGCAGTGATTTTTGAGCCCCGCAAAATAAAGTCAGCCACTGTGTCCCTGTCTATTTGCCATGAAGTGATGGGACCAGATGCCATGATTTTAGTTTTCTGAATGGTGAGCTTTAAGCCAACTTTTTCACTCTCCTCTTTCACTTTCATCAAGAAGCTCTTTAATTCTTCTTCACTTTCTGCCATAAGGGTGGTGTCATCTGCATATCTGAGGTTTTTGAGATTTCTCCTGCCAAGCTTGATTACAGCTTATGCTTCTTCCAGCCTAGCATTTCTCATGATGTACTCTGCATAGAAGTTAAATAAGCAGGGTGACAATATACAGCCTTGATGTATTCTGTTTCCTATTTGGAACCAGGCTGTTGTTCTATGTCCAGTTCTGACTATTGCTTCCTGACCTGCATACAGGTTTTTCAAGGGCAGGTCAGGTGGTCTGGGATTCCCATCTCTTTCAGAATTTTCCACAGTTTATTGTGATCCACACAGTCAAAGGCTTTGTCATAGTCAATAAAGCAGAAATAGATGTTTTTCTGGAACTCTCTTGCTTTTTCCATGATCCAGTGATGTTGGCAATTTGATCTCTGGTTCCTCTGCCTTTTCTAAAACCAGCTTGAACATCTGGAAGTTCACGGTTCACATATTGCTGAAGCCTGGCTTGGAGAATTTTAAGCATTACTTTACTAGCATGTGAGATGAGTGCAATTGTGTGGTAGTTTGAACGTTCTTTGGCATTGCCTTTCTTTGGGATGGGAATGAAAACTGACTTTTTGCAGTCCTGTGGCCACTGCTGAGTTTTCCAAATTTGCTGGCATATTGAGTGCAACACTTTCACAGCATCATCTTCCAGGATTTGAAACAGCCCAACTGGAATTCCATCACCTCCCCTAGCTTTGTTCGTAGTCATCATTTTTGTCTTAGTGGAAAAAGAATGTTGTAATAAACATGTTATTAATATCAATTGAAAGGTTCTGTTCAGTTCAGTTCAGTCGCTCAGTTGTGTCCGACTCTTTGCGACCCTGTGAATCGCAGCACACCAGGCCTCCCTGTTCATCACCGTCTCCCGGAGGTCACTCAGACTCATGTCCATCAAGTCCGTGATGCCATCTAGCCATCTCATCCTCAGTCGTCCCCTTCTCCTCCTGCCCCCAATCCCTCCTAGCATCAGAGTCTTTTCCAATGAGTCAACTCTTCGCATGAGGTGGCCAAACTACTGGAGTTTCAGCTTTAGCATCATTCCTTCCAAAGAAATCTCAGGGTTGATCTCCTTCAGAATGGACTGGTTGGATCTCCTTGCAGTCCAAGGGACTCTCAAGAGTCTTCTCCAACACCACAGTTCAAAACCATCAATTCTTCAGCGCTCAGCTTTCTTCACAGTCCAACTCTCACATCCATACATGACCACAGGAAGAACCATAGACTTGACTAGATGGACCTTAGTCGGCAAAGTAATCTCTGCTTTTGAATATACTATCTAGGTTGGTCACAACTTTTCTTCCAAGGAGTAAGCGTTTTTTAATTTCACGGCTGCAGTCACCATCTGCAGTGATTTTGGAGCCCAAAAATATAAAGTCTGTCACTGTTTCCACTGTTTCCCCATCTATTTCCCATGAAGTGATGGAGCCAGATGCCATGATCTTTGTTTTCTGAATGTTAAGCTTGAAGCCAACTTTTTCACTCTCCTCTTTCACTTTCATCAAGAGGCTTTTTAGTTCCTCTTCACTTTCTGCTATAAGGGTGGTGTCATCTGCATATCTGAGGTGACTGATATTTCTCCTGGCAATCTTGATTCCAGCTTGTGTTTCTTCCAGTCCAGCATTTCTCATGATGTACTCTGCATATAAGTTAAATAAGTAGGGTGGCAAGATACAGCCTTGACGTACTCCTTTTCCTATTTGGAACCGGTCTGTTGTTCCATGTCCAGTTCTAACTGTTGCTTCCTGACCTGCATACAGACTTCTCAAGAGGCAGGTTAGGTGGTCTGGTATTCCCACCTCTTTCAGATGTTTCCACAGTGTATTGTGATCCACACAGTCAAAGGCTTTGGCATAGTCAATAAAGCAGAAATAGATGTTTTTCTGGAACTCTCTTGCTTTTTCAATGATCCAGCAGATGTTGGCAATTTGATCTCTGGTTTCTGCCTTTTCTTAAACCAGATTGATCATCAGGGAGTTCACAGTTCACGTATTGCTGAAGCCTGGCTTGGAGAATTTTGAGCATTGCTTTACTAGCATGTGAAATGAGTGCAATTGTGCAGTAGTTTGAGCATTGTTTGGCATTGCCTTTCTTTGGAATTGGAATGAAAACTGACCTTTTCCAGTCCTGTGGCCACTGCTGAGTTTTCCAAATTGGCTGGCATACTGAGTGCAGCACTTTCACAGCATCATCTTTCAAGATTTGAAACAGCTCCACTGGAATTCCATCACTTCCACTAGCTTTGTTCATAGTGATGCTTTCTAAGGCCCACTTGACTTCACTTTCCAAGATGTCTGGCTCTAGATTAGTGATCACATCATCATGATTATCTGGGTCGTGAAGATCTTTTTTGTACAGTTCTTTTGTGTATTCTTGCCACCTTTTCTTAATATCTTCTGCTTCTGTTTGTTCCATACCATTTTTGTCCTTTATTGAGCCCATCTTTGCATGAAATGTTCCCTTGGTATCTCTAATTTTCTTGAAGAGATCTCTAGTCTTTCCCATTCTGTTGTTTTCCTCTATTTCTTTGCATTGATCGCTGAGGAAGGCTTTCTTATCTCTTCCTGCTATTGTTTGGAACTCTGCATTCAGATGCTTATATCTTTCCTTTTCTCCTTTGCTTTTCGCCTCTCTTCTTTTCACAGCTATTTGTAAGCCCTCCCCAGACAGCCATTTTGCTTTGTTGTATTTCTTTTCCATGAGAATGGTCTTGATCCCTGTCTCCTGTACAATGTCACGAACCTCATTCCATAGTTCATCAGGCACTCTATCTATCAGATCTAGGCCCTTAAATCTATTTCTCACTTCCACTATATAATCGTAAGGGATTTTATTTAGGTCATACCTGAATGTCTAGCGGTTTTCCTACTTTCTTCAATTTGAGTCTGAATTTGGTAATAAGGAGTTCATGATCTGAGCCACAGTCAGCTCCTGGTCTAGTTTTTGTTGACTGTATAGAGCTTCTCCATCTTTGGCTGCAAAGAATATAATCAATCTGATTTCAGTGTTGACCATCTGGTGATGTCCATGTGTAGAGTCTTCTCTTGTGTTGTTGGAAGAGGGTGATTTGAAAGGTGAGTGAAGCATATTTGAGAAGTAAAGGAGTATGCTAGTGTTGGCACTGTTCTTTTAGGGCCAGCTGTTTAAAGCACTATCCTTTAAGTGGTCTTTTTCTTCTTTATAAGTTCTGAACTTTATATTTTGGATTTTACATTAGTAAGAACTGTCATCTTAAAAGCTTCTGCCTTTCTTTTAGCCATGAGTTATACCATCATCAGCCCCATCACCACTCATCTACCAACCACCAGGAAGTTTGTAGTTATTTTAATGCTTATTTATAGTCATGTTGGACTTCCCTTGTGGCTTAGACAGTAAAGAATCAGCATGCATGCAGGAGACCAGAGTTCGATTCCTGGGTTGGGAAGATGCCCTGGTAAAGGTTAGTCACTTATTCTGCAGTTTTAGAATTAAAGAATTTAATTACAGAGTGAGAGAACAAGAGGAAACAGTAGACACTGAAGGCTAGCTTTTTAAATTTTATAGATATAGTAATTGAAACTCTAGAGAGAGCAAGGAGGATGCATGGAGATTGAGGGTCAATCATTGGCAGAGTAAGACTGGAATTGCTGTCTCTGACTCACAACCCATTCATCAGGCAAGTTCTAATCAAGAGTTGTGTGGTGAGCTTGAAGCAGATCTAAGGATTTAGATGAGTCTAATGTGTATTGGGAGAGCATGGTGTAGCCATCTCCCTGTAGGAAAGACCTTGTTAATGGGACCTGAAATACACGAGGCCTGTGGGTGCTGAATTAGTTACGATGTGTATGTATAGCACCAAGTTATGGCTCCCAAATAATAGCTGTCTAAATAAACAGAATTTAATATTCCTCACCTGGGAAGAAGTCTCCATATAGGCAGTTGTTAGCATTACTGCAGTTGTTTGAAGATGCCTCTAGATTTAGTTCTTTCTATATATTGTTCATAAGATGGCTGCCTTTGCGCCAGGCATCATATCGCTATCCAAGAAGGAAGAGGAAGGAAAAGACTAAAGGTAAAACTTTCCCAGGATGCTTTGAGCAGATTGCCACCTCCACTTAATTGTGTAGAACTGTGTCACCTGGCCACATCTCACTTCAAGGGACGTTGGGAAACTGAGTATTTACCTTTCTAGCCTCTATCACTGGGACAATATTTTTAAAAATTAACCGTCAGTGGGGCACAGCCATAGACCAATGCAATGGATGCCTAACATGAGCAACTAGAACAGTTGTAACAATGCATAAACATTAGCTTTGCTTATTATACATGGTGACCAGGCAGAAGAGTGATAAGAACAGATGTTTAAGTCTCAGCAGTGTTTGACGCTGTGCACTGTTCTACATCAGGGTCAACAAAGGGTCAATGGTAAATATTTTAGGTTGTATGATCTCTCTAGCAGTTACTCAACTCTGCCATCATTGTTTGCAAACAGCCATAGACAGTACATAAACGAACAGTCATGGCTGCATTCCAGTAAAACTTTATTTACAGAAATAGGCAAGAAGCCATATTTGGCCTGTGGGCTGAAGTGTGATGGTCCCTGTTCTGCATCCATTTCCGTGTTAGGGGTGTCCTGGCAATGAGACTGGAATAGCAGAAGTTGGTTACCTGTAGCTGTGTCTCTCTGAGTGGTATCCAAATGGGCATTGCATTCTGGACTAGATAATCCTGCCTCCTTCCCTACTGGATAGAAGCCATTTCTTTCTCCTTCAGGCTCTACATCCCTCTGCCATATACCTACTCTGAATGGTGAGATGGAAATTCAATCTATGTCTTTGACTTTAAAGGGGGGCACCTTTTAGTATTACTCAAATATTTTTATATTGAGTGGTCATCATACTTGGGAGATTCAATAAAATCATGATTATGAAAGTACTTTGTCAACTCAAATGCAGCGTATGAATATTACTACTTAGAACAGCCTTCGTATCTGCAGATGCTCCCCATGCTTCAAGGACCTTCTATACTTTCCAGAGTATTCACATTTCCTGGCATCACATCTGCCCCAATTTGAGAGCAGCTTATCTTTCCTTCAGCAGCATAGTCTGCCTTGGGAGTATATTAATTACCACGATAGAGTCATTGAAGTGAGCTCTTCGTCTACAAGAACCTCTCCCCCCTCAAGGGATTCCAGTACACAAACACATACCCACACTCATACACTCTGATTAGATGAAAGTTTTTGCCATCCCTGCCTTAGCCTTCAACGATAGATGCTTTATGATGGCCCGGTGAAGGATGCAGAGGAAAAACTGGAACTTTTAAGGATCAGATGCCTGAAAAAGGCAAATTATGCAGTTTGGATGCCAGTCACACTGTAGCCCATCATGTGGAGGAGTTTAGAAGGCGTGTCATCCCTCTGGGTATGAAGAATCACAGGACTGCCCAAACCAGAATCCTTAACATCATCGCTAACACATCCCTTTCCCGTGTGCCTTCCAACCAATCAAGAGCTTGGTCCTTTCTGGCTAGAGTCCTACTTGCCTCCTTTTGTCCTTGCTGAGTCTTCCTTGTTTGTTCTTTTTTAAATTTTTTAAAAAAAATTTTGTACAAGTTTTATAGGTTATTTTCAATGTACAGGTATTATAAAATATTGGCTATATTCCCAGTGTTGAACAGTATGTCCTTGAGCCTATCTTAAATGAATCCTTTGTTCTTCCTACTCTCCCACCCCTATATTGCACCCCCTCCCCATAACCACTAGTTTGTTCTCTACAACTTCTTTGTTCATTCATCACTCTTAATCCGGGCATCACTTCTTCCAGAAAGCATTTTCTGACTTCTTACACTTGTTTTGGTCACCCCTCCTTTGTACTAGGAAGCATCTCCTGTAGCTCTCACCCTACAATGCTGTAATTGCACGTTTGTCTGTCTCCTTCACTGGGCTATGGGTCTGTGAGTTCAAAGAACATGTCATGCTTGACTTATCTTTTATGTCCGGCATGGTGGCTGATATTTCACTGGAAATCAGTCACCCTTTTATCCATTCCTTCTCTAGCAGGTAAAAGTGTATCTCAGAGCAATGGCTTCTCCTTATTTTTAAGGGCTTCGGGAAGGAGGAATTTACAGATTTTCAGAGGCCCTCCTTCTCTCTTTAGGGCATGAGATTTAGATCACACCATCCGGAATCACACCAGACTTCAGGGACATGTGCGTGATGCTCCCTGTATCTGATTGACGGGAATCTTTAGAAAACTCATTCATTCCATTCATTTATTCATTTGGCAAATTATTGTTGCCAGTCTACTTTGGGCTGAACTCTGCATTAAGAAGTGTGGATTCCATAAACAATGACATGGAAATGAACCTGTCACCCATAAGCCACATTTGCCAGACACTCTTGCTAGGAACACATCAAAGGTTCTGTTTCATCTTCATCCATGAAGTACCTACTGCCATCTCTATTTTACAGAATAGAAAATAGTCACAGAAAGTGTTATGATCATACAGCTGGGACTTCAAAGAGTATAAGACATCACTTCTGTTATCAAGGAACTCGTTGTCTACTGGAGAAACATTCTTTGATTCATTTTCAATCATTCATTCACTCATTCATTCAGAAAGTATTTATTGAGTGCCTGGTTTATGCTCAGCACCATTACAGATTCTTCAGATACAGCCGTGAACAAGGCTGACTAGAGTCTTGCTCATGAGGAATCTTCACTTCTTTAAAGAGGAAGCCATCGACAAATTAGTCAACATGTGTGGGAAACATAAGAACATGTGAAGGAGTGACTGAGGAATATGGGGACATTCCAGTTAAAGAGAGAAGGTCAACCTCCCTAAGGAGACGGTGCTTGACCTGAGACCTTCAAGAGGATAACTGATGTGAGAATCCAAGGAAGCATGTGCCAGAGGAAACCGTAGGTGCCAAGGCACTGTGCCTGCCGGATATGGAGAAAGGGTGCAAGTGGCCTGAGGGGGTCAGGGGTAGGGTGTGCCAAATTTGTATGTGACCTGGTGGGCCATTATAAGGCCTTTGGACTTATACCAAGAGCCGTGGGACTTTGCTGCAGTGTTTTAAGCCAGCAGGACCCAGTCTAACTTCCTAAAGATCTCTGACTGCTTTGCAGAGAAGAGATTATAGTTTCAAGAGGGGAAATGTGGAAGTAGTTAGGAGGGATGGCCAAGGAAGGAAGAAAAGAGAGAGGGAGAGAGAATGAATGAATGAATGACTGGTGGGTCCTGGAATAGGGGAAGCCACAGTTGAGAAATGAAGAGAAGTGGACAGCTCGAGAGAGAGGCGAATAGGTACCAGAGAAAGAGAGCTTAGTGAGATAAGAGCAGACACGGAGGTGATGAACAGGGTTTTCTGGGGCACACAAGAAAGCACAGATCCTCTGACCCAGGGTCTCCCAAACTGTGTTCCAAGAAAACACCATGTCCTGTGGGCTGTTAAAACTTGTTCTTGGAAAAAAGATCAAATTCTTTCAAGTTAAAAGAAAATGTCTGGACAGTGCTGCCTCCTGTGTTGCAGACTGTAGGTGATCAAAAACAATAGCACAGTCAAGGCCCTTGGAAGCTCATTAGTAATGAAGTCAGCTTAACTTTAATGTGGCTTTTCTCAAGTCCCTTTGATCCTACCACTGCTTTTACACAGCACTTCTTGTGCTTGGCCAGCGTTCTACCCAGAGTGTCTGATGGGACTGGATGATCTGGAACAGCGTTCTTAGTTTACTCATGGCAAGCTGGTGGCCAAGAGAGGGCAGGTGACTTGCCCAAGATCACACAACTGACTAGAGCCAAAGCAAAGCCTGGCAGAAGTCGTATCTTCTCTGACTTAAGACACACTCTGCTTCTACCCCAGGGTACCATCTACATCTGCAGAGAAGACTTGCGATGCTGTCCTGACTACAAATGACACGCATCCTCGCTGGCTGCATGAGCAAAGCACTCTGCCCTACACTCCACCCTCCCAGAAGGGCCCTAGTTCAGAAATAGTGAAGCGCCATTCCCTGGCCAAGGTGTCAGGCTTATAAATTCTTACCGTAATGAACAACAGAGAGTTGTAAAAACGTGCGCACAGAGAGAAATGCAACAGTCCTGGTGGCCTGAGGGCTCGAGTCCTATTGAAATATGTTTGCAAACTCCACTCCTCAGCAACAACCTGAATAACAATGGGCTATAAAGAGGTGATAATTAACATTGAATCTGGATTCAGCAAAAATAAACAATTTTATACTTTAGGGGGTAGAGATGCAACTTGATTGTAATTCTAGATGAGCTCCTGGGAGATCTGTCTGTTGTTAGAGAGAGAAATGGGTGCCACTGTGCTTTTGGCTGCAGGGCAAAGAAACAGTGTTTCTGCATCAGATTTTCATCCAGATTTTGCCATCTCCTATCTGGGCAATTGTATATGAGTTGCTTAACTTCTCTTGCCTATGAAATGGAGATAATATGTTCTTGTAGAACTAATGAAAAAAGTAATCGAATCATGTTTGTGAGGTACCTTGCATGCCTGCCTCACCAGATGCTTGGTAAATGAGAGCTATTCAAATTATGTGTGTGGTTTCTTCCTCTTTTAAACACCAGGTCATCCTGAAGGCAGTTGTCCTGAATGGCCTTGATAGTAGCTATTTATGCACTTAAATTGCTAAGGATACTTTTGATCTTCAAAATGATAGAATCTCACTTTGACCAAACACAGACCAAAGAGAAAGTGTTGAGTTTTAATATTTGTCGCTGACAATATTAGGTTACCTTATGTCATAGTGGTAAGAAGGGTGTATGTTGACTCCAGGGACAACTAGTGACTGAGGCTCAAATAAAGCCGCACTTCCCCCCGTCTCTCAACTGTCTTCATTCCCTGAGATCAGCTTCCTGAGTGTGGAGGGAAATTGCTGTCAAGTTCCTTGAGGACTCCATTTAAAATTTAAATATCCCAGGGAGAGTCCCTGATTGGCCTAGAATGAGTCAGGTGGTTACCCTAGGACCAATCAACTATAGGCAGGGTAAATGAGCCTATGGAAACATACAATACCAGCATCTACTTGTATCACAGAGTGAAAGAGAAGGATTACATGGGCGAGAACTTCAGGAATGGGAGCTGATGGGGAGAACCAAAAATCAGCAAAATCTCCCCTTTGAAACTAAGCTCATTGTGGAAAATCTGATGGATAGCTGCTTTTTTTTTTTTTTTTTTTTTTTTGGCTTGTTCAGCTTCTCTTCTACCTTCTGCGGTGAACCATACCCTCTTTGGCACTGGAGAACTCCCCCACCTCTTCCCATGTGCTTTGCCTGGGAGTGTAATCTGTCCTTTCTCAAGTCTACTCAGCCATCAGCCTTGCCGTAGGCTCATGTTTTTAGTCCAGGTGCGTATCATGCAAATTAGGCCAACCAGACTCTAGTTTTTTCCCTGAGTGCTGGTTCTTGGGAAGAATGACTCACGGATTAGAGCAGAATCATTCTGTTCACAATCTTAGAAAGCCTGCCTGTGAGCTCTCCTTACTTTGATCCCTAAAGCTTCATAACTCTCTACTTTCATGAAGTCTGATTGTTTAGTTCTCCGATCCATTTTAAAACTACCCTCAGTGATCTTTTAGGAAATTCAACTACTCATCACAGTGAGCTGGCGTTGATTTCTGTTACTTGCAACTGAAGATCCTTAATAGATGCAGGCAGAGGCTGAACATTATTCATGTTAATATCCTCCCTGTTCCTACTGGTTTCACTGCTACACGAGTGCTCAGAAAACACGTGATAGACTTGTTGACTGTGGAAACCTGCTTCTTTTATTTCTCTACATATCTTCCTTCAAACATAGTTATAGATCAAACACCTGATGGAAAACAGTTAAAAGAGAGGCTAGGCTACTTGGGTTGAAGCCTGTTCCATTTGGGACACCTTTCTCTAGAGTAGCATCTCTGCTTCAAAGTGTCTATCAGTTTCACTCTCAGCTAAATGTTTTATGTACTTGTCCCTGGGGTATTTCATGCTATTTGGAGAATTTATATGTCATTAAGCACAAGGCTGTCCAGGTTAATTGAAATTGTTATTTTTGGAATTGGAAATTATTATTTTTTTCATTAATTGTAGCCATTCCCCAGAATAAAATTGTCACAGTCTTTGGGAGTCACAGCAGTGGCTCTGAAGACTCAGCACACAGCAAGAACATAGGCTCTCAATGCAGAGTTTTGGGCACCAGCCCTGAAGATTTGGATTCCTTATGGCACCAGTGGGTCCTAGGAATCTACATTTGTAAGATAAGGGAAGAACTATGAGAACATTATTGATTTGTTTTCATTCTTAAATGCAGTACTTTATTTAGAGAACTTAGCTTAGTACCTGACTTTATTGTAAGGACTTGATAAGTAAAAACATTATTATTGTTAGTTTTGTTTGTGATACAGTATCCATTGAGTAAATCTAGTACTTTTGTTGGATTCAAGCAGATGTTGAAGTCAACAACCAACCCTAAGGGTGGTATCCCTCAATTCAGTCTGCTCTCTGCTTCTATTATATTAGTTTGGTCTTCCTAGGTGGTGCAAGTGGTAAAGCACCCACCTGCCAATGCAGGAGACGCAAGAGACACGTGTTCGATCCTTGGGCTGGGAAGATTCCCCTGGAGTAGGAAGTGGCAATACACTCCAGTATTCTTGCCTGAACAACTCCACGGACAGAGGAGCCTGGCAGGCTACAGTCCACGGGGTTGCAAAGAGTTGGACATAACTGTGCATACACACTCCAGTTATAGATGCGCGTGCACACACACGCGCCTGTTGATGCGTATGTGTATCGCCATCACTGTCATCCCACACCTGTTGCATTATCACAGCACTTCCCATAGCAGATTTCCTTGATTTCAGTCTGCTTGTTTGAATGTATTCTCAAAAAAACAGTAAGAGTTATTTTACTAAACATCAAATTTGGTTGCATTCCTTTCTACTGACAATCCCTCCATGATGCCCATCGCTTACAGAATGAAGTCTAAACTTCTCACCTGCAATCTTCACAGATCGATTCAGGAGTTCCTCTCTAACTGCAACTTCCTGTTGCATCTCTCGCTGTCTGTAGTCAGCCACCCTAAACAAACTGTGGGTCCCCCAACATCTCACACTCACTCTTCTTGCAGGCTTTGCTCATTTGGTTCCCTCTGCCTGAAACACACTGGTTTCCCTTTGGCCTGGCCAAAGGTCCTTTAGGTTTTCTTTCGGCTGATCCTCTTCTGTTAAACCCTCCCTGCTCCGCAAAGGCTGGGTTGGATTCCTTTTTATGTGCTGTTACTGGATCCTCTGTATCTACTGTCATCGCACTTATCACACAGTTTTGAGGTTATCTGGGTCCTTTTTTTCTGTCCCCCACTAGATACTGAGCTACAGGAGGCAGGGACTGTGTCTTTAACACCTTTTAGTCTTCAAGTCCTAGCAGAATGAATAGCACATAGTGGATTCAGTTGCTCAGTAAATGCTTAGGAAAGAAGAAAGGAAGGAAATTTATTTCAACTGGACCATAGAGAGTGCTGGAAGACACAAAGAGCAGGATCCAGTTCTACAGAGAATGAACTTACGAGAGGTTCACGGAGTCATGGTCTCATCAAGATGCCTTAGGTCCTCTCTCCTAGAAGACACTCTGGGTGTAAAAGAAGGAGCACTGGGTTCAAGCAGTAAAGCCACAGTTTCAGTGTTGGCCTGTCACTCAAAGCTCCACAGTTAAGTCACTTCATTTTTTCTGCATCCTCAGTGTCCTAAACTTTAAAATGGAGCTAATAACAACAGTAGTATCAACAACTACAGTAGCTAACAACAACCAGAGTAGCTACTCCAAATAGTTGTTTTGAGATGAAACAATAAACTATTTATTAAAGTACTTTGCACACTGTGAAGCTGTGGTCTTCTCTGCTAGGCTGTGAGCTGCTTAAGGGCAGGGGCTTTGATGAGACACGTATCTGTGCTCCAGGGTCAGACACATGGAAAGTACTAGATTCAGTTCAGTTCAGTTCAGTTCAGTTCAGTTGCTCAGTCGTGTCCGACTCTTTGTGACCCCATAAATCACAGCATGCCAGGCCTCCCTGTCCATCACCAGCTCCCGGAGTTTACCCAGACTCACGTCCATCAAGTCCGTGATACCATCCAGCCATCTCATCCTGTCGTCCCCTTCTCCTCCTGCCCCCAGTCCCTCCCAGCATCAGAGTCTCTTCCAATGAGTCAACTCTTCGCATGAGGTGGCCAAAGTACTGGAGTTTTAGCTTTAGCATCATTCCTTCCAAAGAAATCCCAGGGCTGATCTCCTTCAGAATGGACTGTTTGGATGTCCTTGAAGTCCAAGGGACTCTCAAGAGTCTTCTCCAACACCACAGTTCAAAAGCTTCAATTCTTTGGTGCTCAGCCTTCTTCACAGTCCAACTCTCACATCCATATATGACCACAGGAAAAACCATAGCCTTGACTAGACAGACCTTAGTCGGCAAAGTAATGTCTATGCTTTTGAATATGCTATCAAGATTGGTCATAATTTTTCTTCCAAGGAGTAAGCATCTTTTAATTTCATGGCTGCAGTCACCATCTGCAGTGATTTTTGGGGCCCCAAAAATAAAGTCTGACACTGTTTCCACTGACTCTGTTTCCTATGAAGTGATGGGACTGGATGCCATGATCTTCGTTTTCTGAATGTTGAGCTTTAAGCCAACTTTTTCACTCTCCTCTTTTACTTTCATCAAGAAGCTTTTTAGTTCCTCTTCACTTTCTGCCATAAGGGTGGTGTCATCTGCATATCTGAGGTTCTTGATATTTCTCCCAGCAATCTTGATTCCAGCTTGTGTTTTCTTCCAGTCCAGTGTTTCTCATGATGTACTCTGCATAGAAGTTAAATAAGCAGGGTGACAATATACAGCCTTGACATACTCCTTTTCCTATTTGGAACCAGTCTGTTGTTCCATGTCCAGTTCTAACTGTTGCTTCCTGACCTGCATACAGATTTCTCAAGAGACAGGTCAGGTGGTCTGGTATTCCCATCTCTTTCAGAATTTTCCACAGTTTATTGTCATGGAAAAAGGTACTAGATTAAGTTTTGTTAAATAGATAAACAAAGGAATCAAAGGATAACTCACTGACTGAATGAATGAATGGATAGGAAAGTCCAACTGCTAGGTTGCCTAAGCAACCTAAGCAGGAAATGACACAGAGGCTCAGAATAACCTTGCTGGGATGAATTGCATATCTGTTGCTTTTTACCTCCTCCACAGAAACTTCCTTTAGGTAGGGGCTGTTCCCTAACTCTCCCTGCAACTTCTGACCTAATGCCTTGCATACTGGAGTCAGGGCTTTAAAAAACACTTTGGAGCTTAACGTGAATTTGTTGACCACATTACAATCTTCCAATAGTTTGAGGCAGATGTATAACAACATCCCCATTTTATAGATGAAGAAACTGAGGGTCAGAGATGTTTACAGGAACTGTCCAAGTTTGCATGACTGGCAAGGGACCAATCCAGGACTAGAATCCAAGTCTCATTCTTAATCCAGTGCTTTTTTTTCCACCAGAGAGTTTGTCTTCTTGTCTCTTGGCAGTGTTTTTGGAAAGAAACGATGCATGCACACGCCCAGCAAGCGCTTGGTGGGCCCTAAAGCAATGACAGCCCTATGTTAATGGGCAGGAAAGAACCCCAGCAAAGAAGAGTCTTCTGATGGGTGTTGATGAATGTTTACAGATGACATCTTTGCTTTGAACGGAAGGAGACCTAGTTTTTAAAATGCACGCAATTACTGTTAAGCCTAAGGGGCATTTAGAAATGACCATTGCTAATCACCCAGTCTATGACATTGAGACCCTGCCCTCCGCAGCAGCCATCTTTTCCAGGGCTTGATCTCATGCGGGAGTGCCAAAGCACGAAATTTATGAAGTCCTCTGAGTTTTTGTGGTCACAAATCACAAGACTTTATCAAACAAAAAGAGAAGCTTGCCTAGGAGGTTGAGAACAGACTTTCCAGACATAGCGATGGGAATACAAACAGGCCAATTCAATTTCTTTTGGGGTCATGGTTTGTAGCTTTATTGAATGTGCGACATTCTCTTTTGAAAGTCCATGGGATGTTTTCACTTCAGAGAATAATTTCCACATCTTGTTCGACACCAAGAAATGGGTAATTATTATATCACTTGACGGTTATTTATCACAGTTTGAATGGAAATAAATTGCTTCAAAGTGAAATCACGCTACGTGGTTACCCGTCTGCCCTATTACTCTTTCGTTTAATTTTCTTTATTTTAATGTGCATACCAATGTTTGTGACCTGTCTCGTCTGTCTCCCTCATAATTCCCTTCAACGAATTTAAATTTGTTAAGAGAAATTAAATAGTGGGTTAAAGGAAGGCTTGGGATTTGGGAAACGGGGGTTTAGCTGAGAGCGGTAATTTATTTCTGAATTGGCTCTCTCACTTTCCATGGAATAGGAGCCTACTGGAAATCAAAAATGGATAAAGCACATGGATATATTTCTTCTATAGACCAGCTAGTTAGGGCACAAGTGATGATGCCTATTTTCTGAGTCTAGTGCTATCCACATTGCCCACTCTGGCAATTTTCCCAGTGATTTCATTTCAACTAATAAAATCCACAACATAACATTGCCTTTCTTTCATTTTAAAAGCATAAAATCAATCTTTTCCAAGCTTCCTTGTTTCTGCCCTCATCATTTAAACCCTGAAAATCTAAACAACAGGGCTTGTTCACTTTAATTTGGCAAATGTATATTGAGGGCCCACTGTGTGCTCACTATTGGTCCTTTCTCTGAGGGATGACAGTCTGGTGAGGGAGACTTCTATACTGTTTCCCTTTCTGTGTCTGGCTCACTGATGATCGAATGTGATGAGGTAGACACTGTTTTCTTGGTGATCACTGGAGACTTCTTAGGAAGAGGTTTGCAGCATTGGGAGTACATCTAGATAAGACTTCTTGAAGCAGAAGCTGATCTTTCTTTCAAAGGGTCTGAAGGTGAGACCTGTCAGATCTGGGGAGAGGGAGGGGATTTGTTGTTGCTCTCAAGTGGGAGTATAAGTGAGAGGGAGAAGGAGCCGAGATGTGAGCCCCAGCATGAAAATACACAGCCAAGTCGCTAGGACTCCATTTGACGATGAGTGGGGCCATTGAGGAAATGGACCAAGGGGCTGGTTCAAGGAAGACCAGGGGCAGAGGTGTAGGTTGGGAAGCCTGAATCAGGACCCCCAACTAGGGTTTGGTGAGTGAGGCACTAGCCCCCAGGACAAAGTTTAAGAAAGCGCCAAGAACTCAAGTCATCAGGAAAAATCATATTTGAGTGCTGTATTTGAAAAACAAAAAATCACAACAAATGTCAGAAGTTCCGTAATGAGCACATTCAAAAGTTGAAATGGTGACAAGATCAGTAGCAGGGGTGTTGTGGAGCTATACCGGAGCCTGGGGCAAAGGAAAAACATCAAGCATACTGAGCCTGTCTTTAAATATGTCAATAGTTTGACATTTATTTAAATTATTTTGTAATTGATTTTATTGGAGCACAGCCACACCCATCCACAGATATGCTTTCTGTGGCTACCTTTGAATCACAATATAGTTTCTGTAGTTGCAACAGAAACTGCATGGCTCACAAACCCTAGAATATCCAGAAAGGTCTGTCACTTCCTAGACTAGATGATCACTGGGCTCCCTTCTGGTTCTGATATTTGCAGACTGTATTTTCAGTTGATTCAGTTAGTCACTTTTGATGCAAGATAGGCCCTAGCCTTTGAGAATATTTTTTATGCTTTGTAGACATTACATTTTGTATTATGTTAAAGAACCTTTAACAGACAGCTTACAGCGTATCACACAAGGTCTTGGGTGATAGCTTGGTGTATTCATCCCGTCTCCCTTTTCCTCTCATTAGATTACGAGCTGCTTAAAGATCCATGAGGGCATTAAATCAGTGTTTCCAAAATTTGCCAGATTGATTACCAGTGGTTCTCAGTCCCTCTAGGAGGCACTGGAAAGGTGGTTTTAGTGGTGTTTACAGTGGCTTCAAGTTGCTACTAGAGTAGAGTGGTTAGGGGTGGGATGCTGAACACCCCATAATATGCAGAATGTTTCATCCCAGCAAGAAAAATTGTCCCTCCCCAGATGGCAGTAGAGCCTCTGAAAAACCCTCTGTTCCTGCAGGTAAGCCTTGTCCTTTGCCTCCATCTATTGTCAATTTTCTAATTTTTTCCTGCTGTTAAGCTAAAAATCTGTTTTTTTGTATAATGTTTTACCACTTTAATGGAAATGCTGGTTTCAGGGAATATGAAAATGACTGATTGAAAGGCTTTGAATGATGCTTACCAGGCTTTTCAGTTATTTCTTATGGAGTTCTATGTATTCTAATTCATTAAATTCATTAAGGGAAAAAAAAAGTCTTTGGGAATACGCACAGCTTGCTATTTACTATTATTATGCACAAAGCATAGATTTTTCTTGTTCCAGTGAGTGGGGGCTGGGGGGACCTCATTTTGGTAAATTGACATCTCCTGTTTTTCTGGAAAAGTCCTCTTAAAGAATGTCCTTCTCTAAGATTTTGTTTTAAAAATAGGATTTGAACATCTCTGGATTAGAAAATACGGAGCAAGAAGATGGCATTTTATCAATAGTTCTAGGGCTTTGGGAAAGGCAACAGTCTGATTCCTGGTGTCCCTACGCTGGCAGACAGTATCACTCTGAAGTCACCTCTGCTGTAGAGAGTCAAGTGCTTTCTGAGGTCCAGCTTGATCACACGGTCTTCTTCCTCCTTCTTTATATTCTCCTTCCTCTCTCTTTCCTCTCTTCATCAAATCATCCTTTCCTTGATCCCATTCAGTGGCGCATTCTGTGTACCACTGTGGAAGGCAGACAGAGTTGTGGGTAAAAATAAAGACCGAGAGCTGGGTTTGATTGTAGCTCCACAATCAATTAGCTGTGTAGCTTTGGAGAAGTGATTTAACCTTCCTGTGCCTCAATATCCTCACCCCTAAATTGGGAATCAATACATGAAAAGCACTCAGAAAAGCATCTGTCAGCCAGTAGGTGGAGAAGGCAATGGCACCCCACTCCAGTACTCTTGCCTGGAAAATCCCATGGGTGGAGGAGCCTGGTAGGCTGCAGTCCATGGGGTCGCTAAGAGTCGGACACAACTGAGCGACTTCACTTTCTCTTTTCACCTTCATGCATTGGAGAAGGAAATGGCAACCCACTCCAGTATTCTTGCCTGGAGAATCCCAGGAACGGGGGAGCCTGGTGGGCTGCTGTCTATGGGGTTGCACAGAGTCGGACACGACTGAAGCGACTTAGCAGCCAGTAGGTAGGGAGCAAGTATCTTTGGAGGGACCTTTGGTAGGAATGATGCAGATGTAAGTCAGAGCTGGTATGAGACTCAGGGGTCAGTGGCCCAGATGTCCGGAGCACAGAGAAGTCAGTTTTCAGCCGCTGTGTAGTGGACAGCTGAGGGATGACGCGTTAGACTTCCAGCTCCCCCTTTGAATGGCCTTTGTGTTTACTCTTCTGTTTGGGGTTCTGTAGGGAAGAAAATGTTTCTATAATTTAAAAACATGTTTAGTTCATTGATTTCCTTATATCCACTGTATTTACAAATAAAGAAAATAAATTGCACGGAAGGGAAGTGATTTGCCTTTAGCTTTCTGTCAAGTTACTGAAAGGCTGAGATTAGAAACCAATCAATTAACAAGTATTTGTTAACACTTTGTGTGTGCCAATTACCGTCCTGGGCCTTAATTTCACAAAACGTTGTGTAGGATCTTCCCTGGTCCCTCATACCGAGCATCCGCCTTATTCACTATGTAGCCAGCCCCACTGTAAGCTCCTCCCCTGTCATGCCCATAGGGTTCTCACTCTCTGGTCTGACCCTTGCATCTCACTTCATCCTGGATGCCTCTCCCCCTGCCTCTTCTTGTGCACCTGTTGTAGGGAAAAGCAAATTCTGACTCCATGTTGAAACAGTTTCTTTGACTTGCTTTTTGTTGCTTTTGTTACTATAGTCATACGTAATTCCCTGCCCCAGAGAATCCTGCCCCTCTACCTGACTGTTCAACTAAAGTGCCCTTGTTCAGAACCCTGTCCACCTGTAGATGGCAGGTAGGAAGAAATTAAAATACCCCCTGCCTGAGGTTTGCCATTCTAGGAGATACTTGCAAGATTGATGGGCTTTTTATTTTACTTTTTAGTTTACTTTTTACTCCTACTATCTCTGATCTATGAGAGAACCTGGCATCCAGACCCCATAAGGTCGTTGAGGCATTACTCTGCCATCACCTTGGTCAGGCAGCTTTCCGGAATAAAGTTATATTCCTTGCCTCTACAACTCACCTCTTGGATTTATTGGCCTGTCATGCATCAACCAGAATGAGCTTGGACTTGGTAACACACCTGCTTTGTGCCAGGCATTTTCTAGATAATGTGGGATATAGCAGTGAACCGAACAATATGAAATCCCTGCCTTCACAAGAGCTTACTTCCTCATGAGCAGTGACTTTCAGGAATCAAAACTTGCTGTAAGTTCTCGCCCCATCAGTTTCCTCATATGTGAAATGGATAGCGTAATAGTTCCTACCCCCATAAAGTTGTTTAGAAGCTTAAACTAGTTATTTGCAAAGCTAACAAAGCAGAGATAAATAAATAATGAATTGGTAAAATATACAGTATGATAGATAGTTATGCTGGCGAGGTGTAACACAGTTTGGTGGTTCCTCAAAAAGCTTGGAATAACCATTTGATCCAGCAATTTCAATTCTAGATAATATACCCAAAAGAACTGAAAGCTGGACTGACAGATAAAGAACATACTTGTTCATAGCAGCATTCTTCACAACAGCCAAAAGATTGAAACAAGGCAAATGTCCATTAAAAGATGAACGGTTAAAGAAAATGTGGTTTATATTTACACGCTCGAGTATTTTTCAAGCTTAACAAGGGGTGAGATTCTGACATGTGCTGCAGTGTGGTTGAACCTTGAAGATGTTATGCCAGGTAAAATAAGCCACACACCAAAGGACAAATATTGTATGATTCCACTTGTATGAGAGAGCTAGAATAGGCAGGTTCTTAGAGACAAATAGAGTGCTTGTTGTCAGGGTGAGGGGGATGGGGGGTTAGGGAGTGAGTGGGGAGTTACTATCTAATGGGTACAGACTTTCTGTTTGAATTGATAGAAAAGTTCTGGAAATGGATACTGGCAATGGTTTCTCAACATTGTAATGTATTCAAAGCCACTGAATTGTATACTTAAAAGAGGTTGACATGGTAAATTTCATGTGAAGTATATTTTACCACAATAAAAGAGTGCTACATAGGAAAATAAAGCTTGAAAGAAAAGTAGTATTGGGGTGAGGTTAATTTTAGAAGGGAGGAGTTGCTGAGTCTTTAAGCAAAGACTGGAAAAAGCAAGCCATGTGACTGTCTGAGGGGAGCATGTGCCCACGTGAGGGACCCGTGCCCTGCTGCCTCCCCCACCCCCGCCCCCACCACCATGCAAGGGCGGTGTCATGAGACTAACCAGCATGGGTGGGTGAGATCCCTGGTGTGAATCCTAGTCACATACTTATTTTCTGCCTGACTTTATACAACAATCTTAGGTTGTTTGTGTGCCTCAAGATTCTGGGTTTTATCATGGGGATGATAATACCAACCTCAGCCAGTGAAATAGTACAGACGAGATCCTGCAGCAGTAAGCCTAGTACCGGCTGGTATTTAGCAGCCACGTGAGCCCAGCCATTCCTCAGTTGATGGCAGCATCTGCCCTGACATGTTTGCTGGTGCCTGTGCTATATGGATTGTTAAGTAAGTTGCTATCACCCCTGCCTGGCACATTTTGATTCAGGCAGTGTTAAAATGCTAAAAAGCATTTACAGTAGTCTTTGCCACATTGATGGTAATCAATAAATGTTAGTTTTCTTCATGCAGTCCATTGGTCATTCTTTCACTTATCAGAAATAAATAAGACACGGTTGCTGTTCTCAAGATGCTCATTATTTTACTGTCTGGAAATCGAGTAAAATCATCCCAGGGGATCCGGGTAGAGAGGAGATGTGGCCTAGAGTGCACAGGAAGACCTGTCAGAGGTTGGGACTCGAGCTGAGCCTCCCAGCCTGGCTGGGATTGGGTAAGTGACCGAGGGAGGGAGAAAGCACAGGTACAATGGTGGGACGATGCTCCTTGATCAGAAAGGGTGAGCACAGCTCGCCTGTGGTCCAGCATTGCTCAGGTGGAATTTTATCAGCCTTAGAGATGTTGTTCTGGCACATCACAAAATACCTGTTTCTGAGGCCCTGATAGGACCAGTGTTGGGTCTCTTCCAATTGCCCCTCTGTAGACTCTTTCCTTCCTTTCCCACCTGCTCTCTGCCTTGGAGGGCTGTCCTGTATGGACCACATCAACCTACTTCCCTACCCACTGTATTAGTTTTCTAGGGATGCCTTAGCAAAGCACCAGAGATTGGATGCCTTCAGTAACAGAAATTTATTTCCTCACAATTCTGGAGACCAGAAGTCCAAGATCAAGGTGTTGGCAGTACTGGTTTCCTCTGAGGCCCTTCTGTCCCTGCCTTGTAGATGGCCATCTTTTCCATGTCTTCATGTGGTCTTCTCTCTGTATATGTCTGTATCCAAATGTCCTGTTTTTATAAAGATACTAGTCCATGGGGTCCTAGGAGTCGGACACGACTGAGCGACTTCACTTTCACCTTTCACTTTCATGCATTGGAGAAGGAAATGGCAACCTACTCCAGTGTTCTTGCCTGGAGAATCCCAGGGACGGGGGAGCCTGGTGGGCTGCCATCTATGGGGTCGCACAGAGTCGGACACGACTGAAGCAACTTAGCAGCAGCAGCAGCAGTCATACTGGATTAGGGTGCACCCTATTCATCTTATTTTAATTTAATTGCCTCTTTAAAGACTCAATATCCATATATAGATATATTATGAAATACTAGAGGTAAGACTTCCACGTGTGAATTTTTAGGGAACCCAGTTCAGCCGGTAACACCCTTTGACCTTTGGTTGAGTTTGGCCAATGAGGAACATCAGCAGGAAGTCAGGGGTGGAGGTGAGTTGGGGTGTTTATTCTCCTAGGTGTTGCCCTGTACTGTCCCCAAAGACAAACCTCCCAGATCCCATCTGGCAGACCTTTCCTCCCAGCCCCCCTCTCTCACTCCAGGGAAGGTGACCACTCTATCCCCTGCTCCTTCAGAACAAGGATGATGATAAGGCTGGAATTACTATCCCCATGATTTCCCTTTACCCACCCTACACCTCTATAAGCAGGCCTTTTATTAAACTCTCCTCCAGTTGCTCACTTTGAGTGTATCATCTCATCATTTCCAACTGAGGCTCTGACTGGCAGGGGGAGGGAGGTGGGGGTGATGGGGGGAGCACAGGGAGGAGGAATTTCATGCTGTTGTTTATGATGAACTTGGCTAACAAAGGAGATGCCCCTATGTAGTCCTGTAGACCTTGATTTTTCACTGGCTTCTGGGCCATCCTCGACTGCTTGCTCTGCCCGCTTAAACTGGAGGCAGCAGGGAGCAGTGAAAGGGGCAGATGAGTTTGAGTGGCAGGGGTCTACTGAAAGGAGTGTCTTTTACCCCCGCGGTATGGTGGTGGGCAGGGCACTTCATCTGTCTGACCCTTTCATTTCCAGAACTGTAGACTATAATGAAAGCCTCAAACATTTTGCTGTGAGGGCTTGATTATATTACATTAAATGAGAGAGCAAATGTTCAGTAAATGTTTCATCTTCTTTCCTTAATATAATTTCAGTGTGGAAACACCTGTGGGAATCCTAACTGAGCAGAGACAGCAAGGAGAGCGAGCCAGAGTCAGGTGTGGGGGACCCTGTGGGTCACTTAGAGGGCACTGGCTGGGTGGCTTCCCACTCTCCTCTGTTCCCCACGCTGTTCCCCCGTATGTACAACAGAGACAGCGGCAGCTTCCTGCTCCTCTCCCACTAGGGCCAGTGGGGTGCAAACATGGCCCTCCCTCTGGCCTCATCTGTTGCCTCTCTCCAGCCCCTCTGAACACCACGCTGGCTTCTTATAGTTTCTTACATGCTTCACGCTCTTCTTTGCCTTGAGGCCTCTACCTTCATCTTCCTTCTGCTTGTTGCTACTGCTGCTAAGTTGCTCCAGTCGTGTCCGACTCTGTGCGACCCCATAGACGGCAGCCCACCAGGCTCCCTTGTCCCTGGGATTCTCCAGGCAAAAACACTGGAGTGGGTTGCCGTTTCCTTCTCCAATGCATGAAAGTGAAAAGCGAAAGTGAAGTCGCTCAGTCATATCCGACTCTTAGCGACCCTGTGGACGGCAGCCCACCAGGCTCCGCCGCCCATGGGCTTTTCCAGGCTAGAGTACTGGAGTGGGGTGCCATTGCCTTCTCCCCCCTTCTGCTTAGGAGACCCATATCTCTCTCAAGCTGATGATCTCCTGCTTGTCCTGGGGAACTCAATGCTAATAGTTTTTTCCCAGGGAAATCTCTGAGATACTCCTCTTCTTCTCCACAAGAATCAACTCCCCAGTATGTGTTCTCAGAACTCCAGGAACATCTCCTTCATATCATTATTAGTAAAGTTGATGTTTTATCTCTGTGTCTCCCATCATAGAGAAGCTCCATGAGGGCAGGGGTTGTCTTTCTTCTGACAGCTGTGGTAACTGATGAGAGCAGACTGTCTGGGTGTCTGTTAAGCTCCATCATTTGACAACCATGTGGGTGTGTTATTCTCTGTGACTCAGTTTCCTCATTTGTAAAATGGACATATGAATAGTGTCAATCTCACAGGGTCATTGTGAATATGAAATGTGTTTGTAAATGTAAAGTGTTCATTACAGAGCCTGCCACATAAATGTTAGCAATTGCTGCTGAATTCTCAGCTGGTCACACCCAGATACCTGTAGAATGAAAAGAGGTTAACAGGGAATTTGGGGACAAGACTAAGGTGGGGCCTGCCCTCTCCCTTTGGGGTGGTCTCAGTGGTTTGACAAATAGCCTCAGACTTGCAGGACAAGGGAGGCTCCTTGGCAACAATATTATGGTAGGGGATATGCCCTTGACCCTCCCGTAAACAATGGGGTCTCAGGGGTGAGTAGGCTAGCCTGTTCCTCCTACTAGAATTTCAGGTAGATGTCAGGAGACTAGGCCATTAACTTGGTTGTTAATGCAGCCCTGGACTTCTCCATGTCTGGTACAAGGTAGCCTTGGAGAGAAGGTAACAGAGATGTTTGGGGGATTTGTCTTCAAGATGTTGGTAGCTTGGGGAATGTTTGGAGACCACAGATTCTTTTTTTGTTTATTTTGATTGTGCCTTCATGTAGGGACTAGAAATCAGGAGTCCTAGTTTCTGGGTGTGTATCCTGGCAGAAGTTGCTCAACCATCTTAATTTGCGGTTTCCTAGTTCATTAAGTAGGGACAATAACACAGTATCACTGTCTTATTGATTACTTTTATCCAGGGTCAAGTGACCTCATTAACAGATAATGTAAATGAATGTGTAAGCATGCATGTGCCACGCACACACACACGTGCATATCCTCACCACAGTAGCTATCACAAAGCCCGTGCATTAAAACTCGTCTTCATTGTTTAGAGAAATCTCAAAGACTGCCATATTATGATCAATTTACACCTTCTTTACAAGCAATTATAATAATCCTTGTGATCTGTTTTCTTGGTTTGAAACAAATTAGAAATTGATGGCATGATGGACCAAAAGGATGCAATACAAAAGGGATGATACTGCCATAAACAGGGACCCAGTCACATCCCAGAAGTGATGTTAATTTTTAGATCCCAGTAGTTTGGGATCATAATCATTAAAGGCAACTACTCTTCAAAATCTCTTTGATGATATCATTTTTTTTTAAAGCAATAGCATTTTAAAACCTAAAGCACCCAAATGATGCTCTACCCCTAGGTCCTTACTTTCTGGTGAGAAATTTAAAGTTATAAAAAAGCAAAACTAGCCTGCAGCTGAGTCCGGGTAAGAGCTGCCAGTCCCCTTGTCTTCTCCGCGTACTGCTGTGCTCCTCCTGTCATTGACCCACACATGTACATTAAATGCCCAGGTCTCTCCTGGACACAGAGCCTCTGACCTCCAGGGACTTAGACACTGGCAGGAATGTTTGTTCGCATGAATGTAACTGCTAAATTATTAATAGTTTTTAAAGGCATATTTAGGTATAATGATTGGTCCCTTCAGGCTCAACTTCTACTTTGTATATGCTGAGGACACAGAGACTGTCAGGATATTTTCCCTGTGACCAGATTCACAGCAATAAGTGTTATGGGTGGGATATTTTAAAATATCAATCGGGAATATTTTGACAAGTACTTACCATGTACCCAGCACTACTATGGGAATTTAGAGTGACTGGGAAAAGCAAAAGGACTGCTATGATTCCAGCTTTCCAGGAAAGTATAATAACACCAGGAAAATCATGGGAAGGGACCTCCATGCAAGCTCACTGCTTAGAGATACAGAGCCTAGACTTGGAAATCTGCCCTGGCTAGAAACTTGCTGGCTTTCCTGTGACCTATGGACTCATCTCTAACATATGTGCCTTATCTGCAAAATGTGGATAATAGGAATAATGCCTACCACTTAAGAGGGTTGTGAGCATTAAGGAATGTAATGTACTTAGTACCCTTCCTGGGACACAGTAAACAATAAATGTTAGCTTCAGAGTTTCTAGTTGTACAGGGACTGAATATACATAGAGTATATACAATCACACATCAGACATCTATTGAGTGCCTTCTGTATGCTACTGTCCTGAGACAATTTGATGAGCAGGAGGGGGCAGACTCTAGCCCTGGGGCCAATCCTACTCAGGGCCTGATTCTATAAATAAAGTTCTCCTGGCAGAGTTGAACAGTTGTAACAAAGTCTGTGTGGCTCCCAAAGCCTGAAATAATTACCACATAGTTCTGTATAGAAAAAAATGTGCCAAGCTTTAGTCTAGAGACTTGCTACTCTTGGTATAATTCTTGGACCAGCTGCAGGAAGTGAGTGTTATCCAATGCAAGTCCACGTGCCTGACTATACACAGTGAGGCCAAACAAACTGAAACGTTGGACTTTGGAGCATAGAAAGGTTTATTGCAGGGTCATGCAAAGAGACATGTGGATTGTGCCCCCAAATAACCTCAACTCCCCAAAGATTCAGCAAAGCGTTTTTAAAGGCAAGGTGAGGGAGGGGTTCGGTTGGCTATTGCAAATTTCTTGGTTTTAGAATTATTTGTTCTTGCAGATGTCCATGTAGGTCAGGTCACAATATTCCTGTAAACCTCCAAAAAGACAAATGTTATTCTCTGAATGGAAAAGTATTACACCCTTAAAGGTCAGAGACTTGAGAATAGGCTATCCTGTATATTTCAGGCTACAGGCAACATTCTTAACTCAAAGCAAAAGCAATAGCATACAAAGGTTAAAGTAAAAGAAACATATCTGCTATGGAGTCAGATTTGTTCTTCCCTATAACAATAGGAATACAGAATCTCGGGTCCCATCCCAGACCTTCTGAATCAGAATCTGCATTTTAAAGCAATCACAGAGTTCTTTGAATGCACAGTCAAGTTAACAAGCACTGCTCTAGGGGAAGTCAAAGACACTTAAATAACTTACCTGGTGACTAAGCAGTGAAGTGCAATACGAATGCTGAGGCACAGTGGGAAAGCATCATGACAAAGACAGGTATAAAGACAGTTTAATAACTGTGGTGGCTCAGAGGTTAAAGTGTCTGCCTGCAATGCAGGAAACCTGGGTTCGATCCCTGGGTCCGGAAGATTCCCTGGAGAAGGAAATGGCAACCCACTCTAGTATTCTTGCCTGGAGAATCCCATGGACGGAGGAACCCGGCACGCTACAGTTCATGGGGTTCCAAAGAGCCTGACATGACTGAGTGACTACACATATAATACCTTATTTAGTTCTAATGATGGTTAAAAAGATACTTCTTTTAACCTCAGTTGAAAAAACCCAGACTTAGATGAGAGGATTTTAAGCCAGGCTTTCAGTTAGCGAATGGCTGAGCTGGAGTTTGAATTCTGGCCTCCCATAGTGCTAAACATTTGCTCCTCATCATGTTGCTCTGTTTTCTAAAAGCAACACAAAAGAGAGCGTAAGGAGGGATTTCACAGAGAAATCTTAAGGAGTTGGCTTAGTGCCTACATCCGTCAGTGTCCAATCAGGAAAACAAAATCTATTCAAAGAATGTAAAACAGAGGATATTTAATTCAGAGATTTGGTTACACGGCGATGGAGGAGCTGGAAAGCCATCCAGAGACTGGGAGGAATTCTGTGATTAGCCACAGCAGCAGGAAGCAGCTGCCACCCCCACCCCCCAACCCACACACCTTAGGCTTGGAGGGACACAGCGACTGGGTGATGTCACTGGAGCCAGGCAGCCAAAGTCACCAGGGGACGCCTGAACCCTGGTGGGCCTCTCCAGCAGGGGGTCTGGCCACAGCCACATGGTGCTGCTCAAGGCAGAGCCCATGAGGAAGAAGGAGCTTCTCTCCACTTGCTAGTAGACAGCTAAGGTAGAAGCCTAGAAAAATGTGGCCTGCAGGGATCAGGATTCTACAGTAGAGAACAGAGCTAGCAAAGGACAAACGACGGATGCAAGAGCAAAAGGCCCAGGGGAGGACCTGCTGGGACCTTGCCATCTCCTCCCCGTGCCAGCAGAAGTCCCCAGGGCTGTCATAAAGTCCCTCCAGAGTCTCAGGCAGTCTCTCAGAACTCTTCTCACATCCCATATTGCTGTTCTTGGGCCTTGTCCCTTGTTTTCTTTTCTTTTATCCCCTTGGATGCACCCTTTAGTTAAACGTCATGTTCCCAAATCCCCTTCTGTCCCCAGCTTTCCTCATTACACACTCTGCTGCCTTGGGTCAATTTCACCATGCCCGCATGCCCAGTAAACTAGATTCAGTGCTTTGGGCCCCTATTTATCTAGAACCTGGAACAGAAACTCTTTAATGGGGGTCCTGAATGATGATGAGCAGGGTTCTTCAGGGTGATCTGATGTTCCCAGTGCTATGAGATAGCAGGAAATGGGAGGCAGATAAAGCTCAAGCCAGTGGGACTTCCCTGGTGGAAGTGGTTAAGAATCCATGCTTTCAATGCAGGGAGCACAGGTTTGATCCCTGGTAGGGGAACTAAGATTCTACATGCCAACAAAACAAGACAAAAACCAACAGAGAGAGTAGAACAGTGCTTGCCAGGGACTGGGGTAAGGGGGTAATGGAGAGTTATTGCTTAATAGTTGCAGTTTCTATATGGGGTTTTCATTTGGAAACAGTGGTGATGATTGCCCAACAATGTGAATGTAATGCCACCAAATTGTACACTTAAATACGGTTATTGTTGCTGTTGTTCAGTCGCTCGGTCATGTCTGACTTTTTGTGACCCTGTGGACTGCAGCACGCCAGGTTTCCTTGTCCTTCACCATCTTCTGGAGCTTGCGCAAACTCATATGCATTGAGTCGGTGATGCCATCCAACTATCTCATCCTCTGTCATCCCCTTCTCCTCCTGTCTTCAGTCTTTCCCAGCATCAGGGTCTTTTTGCTAATGAGTTAGCTTTCGCATCAGGTGGCCAAAGTATTGGAGCTTCAGCTGTAGCATCAGTCCTTCCAATGAATATTCAGGGTTGATTTCCTTTATTATTGACTGGTTTGATATCCTTGCAGTCCAAGGGACTCTCAAGAGTCTTCTCTAGCACCACAATTCAAAGGCACCAGTTCTTCAGTGCTCAGTGTTTTTTATTGTCTAGCTCTCACATCCATACATGACTACTGGAAAAATCATAGCTTTGACTTTGTAGACCTTTGTTGCCAAGTAACATCTCTGCTTTTTAATACACTGTCTAGGTTTGTCATTGCTTTTCTTTCAAGAGGCAAGTATCTGTTACTTTCATGACTGCAGTCCACAGTGATTCTGGAGCCTAAGAAAATAAAGTCTATCTCTGTTCCCATTTTCCCCCCATCTGTTTGCCATGAAGTGATGAGGCCAGATACCATAATCTTAGTTTAGTAAACATGGTTAAAATGACATTAAAAACAATAATAATAAGCTTAAGGTTTAGGGGAGAGTTTGTATGATGCCCTAAAGTGGTGGTAGGGAGCCGCTGAAATATTGCAGTAGAATGAGATATAATTGTATTCGTGTTATGCGAACTTCACTCTGGCTGTAAAATGGTTGTTGGGTTAGAAAAAAATCAATTTGAGAGTAGAGAGCCCACTTAGAAACTTGTTACAAGAATTTGGGGTAAGGGATAAAGGTACAACATTGGCTGAGCTATGGAACTTTGGGGTGGAAGAGGATGGGATATGTGAGAGGGTTTACAGCGGGTGGAGCTGGCTATGCCCCCAATCCTCTCCCCTTCCCTGCTACTTCCCTGCTGATGGAGATCTGCTTTTGCTTGGCTGCTGACTCTTCATTTAGCCATTGCCCTAACAAGGGACCCTCCCCAGATCATGAAGTAACTCATGATGGCCTGTTTCCTTCCTCTACTGGGGTCTGGGCTAATAAGGACGTGTGATACAATTCTGGCTAATGAACGGAACTGGAATTTTTCTGGAGTTGGGTCAGGGAGCAGAAGGTGCTTCAGGGAAGCAGTTTCTTACTCTTGATTAAAAGGAGAAATTCATCTTTTTAGTCTCTAGTTGTAACTGAGGAAAGACCCCAGCATAGGCATCCTGCTGTCCATCCTAGGTCTAGGAGGTGATAAGCTGAAGGAGTCAAGCCAGCCCCCTGGGGACCTAAGAGCTTACCCTGAAAGTTCAACTGAATCTCTTAATTACCCAACTCCAGAATCGTCTGTGCCATATGACAATGAGCCACTTAAAGTTTTTTTCAGTCCTTTTTGAGAAACAACTTGCAGTCAAAAGCATCTTAACAGATATGGCAAAAATTAGCAACCCATGGGACTTGGTGGGTTTTTGGCTGTGGGTGGAAGGGAAGAGACTAGAGTGTGAGAGGAGTCCTTATTTTTGAGCTTGGCTCATTAGGCAGAAGATAGTGCTAGTTATTAATGCTGAGATGGAAAGCCTAGGAGTTGGTTTTAACAGACTAGTATAAGAACATTCATCTTTTGAAAACGCAAAAGTTTGTTGGTTTACAGGATATGTATGGGGGATCACGGTGAGCTGAGAGTGGAAAGGACAATGATGTCCATATGTTTTGTTCTATACTGATGTGACATGGGTGGATGCCTAGGACAGAAGTTACCATCTCTGTGACCCTGGGCATGTTGCTTAACTTTTCTGAGTTTCCATTTTTTAATCAATAAAATGGGCTTCCCTGATGGCTCAGGTAGTAAAGAATCTGCCTGCAATACACGAGACCCGGATTTGATAACTGGGTTGGGAAGATCCCTGGAGAAGGAAATGGCAACCGACTCTAGTATTCTTGCCCGGGAAATCCAAAGGACAGAGGAACCTGGTGGATTACAGTCCATGGGGTCGCAGAGTAGGACACGACTAACACTTTCACTTTCAATCAATGAAATAAGGCTAACACTGCCTAACTCATAGGGTAATCATTGTAAGGATGAAATGCCATATATACATAAACCAAACATAATAGTTATTATTTCACGGGACACGCAAGGGGAGGTCTGGGTGGCTGCACTGGATTTCACCGACAGGAGAGCTGTGTCGTGGTTAGAAGAGAGTGGCAGGTGACAGAAAGCTCAAGCCAACAGTCTCTACTAGGGTCTAGACCTGCAGCTGGCACTCATCCCATAGGCCGTGAGCCCGCTGTTGGAAAGAAAGCTTATTCCAAAGTGGAAATATATAAAACAAACAGACCTGCTTTATTAGGAGAAGCAGGGAAAGAGGGGCCCAGAACAACTTGCCCTCCTGTGCTTACCTCAGTAACTCCTCAAAGAGACCCCCAGGAGTCTGTGGATCCCTGCGGAAAGCAGGTTGGAAGTTGTTGGTCTAGACAACAATGGCTGTGGAGAGGGTGTGAGAGTGCGAGATATTCAGGGGGAGTGCCTTTGAGGGAGCATAGGGTAATAAATATGTGTAACACTGAATCAACTCATTCAACTGAAAATTCCCTTACCTAGAGAACTCCTGCTTATCCTTCAGAATATAGAGCAAATGCTGCCTCCTCCAGGAAGGCTTCCTTGATCAGCACTCAGATATCTTTTCTCTGTGAACCCTCTGCCAGAGAAATCACTTTCTTCCCAGCTCAGATGGAAGTCCCCCACGTCACCCCACCTCTGACTCTGAGCTGGGCTATGTCTGTTTTATCTCTGTAGCCCCTGTAGTGTATAGCTAAGTACTTTGCAGTTGTCTGAATTGTTTCTCTAAATGAGTAGTGGGAGGAATAATTGAGGTGCCAGCCTAAGGATTTGGAGGTAGGAATTGGGGGTCTATGGGCTAAAGGTAATACAGGATGCCCACCCTAAGAAGGTTGTGGTTTGGGTTAAGGATGAGACAGAGATGAGGATGGAATAGAGCCCAGATTCTGAAGGCTAAGTTTAACCTTCAAGGTACAGGAGCCTAGATGTAAACAAATGGGAAGAGGGGCCAGATGGGAAGAGGGGCCAGATAGGGAGTGCTGTGTGCTGTGCTTAGTCACTCAGTCATGTCCAACTCTGCAATCCCAAGGACTGTAGCCACCAGGCTCCTCTGTCCGTGGAGTTTCTCCAGGCAAGAATAGTGGAGTGGGCTGCCATGCCCTCCTCCAGGGGATCTTCCCAACCCAGGGATCGAACCCAGGTATACTGCATTGCAGGCAGATTCTTTACCCTCTGAACCAAGATGCAAAGAGTTAAGTAAGATGTCCCAGATCCTGCAGGAAGTAGGACCAAATGTGGCCTTGAAGTCAGGTCGCTGACTAAAGCATGGGACCTCTTGCTCTCTCTCATCTTTCCCTTCCCTTTCCCTCCGAGGGCCTGCACAGGAATGGGCATGCCTTTCCAAAAAGACTTGTTGATGGAGTGATTGGATGAAACCTTGTCATCTTGATTCCTTTTCTGAATTTCAGCCTCTTGTTTCAGTGATGTTTTTCTGACCCCGCTTGGCATTTCAACCATGCAACATCAGTGGGCCGCGTGTTGTTACACATCAACACAGCACCTCCTCTCCTCCCTGCCTCCCCACACTGCTTCTCGGTGTCCAAGATCAAAGAGAAATAATGTTCAAACTGCAGATGAAGAAACAAGGCTGGCTGCCTTTGATGTCAGGCAGCAGTGCTATAATCTGTGCCCCTGACTTGCTTTTACTGCTGATGCAATTTGCAGCTGCGGTGTGGAGTCTAGGTAATTGTTTCTCCAAACCAAACGCCACTACTATTTTTTATTTAAGTGTAAATTTTCATTTGGCTAAATAAAGAGTTCCTGTCTGCCCCCAGTGGATGGTGGCCCTGAAACACAACAGGGCTGGGGGTTTTCAGGAAAACAGAGCCCAGGTAATCAAGAAGGCCTAACAAGAGGCCATTATGTAGAGTGTACCCTTCTTTAACTTTCCTTTTTATTGGAATAGTGTAATTTCAGTTTCATAAATACTAAGAGGTTTACCGCTGGGCACTGGGGCTATCCATCTGATTCACCTTGGAAATTAAGGCTGCTGCCTTCCCTGCCATGTTTCTCTTTGTCTCTAATATCCCTTTAGCTGCCTTTAGGAACCAAGCCAGGATGTAAAGAATTCAGACCATTTTACTTTTTACAAGGTCAAATTGCTCATGATTCCTAATAGAGAACATTGAAAATCTTTTTATCGAGGGGCAATTTTTCTTCTAAAATATCTCTCCTTCCAGAAACAGTTGCAGTCAAAGGCATTAACTTAAAACCTTAATCTTTGTTCATGATAATAATAGTAGTGATAGTAGCAGTAACAATAGTGGCAGAAAAATACCAGGTACTTGTAAACACTGAATAGTCCCAGTGCTAGGCACTGCATGCACAATATGTCATGGAACCCTTATGATAACCCTGCTAGGCAGCTATTTTAGCTCTGTTTTGCAGAAGAGGATGCTAAGATGCTTCCCTCTTAGCACAGTAAGACAGAGGCAAATGATTGGAGCCATCATTTGTCTATATGCTTTGGGACTGTGTTTTCCCTAAAGTATGAAATAAATTCTCACCAAGTCCATAAGCTACAATCAAATCAGAAGCAATGACGTGTATTAGGTAGCAGAGCAAGGGGCCCATGCCCCGCTTTACTGAGCTGTGGCTGATACAGCGATTACTGCTAAGTTATCAGGAATTCTGATCTCTCTGCCTGGAATGTCCTCCCCTCTGTGCTTCAGGTTCCATTGCTGGGGTGCTTCCCCATCTCATAAATAGTCCCTTCCATGCTGTGCTGTGGCTACTTTTGCTAACCTCTCTCATGGCACTGCCACATTGTACTGTAACCTTGGTGATTGGCTCTTCCACCAGAGTGAGCTTCTTGAGAGTGGAGATCATGTCTTATTCGATGTTGTATCCAAGTACCTGACACTGTGCATGCCGCATGGATGATACTCAAGAAACATTCAATGAATAAATGAAGTGAGTAAATGAACAAATAGGTGAGCAATCTATTGTCTCACTTTTGAAATAGTTAATATTATTTTCCATTATTTCTGGTTGAGTGTACTTTAGAATCAGACTTAATCTCTAGAGTAGATATGTCTGGCTTTCCTATTTGCTCTACTGTGTTGGTGTCAAGAGGACACTCAGTATTTCTCCCTGATAGCTGTTTCCTAAATGGTTCTGTTAAAGAAGATGTGAAGAGTGCCTCCAAAGGACTTCCTTCATTAATCAGAAGATGTGTTTTTATAGGTGGACAAATGCCTACATTAGGCTTCCCTGGTGGCTCAGAGGTTAAAGCATCTGCCTGCAATGCAGGAGACCTGGGTTCAACCCCGGGGTCTGGAAGATCCCCTGGAGAAGGAAATGGCAACCCACTCCAGTGTTCTTGCCTGGAGAATCCCATGGATGGAGGAGCCTGGTGGGCTACAGTCCATGGGGTCACAGAGTTGGACGTGACTGATGCTAGGAGGGATTGGGGGCAGGAGGAGAAGGGGACGACAGAGGATGAGATGGCTGGATGGCATCACGGACTCGATGGACGTGAGTCTGAGTGAAGTCCAGGAGTTGGTGATGAACAGGGAGGCCTGGCGTGCTGCGATTCATGGGGTCGCAAAGAGTCGGATGCGACTGAGCGACTGAACTGAACTGAACTGAGCGACTTTCACTTTCACCTTCAAACACCTGCATCATAGCCCACAGCAGATGCTGGGTGAATGCAGATCCTTCTCTGTCACTTGGATTCCTCTCAGCAAAACATCGTTCTTCAATGTCTCATTTTTTTACTGTCTTTCAAAATACTCTCTCTAAAAGTATTAAAGCAGAGTTGTTGTTCAGACAAGACCTTAATCTTCTAAGGTTAGGGACTATTGCTCTAAAATAGGAACCTCTGCTTGGCGAGAGATTTGGAATCCTCTATTTTCATCTGTGCATTCTCTGTTTTAAACTCTGGTTCAAGTGTGGGAAGAACCTAGCTTTCTCTCTAGATTGCTTTAGCATAGTAAGGCCAGGCTGACATTTACAAAAGGAACTTTACACAGTCGGAGAACAATAGAGGAAATGCTTGATAGGAGCAGAGTAAGAACACGTTTGCCTTCCCCAGTAGAATGTGAGCTCTAAGAAGACAGGAACCATGCTTAATTCCCATTTACCTGAAATTCATCTGCAATACAGTGGGTGTTGGATAAATACATGAGCGAATAAATACATTAAAGTAGAAAGGAATGAATAAATCAAACACTGAAGAGCTTGCCTAGGCCTTAATATCACTTAGATTTTATCACTTAGGTCACGTGTGCTTAGTTGCTCAGCCATGTCCAACTCTCTGTGACCCTATGGACTGTAGCCTGCCAGGCTCCTCTGTCCATGGAATTTTTGAGGCAAGAATACTTGAGTGGGTTGCCATATCCTCTGGGGGATCCTCCCAACCCCAGGGATCGAACCTGGGTCTCCTATATTCCAGGTGGATTCTTTACCTGCTGAGCCACTGGAGAATCCCAGATGCTATCACCTAGGCCTTGACAGATTTGTGAAAATTTCTCTTTCTTTCTTCCTTTCTCTTTTGCTCCATTTTTTCTTCTTGGCTTCCTGTTTCCAAGTGGCAAATGCCCTTCTGCTTCCTGGCAGAGCAAATTTCCTGTCCTGCCCTGGGTTGAAATCCTACTCTCTGTCCACCTACCCTCAAGCCCCTCCCACTCAGTTCTAGTTTCCTGTCTGAGGATCATATTTAATTCACAGCTATTGACTCAGCCAATGTTATCGGCATTCACTGAGCCCCAGTATCAGGTCAAGCTTCTCCAGTCTGAGATCCTTCCATTTTTGGAGCCTTCTTGAAGAAGCCTGTATTTGTCAGTATGACCTAACAGACATATAATGAGAATTGATAATGTGGGCAATAACAGGATGGTAATCTTTTATTTTTGATGATTAATTGATTTATAGTAAGTTTTCCTTCTTAAAATGCTGCTCTGTTAAGTGTTAAATGCCTCTAAACTGTCATACCTAGAGAGTCATAAGGCTCAGAACATAGCTCTTGAGTCCCCATTATAGATCTGCGGATACACTCATAGCTATGACATCTGATACCTTCTACCTACTAATCACCTTACATATGTTATGATATTCAGGTCTCACTTAAAACACACCATGCAGGTTTAATCACGTTTCCACACAGTTGTTCCCATAGTATATTTGAGGAACCTGCGTCTTGGAAGTTACACGTTTTGTGTAAGGTCCAGGGCCAGGAGGTGAGTGAGTAGAACTGGAACCAGTGAGTCTGATTCCAAAGCTCCTGCTCTTTGCACCCTAAGTGAAGTAAGTGAAGTCGCTCAGTCGTGTCTGACTCTTTGCGACCCCATGGACTGCAGCCTACCAGGCTCCTCTGTCCATGGGATTTTCCAGGCAAGAGTACTGGAGTGGATTGCCATTTCCTTCTCCAGCAGATCTTCCTGACCCAGGGATCGAACCCGGGTCTCCCGCATTGTAGACAGACACTTTACCATCTGAGCCACCAGGGAAGTCCCTTTGCAGCCTAATGTACAGACATTCCACAAAGGCTGCACAGTGTATAATGGTGCTGTCTGGGGGGAAGTACCAGATGCCAGGGGTCACTGAAGCAAAGAGGCAGAAGAGTGAATGGAAGACATCTTACTGGGCTTGGAGGAGTGAATTGGGCTTTGCTGGCCAGAGATCAAAGGGGAGGGAATGCCGAGTAGGAGGAACAGTGGGGCGAGAGCACAGAGGTATGGCGATACATGCATGCCGTAATCAGGAGTGCTGAGCAGTCCTATGGGGCAAGAAATGCGGCGAGGCAGTGGGGGTAGGGGTGGGGGCCAGTGGCCCAAGACTGGAGGATAGAGCCTTAGAAGCTCAGAACTTTAATCTGTGGTTAATGAGACTACAGAAAAGACTTCTAAACATCAGATCAAGTGACTGGACAATTCCTTCTCCCCAGGGCCTGATCCTAGTAGCAGAGCTGTGCACGTAGTGACAGACGGACAAGAGAAAGGGTGTGAGTTGGGCAAACCTTTAAGGGATCCTTTAAATCACTCGCATCACGTCTGTATGTTGGAGATGTCAAACCAAGAAATATTCTTTAGACATCTATGTGTATGTGTGTTTACATATACATGTTCACATGTCGTGACAAACTTCAATTAGCGGTGTTGAGCTGAAACTTTTCCAGGCAGCGGCATCACCAAGGGAGGCTGGCCCACCGTATGCAGCAGCTCTGCTAATGAATTCCTTTTCCAGGCCCCCTGTTTGAAATGAAGCATAATGAGAGTGATGATTCTGCCCCATGCAGGGCAGACTTGGGAAACAGTGCCTTATCATCGTCTAATTAAAAACATTTAAATACTTTAGTGGAATATGTACTAACACCCCAATATGAAAAGTGGGAGGAGGATTGGAGCCTTTAGGAGAAAATAATTTTATTTTGCTGGGAGACTTTTAGCACTTTTAAAGGGAGACTGATTATATTTAACATATGAGGTTTTATATAGCATTTCAAACTAAAAGAAAGTAAAATATCAAGTGACTTCAAGCCACTGGATCACTTGCCTACCCAGAGAGCAGCACCTTCATGGTGTTTTTCTTATTTTTTGAGAAGAAACATTCAACCCAGACAGAGGCTTCTAGAGCAGATCACCTAGGAGAGACAGATATAGACCCAATTGTCCTGTCCCATTGCTCTTGGGTAACAGGCAATTTCCTAAGCCAGCATTCTCTATAAAAGAGGATTCATTTTCTTCCTCACAATCAAATACCATTCTTTCATTTCACTAGCCCTCATTAAATGCTTAATATAAAATCCCTTATATTCTACCCATCTGCTTTCTAAGGCAATCTCATCATCATGTAACAAAATGCACCTATGCTATTAACCCACTTGTGAGATGCCGGTCTGGGTAGGCATGCAATTTTTGGAACATATTTTACCTGACATAGTCATTATTTATTCTACAGTTCCTGTGATAATCGCATGTTTATGCAACTTAAATATTATATATATATTTTCTCTCTCTCTCTTTCTCAGAGATAAGTATTTATTTTTCCATTTTACAGAGAAAGGAACTTAAGCTCAGGAAAGTAGGACAGACTAGCCCAGGGACCCACTGACCTACCAGTAACTAATGAGACTCAGGCTTGAACCCATGACAAGCAAAAGATAGGCTTTTCCACTGTAATGTGCTACCACCAGCATTAGGTGGAGGTCTGCTTCCAGTTCCCTGTTTGTGTTTTGAGATTGGAACTACCCAGCTCTTACTGCAGCTAGAAGTACAGCATTCCTTTACCCCTGGGTGTGTTTCATCAGTGAGTCACCTTTTAAAACAGGATTGACTGTGAATATCCCTGGCCACTCTCCTTCCCTCCCTATAGCAAAACGGAAAGCAGAGACACACAAAGGAGTTGGTGGTACCCAGTGATGTTACAGGCAAAGCAGACGCGAAGGAGGAGGAAAGCCCTGAGCTTCATATAAACCTCTCTACTCCAATTCTAAAACAGAGAGTCAGCAAAAGTAATGACAATAATAGTAACTGCTCACCTATTCTGTAACATTTACTGAAGTTCATCTTATGTCAGGAATATCTCATCTGATCCTCTCAACAATCCTATGAGGTGCAATTATTCTCATTTTACAGATGAGGACATCAAGGCTTAAAAACTCAAGATTTTTAAAAAGCTATTTAAAGGCTTTACACATATAGAGTTAAAAATTGTAACGTTTTTTATTAAAGTATAATTGACGTATGTTAGTTTCAGGTATATAACATAGTGATTCAACATTTATATATATGTGTATATATACACATATATATAATGTATACACATATATAAATATACCCCCACATATATAATATATACACACACATATATAAATGTTGAACACTGTGTCATACCCTTGAAACCAATATATTAGTGTATGTGTATATATATATATATATATATATATATGCACGATGAACTGATCTCCTTGAAAGGTCTAGTAACCAGACTGAAGTAAAATGTGTAGTGTTTCAGTAGTGATTTGGAGGCCGTGCCTATGACCCCAGGATGTCTCTGACCTCATTTTTTCCCCACTCCTCTTTCTCTGACCATAGTGAACTTTTTGCTCTTCCCAGGGCAGAGTGAGCCTTTGCAGACCCTGTTCTTACTGTACCCTCCACCCTGGAGAGTTCTGTTTGAACATATTTTCACCATTTACTTCTCACTGCATTCTGGTCTTCTTTCAAATGTCACCACCTCAGGAAGGCTTCCCTGATCACCACCAACTACTTCTTTAATGTTGCTCAATTTTTCTTCTTCGCAGTCATTATCCTACTTGTCATTGTAGACTGTTCATTGACCTCTCTCTCTAGGACGTAAACATCATAACCAAAGATTTTGTCTGTTTCATTTACTGATGCTCCCCAAAAGCCTAGAACAATGCCTACCCAATAATGAACATTCACATATCTGAGGAATGAATGATTTGTTAAATGTACAACTAATCGTTATCCTAGGTTGATTTCACTGTGAGAACTTCTGCATAACTAAAGTCACAAAATACAGACTTCAGTTTGCCATGTGGACTCAGCCATCCTTTCTATTATTTAGCACTTCCTGAGCTCCCTTGTACCCTCTTGACTCTAGGCTTTGTGAGGCATAGATAGAGTACATGGAAGAAAAAGGTCAATAAAAAGATAAAAATGCTGTGATGTGGTTGGAGGGAGTGGCACAGGGTGATGTGGACTCCTGCCCAAGGAGGAAAATATGGCCTCTGTGCCCAAAGTCTTTTATTGAGTCGGTGAAATCTATTTGTTTGTCCTTAAGCATGAGCCTGCTTATTCTGTGATTAGGAGAATCAGAAAAAAGAAATGATCAGATGAGAGTTGTTGTTGTCGTTTCCCACCAGAAATATCCCTCACCTGGAGGCTGGAAGAGAAATAAAATGTGGAGAAAAAAAAAAAAAAGAAGTGTATGCCTCTACTCTGGGAGCTGAGGAGAACTAGGCAGGGTCTTGTGCTGTTTTACTGACATCTAAGAATGCCACTTATCAGTAATCACAACTTCAAGCTCTCTTGAAGTGGGTTCATTTTCTCCTCTAAACCACTTGACTGGTTTTTGCCAGCGAGGAGTAAATTTCAAACCCCTTAGCAGCCCATCTTCCCACAGCCTACAGACTAGCCACGATAATAACCATAATCTCTGCTCCTTCAAGCTTTCAGCTGATGGACGTCCATGCTCCTCACTCGGGCTTACCAAGGCCTGGAGAACTGGCCCCTGCCTGTCACTCTCTTATGGCCTGTCCTTTCTGCACAGACTTCTGGACCCAGCAGACCCCTCAATGAGCTGTGCTGTGTTGTTTATCCTCTTCAGTTATCTATCTGGGCTCCTCCTTCTGCCTGGAATGCCCCTCTTCCTTTGCTTATCTCCCTCATTTCACCCTCATCATACTTTAAGGATTTAGCTCAAGTGACACCTCCTCCAGGAAGCTTTCCCTGACTGCTTCCCATCCCACCCCTTCTCCTGCACACATCCCTTCTTCCAGATTCCCCTCAGAGTACCTTTAACTTAGCCATCTTGACGCTCTAATTTGTGTCTATACTCACATCACCTCCCTCACCAGACAGGAAGCTCTTTGAGAATAGGATTTTTATTTTTGTCATTTTTTAGTTACTTTTAAAAAAATTTAAACCTTTCTATTGTGGTATAGCTGATTAACGATATTGTGATAGTTTCAGGTGAACAGTGAAGACTCAGCCATTCATATACTTTATCCATTCTCCCCAAAATTCCCCTTTTAAAAAGTCACTGTTTATATAATCTTCCTTGAGGAACAGGTATTTCATACTGAATTATGCCAAAATCCCATGGATGGAGGAGCCTGGTAGGCTGCAGTCCATGGGGTCGCTAAGAGTTAGACATGACTGAGTGACTTCACTTTCACTTTTCACTTTCATGCATTGGAGAAGGAAATGGCAACCCACTCCAGTGTTCTTTCCTGGAGAATCCCAGGGACGGGGGAGCCTGGTGGGCTGCCGTCTATGGGGTCGCACAGAGTCGGACACGACTGAAGCGACTTAGCAGCAGCAGCAGCAGCAGGCTGGTTAAAGACTTAGAGATGACCCTTTACTTACTTCTCTACTTGATTGCTAAGGAATGGTTTGGGGGTATAACTCAGAGAGCTTAAAGGATAAATAGATTATCTTGCAGGCCAGGCTGGATTTGGTATAAACATTCCACATCAGAATGAAAAAGCAGAGAAAAGAAACTGACAGCGTGGTGCGGCTGAAAGGCAGGAGACCTGGACCCTGGTCTCGGCCCAGCCATTATCTCGCTGTGTGACTGTGGGTACAGCCCTTCATGGGTATGCCCATGGACAAGTTACAGCCCTTCTCTGGGGTTCTCTTTTCTTCTCTGAAAAAAATGTGCATGTAGGCTGAAATCTTCACGTAGGCTGGGATCCTCATGATCTAAAAATCCTACTATTCTGTGATACTTCTCATGGATTACACTTTTTTCATGAGCTCAAAGTTAGCATTACTGTTTCAGTGTCATATGGTAGTGAAAGGTATGCTCCTTTATTGCATCCTGAACTATGAGACCAGGAAATGCAGGCTTCTGACCTCAGCAGATAAATTTAGAAGTTCCTATCAGTCACATTTCTCAGAAGAAAGTGAATTTAAATGGGGGAGGGAGGAAGAGAGAGGGAATTGTTTATTCACTGGTTTTTAAGGCTCAAAAATGTAGAATTTATTCTTTATACTGCATTTCTCTACATAACGTCTCATTTGCTACATGTTTTCTCAGCTAGTTTTACCAGCATCCCTCTCAGGTTGCCAGCGTGGGGAACGAGGTAGCCATTAACGCCATTCACCAGGAGGTTCTAGTTCCCCACTCCTCTGAGAGCGTATAGCAGGAGAATGATTCCTGGCCTACAGTGCTTGGGGGAATCATACAACCAGTTCTGTCCAGAGGACGTTGAGCTTCCAGAAATAATGTTTGTCAAACTCAAGCTGAGCATTTAAGTAAAAATATGAGGCCTTCATGGGTTTTCTGTTTCCTCTGCCAGGATGGCCATTAATATTCCAGTCAGTGACTGTTCCATTAGCCTAGGTCCTGGAATGATGCTAACACAGAGAGAAGTCTCCAAATGAACTGGGAAGGATATATAAGCAAAATAATCTTTGCTGTTTTAAGTCACTGACAAGTCAGTGCTACTTGTTACTGCACCCCAACTTAGCATATCTTGATGGACACAGTCATTAGCCGCATTTTTCACATGGAGAAACTGAAATTCAGTGAAGATTTAATAAAATAATATCAGACTTTCTCAGTGTCATCAAAACCTCATAAATGCTCAAGCCTGGGGTCTGAGCTCTGGTCTTCTGACTGCACATTGTTGCTATTTTCCCTGTACCGCACTACCACTTTAATTAGCATTAGGTATTAGGCTTGGGTTCATTTGCGCTCACCGTGTGACATGGAATAGCAGACTGGTTCCAAATTGGGAAAGGAGTACATCAAGGCTGTATATTGTCACCCTGCTTATTTAACTTCTATGCAGAGTACATCATGTGAAGTGCCAGGCTGGATGAAGCACAAGCTGGAATCAAGATTGCCAGGAGAAATATCAATAACCGCAGATATGCAGATGATACCACCCTTATGGCAGAAAGTGAAGAACTAAAGAGCCTCTTGATGAAAGTGAAAGAGGAGACTGAAAAAGTTGGCTTAAAACTCAACATTCAGAAAACTAAGATCATGGCATCTGGTTCCATCACTTCATGACAAATAGATGGGGAAATAATGGAAACAGTGAGACACTTTATTTTTGGGCTCCAAAATCACTGCAGATGGTGATTGCAGCCATGAAATTAAAAGATACTTACTCCTTGGAAGAAAAACTATGACCAAACTAGATAGCATATTTAAAAACAGAGACATTACTTTGCCAACAAAGGTCCATCTAGTTAAAGCTTTGGTTTTCCATTAGTCATGTATGGATGTGAGTTAAACTATAAAGAAAGCTGAGCACCGAAGAATTGATGCTTTCTAACTGTGGTGTTGGAGAAGACTCTTGAGAGTCCCTTGGACTGCAAGGAGATCCAACCAGTCCATCCTAAAGGAAATCAATCTTGAATGTTCATTGGAGAGACTGATGGTGAAGCTGAAACTCCAATACTTTGGCCACCTGATGTGAAGAATTGACTCTTTGGAAAAGACCCTGACGCTGGGAAAAATTGAAGGTGGGAGGGGAAGGGGAGAGCTTGGATGGCATCACCGACTTGATGGACATGAGTTTGAGTAAGCTCCAGGAGCTGGTGATGGACAGGGAAGCCTGGTGTGCTGCAGTCCATGGGGTTGCAAAGAGTTGGACACAACTGAGCGACTGAATTGACTGACTGTGAGTCCTGGTTTTATCAATCTTTGGAGGATAAAATAGGAGAGGGTCAAGATAACAGGTTTTAGAGTTAAGCAAATATGAGCTTGAGTCCTGGTTCTGCCAATTATTAGCTAGTCCTTGGCATGTTGCTAGAATGTGGTCTAATAGGTCTTCTGGCTCAGTGAAGACTGAAGCAGGTGGGAATGCTTAATAGTAGGGAATACTTATTGCTAATGGTGCAATATCAAGCGTCGGTGGCAGAAGGGTAGATATTTTGGTGTGGGGTCTTCCTCCCAGCATCCTTAAATCAGAGGGGCTGAGTGACTTGCCTGAGATCATACAGCAGAGCCTCAGTCCCAATCTAGACCTCTGTTATTCCCCTCAATTTGTCTCACTGCCTCTGAGAGGAAACTAGCTCTGCTAAAACTCTACATCTGTGAGGAAAGAGAGGCATAGCCTGATTGTGATGATTAACTTCAGCACGAAGAGCCTTCTCATTCTGTTTGTGTTTGTCTTGGAGCTTCAAGTTGATTTATTCTTTGAATATATCTCTCCTTTCTCTTACTCCAGCTTAGCATTGAGAACAGCAGGCATTGCCTTGGCAAGGTTACAGGATAAACTTCCTGCTTTTAGGACATCTGCATCAAGCAAAATCTTTATTTTTTCTCCCTTGGGCATAATCTTGGAAAACCACATCTGTTAGTCCTGGTGCTTACCTGGCTAGGCTTATGTTTTCTTTCTTGGATGGAGAAATATTCTGTCAAGATATGAGGAAGAGTTTTCATACCCTCTGAAGCCACAGACCCTTTGTGTATTTAAAAATAGAACCCCTCAGAATATTGATTGAGTCATAAAGTTTTATTAGAAAGATAAGAGCACCACCTGTGTCCCAGAGTCCTTCAGTTCTGGGATGCCAAAGTCACTGGAGATGCTTTTGGGGTCTCTTCTGATTAAGTCACTGAAGTGTGGGCAGATTTTGGTGGTTTCAGTGCATAGCAGAAAGACCCTGCACTTCCCAGATACCTGCCTCATAACACATTCCCCTCTCCTCTTTTTGTTCCCTGAGCAACATTTACATACGGCTGCCTCCAACTCAACCTCTCCAGTGAACTTTCCAGTACCTGGGGAAGAGAAACAAAGACCAGGGTCAAAGTTAGAAACTCAGTTCTGCCTCATTCATTCATACATTCATTCATGTTAGAACAATTACGGAGCACCTACAATGTGCCAGGCACTGTACTAGACACTGAGCAAACCCCAGTAATCCAATCCCTGACTTCACTGTTTTACGTTGTAGAGATTTGAAAAATGACAAAACAATTATAATATGGTGTGATTAACTCATTAGTAATTAACACATAATTTGTTTAACAATACTGGACACTATTCTACGCCAAGCACTGTTTTAATGCTGGGAATAGAGGGTAAGCAAAACAGACAGACGTCTCTGCCTTCACGAAGCTTACCTTTAGATAATGTAGGCAGACAGTAAAGTGTGCAGTGCAGTGGTAAGGATGAGCATCACGAGGGAAAATATGGTGCAGCCAAGTGGGGAGAGTGTGATGAGGGTGCTGTTCTAGCCTGCGTGATCTGGGAAGGGTTCTCCAAGGAGATGCTGATAGAGGGGAGCCCAGCAACGGTACAGAGCCGTAACGCCAGAAGCAATGTGTCCCATGGGGCATGGGGGAGGTTATCTAATCTGTGTCCACTTGTGACTGGTTGAGTTGAGTGACTTTTCTGAGCTTTTTGTCTCTTCCTACCTTTAATGTTCTGCCTGCTCCCCTCCTCAGATGGTGGAAATAAAAAGAGAAGCTGTTCTTGAAGGAACCTCCTTGCCCTCCCTACTTGGACCTGTGAATTACTCTCTGCAGCCATTTCTGCAGAAGGCCCAGACTCATACAAATTAGCTCAGTGACCTTGGAGAATTTACTTACTATACCTATCAGTGCCCATAGCTATAAAATGGGGTGTGTATATATATATAGTTGCAGGAAGGGTTTCCCCAGCCTCCCAGCTTCAGTGGTGCTGATGGAAAGCTACAGCCTCTACTCTGAATCCTGCCACCAAAAACCAGGTCTTCCAAATACCCTGAGCTTGATTCCCTCATCTGTACAATGAGGATAATGAACAGAACTTGTGCTTTCCAGTTATTGTCAGGACCAAGAGAGCTTACGCATTTCATGCCCTCTAACAGGACTTGCCCTGCACAAAGGGCTTTGACACTGGGTTCACCGAAATAATGTCAGTGTCATTTTATTTATTGATACTAAAGTAACAGTGATGCATGTGGCCGCTTCACGTATGACTGGCATGTCATCAATCTGTAGTGAACATCATTGCCCTACCCTTCTCTTTCTCTGCTTTTCCACCCTCCCTCCAGTGATGCTACACCCTTCCCCTCGGTTCTGTTTGATCCAGGGCTGAGGTTGCAGAGAGCTGGCATCTAAGGTTAGGCTCAAGGAAAAGAACAAAGTAGAGAAACCTTAATTTCCTTTTTCTTGGAAACTTTCATCTCACATCAATAGAACCCCAGGCTCTGTTCTAACCATTCTACATGTAAATGAACGGATTTTGTTGCAGGAAGGGGGACCCCTTCCAGAGCCCAAGAGTGGGCTCCTGTCTAATATTTGGATGAATTGTCTGAGATGACACATGTGCTGACAAAGAAGAAGGCTGTTGGGAGGGGGGCACCGAGGCAGAAAGCAGCAGGGTGAGGGAACCCAGAAGCACTGCTCTGCCCTGTGGCTTGCTGTCTGTGGTTTTATGGCGATAAGATTAATTTCACGTTGCCTCTGGGCAGTCACTCTGACTCAGGGTCCTTCCCGCTGGTGCACACATCACTCAAACAAGATGCTTTGCAGTGAGGATTTTGGGAGAGTGGCAGGATATATGGGCTAGAGCCTCCTCTCCCTTGTTGACCTTTCCTGAATTCTTCCATATGGTGGTAGCTTGTCAGTTCCACCTTTCTTTTTTTTTTAGTCAGAAGGTTTTTATTAAGAAGGATAAACATGTCCTAGAGCAAGACACATTGCTGTTACATAATCATTAAAGTGAAGTAGCTCACTCGCGTCCAACTCTTCGTAACCCCATGGACTGTAGCCTACCAGGCTCCTCTGTGCATGGGATTTTCCAAGCAATAGGACAGGAGTGGATTGCCATTTCCTTCTCCAGGGGATCTTCCCGACCCAGGGATCGAACCAGGTCTCCCGCATTGTAGACAGACGCTTTACTGTCTAACCCATACATAATCATTAGTACAGAGCTTAAGGAAAAACATACCCTTGAGTCATTAAGTGAAGTGAAGTCGCTCAGTCGTGTCCGACTCCTTGCTGACCCCATGGACTGTAGCCAACAAAGCTCCTCTGTCCATGGAATTTTCCAGGCAAGAATACCGGAGTGGGTTGCCATTTCCTTCTCCATCAGTTCCACCTTTCTTACCAGGACCTCCTGTTGTAAGATAACTCATGCAAGTGGTTACAAAGGTGCCTGGGTGGTTTCAGTCAGGGGTTATCCTAACAGCTCCTCGCAGGAGACTGGGGAAACCCTTCCTGCAACTATATATATATAAATGTATATATCCCATTTTATAGCTATGGGCACTGATAGGTATAGTAAGTAAATTCTCCAAGGTCACTGAGCTAACTTGTAAGGAACTCTTTAGATCAAGCCCCCTAAACAAGAAAGAATTTAGGGACTCGGAGCAGTAGTTCTTCAAGGAATTAAGAAATCGGTGGAAGGCTTCCGAGTATTGTCTCTCCAAAGCCTGAAAGTAGCAGAGGAGGTGCAGAGGGAGCCTGAAGCCCGACTGGGAGGCACTCCTTGCTGAAAGGCATGTGGCAGGGGGATTTCTCCTGTCACTTGCGTTCTGCTTGCCTTGCCTTCTCTGATCCTCCTCTCTCCTTCCTTGGGGCAGGCAGGCTTGTCCACAGACAGTTGTAAATTGCTGATCTTTGTCAAAGGCACTGAGGAAAGACAAAGCGAATCATTAAAGAGAAGAAAAATAAAGCCGCCTGTCTTTGAACTCTCAGACTCTGGAGCAGCACAGTGCTTAGAGCTCAGCGCTGTTTGTTTCAGAACTCTGGGACTGATCATTGCCAGCTCCCTACACCCTGCCCTCTGAGAACTGAGGCACCCCCCAGGCACTGAGAGGCAGAGTGTGGATTCCCAGGCAGAGAAGCAGCACGAGGGGGATTTGGTCCCCAACCTTTGGAAACTGCTGATCTTTCCTTTATCTTTTTTTTTTTCTTCTGGAAAAGTACCTGGCTTTGAGGAATAGTGGGCATACTTAGTCAATTAGACTGCTGGCACACCCATTGATCTTTGGGGAGTTAAGGTCAGAAGAACAATTACTCAGTCTGTAATCCTTATCTACCTCTCTCTCCTCTGGACCTGTTGGAATTATATACAATTGTCAATGCAAGCTTTGTTCTCCTGACACGTCTCTCCCTCCTGCTATTTCTCTCTTCCTACCCATTGCTTTCTCTGTCTTCTTCAGTCTCATTATTTTCCCGACATCCCCTTTTTCTTTCTCTTTGCTTCTCATCTAGGGAGTAATGAGAGCCCATTTGGTCAACTTCAAGGCCATTCCCTGACTTGCTGCAGATCATGTGTCTAGTGGGGTAACTGCATGGTGCAGATTGAGGAATCAGACAGATGGGAATTTAAATCCTGGTTTTTTGGCTTATTTGCTTTGTGACCATGGACAAATCATTTATCTTTAAGCATCTCTTTTTGGAATATGGACTGTATCCGCATATGAGTGAGCTCATGATTGGCCCATGACAAGTTATTCAGACTGTGATCTTCATCATCAGGATTAACAATTATTATTCCCTATAGAGAAGGGATGTGGGTAATGTGGGTAACCTGTCCCAGCTCCACCAGATCTCAGCAACAATCATTGTCCTTTAAGGCTCTGACTTCTCAGGAATATGGAATATTATGGAATAATAACCAATATGGAATAATAACCAATATGGAATATTAGGAACTGGCTTCCCTGGTGGCTCAGACAGTCTGCAATGTGGGAGGCCTGGATTCAATCCCTGGGTCAGGAAGATCCCCTGGAGAAGAACGTGACAACCCACTCCAGTATTCTTGACCTGGAGAATTCCATGGACAGAGGAGCCTGGTGGGCTACAGTCCATGGGGTCTCAAAAAGTTGGACATGAGTGAGCAACTAACACTTTCACTTTTTTTCTCAGAAAAAATGTCTAGGTAAGTCAGGTGTGTGGTTACCCGGGGTAAAGTTGAAGAAATTCCCCGTTTTCCTTGGGCCGCAGCTTCCCCATCTGACTTCTCCACGTGTGTCCACCTTGACCACCTGAACTGTTCCCGAGTTCTTGGTTCCCTCTCCAGTTTCCTGCTGGGATGGAACCCAGCCCAGAACCCCTAGCCTGGTGAGATCTCAGGTTCCTACCAGCTCTGCATGCCAGAGGTCAGTGATTCTTCTACTTTGGCTTGGAGTACAGATGATACTACGGAAGCATGGTGCTGGAGGGTGTCGCTGGGGAAGGCCTAGAGGTTGATGTCTCTGCTTCCACAGCACCACTGCAGGAAAGAGCCCTCTGTCACTGCCTTCAGAGCCATCAGCGATAGTGCCATATGAAGGCATTAAGCAGGGGGAGAACAGGATTTATTCATGATTCTTGGCATCAACAGATATATCCTGGTATTTCTGAAAGAGCACTGGATATGGGACCAGAAGACTTTTTCTGAGTCATGGTACTGTCATTGAGTAATTACAAAAACCTGAGCAAGTCATGTAACTTCCAGAGAGACATTCCCTACCATTCAGTGACAGCAGTCATTTAATACGGATATATCTACACAGTGGTTAGTAACGCTAGCTCCTTCCTTTATTAAAACAGTCTTATTGGTGTGAGGGATATTTGTCATGGATTTCTACTCTGCTTGGAGAGACAAAGTGTTTATAGCAGTTGCCAATTACAGTATAAAAGGCACCATGGCATTGGGGCTAAGGACAGGGACTCCTGTGAGTGTGAGACTGCCAGGATTCACATCTCTCATCTACTTATCAGCTGTGACCTTGGACAAGTTAACCTCCTTCTGTGCATCTCCATTTTCCCATCTGCAAAATGGGGCTTGTGATATTAGTACCTAACTCATAGAGGTTTTCTGAGGATTTGGGGAGTTAACAGACATAAAGCTCTTAGAACCATAACTATCACAGAGGAGTCTTTGTCTCAGTGTTAGCTGCTATTATTATATGTCTAACTCACAATAATTCACCTTAAATGCCTCTTTCATAAGTAACCACTTTCTTTCTTCACCCCCTGGCCATATTTGATTGCACTAGGGAGTAGGTCCTGGTCTTGAGGGTTCAGAATTCCTTCGCTGGTAATTTGGGAGAAAAAAGCAAATATTGATGTGTGTATGACAGGAAGACAGAGGATAAGGGATTTATGATAAATATGCTCAAAAGATTTGCAGCAAACATCTTCTCCCTAATTCCCACCAGGCAGACTAGAGGTATACGAAGAGACACAGAGAGACCCACAAAGAGAGGCAGAAACACAGAGACGGAGAGAAGCAGGCAGAGATGAAGGGAGCAAAAGAGGCTGACACACACATGCAGAGTGGAAAACGGATGAGAGAGAGAGTCAGGCAGCCATATAGACCATGGTTCTAGTGCCTCCTTGAAGCCCAGCAGCATGTCTAACCTTGGGTTCCAGAGGACACTCCTACGTCATACCAAATACCTGAATCAGTCAGGAGAGGCTAATTTATGCTGCTGTAACAAACATACCCCAAATCACAGTGGTTTCCTGCCACATAGGTTTTGCACTTTCCATGTGCCAACCTATATAGTCTACCAGGAAGCTATTTCTTATCATCCTCACTCAGGGATGCAGTCTCCACCCTGACATGCTTCCACGATAGCTTTCAGTTCAGGTCAGTTCAGTCGCTTTAGTAGGAAACAAATATGGCAAATGTGTGCTGGCTCTAAAACCTTCTCTTACTAGTGACACAGATTGCTTCTGCTCACAGTTTCATTGGCCACACAAGTCACATGGCTATACTTGCTGTTAAAGGAATGAAGAAAACTTAAACACGTGGCAATAAATGGTACCCAGACTATTTCGGAACATCCTCTGATAGCTACCAAACCCTCTTTTCTTCTCAGTTCACCTTGAATTGCTTTTTATTAAATAACAAATAATACATTCTAACAGAAATGATAAAAAAAGAAATTCTCTGTTCCCTAGATGGTTAGATGTTGATTTGTCTGGGACAAGCAATCGGTGCTTTTGGACCCCAGAGAAGAAGCAAACCAAAGGGAAGAGAGAGTTATGGAGCCTGGATAAAAGCTGTGATGTCTGAGCTGGGCTTTGGAGAGGGGAGTATTTGCTTAGCACTGTCATGACTCATTCTTCAAAACCTTTAAATCATACATGATGTGGTGAACCTTGGGGGTCATGCAGCATGGAGTCTGTATCCCTGCTCTTTAGGGACAGAGTAAGCTGACAAATAGCAAGCACCTAAAATGTCACATGACACTGACTAGCTGTCGTGGAAAATGTTACTTGTCTTCCCTTATCTCCTTACACAAGGATCTCCTCTTTTTAGTTACTGCTGCTGCAAAATTTTCCTCTTATTTTCCCCTGGGGAATCTAAACACTTCATACTGACAGTATCATCGGGAGCCATGTGATTGAAGGGTTTGCCATTTTACTGGGAAGACTAGTTTAATTGTTGGCATAAAGTTCGTTGCCTTGGTGTTATCAGCCAACAGAATTGAGGCTCTGAGATACCATCTGTTTCTCAAAACATTTTTTCCCCCAGAATCTTCCCTGAGAATATAATTTTCCACTTAACTTCAGAGTTTTATTTTTTTACTTATTAGTGGAAATTTGGGGATGTTATTATTCTTTCCTTATCAATAGTAACCTATAAAACTAAAGACAAAATGAGATGTAGCTATAGAAAAGTAGTTGAAGCCTAGTGATGTAAGGTTATATCTCTAATATAGAGTTTGAAACTGACTCCTTTGTCCAAAACCATCAGTGGGTCTCCAGTAACCACAGAATGAAGTTCAGGGGCAATTTCAGTAATATCTCCCACTATGTGTTGTTCGTCCCCACTTTTTTCTTTGGCTCATATTATTCTTCATGTTGTACTCTCCCTCACATCCACTGAAATCAGCTGCACAGAAAAATATTTAGAGTGCATTTGGTTGCAAGTAATAGAAGACCCAGTTCAAAGAGATTTAAATAATAGTGAGATTTATTGGCTTATGTATGTGGGAAGTCCGCAGATATGGGAAGATTCGAGGTTGGCTCACCAATATCACGGAGTGATGTTCTTTCTCTTTGATCTGCCTTTCATGGAGCCAATTTCACTCCTTGAGATTGCAAAATAAGTGATAATATCCCCTTGAACTACATGCCTTCTACTTCCAAAGGGAATAGAATAACATTTCTGTTTATTCAGCTTTTGAACTAATTTCCAAGGTTCCTCTGATTATAGATTCGTAAGTCAGTTGTCCACTCTAACTTACTCTGAATAGTGTAATGGAAGGCACTTCCATTAAGTGCCTGGATTAAGCTTGGATTGTGTGTGCATTCATGAGCAAGTCATAGAGACATGTCGACTTAGACCAGTCAGCACCTCCCCCCGTCCTCATCGCTATCCCAAACCCTACCTGAATTTCTTAGCTTGAAATTCCCCAGCTGGAGTTTCAAAATCTGGAAGAAAGGGTCCATGAAAGTATGCAGACTGGGGCTGCAGCCATCAATACATCTGGCCCAGTCACACTCAATGTTGTCTGTAGACTCAAAAAATATTTATGGAGGACCTAGACTGCTCTAGGCATTCTACAAGATACAATTTTAGGCTTAAAGGAAGTCAGATCTAGTGGGTGTGAGGTGCACGCTTAGTCACTCAGTCATGTCTGGCTCTATGACTCTTTGTGAACCCATGGACTGTAGCCCCAAGGCTTCTCTGTATGGGATTCTTCAGGCAATAATACTGGAGTGGGTGGCCATCCAGTTCTCCAGGGGATCTTCCCATCCTCGATCTCCTGCACTGCAGGCAGATTCTTTACTCTGTGAGCCACCAGGGAAGCCCCAGGTGTGAGGTGGGGGAACACAAAAACAGAAGCTTTTTGAGAAGCTTTTCTGTTCAGATACTGTGACAGAAGTAAGCACACAGTGCTGTGTGAGCCCAGGGAAGAGGAGAGGGCTCTCATTAAGGGGGGTAGGGGTGAGTGAAGTCACAGAGTGCTTTTCAGGAGAGATGATCCTGAGGTTAACCAAGGGCCAGGTAGGCATGTGGAAAGAGGGGAGAGGAAATAATGGCATTCCAGACAGGCACCATGGTATCTGTGAAGACAGAGCAATGGGAAAAAGTATAGCAGTTTGGATAATGCAACTAGTTGAGTGTAGCATAAGGTCAAGAGTGTGGACTCTGCATTTGAATGCCTGGGATGACATGCCAATTCTACCATTTTAGTGGCTGTGTGATGGGTAAGTTTCGTGACCTCTCTGAGCTTTAGTTTCCTCATTGTAAGTAAGTGTTAGTCGCTCAGTTGTGTCCAACTCTTTGCAATCCCATGGACTGTAGCCCGCCAGGTTCCTCTGTCCATAGGATTCTCTAGGTGAGAATACTGGAGTGGGTTGCCATTTCCTCCTCCAGGGGATCTTCCCAACCCAGGGATCGAACCCAGGTATACTGCATTGCAGGCACATTCTGTACCATATAAGCCACCAGAGAAGCCCCTTTCCCATTATAAAACTGGCATAATAATAATAGTAACTGCCTCATTTAGTGATGATTAAATGAGTTATTATGTTTAAAACACTTGGATTGAGCTCTACCATAAAAGCTCTGTTAAAGTGCTGGGGATTATTATCATGGTCAGGGCTGTGTGTATGTAGGGGCCCACCCACTTATCTATTTGGAAGAAACAGTCTGGGAAGCCGATGAGAATCATGGGAGAGTTTATTATAGATAATACAGTCTTGTTTTGCTTTTGGTTTCAGCCTTGGCAGAAATTCAAGGCCTGAGAACTATAAAGAGTGTCATTGTTCTTTTCTAAATGGATGGTCTGAGCTGCTGAGTCAGGGCTATTCTGCATGATCATATCAATGTTGTCAGCTTACCATTACTATAATCATTTCTGCTTAGCAATCTCCTCAGCTCAAAAGAATAAGTCATGAGAGCTTATGCTTAAAAGTTTGTGCTTTGGAATCAGACTGTTCTGTCTGGTCTGATATATGACATATCTTATCATATGTGTGTATCTTTTAAATCTCACACCAACTCTGTAAGCTAGGTATGGTCATTCCTATTTTGCACATGAAGAAACTAGCATTTGGAGAATTTAAGTTGCCCTCCTATTGCCTTTAAAAAATTCTTTTTTTATTGAAGTATAGTTGATTGACTTACAGTGTTATGTTAGTTTCTGGTATACAGAAAAGTGATTCAGATATGTGCGTATGTGTATTCAATTGAGTTTAGTTCAGTCACTCAATCGTGTCTGACTCTTTGCAACCCCATGAACCACAGCATGCCAGGCCTCCGTGTTCATCACCAACTCTTGGAGTTCACTTAAACCCATGTCCTTTGAGTCGGTGATGCCATCAGCCATCTCATACTCTGTCATCCCCTTCTCCTCCTGCCCTCAATCTTTCTCAGCATCAGGGTCTTTTCAAATGAGTCAGCTCTTCACACCAGGTAGCCAAAGTACTGGAGTTTCAGCTTCAACATCAGTCCTTCCAATGAACACCCAGGACTGATCTCCTTTAGGATGGACTGTTTGGATCTCCTTGCAGACCAAGGGAATCTCAAGAGTTTTCTCCAACACCGCAGTTCAAAAGCATCAATTCTTTGGCACTCAGCTTTCTTTATAGTCCAACTCTGACCTCCATACATGACCACTGGAAAAACCATAGCCCTGACTAGACGGACCTTTGTTGGCAAAGTAGTGTCTCTGCTTTTTAGTATGCTGTCTAGGTTGTCATAACTTTCCTCCCAATGAATAAGTGTCTTTTAGTTTCATGGCTGCAGTCACCATCTGCAGTGATTTCGGAGCCCAAAAAAATAAAGTCTGACACTATTTCCACTGTTTCCCCATCTATTTGCCATGAAGTGATAGGACCGGATGCCATGATCTTCGTTTTCTGAATGCTGAGCTTTAAGCCAACTTTTTCACTCTCTTCTTTCAGTTTCATCAAGAGGCTCTGTAGTTTCTCTTCACTTTCTGCCATTAGGATGGTGTCATCTGCAAATCTGAGGTTATTGATATTTCTCCCAGCAATCTTGATTCCAACTTGTGCTTCTTATATCCCAGCGTTTCTCATGATGTACTCTGCATACAAGTTAAATAAGCAGGGTGACAATATACAGCCTTGACATACTCCTTTTCCTATTTGGAACCAGTCTGTTGTTCCATGTCCAGTTCTAACTGTTGCTTCCTGACCTGCATACAGGTTTCTCAAGAGACAGGTCAGGTGGTCTGGTATTCCTATCTCTTTCAGAATTTTCCACAGTTTATTATGATCCACACAGTCAAAGGCTTTGTCATAGTCAATAAAGCAGAAATAGATGTTTTTCTGGAACTCTCTTGCTTTTTTGATGATCCAGCTGATGTTAACAATTTAATCTCTGGTTCCGCTGCCTTTTCTAAAGCCAGCTTGAACGTTTTGCTGAAGCCTGGCTTGGAGAATTTTGAGCATTACTTTACTAGCGTGTGAGATGAGTGCAATTGTGCAGTAGTTTGAGCATTCATTGGCATTGCCTTTCTTTGGGATTAGAGTGAAAATTGACCGTTTCCAGTTCTGTGGCCACTGCTGAGTTTTCCAGATTTGCTGACGTATTGAGTGCAGCACTTTCACGGCATCATCTTTTAGGATTTGAAATAGCTCAGCTGGAATTCTATCACTTCCACTAGCTTTGTTGTGTATTCGCATATACAACACTAGTTTGTATGTGTATTCACATATATGTGTTTTTGCATATATATATATATATATTCTTTTCCGTTTAATGGTTTAAAGCAGGATATTGAATATAGTTCCCTGTGCAATAGAGTAGGTAGGACCTTGTGTTTTATCCGTTCTATATGTAATAATTTGCATCTGCTAATCCCAAATGGCATCACCAAGTCAATGGACATGAGTTTGAGCAAGTTCCAGGAGTTGGTGATGAACAGGGAAGCCTGGCGTGCTGCAGTCCGCAGGTCGCAGAGTCAGATCAGACTGAGCAACTGAACTGAATGCCCAACTGCCAATCCGGCCTTCCCATCCCTGAGCCGTCGTTCTGTTCTCTGTGTCTGTCACTGTTTCTTTTTTGTACCCAGGTTCGTTTGTGTCATATTTTAGATTCCACACACAAGGGCTCTCGTATGGTATTTGTCTTTCTCTTTCCGATCTACTTCACTCAGTATGATAATTTCTAGGTCCATCCATGGTGCTGCAAATGACATTCTTTCACTCTTTTTTCTGGCTGAGTAATATTCCATTGTGTGCATTTAGTGTATGAATGTGTGTTTTATCTATTTGCTGGATACTTAGTTTCTATGTCTTGGCTATTATGAATAGTGGTACTATGAATATATATCTGCATGTATCTTTTAAAATTATTGTTTTCTCCAGATATATGCCCAGAAATGAGATTGCTGGGTCATATAGTAACTCTATTTTTAGTTTTTTTAAGGAAACTCCAATATGTTTTCCATAGTGGCTGCACTGGTTTACATTTCTACCAACAGTGAAGGAGGGTTCCCTACAGGTGTGTTGTTAAGATGCGATAGTGCTTGTGAACCACTCTGCACCATGAAATAAATCTTTGATAAATTATCTCTGATAATGATGATGACGTTTGGCTTTTTCATATTTTTAACAAGGATAAAATTAACTAATGGGTATGCAGATAAATGCAAGGAGGGGAGACCATTCATTGAGACTATTGTTAGAAGAGTTCCTGATTAATCTGGGTAAATTGCAACCCTCCTACATTCTGCAGATCTTTCCCTATCCACACTGCATTTTTCCAGGATGATACAGATCACATCAGACACTGTTGTCTCAACTGGATTAGCTGTTGCTGCTAAGTCACGTCAGTCACCTTCATTTCTTAATAAACACCCAGTGTAATAGGACTCAGTCTTTTATAAACACATGCAGATTCTCCTCCTTCCTTCCTGTTCTACCTGGTCTTGCTAAGCCTTTCGGGAGACTCTTGCTCTTCTTGGAGCTCCGTTCTACTCTCCACTTAAACATTTCACTGTGCTCCTTTCCACAGCAGCTCCATCAAGTCCATGGCCCTGGACTTCCCCACCATCCTGTCTGTCTCCTGAGCTCCAGACCCTGGTTTCCACTGTAAGCTGAACATCTGCCCCCGCCTGGAAGTCCCAGGTTCTCTGCATGCTGAGATATAGATGACTGAAGTCATCACACGTGCCTTAAGCCTGCATTCCTCTGTCAGGGAATGGCAGCATCTTCCCGTCCATAAAGCTGCACAGATCAGATACCTGATGTTCCTCTCCTTCTGTCTCCTCTCCCCCTTCTTGACCTCCAGGTGGCCTCCTGCAGATACGGATTCAGCATCATGATGACTCAAATCTAGCCACTCCTCACTTATGTGTCCAAGTAACAGGCCCTCATCATATTTTGAATACAAACTTTTAAACATTTTGCCTTCAGTATTTGCTTTCTCAAATACATTCAATTCATAATAACAGATTTTTCTAGAACCCATTTCCAACCATATCATGCTCCTAGTTAAAACTATCCTTACCTTCTGCAGGAGTGAGTCTAAGCTTCTTGATCTGGCCTTGACCTAGCCCTCTGGCTTGTCTGCCACCATGACCCTTAGTTTCCTCATCTACAAATGGCATATATTAATCCCTCCTGGGTGGTCATGCTGCTGCTGCTACTAAGTCGCTTCAGTCGTGTCCGACTCTGTGCGACCCCATAGATGGCAGCCCACCAGGCTTCCCCGTCCCTGGGATTTTCCAGGCAAGAACACTGGAGTGGGTTGCCATTTCCTTTTCCAGTACATGAAAGGGAAAAGAGAAGGGGAAGTCGCTCAATTGTCTCTGACTTTTCGCGACCCCATGGACTGCAGCCTACCAGGCTCCTCCACCCATGGGATTTCCCAGGCAAGAGTACTGGAGTGGGGTGCCACTGCCTTCTCCTGGATAGTCATAGTGAGGATCAAATGAGCTCATTCAGGTAACACAGGTCATATTTGTCAGGCACATAGTAAGTGCTTAATAAATGCCAGTCCCCTTCCTGCCTCTTCCTGAACCAACATTTGGAATTATTAAGGCCTTCAGTAGGACTTTCCTGGTGGTCTGGTAGGTAAAGAATCCACCTGTAATTCAAGAAATGCAGGTTTGATCCCTGGGTCAGGAATATCCCCTGGAGAAGAGTATGACAACCCACTCTAGTATTTTTGCCTGGAGAATCCCATGGACTGAGGAGCCTGGCAGGCTATAGTCCATAGGGTCACAAAGAATCGAACATAACCGAAGTGACTGAGCATGCATGGACTTCAGTGGATTTTCTATCCTTCAAACCGAGCCTGGAGTCTTTATACCTGCCTTTCCTTTGCAGTGAATGCCATCCTCCTGCCCCTCCCCCATTCCATCTCTGTGATGATGGATCATCAAGTAATTAGGACAGTGAGCATTTGAAACTATGTCAGCTCCCTGATGGATCAGTTCCTAAGCGTCTGGCCTAGTACTGAGAGAAGCATGTGCGTCTATCCATGCTTCTCCCCCAACAACCCCAGATCTCTGCCTGTGATGGCTGGAAGGGGGCAAAAGAGAACGCATAGGGTATTGATGCTGTGAGCAACACCCGCAGCTTTCCCTCTCCCCGCAGGAGGCTTTTGGGTGGGTATTTGGCAGTGGGGGTTAGTGAGAAAGCAAGAGTGTTAGAATCAGAAGATAGGCTACTGCTGTGTACCTGCTACCAGCTCCCTAAATTTTATGAGCCTCATTTTCCTCAGCTCTTGAAATGGGGATAATGCTCTTTTTCTCACCAGGTTCTTAGAAAATTCCAATTAAATAATGGATGAATTATATAAGATATCATTTTGAAATGGCTACATTAAACATCAATACTAGATGTGCTCTGCTGAGAAAGCAGAGCATTTAGGGTTACAAGTGGCATTCTCATAGCAGACTTTCTTTTTTACTTCCTATGTGGCAGAACTGAGTGAACATGTTAATTATTCTTTCTCAGTCTTAGTATATTTAGTTTTAAAACAGGGATAATTGCCCTCACACTTTGTAGGATGAGTTATGTGTTATGTTCTTGGTAGACTGTAAAGTACTAACAATAGTTTTTATTGTTACTCATACTAATGGTGGTGGATCTAATTATTTATCTTAATTAAATCATGACAGCGAATAATATTGTTCTTAAAGGCTGGTACACCCAGTGGAAGCTATGGGTGAGTCACTTAATCTCTATATCTATTTTCTCAAATATGAAGTTAAAAGGTTGAGTTTGGTTGGCACCTAGAATAGGAGCTGGTATAAGTAGAAAGAGTAAGTGCTCAATAAATGCATGTTAAATAAATTAATGAATGAATGAACAATAAAAGCTATTTCTTGGAGTTATTTTGAGCGTTCTATGGAATGAGAAAGTGCCTTATGTACTGTGGAGGGAAGCAGTGTAACGACTGTGTTACATGGCAGGCCAGTCGCGTAGATTGCCTAGTTTTCTCCTGCCATCTCCTGCCACAGTAACCTCCTTCAGTGTTTTGTATGCTCATTTCATGCAACAGAGATGGGCTTCCCATATCTAGCCCTCTGGGGACAGGGCCAAGTCTACCTGCGAAGCCCATGGAGACCATGGTGTTCAGTTCAGTTCAGTCACTCAGTCGTGTCCGACTCTTTGTGACCCCATGAATCGCAGCACACCAGGCCTCCCTGTCCATCACCAACTCCCGGAGTTCACCCAAACCCATGTCCATTGAGTCAGTGATACCATCCAGCCATCTCATCCTCTGTTGTCCCCTTCTTCTCCTGCCCTCAATCCCTCCCAGCATCACAGTCTTTTCCAATGAGTCAACACTTCGCATGAGGTGGCCAAAGTACTGGAGTTGCAGCTTCAGCATCAGTCCTTCCAAAGAACACCCAGGACTGGTCTCCTTTAGGATGGACTTTTTGGATCTCCTTGAAGTCCAAGGGACTCTCAAGAATCTTCTCCAACACCACAGTTCAAAAGCATCAATTCTTTGGCACTCAGCTTTCTTCACTGTCCAACTCTCACATGCATACATGACCAGTGGAAAAAGCATAGCCTTGACTAGAGAGACCTGTGTTGGCAAAGTAATGTCTCTGCTTTTAAATATGCTATCTAGGTTGGTCATAACGTTCCTTCCAAGGAGTAAGAGTCTTTTAATTTCATGGCTGCAATCACCATCTGCAGTGATTTTGGAGCCCAAAAAGATAAAGTCTGACACTGTTTCCACTGTTTTCCCATCTATTTCCCATGAAGTGATGGAACCAGATGCCATGATCTTCGTTTTCTGAATGTTGAGCTTTAAGCCAACTTTTTCACTCTCCTCCTTTCATCACTCCTCCTTTCTCACTTGCATCAGGATGCTTTTTAGCTCCTCTTCACTTTCTGCCATAAGGGTGGTGTCATCTGCCTGTCTGAGGTTATTGATATTTCTCCCGGCATTCTTGATTCCAGCTTGTGCTTCTTCCAGCCCAGCGTTTCTCATGATGTACTCTGCATACAAGTTAAATAATCAGGGTGACAATATACAGCCTTGATGTACTGCTTTACCTATTTGGAACCAGTCTGTTGTTCCATGTCCAGTTCTAACTGTTGCTTCCTGACCTGCATACAGGTTTCTCAAGAGACAGGTCAGGTGGTCTGGTATTCCCATCTCTTTCAGAATTTTCCACAGTTTATTGTGATCCACACAGTCAAAGGCTTTGGCATAGTCAATAAAGCAGGAGTAGATGTTTTCTGGAACTCTCTTGCTTTTTCCATGATCCAGCAGATGTTGGCAATTTGATCTCTGGTTCTTCTGCCTTTTCTAAAACCAGCTTGAACATCTGGAAGTTCACGCTTCATGTATTGCTGAAGCCTGGCTTGGAGAATTTTGAGCACTACTTTACTAGCATGTGAGATGAGTGCAGTTGTGCGGTAGTTTGAGCATTCTTTGGCATAGCCTTTCTTTGAGATTGGAATGAAAACTGACTTTTCCAAGTCCTGTGGCCACTGCTGAGTTTTCCTAATTTGCTGGCATATTGAGTGCAGCACTTTCACGGTATCATCTTCCAGGATTTGAAATAGCTCAACTGGAATTCCATCACCTCCACTAACTTTGTTTGTAGTGATGCTTTCTAAGGCCCACTTGACTTTACATTCCAGGATGTCTGGCTCTAAGTGAGTGATCACACCATCGTGATTATCTGGGTCATCAAGATCTTTTTTTTTTGTACAGTCCTTCTGTGTATTCTTGCCACCTCTTCTTAATATCTTCTGTTTCTGTTAGGTCCATACCATTTCTATCCTTTATTGAGCCCATCTTTGCATGAAATATTCCCTTGCTATCTCTAATTTTTTTGAAGAGATCTCTAGTCTTTCCCAATCTGTTGTTTTCCTCTATTTCTTTGCATTGATCCCTGAGGAAGGCTTTTTTTTAATCTCTCCTTGCTATTCTTCGGAACTCTGCAAACCATGGTGTTAATAATATCAAACAGACTGACAATAATAAACACACAGGAGGGGCCTTTGCTTTTCTCCAGTCTCACTCATTCTTGCACATCCCAGTTTGGAATAACAGCTAACTCAAGAGTCAGAGATTTATGCTGGTTTAACACGACATTCCTTTTGAAGTTTTTTTTTTTTTTTTTTTTTAGTTTTTTTATTTTTTTAATTTTAAAATCTTTAATTCTTACATGTGTTCCCAAACATGAACCCCCCTCCCACCTCCCTCCCCATAACATCTCTGTGGGTCATCCCCATGCACCAGCCCCAAGCATGCTGTATCCTGCGTCGGACATAGACTGGCGATTCAATTCTTACATGATAGTATACATGTTAGAATGCCATTCTCCCAAATCATCCCACCCCTCCCTCTCCCTCTGAGTCCAAAAGTCCGTTATGCACAGCTGTGTCTTTTTTCCTGTTTTGAAGTTTTAAAATATTTCAGAAATCTGTGCAGATAGCTTTTTAAGCTTTGTTATGTTCATGACCAATGGTGAATGAATATGTCGCCTTTGTTCTAAAGGTAGCTGAATTTTTGTTTTTAAAGCATTTATCATGGAGTTTGGAAGCATATGAAGTTAGGTAGGGGCTTCTACCATAACCTCCCATCCAATTTCTCTTACATCACTCTTGGCAGCTGGCTGATCAGCCTCTGTGTGTGTACTTCCAGAGATGAGACACTATTTTATTCAGCATCTCGTCTGCTGGGCCAGTATCCACCTGCCTGACTTTACCTCCTTGATCCTAGTTCAGTCCTTTGGATTGTCACAGCACAAAACTTGTCCCTCTTCCATCACTTTTGTTGAAGCAGCCCCGCTTCGAATGGTGGAGGGGGACGTTGTGCTCCTGGCCCGTTGTTCCTTCTCTTCATCCTCAGCCTGTCTTTAAATTTGTCTTTCTATTTTATTGTTTTCAAAAATAAATGAAATTTGTTGAGATAAAGTTTATTATGTGCCAGACTCTTTCCTAAAGGCCTTAGTTAGTTAGCTGTTAATCCTTACCAAAGTCATGCTGGCCAGATGGGAAGTGCAGCCTTTCAAATAGGGAATATTTTGTTTTGTTTTGAAAATATCAGTCTGACTACAGGGTAGAAAATGGATAGGTGATTACAATACCTAGTGGTATCTGATAAGCAGGACTCTCAAACCTGGAGCTGGAGAAGGCAATGGCAACCCACTCCAGTACTCTTGCCTGGAAAATCCCATGGACAGAGGAGCCTGGTGGGCTGCAGTCCATGGGGTCACGAAGTCGGACGCGACTGAAGTGACTTAGCAGCAGCAGCAGCAGCACACGTGGAGGGGGACTCTCTGCATCTCGTAAGACAGCAGTGATTCCTTCTGGGGTAGCAGCACAGAACTGTGGTCCAGAGCCCCGCCCAGAAGCCCAGATGCCCGAGTTTGAAATCTGACTCTTCTTACAAGTGATACAAGCTTGGTGAAGTTACTAATCTCTTTTTGCCTCAGCTTCCTTGTCAATAAAATACCACCTACTTCTTGTGGTCATTGTGAGATTATGTGAATTAATATATACAAAGTGCCTAGAATGGGGCGTGGCATATAGTCTTCCTCATGCAAATGAGTTCACTTCTGAAAGTACGTTCTTAAGTCCAATTTGTTCTTAAGTCCAATAAAATTAGCCTAAGTACCCAACTAACACAATTGGCTATGTAGTACTTACTATAATAGGTTTATAATACTTTTCACACAAATAATACATAAAAAGCCCCAAAATAAAGAAAACACTTTTAATCTTACAGTATAGTACACTGAAAAGTACCGGCTATATATCACCACTGCTTTTACACTTGTTTCTAGACATCCTAGGCTTGAAACAGAGAGACTGTGCCACTGCACTCTATACAATACCGTACAGTAAAGTACACAAAAACACAACCACGTGTAGGGGATGCAAGCACCTGACAGTGTACACCAGACGTGTGAACGAACTTCCATGGTTAGACATGTGAATGCACATTCTCATCTTTGAAACCCTGCATGTAGCTTGAAGGTTCTTATGTAAGGGACTTAATAAATATTATTTTTTAATGGCCATTCACATTGTTGATTGAAAGCAATTGTGGTTGATTATATCCATAAGATCATTATTACACAACAAAAAATAGTTTATGAGGGCTTTAAGCATAACAGATTAGTCCAACTACCCAACTAAACAGCACAGGTCCTGCTGAAGGCTTCCGCTGCTCAGGAGTAAGTGGTTGCTTAAAATGAATGTTGTGTGTGTACTTTCTTTTCTGTCTCATGTACCCATGTACTGCGTTCAGGACCTGCCTTTTCTCTCTGACTGGAGGAGCATTCCCCTGCTGGTGCTGCTTTTGGCCACCTCATCTCTTTCTCTTTTCTATCTTATTCAAAATTTAGCCTCAGAGAGCTCCCTCCCTAGTCTCTTGTAGGGGACAATGTGAGGTGCTCCTAGGTCCCCTTTTAAGGAGGGTTATTTGTTGGCCCAGCTGCTGGGTCCGCAGTGGGAAGATAGCTTCTGCTTGCTGGCCCCTCCTGGGATTGCTCAGCTGTAGAGGTCAGATTCTCCCTTGGGTAGTGCCCATCCAGTGACTGGTTGACATGGAGAGAAGGGACAGCCGTGCATGGTGGGTCCAGCACAAGAACTCCCCCAGTGTTGACTGTGGTTGTCTTTGCAGGTGCATCACAGCTTCATGTCTCCTTCTAGGGACCCCTGCTTCCTGGGCCTCCTCTTCAAACATGGGCCCCAGGGCACTGGGCATCCTAACATCCTGCACCCTCCTCTGTTTCTGAGCTGGCCTCAGGGGGACCCACCCACTTGTGACTCTGCCTGCTGTCCCCTCAGAGCCAGAAGAAGATCACCTCACCCCACTCTTACCTGATGCAATTACTTTACAGCACGAACAGAGTCTGTCGTGAACTGGATTTGTTCATTACTTGTTTCCTCTCACCTGCTAGTTCCTTATCCTAAAATACAAGATTCTTGTCTGCCTCAAAGGCACTCAACAAATATCAGGTGAATGAATCTGGTATAATACCACAGTTAAGTTCACTCAGCATTTGAATCTAAACTTTCTGGGTCCAAATCCTGACTGTGAAACTTATCAGCCCATGATCTGGTGCAAGTTCTTAAATTCTTGGCCTACAGCACGCATAGCACAGAGTAGGTGCTCAACAAATCTTAGCAGTAAAGGATCGGTTCATTCACGGGGTTGTCATGAGGATTAAGTGAGGTGACGCACGCAGATCACTTAGGACAGTGCTGGGCTCAGAGTAGGTACTCGGTAAATTAATCTGTTGGCATCAGAAATTGTCTATGCAAAGTCATTCCAAAACAAGTCTGTGTTGTCAGCCTCAGCCCCACAGCCCCCTGCAGTGCCAGGCACCATACTGAGCATACAGAAGGTGAAAAATAAAGGCATATCAGTGAGTTGGTGAGCCATCCTCCCCTCCCAGCTCTCGAGGGCAGAGGGTTCCCTGCCTAGGTCAACTCCATGGCAAATTCTTCACACATGCATTTCAGAGCAGTGATTTGAACCAGATTTCAGTGTCATATCCTTGCTGCAACGTAGTCTCCATGACGACTCCCAGTCCAGCAGTTTGAGGAAGGTGCTTCCAGATCTGAGGGCTGGCACGCTTGCAACCTCCAAACACGTGCCATATTTTTTTTTTTCACATTTCTCAGACAGATTGTAGGTTGTGTGTTCATTAATTAAAATGAGAGTAATTGGTCCCAGCAAATCGTCTGCACATCAGCTTGCAAATTCTGTGCATAACGAGGCCCAGTGTTTCTTCCTCTCCCATCTCCTATCTCTATAGCTGGCTCCTTGGCTCCTGATGGTTTCCCCAAACCCCCAGACCTTCATTTTATGGTAACAGTTGAAAAATAAAGGGCGAATAAGATTGGAAATAGAAATTTCTTAACTTATTGGAAGTACATACATGTATAATACCTGGTGATTTTTGAAGCATTCGTTCACAGGTGCAGTATCATTTATTCCTCACTTCATCACTGGAAAGCAGCTACTCTTATTATTAGAGGTGTTAAGATTTCAGGCTCAAGTCATCTCTTCCACTTAGTAGCTGTGGAAATGGCAACTTGCTTGCACCTTTCAGCGTCATGTTCCCAGTGTAAAATATAGTAGCTTCAGACCCAAGTTCACAGGGTAACATTGTGGACTAAATGAAATCATGCAGTGAAAGCACAGAGTTCACACGGTGGGCTCCTAAGGTTTTTGTTGTGAATATACCCATTTCACAGATGGAAACTAAGGCCTTAGAGATCTCTAGCTAGAAATGGGCTTGACAAAAATCTAGACTTCAAGTTCTGTGGTTCCTAAATAGACCGTTCATAGCAGTCACTATGGGCTGAATGAATGCTCAGTGTAGGGCTCTAGGGTTTTTATCTGATCTTAGATGACAAGTGTAAAGAGGTCTATAGAGGGTGCTCTGAAAAGTGGTTATGTGCAGGGAACCTTTCCACCGATGAAACACTTCCTGATTTTTTTCCTGTGATGAGGTTAACTTTCAGTCATCATAAAAGGTGTCATTCTTCCCTCATATGACAAGGTAACTTGTACCCTTTCTCAGTTATTGGACCCCCAGGCCGTTTCAGCATGCTGTTATTTACACCTCGGCAACCCCTGAGTGGCTAAAACACTGTGCCACTTGCCTTACTTTCTGTAATTATTTTGTTCTTTTCTGTCTCTAAAACAATTCTGGTTATGGGCCTGGCCTCTTTTGACCTTCTGCTATCAAGGACCAGTGTCTGACTGGGGGTGGAGACCAGCTAACTACTGATACTAAACAGTGCAAGCACTGGGCCTATCACAGGACTCTCTGCATCCGTGCTTGGTGCACGGTAAATGGACCAAATCTGTTAACCAAGAGCTCGAGGACAGTAGCTCATAGGCTGCGCTGTTGGATTCTGGTCTTCTCTGACTTTTCAGTTGTGTGCTCACTCATGCTCACATGCAGTTGTCCCTGTATTCCTGACATTTCATGCAAGTGACTCATCTAGATCCTGGTGCAGGCTCCTCTGGGCTCATCCATGAGAGGGTGAACATAAGGCCTTGTTTCTACTCCTCTTGGAGAGGAGTAGAAGTTGCAGAGGTCTCTCAAAGCAGAAAGCCGCCTGAGTGCCCAGCAGGCCCCCTGTCATATATCCCGCCTGACTGTGCACCGAGGCTGGGATTCCTGGCACTGTAGTTAATGTTGCCAGCCTGCACTAGGAGCAGGACCTGGAGACCTTGGTATGTTTACCATGTGGTAGCTTTGTGTCTTTGGATGTCGTTGAGCAGTAGAGTGGCTCAATGGAAGATGAGTGTTTCAAAAGGTATCTGTAATAGCAGCATGAGTGGTTTTTGAAGCCTGGAGAACAGCCAGAGGCTGCTGGAATCATGGAGGCAGACACCCTCCTTGAATGGCATAACTGTCCCCTCTTTGAAAGTGACTGAGCCACAAGGAAAAGCAAGCAGTAGAAAAGAAAGCCCTGAACAAGGACTAGGAAGAGTTGAGTTCTGATCCTCCCCTTCTCATTGATTAGCGCTATGACCCCTTTGATAAGTAACTATCTAAGCCTCAGTTTCCTAATCTGTCCAATGGGGGCAAGTTATCCATGCCCTGGATGATTCTGCTGTGTTGCAGTAAAGCTTGAACAAGATGATGACTATGAAAGAGCTTTGAGAAAGACGACGCAGGCTTCACGAGACACATTTTTAGTGTTATTACAGGGAAGTGAGGAGCTATAAATAGCATATTTTAATATAGTGAATGTTTCCCTGGATCAGATGGCTTCTTATTCTAAGGAAAAAATTTAGTTCAAGCCCAAGGCTAGTCATTAAACCAGCAAAACGATTTTCCTTCTGTGGGCCTCAGTTTCCTCGCTCTTTGAAATGGAAGTTAGATTAAATGGTCTTTAAATTCCTACTAGAGGCATGTTAGGATAGTAAATTCGGTTAATTTATGGAGAGCAGATTAGCAAAAGAAGAGAGTTCTCTGCCCTTTTCGGGCAAAGGAAATCACATCAACGGATTCCTGACTGCTCTGTGTCAGGTACTTCACCTCCCTCCCTCGTTTAACTGTCACAGAGCCCTGGGAGTCAGGCTTTGCTGGCCTCACTCCATGGAGAAGAAAGCTGCTTCTCTGAGCTGTGGGTTGAATTCCCTGCCCTGATACACACACTCAGATGTTGAGTCCTGACCTAAGTGCTCAGAATGTGACCTTATTTGGGAAGAGAGTTATTGCAGGCGTCATTAGTTAAGATGGCATCATAAGGATGAATCCTAAACCAATATGACTGGTATCCTCGTAAAAAGGGGAAATTTGGACACACACACACACACACACACACACACACACACACACACAGATTACTGGATAAAGAAGACAGATATCGGGGTGATGCTTCTGTATGCCATGGAATGCCGGAGATTGCCTGCACCCCACCAGAAGCTAGGAAAGAGCCATGGAATGGAGTCACCTTCACACACTCACAGACCTTTGAAGAAACAGTCCTGCTACTGTCTAGATCTCAGATTTCTAACCTCCAGAATTGTGAGATAATGAATGTCCTTGTTTGTTACCCAGTTTGTGGTACGTCATTATGGCAGCCCTAGGAAACTCAGAAAGGCTAGGAAACTTGCTCAAGCTTGCAAAGCTAGTGCGCAGATCAAGGCCTGTTTCACTCCAAAGCCTGCACACTTGTTATTGTGCTCACCCTCCTGGAATGTCAAACCCATGCACATGAAGGAATTGGACCAGAGAGCACACTCTGGAGTGCATCTCAGACCCTCAGCATCCTCTTCCGCCAGCCTCTACTGGTCCCCTCCCCTGCCTCTGAGGAGCAGGGGCCATCCTTCTTGCTGGCAGCACTGGAGGAGGCAGCAGGGAGACAGACAGCCCCGGGCTTGGCTGACTTCCCCAAACAGTGGCCTCCCACAGTTAGAATGTAGCATCCCCTTGCCGAGGAACCAGATGCCGCACATTGGAATGTGATGTCATGGCAGGAGGGGGTGTGTGAGCAAAGGTGGTCAGGGAGAGGCTGCTCAGACTGGTGCCGCCTTTTGTCTAACAGCTCATGGCTCCTGGCCGAGACGGTTGAGAGTTGGCAGTCTACCCTTGGATTCATGTGCACTCACTCACAAAACCCAAGGTGGGCATTCCTGTTGGCAGTCCAGAGCTTAACAAGTACTCAGGCAGGTGCCCCTGCTCTATGCACAAGCTCCCCAGAGAGCGGGAAGGAAGGGTAGTGAGGAACAAGCCTCAGAAGGAAGTCATTCCTGCCCACGTGTGTGTAGTTTCTCACTCTGACTGCTTCCCTACCTCCTCCAAAAGGTGGTGCTCAGGTGGGGAGTAAATGGGCACAGAAAAGCGAAGAGGGTTTTCCAAGGTTACACAGTAACCTTGGGCTAAAAACTGACCTGTCCACATGTGTCTCAATAGCTTTTTCTCTGCAGCATAGACTGAAATAGAGAGAAGCTGGGGCACAAAACTGGCTCTTTTCTCTACCTGCTGCTCAGCTTGGGGAGACCAGTAGAGATAGAGAACTCAACACCCCCTGGGAGACAGCTGACTTTCTTCCTAAACTCTAGAGCTAACCATGTCTTTCAGCAGGTGAGTTCCCACTGGCTACAAGAAAAAGTTGAGGTTCCTTTAGCTGGATTCTGCCTAACTTGCAGCTCCTTTCCCACACTCCCTCTGCCCACTGTCACTGTCCTCCAGCACACAGAGGTCAGCTCCTGCCACTCCTGGAAGATGATTCTGGAATAGCAATTCATGCTAAGAGACAGGATGGAGTGAGGGAGGCAGGATGGGGCTAGGCTGTGTTGGAGCAAGCAGGTGGGGCTGAAACTTTCATTGCAAATGGCCCTGGTAAGTTCCTCACTTTTCTCTGTGAGTCATTCCAGTTGTCTTAAAGGAACTGAGATAGAGGAGGAGGCCGTCAGGCAGCAGGTGTGGTCCTCCCTGAGGCCAGGAAAATGACAAGACAATTCCTTCTTTTGGTTTTGTGTTGAGTTCCTAGCTCTAGTGGAAGGCCTGCAGAGTCCATAAATACTTGACAATACATAAATACATGACAACAAATGGATGAGAAATCAGGAACTCCAGGATTCAGTGGCTTACACATGTATCCAATTTCCACTTCTGTTACTTTAAACCACTTCTCATCTGTATGCCAGAAAGCCCGGCTTAGGGACAAGGAGCACGTTTTTACATGATGAGATTTTGCATCTCCCATCCCTGACTTGGGCAGCAGCCTTTGAGAGCCCTGCTCTTCCGGAGCTCCAGCAAGCATTGCTATGAATGATGAGGCCCCCGGATGGTCTCGGTGCTGAGCAAATATTAACACTTTGAATCAATTGCGCCTCCTTGATTACTGGGAAAACTGTTCAGAGGCCGGCAGAGAGTTATTACACCATGCAACAGTCGAGCAGGGGTGATATAGTGGGAGCGGGCGGCATAAATGAGTTTAAGGCAAAGATGGATTTGCACTTGGAAACTGAAATCATACGGTGAGGTTTGCTGGTAGAATTGCAAAGTACACCTGGAAGAATGCCAAGAATAATGCAGATGGGCCTGTAGTGGCTCAGCCCGCACTTTCCATCGTGGCCAACTGTAGAATGAGGAAATTAATAGTACCTACCTCATGGAGTGGCAAGGAGGAGTAGGTGAGTTCATGCAAAAAGTGCTTAGCACAATGTTGAGTGTGTAGTAAGCACTCAATGAGCATTGCTCAGCATTAAAAGTTCTGGGTACCATGCATACAACTAAGAATAAGAGACTGGGTCCTCTAGTCCTTACGAATCTTATAGTGTTTGGGCAGCCAGTCACCTAATGTTGTGTGATGTAGTGGAGGCCGTGATGCAAAGATTCAGGGCATTGTGCAACTCAAAGGGGATTTCCGCAAGCTGGACTTGGCAGGTCAAAGAAGACCTTGCAGATGACACAGGTGACACGGCTGAAGAAATTAACGAGCAGGAGGCAGCCACGTGGAGATCTGAGATCTGCCCAAGAACAGGGATTAGTCGTCTGCACAAAGACCTGGAGGTAGAAAGAGGGCATCCTCTGGACTCAAAGTACAGGCTAGCTACTATGTGCAGTTAGCAGATGTCCTGGTTCCTGGGGCTGCTGTGGCAAAATACCTCAGGTTGAGTGGCTTAATACAACAGAAATATATTTTCTCACAGTTCTAAGGTTCAGAGTCCAAAACCAAGGTGTTGGCAAGGCCATGCTCTCTTTCAAGGTTTTGGGGAAGAATCCTTCCTTGCTTCTTTCATCTGCTGGTGGTATTCAAAAATCCTTGGCATTCTTTGGCTTCTGGCTATATCCCTCTAGTTTCTGCTTCATGTGGCTGTCTTCCCTCTGTGTGTCTCTGTTTTCTTATGAGAATACCAGTCACTGGCTTAGGGCCCACCCTAATCCAGCCTAACCCAATTTTAACTGATTGTATTTGCAAGGACCATTTTAACAAATATGATCACATTCTGAGGTTCTGAGTAGAGTGAATTTTGAAGGAACACTATTCAATCCAGTACAGCAAAGATGGCCAAGGGGAGTAGAAATGAATGAGAGTGAGACAGAGATAGGACCCTGATTCTCAAGGGATTCATAATAAATAATAATCATAAACCCGCATTCACAAGTCCCAGCCATGTATGGAGGGCTGTGGTAAGCACTTTACATATATTAAATGCAGACTGATTTTGAAGGAGGGAGAGTCAAATTGAGTGAGACCGGAGGAAAAGTCAGAGCTCAGAGTTCAAGTTAGGGTCCCTGTGGAAAGCAGAGGGCAGGCTTGGATTAGGATTATTCAGGGAAGGTTTAATAATGGGACTGCTCACTGACATATAAGCAAGGCATAGGAAAACCACAAGAGATAGAGCAGGACACTGGAGTGTTGCCACCCCTGGGTCTGACAGATGCAGTGAAGGGAGCAGGTAGTGGAGCCTGAAAAGAGCACTGTGCAAAGAGGACTCCCTTGAGAAGCTGTGGCCTTTGGTTAAGGGAGGTAGCCAGCCCAAGGTGAGCACAGAAAGGAGCAGCTAGGAGAACAGGTACCCTGCCTTGACTCCTTCTTCCTTCTAATCTCTTGTTGAGACCCCATTGGCTGGCCCCAACCGGAAGTGAGGACAAGAGGGTCTATTGATGTAGTTCGTGTGTATCAGCCTCCTGGGAGATGGAGCCAAGTGGAGAGGACTAGGGAGTGGATCTGGAGAGGCAGACATACAGCATTTTATACTAGAACACTGATGGAAAGGGAGAGCTTAGGAGCCGGAAAACTGGAAAGTTAGACTGTGGTGGAAAAGCTGATATAAGCTAACATATAGAATAGATGTTTAAAATAGATGACTATATAGCATGTGGAACTAAACTCAATATTTTATAATAACCTGTAAGGGAAAGGAATCTGTAAAAGCAAAAAACACACATGTATGTTGTTGCTGTTGTTGTTGTTCAGTTGCTAAGTTGTGTCTGACTCTTTCTGACCCCATGGACTGTAGTATATCAGGCTTCCCTGTCCTTCACTATCTCCCATACTTTGCTCAAACTAATGTCCATTGAATTGGTGATGCCACCCAACCATCTCCTCCTCTGTTGCCCCCTTCTCCTCCTGCCCTCAATCTTTCCCAGCATCAGGGTCTTTTCCAATGAGTCTGAATCACTTTGCTTTACACATGAAATTAACAGAGTGTTGGGATCTGGAGTGAGACAGGCTTGCATTCACATCACTGACTCACTCCATCGCCAGCCAGTTGTGTAACTTTGACCCCCTGTCTCCTCTTGGGGTTAGTAGGATGAGAATACAGACCAAGACAACTTAAGTGCTTAACACAGTGCATGGCATTTGCAACAAACTCTCAGTGAGTATCTACTGCTGTTGCTATTTTTATGAACAGCAATGAACAGTATTCTGTTGCTGGGGGGACTTTCTTGAGGGCCTGTGGCCTGTTACTCCATCCAACATTCATTCATCCATTGACCTGTTCAACATGCATTTGTGAGCATCTAGTGTGTGCCTATCTTGGGTCTAGCCGGTTGTGGCAAACAAAGCCAACAAAACTCTCTGCCCTCATGGAGATTACATTCTGATGGGGAAAATAGACATTAAATGGACATATAAGGACAGTCAGTTCAGTTCAGTTCAGTTGCTCAGACGTGTTGGACTCTTTGCAACCCCATGAACTGCAGCATGCCAGGCCTCCCTGTCTATCAACAGCTCCCAGTTCAGTGCAGTCCAATCACTCAGTCGCGTCTGACTCTTTGTGACCCCCTGGACTGTAGTACGTCAGGCCTCCCTGTCCATCACCAACTCCTGGAGTTTACTCATACTTGTGTCCATTGAGTCAGTGATGCCATCCAACCATCTCATCCTTTGTCATCCCCTTCTCCTCCCACCTTCAATCTTTCCCAGCATCAGGGTCTTTTCCAAAAAGTCAGCTCTTTGCATCAGGTGGCCAAAGTGTTGAAGTTTCAGCTTCAACATCAGTCCTTCCAGTGAACATTCAGGACTGATTTCCTTTAGGATGGACTGTTTGGATGTCCTTGCAGTCCAAGGGACTCTCAAGAGTCTTCTCCAGCACCAGTTCAAAAGCATCAATTTTTCAGTGCTCAGCTTTCTTTATAGTCCAACTCTCACATCCATACATGACCACTGGAAAAACTATAGCCTTGACTAGACAGACCTTTGTTGGCAAAGCAATGTCTCTGCTTTTTAGTATGCTGTCTAGGTTAGTCATAACTTTCCTTCCAAGGAGGAAGCGTCTTTTAATTTCACGGCTGCAATCACCATCTGCAGTGATTTTGGAGCCCCCACCCCCAAAAAAAGTCTGCCACTGTTTCTACTGTTTCCCCATCTATTTCCCATGAAGTGATGGGACCGGATGCCATGATCTTAGTTTTCTGAATGTTGAGTTTTAAGCCAACTTTTTCAGTCTCCTCTTCCACTTTCATCAAGAGGCTCTTTAGTTCTTCTTTGCTTTCTGCCATAAGGGTGGTGTCATCTGCATATCTGAAGTGATTGATATTTCTCCTGGCAATCTTGATTCCAGCTTGTGCTTCCTCCAGCCCAGTGTTTCTCATGATGTACTCTGCATATAAGTTAAATAAGCAGGGTGACAATGTACAGCCTTGATGTACTCCTTTTCCTATTTGGAACCAGTCTGTTGTTCCATGTCCAGTTCTAACTGTTGCTTCCTGACCTACATACAGATTTCTCAAGAGGCAGGTCAGGTGGTCTGGTATTCCCATCTCTTTCAGAATTTTCCATAGTTTATCGTGATCCACAAGTCAGACTTTGGCACAGTCAATAAAGCAGAAATAGATGTTTTTCTGGAACTCTCTTGCTTTCTCCATGATCCAGTGGATGTTGGCAATTTGATCTGTGATTCCTCTGCATTTTCTAAAACCAGCTTGAACATCTGGAAGTTCACAGTTCACATGCTGTTGAAGCCTAGCTTGGAGAATTTTGAGCATTACTTTGCTATCGTGTGAGATGAGTGCAATTGTGTGGTAGTTTGAGCATTCTTTGGCATTGCCTTTCTTTGGGATTGGAATGAAAACTGACCTTTTCCAGTTCTGTGGCCACTGCTGAGTTTTCCAAATTGGCTGGCATATTGAGTGCAGCACTTTCACAGATCATCTCTTAGGATTTGAAATAGCTCTGCAGTAATTCCATCACCTCCATGAGCTTTGTTCGTAGTGATGCTTCCTAAGGCCCACTTGACTTCACATTCCAGGATGTCTGGCTCTAGGTGAGTGATCACAGCATCGTGATTATCTGGGTCATGAAGATCTTTTTTGTATAGTTCTTCTGTGTATTCTTGGCACCTCTTCTTAATATCTTCTGCTTCTGTTAGGTCCATGCCATTTCTGTCCTTTATCAAGCCCATCTTTGCATAAAATGTTCCCTTGGTGTCTCTAATTTTCTTGAAGAGATCTCTAGTCTTTCCCATTCTGTTGTTTTCCTCTATTTTTTTTTTTTTGTATTGATCACTGAGGAAGGATAATAGACTGTCTGAAAGTGATCAGTGCTGTGGATAAAACAAAACAGAAAATGGAGAGGGGGAGTACTGAGGATGGGTTTGCAAGGTGAAATACAGCAACAGAAAGAATTATTGAGAAGGTGTTGTATGGGTCAGCGATCTGAATGGTGTTGAGGGAGGACGCCATTCTCATGCCTGAGAGACGGTTCCAGGCAGAGGAAGGAACAAGGGTGGAGGCATCGCAGGTGGAGCCCAGGGCAGTGTGGTTAGCAAGGATCCAGCTCCCTGGAAACTGAGTGCAGTGAGGTCAGAGGGGTGACAGGGAGCCCCTGGTCTTTAGAGGACTGGGTTCTATGTGACACAGCAGCACATTCTGAAGTCCTGGACCTCACATTAACAGTCTTCCCCATCTATAAAATGGGAACATTTATCCCTGTTTTGTTTATTCCCCAACTGGAGTATAAGAGTCCAGTAAAAAGATGGGTTATTCTGTTGTTTTGAAAATAATTATTAGGCAAGAGAATGTTCTTACTGCTTAGTAATTTTGCCCTAGGCCACCTACCACTGAGGAGAAAGCCTGCCCATGCCCTCAAGAATGTGGCCGTGCCGGACCATTGCTTGACAGCGGGTTGTCATCTCTCTCTCAGCAAAACTCATCATCTTCTTCCTTTGCTTCTTCAGATCTGGGGCCAGGATTTTAAAACAGCAGTTTCTCCCCACTGTGCTCCCTGCCCCAAACCTCCTCAGTGGAACTGCAGAAAAGTAATTCACAGAGGCTTGTTATTTATCCTATATGCAGTAAAGACTTTCTGTAGGTTATAGGAAATAAATGTGCTTTTTACTGTCATCTGTGGTTCTTATTAAACTTATCCCCTCAGTGGGGAAATATCTTTGCAGGACCAAGCAGTTTTATGTCCAAACAGCCAATGAGCTGATAATGGGTTTTATGTCTCGCTGTAACCAGCGGCCTTGCAGGCAGCCCTTCCTGCATTGCAGTCAGGAGTCGTGGGTTTCTGAACCTGCGGCATGTAAATACTTCTCATTAATGCAGCGGTCTGTGCTTGCAAATACAGAAACTGGTCTCCCTGTACCTGTCTGCCAGAGGAAACATTGGAACTGAGAAGCCTGATGGAATTGAGGCAGAAAAACTGAGCCAAGAATGAGTGGCATAAGATTATGAGGAAGGGTGGAGTAGTGGAAAGAACATTTTGCATTCGTAGAGTCTTCAAGCCAGGAGTAATTTTTTTTTTTTTTGTAGTTACAGGAGCTTCTCTGTTATCTCTCAGTGGGAAAGTGTGTGTGTGTGTGTGTGTGTGTGTGTGTGTGTGTGTGTGTATGTGTGGTGCACGAGCATGTGCGCATGCTTAGTTGCTCAGTCATGTCTGACTCTTTTGTGACCCTGTGGACTGTAGCCCACCAGGCTCCTCTGTCCATGGAAGACAGGCAAGAACACTGGAGTGGGTAGCCATTTCCTTCTCCAGGGGATCTTCCTGACTCAGGGATCGAACCCACGTCTGCTGCATTGTAGGTGGATGAATTCTTTACCACTGCGCCACCAGGGAAGCCCCGAAGGAGCCAGGCAACTAAAATTTATGTGAAATTATTCTGCACATCAACCACCTTACGTGGACCATTTGTTTACTGTTTAATTCATTAGTTAGATTGCCTCAGGTCTTATTTGCGGCATGTGGGGTCTTTCATTGTGGCATGAGAACCTCTCTAGTTGTGGTGTCCTGGCTCCTGGGCCCGGGCTCAGTAGTTGTGATGCACTGTGTGAGCTTAGTTGCCCCACGGCATGTGAGATCTTAGTTTCCTGATCAGGGATCAAACCCACGTCCCCTGCATTGAAAGGCAGATGCTTGACTGCTGGACCACCAAGGAAGTTCCCCAGACCATGTGTTTTTGACCTATGAAAAAATTGGTGAAATTGACATTTTAATACTGATTGTAAAATGATGTAAAGGAAGATTGAGGATTTAAAACCTTACAGTTGATATATCACTGAGCCAAGATTATAACACAGGTTAACTACATGAAGTCAGACAGACCAGCTTCTCACCTCAGAAAACTGTGTAAGATGTAGTATCTTTATCTGTCAAATGGCGATGATAACGTCACACCTGAGACATGTGGTTTGAAAGACCATCATGGTGCTGGTGTGCAGGTCCCTTCCTTTCTTCCCTTCACTATTGTGTATTACATGAAAGTAACCACAGGCAATAAAGGTGAGACCACGGCTTTGGTGAGATAATAGAAACTTAAGATCTCAAACCTTGTTTAATTGTGCTTGCAAACTCACTTGCATCGTGTCCTACTCTTTGCAACCCTATGGACTGTAGTCCACCAGCCAGGCTTCTCTGTCCATGGGATTCTCCAGGAAAGAATAATGAAGTGGGTTGCCGTGCCCACCTCCAGAGGATCTTCCTGACCCAGGGATCAAACTCACATCTCTTGTATCTCCTGCCTTGACAGGTGGGTTCTTTACCACTAGCGCCACCTGGAAAGCCCTTGGTATTAGATGCCAAACCTAGGTGTTACCAACAGAGTAGGGTTGACACTATGGTAACCTCAGACTTCCATTTGGAATCACAGTGTTGGTTTAGCCTGCAGAGTGATTTCATATAGAATTGTTGAAGTGTAAGCCTGGAAAGTGTGTTTCTTTTCATCACAATTGGAAATGGGAGGAAGAAAGTGAATTAGTACCCTTCAGAGCCTGCCATGTGGCAGCTACTTGTAGATGATAAGTTTCAAACTCAAGGTCACATAGCAAATGACACATTTGAGAGTCCAAGCTGAGTCTGACTCCAAAATCCATGCTCTTCCCACTATTCCAAGTTGAATTTTTCCAGCAAATCAAATGTCCTATTTCCTAGGAGATCCCAATGTATGTCATATGCTTGGTACCAACTTGCAAAGAATCAAAACATACCAGACAATCATTTCTTTCCCTGTTGATTTAAAAGGCCCTGGAGAGTCTCTCAGTGTGGCTGCTGAATGACTCTGAGCATAATTATCATTGAAAGAGAGTGTGAAAATAGTGCAGGTAATTTATGTTTGCTTTGTTCTGGATGAACAGTCTTTGACTAGACTTTCAAGTCAAACAGAGACAGGACTGACTCACTTCCTGGCCTGAGACCGTGTCAGTGGAAGAGCCCATATTTCTCACGTGAGTGGAACGGCATGAAGACCTTCAGATTTGAACATGTGAGAACAGTTATGAGGACACCCAGGCTGGGGACTCCACTGCACCACCCCATCCATTCTGTGAGATGTCACTCATTTGGTCCATCCGTCAGCAGGTGTCAGCATCAGGAAGGACCAGTTTCCCCCGTGTCATACTCCATACCATGCTCTCCAACATGGCAGGCATGGGCCACAAGTGGCTATTGAGAACTTTAACTGTAATTAATGCCACCTGCTAAAATGATAATATTTGGTTATATAAAGAAAATATATTGTTTAAATTAACCCCATCTGTTACTTTTTACTCAAATGTGGCTACTGGTAAGTTTAAGATTATGTATGTGGCTCTCATTCATGCCTGCATTTTATTTCTCTTGGTCAGCAGATACAATCCATATAATACAATATAATATTATTGTATTATATTGTATACAACCCATAGAATAATAAACGTTGTCAACACTTTCAAAATAACTAAAATTTGAATATAATTTTTCAGCCTAAATATGTTGCATAAATATCATGTCATGATAAGAATTAGGAGGGATCTTACAGCTTATCTAGAATGTCTGTATTTTATAGCTAAAGAAGGTGAGACCTAGAAAGATGAAGAAACTTTGCCCAAGATCACACAGCCAATAAGTGAAAGAGCTGGGTTAGAACTCAGGCCACTAGCACCAAATATGTTTCCATTTGATGAATGACCCGCAGAATATAGGCATCATGAGACTTAGAGTGTCTTCCTGGGAGCTCCCAAGCACCAGTGCCTGGCACATGGCAAGAACACTTTTATTCAACACCCACTCAGTCCGAGATGCTTTACCATATTGCACAAAGGATGCAAAGATAAGTAACACTCTCAGGTTCTGTTCTCCAGAAGCTCACAATATGGTGGAAAAGATACCAGATGGATAGTAACCAGTTAAAAATCATAAAACAGAGGTACTGGCAAAGTACAACCAAAAGCTAATATAGAAATATATTCACCTCACTAGTAACTTTAAAACTGCAAATAAAACTCTGATGTTTCATTGTTTGTTACCTAATGTATATTCTTTCTAGTTTCAGAGGGATTTCAAGTAGCTAATAATCCTACATTAGAAAAAAAATTAATAGAAAAAACCGTTATTCTTTCTGCAAAATACGTACTGTGGAGGGACAAGCCTTCAGCCCAAGTAAGGGCTTTGGACTACATAAACATTTCAGTTACCATGGTGTCCTTTACCCTCGTTTGCTTGGATTTAGAAAAAAAAGATAGTTGTATTCCATTGGGATTATTGATACATATTAGGCACAACCTTTCCCCTGGAGGAAGGCATGGCAACCCACTCCAGTACTCTTGTCTGGAGAAGCCCCATTGGCAGAGATGCCTGCCAGGTTGTAGTCCATGGGGTCGCAGATATTCAAACACAACTGAGTGACTCAGCACAGCACAGCACAGGAAGAATCTTTATCTTCATTTTCTTTTTTGAAAATCTAAAATTCCCTGGCTTCCATCAGTATCAAAATGGGAAAGTTCCTTGGGGAGAAGAAACCAAATCTTGTTTTGCCCCCCAGTGTCTGCCATAGGATTTCACATGTAATGAAGACTCAATTCACTAAAGCTTTGCTGAATACAGTATGGTGCCCAAGTTTATTCTGTACCAGTTATATGCCCACATACTTTACAAGCCTCTTCATATAAATGAGCTCATTTAACAATCTTGAAATCCTGGGATGCTGAGTCTCAATTTGCAGATAAGAAAATAGAAGCTCCGAAAGGTTACAAACATGCCCCCAATCCTCAGCTACCAGGGATTTGAACCCCTGACATACTTGGTTCCAGAGCTTGTGCTGCTATGTCAGGTGAAGAAATAGAAGAATAAAGGGAAAGAGAGAGAAAAGAACACAAAGCGGGGTGGGAGAGATAGAAGTGGAGAAAAGGACTCGGGGAAGTGTGGAGAGAAAACTAGAAATGGGAGGGAAGGAAGGGGTGAGTGGGTGTGGAATCACACGTCTTTTAGCACATAGTCTGAGAAGAAAGACAAAGAGAAGGGTCAGGGTTTCCCTGGAGAAAATTATTCCTGGCAATTTAGAAAGAAATTTTCGAAAATGGCAGGTTAGGAACTCAGCCACTGTCAAAGGCACGGCGCTCCAAATCTCCCCCAGGACAGTCTCCTCTCTTGCCACCTCATTATCGCCGGGAACAATCGGCATGGCCAGTAATGAGGGAATCTTAATGCAGGCCATCTCAGGAGTGGGTAATGGCCTTGCAGGAGGGGTTCAGGTCACAGGTTCAGGCCTGGCTGCTGAGGAGTAAGCTGTGTGGAGCTGCCAACTCTCCCCCTGGACCGACAGTCCATTAGCTCTTACCCCCTCAGCAGGGCAGTAATGAGAGAGGGAGCCCGCCCTGCGGCCCCCTGCCAGCATATCATGGGGGGTGTGTGTGTGTGGGGGGGGTAGTCCCTGCAATGGTTAGCGTGTCCCACTGCTGACCTTGACCCTGACTCTCCCTGCAGTGCTCTTGGTCTACCTGCAGGAGAGCCTTCCTAGGGGTTCTGGCTCCTCAAAAACTCTGCTCCAAATTAAAGCACATGTAAATTATTAGAGAGACAGGTAGCCCCCACTTTACATTGGGAACATCCTTTGTAGTTTCCAGTCTGTTTCCATTGGTGACCTCACTCTGTAAAGTGGAAAAGGCAAAGACATGGAGTCAGGATTTTAATCCTAGCATCTCTTTCTATTAGCTATAACCTTGGGGACATTATTTCATATCTATAAAACTCAATTCCTTACATGCCAAGAGGAATAATAACATCAGCCTCAAGGGTTTATTTGGATTATTATTCATTTGTTATTAATAATCATAGCTAACTTTGAGTACTGGGTTCTGGGTTCTGTTGCTGCTGCTGCTGCTAAGTCACTTCAGTCGTGTCCGATTCTGTGCGACCCCATAGATGGCAGCCCACCAGGCTCCCCTGTCCCTGGGATTCTCCAGGCAAGAACACTGGAGTGGGTTGCCATTGCCTTCTCCAACGTGTGAAAGTGAAAAGTGAAAGTGAAGTCGCTCAGTCATGTCCAACTCTTAGCAACCTCATGGACCGTAGCCCACTAGGCTCCTCCATCCATGGGATTTTCCAGGCAAGAGTACTGGAGTGGGGTGCCAGTGCCTTCTCCGTCTGGGCTCTGTACTATTTGCTTAATGGGCTGTGCCGTGTTGTGCTGTGCTTAAGTCCCTTCAGTTGTGTCCGACTCTTTGCAACCCTATGGCCTATAACCCACCAAGCTCCTCTGCGTATGGGATTTTCCAGGCAAGAATACTTGAGTGGGTTGCCATGTCCTTCTCCAATTGCTTTATATGTGATCACTAATCCTTATAACTGTATATGTAGATATTGGTCTTCTCCCTAATTTATACAAGTACAGTTGAGGCTGGGATTGACTTAGTATGTGTCAGAACTGAGATGCAAAGCCTTTTCTCTCCGATAAAGTCTGCAACATTAACCACAATGCTATACTGAAGTTATGAGCTTACATCCAGAGCAAGAATCTGACACAGTATTTCAGTGATATTACTTATTTTCTCCACTCCTTTTCTCTTTGGTTAGTATATCAGTTAGTTTCCAGCCATAAAACAGAAATCTCTACAGGTGTTTCAAACAGAAGGAATTCAGTGCAGGAGTTGGTTGCATGGATGATGGAAAAACTGAGAAGCCAAAGAGGGAGACTGAGGCAAGCCAGAGATCAGTGATGGAAGAAAGCCATTGTGATCCTTAGCGTGAGGAACAGAGGGAGAAAGTGGTGCCAGCAAATCTCAGAGATCTGGGTCACCTTCAGAAGCTAGAACCACAGAGGAGCCATGGAAGAGATGCCAACCGAAGCAAAAAGACTTGGGGGTGGAAACACCCTGGCCTCTTTCCTCCTCCTATCCTATAGTCACCCCATAATGCCTTAAACTGGTCATACAGGCTAGGAAACTCAAGAACAAGGAGCTCAGAAAGTGTTGTTTCCTGGCAGGTTTGACTGTGAAGGACAGAGAGAAGATATACAAGCCAACAGGCAGGTGCCTGGCCCACCTAACAACCCTATGAAATAGTTAGGTTGAGATTATTTTATTTGGCTCTGCCAAGCACTCAGTCCGTGGCATAATAGCAACCCGACTTTACAGATGAGGAAATCAATGGTCAGTCAAGAAATACTACTAGAGCTCCAAAGAGGGGATGATTGTTGTTGTTCAGTGGCTAAGTCGTGTCTGACTCTTTGTGACCCCATGGACAGCAGCACACCAAGCTTCCCTGTCCTTCACTATCTCCCAGAGCATGCTCAAACTCATGTCTATTGAGTCGGTGATGCCATCCAACCATCTCATCCTCTGTCGTCCCCTTCTCCTCCTGCCTTCAATCCTTCCCAGCATCAGGATCTTTTCCAATGAATCGGCTCTTTGTATCCTGTGGCCAAAGGATTGGAATTTCAGCTTCAGCATCAATCCTTCCAATGAATATTCAGGGTTGATTTTCTTTAGAATTGACTGGTTTGATCTCCTTGCAGTCCAGAGGACACTCAAGAGTCTTCTCCAACACCACAGTTCAAAAGCATCACTTCTTTGGAACTCAGCCTTCTTTGTGGAATTCAAGGAAGGCTTCAGAATGGGAGTGGCTTTGAGGACTTCATGGGTTATGGACAAGTAGGGTATTGTCGGATGGCGTAATTTAGAAGGGTATTCCAAGCAGTGGCAGCAGAAGAGGTAAATAAATGCAAGATCCATAAACTGAGGAGTTTATATTGGATGGTATAGTCCCTGTATTTCCTGCCAAGTTTAAGTTTTTTGAACCTTGAAATTCTACTGGAAATTGAAGGGCTATATAATCTGTATTGGTTTCATAACACCTTAAGGGATCCACTTCCTAATACTGAATTAAATCCCTGAACCCCTGTTTACACTGGCTCCATGAGGTCCCTTGGTGTTCCAGGAGAAACTGATATGTTGCTAACAAGTTCTGCCCACACAGTACAGAGAATTTTGGTCTCTCTTTTGCCTTCTTACCACCCATGTGTTACAAGCTGGGAAACAGCCACACAATGGCTAAACGTGAATGTATTTCTACGATATGTTGTCAGGATGTTTGATCTGCACGTATTTCCAGTATACACTATGTTATACTGAGTTTGATGGATACAATTTGCTTCCTGATGTTACACGCCACATTTCAGCTGTTAGCATACATCTCCTTTCCTCTTAGAATGCCTGCCTCTAATTTCTCCTGGTTCCATCACCCTGCACTATGGTATGGAATATTCATTTGGAAATGCAAGTCTGATTATTATAAAGCCTTCTTCCTCCTCACTTATACCCCCTCACTGGTAACCCATGACGTCTCGATAAATCTAAGCTCCTTCGAATATCTTGGCTTCCTCTTGAGTCACCCAGCTCCCCCTCTGAATTTCAGGTATACTGGACTACTATAATATTTCATGCTTCCGCATACTAGCCTTTGCCCATGCATCCCCACTGAAACATCATTCCCTAGCTTCTGTTGTTGGCAATGTCTAGTGCTTCCAGAGGGGTCTCCCCTTTCCTTGCCCCCCTCCTTTGTGTATGTTTTCAATGTGCCATGCACACAGTGCCCCAGCATAAACTAGTCACTCAGTAGGTACACTTTTGGAGACATGACACGTGGTAGAAGCCAGTAAGTGGTAGCTACGAGGGGCGGGGGGGTGGGAGGGGAAATGGGGTTGTTATTGCTTTATTGTATTCATTTCTGGCTGCCTAGTATCTCATACAGTGTTTGGGACACTGTAGACATTGGATAAATATTGGTTGACTATTTTAAGAGTTGACGTTTTAAAAATAAAGTATTTTAAGAGCCTCCATTTATTCAATGTGGTACCATTAAGAGACTTGCCTTAGTTTGAAACTGCCTGAGCATGCCCAGATAGTAGCATAAGAATGGTGGATTAGATGTCTGACCATGTTTTTGTCTGGGGGACATTGAAGAAACTAATATCTCTTCATCCATGGCCCTATAATTTTGTTCCCCTCCTTATGTGGCTCAGTTGCCTGCAATGCAGGAGACCTGGGTTCAATCCCTGGGCTGGGAAGATCCCCTAGAGAAGGGAACCCACTCCAGTATTCTGGCCTGGAGAATTCCATGAAGGTATAGTCCATGGGGTCACAAAGAATCAGACACAACTGAGTGACTTTCACTTTCTCTATGTTCTTCAGTCCAGCAGTCACCTGTAACAGGACCCCAGGTGGGCTCTGGGGCAGAGGTGGCCTGATCCTTGGTAGACAATAAAAGCCTTCACAGATGAGGGTTCATACGTGTACCTTCTACTATTTGTCAACCATCCAAAGTCCAACCACGTGGGCATTTAAACTGCCTCAGTTGGAGGGCATGGGGGTTGGTATGAGATGGAAACCCCTATGTTAGTGGAGGAATATCATGTAGCAGTCAGAACTCAGGGCCATCTGCTCTGTCTCTCTGGGTAGAGCCCATCCATTGGAACATTCTTTCCCCATCAGCCCTGATACAGTCTCTGAGTCTTCCTTAGTCTGGAGACACCAGGAAGCCAGTCTGGTCCCAGCACTTTAAAGGAATCTTAGTTGCCCATCTTGGGGCATAGAGATCCTTCTTTGTGAGCACTTGGGGTAAAATTTAAGGGTCTGTGTTCCACAGCCAGACTGCCTGGACTGGAATCTGCACTGCCACTCTGTGCTCTGATGCTTGCTAGCTGCATGACTTTGGATTAAGGTTACTACACCCCTCAAAGCCTCAGGTTCTACCACTGTAACATGAGGGTGATGATAAGAATAGCTTGGGTGTCGGGGGTTTATGAAAGAGTGGATATAGGTGTTATACTATATAAAGTGGTGTCTGATGTATAATAAGCATGGTCTAAGTTTGGCTCTTGCTAGTTATTCCCCCGAACATATGCTGAGAGCCTGCTCTAGGCCAAATGTTGTTCCAGATGCTCTGTAGGGAAACAGATGAGAAGAGGCACTTCCATCTTGGATATTCTTAGCCCACAAGGAATGAGAGACAAGCAAATCAATGCAGTAGAGTTTAATGATTGTAAAATGAGGCTTGCACAAGATTTCATGAAAGCTCAGAGCATCTGCCCTGGATCATCAGGAGAGGGCCCTAAAGTCTTCATGGAGGAGAAGACACTGGAGCCATCTCTTACAGATGGAGTGGAAGTATGGCAGAAGGATTAGTAAAAGAATATTCCAGATAGGCAGGAGGGCATCTCCAAAGACTCAGAGCTGAGGTCTAGCATGGCCTCTTTGGGGAACTGTGCTGTGTAACTGGCGCATAGGTGTGATGAAGCTGGAGCAGGTGAGGTGGGACAATCGTGCAAGAATCTGGATGCAACTCCTAGGAGCTCAGACAGTTTCACACTGAATGTTGAGGATTTGGTGCGAGTTATGAGATTCAGTGAAAGAGTCAAGAATTGAGATGGAGACATTTTGTTGCCATTTGACCTATTATGTTTAAAAGAAAAAAAATGAGTAAAAAACGAAACTTTTGTGAGATGGGTTTAGATGTGAGCTTTAATACATTCAAATAGGATATTGGCTCCTGAGCCAGTTCTATTTGGACATGTGGTATATTTTTTAAGTTCATGGATTTTCTGACCCAAGTTCTCGATCCAAAGGAAAACTCATTTAGCCTGAAGGTTCTGTACCAATTATATAGTTTTATAAGGTCAAAATAAAAGTTGGGAGTCATTTTATCTTCATCTGTACTTGTAGAAATTACAGAATCAAGCTGCTTTAATGAGAAAAAGCACCAGGAAGGGAAAAGTGAAAATAGAAGTGTCAGCACCATCAGAGATTTCTGCTGCCTCCGGATGCTGGAAGCTGAGGCCAGGGCTGGGCTGTGAAGTCTTTTGACAACACGGTCTCTCTCCCTGAACAAGTTGCCAGGGCTTCAAGAGGAATAGACATGAAACACAACATCCTTCCACCCTTATTAAGATTTAATCCTGCTTTCAACAGGATTGCAGTGTTATTAAATTAGATTTTTTTCTTCCTTAAAAAGGGATTTAACTTTTGCTTTCCTGACATCATAATCAACAAGGAACAGATGCAAAGGGGAAATTGTGTGACCACTGGTAATATGGACCTATACTTAACATGTAGCATGTGAAGTTATTAAAATGGAAATTAATTCTCTTTATTGCTATCATACCCTATCAATTAATTTGGTTGGAGGTGCTTATGAATATGCAATCATTCCTCTCTGCTGTCCACCCTTTATTCCATGTGTGGAAAGCCTTGGTAAAACAATATGGACAATTTTAGATCCTTTGGCTAATTTTGCTAGCCCTCTTTGCTCTCTAATAATATTGATAATGGGGATAACTAACAGTTATTGAATTTTTCTACATGAAAGGCACTGTTCCAAGCACTTTACATTCATTGCCTCATTCAGTCCTCGCAGTAATTTTCTGAGTTGGGTAATTTTATTATCTCTCTATGAGGAAAAGGAAGGTGCGGTACAGAGAAGTGAAAGAACCTTCCCCTGGTCATCCTGACTCCAAAATCTGTGTCCTTCACTACTGCGCTGCGCTGCCCCTTGTGGGTTCCAGAGAAGGGGCCAGGACAGAGTCACGAGTCTCAGACACTAAATTTCTGTAGGCTATGGGGGACCTGGGAGGGGATAGAGGGCTCTGAGTTGGGGGCACTCGTTTTAAGATATAGATTTTATTATAGATCTGATACTGTGTGTTTATTGTTTAGGTATGGCAAAGCCACCCAAACAGGAGACGGTTGTCATCAATATAGTTTGTTACCCTCAGATCCCAATAAGAGGAGACATACCACATCAGCATCGTGGAGTCCAGGCATGGTTCTCCATACTTAGGCAGGATGCAGAGGGAGAAGTGGGGAAACTTGGGCAAAAACTTCTATTGTGGTTTCCATAGGAAAGAACAAGAGGCAGGGTGGACAGGTCTATGATTGGCTAGTCTGATTAATTTCAGTGAGTTATGGGGCATAGGGGCTGTCCCTAGTTGTCTGGTACCTGGCCTTGGGTTGGTTAGGGCAGGTAGTTAGTGGCCTGGGGTGTTAGAGGTTGGAGGTATAAGGTCTGGATTGGTTGGTTTGCATTTGAAAAGTGCACTGTGGGAGAGCTGTGTGCTATCTCTAGGTTAAGCAAACACTAATATATACCAGGGCTTCCCTGGTGGCTCGGTAGTAGAGAATCTGCCTCCCAATGCAAGAGATGTGAGTTTGATCCGTGGGTCAGGAAAATCCCCTGGAGAAGGAAATAGTAACCTACTCTAGTATTCTTGCCTGGAAAATCCCATGGAGTGAGGAGTCTGGCAAGCTATAGTCCATGCGTGTCGCAAAAGAGCTGGACATGACTTAGTGACTAAACAACGACAACAAATATATATATATCAAAACCTCAGATGTCAAAACATCAGAAATACAGAAAACAGGACATGATTATAGGGCAAGGGCTCAGTGGGGGATGCTGTGAGAGGCCCTCAGAGGATGCTCAGGTAGGAAGGAGGAAGGCAAGCAGGGGCAGGTAGGCCAGTAAGACAGACCTGAATATGCAGTGGTCTTTGTGGTGCCTGAGAAGGGGCAGGGAACTGAAGACATTGAAATTAAGCTTCAAAGTATCTTTTTGTCTTCTGACCAAAAAGGAGCAACTTTCACTTAATATACATATTTAATCATGGTAGGAGAAGAGTATGCCTCATCTTTTTAGCTGGACATTTTCTCCTTGGAAGCAGAAACTGTCTGGATCATCCTTGCACACCCTACAGATTCTGATGTGAAACTTGCTCTCCCAGAACGCAAGGGTCCTGGTTCATACCCTGTTTGTAAATCTTCGTTCCTCAGTAACACCCCATCAGGGTAAGTCTCTCTTCATGTGCCATTGCAAACAGTGGTTTTGGTAAAAACAGAGCCTGCTAACCCAGGTGAGAGGAAAGCCAGGTGAGGGGTCACAGTCAAAGATGAGTGCTTGGTTGGTAACCTGTGATTCACACTTTCTTCTTTTTTTATTATTACTTTGGAAAAGAAAGAAAAATTAAGATGAACCAGGATAGCACAACAGGAGATCCAATTATAGGCTTACTGTACAATTACTTAGACCAAGATGATCTGTATATCACTTTGTTGTTGTTCAGCTGCTGAGTCGTGTCTGACTCTTTGTTACCCCATGAATTGCAGGCTTCCCTGCCCTTCACTATCTCCCAGAGTCTGCTCAAACTCATGTCTGTGAGTTGGTGATGCCATGCAACCATCTCATTCTCTGTCATCCTCTTCTCCTCTTGCCCCCAATCTTTCCCTGCAGCAGGGTCTTTTCCAGTGAGTCAGCTCTTCACATAATGGCCAAAGAATTGGAGTTTCAGCTTCAGCATCAATGAAGCTTCAGCTTCCAATGAATATTCAGAGTTGATTTCCTTTAGGATTGGCTGGTTTGATTTCCTTGCAGTCCAAGGCACTCTCAAGAGTCTTCTCCAGCACCATAGTTCAAAAGCAACAATTTTTCAGCACTCAGCCTTCTTTATGGTCCAACTCTCACATCCATACATGACTACTGGAAAAACCATAGTTTTGACTGTACAGAACCTTTGTTGGCAAAATGATGTCTCTGTTGTTTTAATACGCTGTCTAGGTTTGTCATAGCTTTTCTTCCAAGAAGCAGGCATTTTTTAAATTTTGTGGCTGCAGTCACCATCCATAGTGATTGTGGAGCCCAGGAAAATAAAACCTGTAACTGTTTTCTACTTTTTCCTCATCTATTTGCCATGAGGTGATGAGACTGGATGCCCTGATCTTCGTTCTTTGAATGTTGAGTTTTAAGCCAGCATTTTCACTCTCCTCTTTCACCTTCTTCAAGAGGTTCTTTAGTTATATCATTTATATAGGCTTAATTCATTTTTATTTTTTATATAGTTTTAAAGGTTACTTTCCATTTACAGTTATTACAAAATATCAACTATATGCCGTCTTGCACAATACATCCTTGAGCCTGTCTTATATCCAACAGTTTGTTTCTCTTACTCCCCACTCCTGTACTGCCCCTCCCCACTACTGGTAACCACCAGTTTGTTCTCTATATCTGTGAATCTGCTTCTTTTTTTCTTCCATTCACTAGTTTGTTGTGTTTTTTAGATTTCACATGTAAGTGACATCACATACCATGTGTCTTTTCTCTGATTTATTTCACCAAGCATAATGTCCTCCAAGTCCATCCACATTGCTGAATATGGAAAAAAATTCTTTTCTATGACTGTGTACTCTTTGTATATATGTGTGTATATGTATATATATATATCACATCTTCTTTATCCATTCATTTGTTGATGGACACTTAGGTTGCTTCATATCTTGGCAACTGTAAATAATATTGCTAAGAACATTGAGGTGCATGTATCATTTTGAATTTGTGCTTTTTTTTCAGATATATACCCAGGAGCAGGGTTTCTGGGTCATATGGTAATTCTGGGTTTTTTTTTAAAGCAATTTCTACACTGTTCTCCACAGTGTCTGCAACAATTTACATTCCCACCAACAGTATATGAAAGTTCCCTTTCCTCCACATCCTTAACAACATCTCTCTTTGATGACGGCCATTCTAACAGGTGAGAGGTGATACCTCATTGTGGTTTTGCTTAGTGTTTCCTTGATGATTGGTCATGTTTTTCATCACCAAACCAAAACCTAAGAGTCCTTCTGGATTCCTTCCACTCTTCCAGTCTCACATCAAATCCATCAGCATCCAATCCCTTTTTTATCTCCAAAGTGTGTCCTAGAATGTCCACAGTCACTTCCCCATGTCCAAGTCTAAGAATTCACAGTTCTCTCCTGTACTTTTAAAAAATTAATTAGTTAATTAGTTAATTTTTAAATGAAACAAAGCTGCTTCCAGCCCCTATGCCTGTGGCGAGTCCTTGCCAAACCACGCCTCCACGGGAGGCCCTCCAACACTAGCAGGTAGCTCTGGCTCCAGCTCCTGTGAAGTCACTGCTCCTTTGCTGAGTCTTGGTCCGCGAGGTTTTGTGTGTGCTCTCCAAGACTGGAGTCTATTTCTCCCCGTCCTGTGGAAGGCTTCTAATCAAATGCCGCTGGCCTTCCAGGTGATTCCCTGGGGACGCCCAGTTCCTTTGTCGGGTCCCCAGGCTGGGAGCCTGACATGGGTTCAGAACCTTCACAGCGGTAGGAGAACTGCTTTGATATCATTGTTCTCCAGTTTGTGCACCCACCCGACAGATATGGGATTTGATTTTATCGTGATTGTCTCCCTCCTACCTGCTTGCTGTGGCTTCTTCTTTGTTTTTGGATATGGGGTATCTTTTTTTTGTTTGTTTTTGGTGGATTCCAGTGTCCTCTTGTCAACGATTATTCAACAGCTAGTTGTGATTTTGGTGCTCTCGCAGGAGCAGATGAGCGCATGTCCTTCTACCCTGCCATCTTGAACCCGAAGCCTCTCCCTATAACATTAACAAAAACTTTTCAAAAGCTTTTCTCACTTTGCCTCTTCAATTCCGCTCAGTTCAGTTGCTTAGTCATGTCCGATTCTTTGCGACCCCGTGAATCGCAGCACGCCAGGCCTCCCTGTCCATCACCAACTCCCGGGGTTCATTCAAACTCATGTCCATCCAGTCGGTCATGCCACCCAGCCATCTCATCCTCTGTCGTCCCCTTCTCTTCCTGCCCCCAATCTCTCCCAGCATCAGAGTCTTTGCCAATGAGTCACGCTTCACATGAGGTGGCCAAAGTACTGGAGTTTCAGCTTTAGTGTCAGTCCTTCCAAAGAACACCCAGGGCTGATCTCCTTTAGAATGGACTGTTTGGATCTCCTTGTAGTCCAAGGGACTCTCAAGAGTTTTCTCCAGCACCACAGTTCAAAAGCATCAGTTCTTCAGTGCTCAGCTTTCTTCACAGTCCAACTCTCACATCCGTACATGACCACAGGAAAAACCATAGCCGACTAGACAGACCTTTGTTGGCAAAGTAATCTCTCTGCTTTTGAATATGCTATCTAAGTTGGTCATAACTTTCCTTCCAAGAAGTAAGCGTCTTTTAATTTCATGGCTGCAGTCACCATCTGCAGTGATTTTGGGGCCCAAAAAACTCTTACCCACCTCCAATTTATTTTCCATATGAAGACCTTATTTTACTTTTTCTTCCAAATTTTTGAGTAATAGTTGATATTTGGCAATAAGTTTAAGGTGTTCAGCATAATGCTTTGACTAAGATATATAATGAAATGTTATATACCACAATGTTTAGTTAATATCTATCATTCCATATTGATACAAAATCAAAAGGAAAAAAATTTCCTTGTGATGAAAACTATTAGAACCTACTCTCTTAGAAACTTTTATATGGAGCATACAGCAGTGTTAATTATATTAATTGTGTTGTTCATCTCTAGTACTTGTTTATCTTATAACTGCAAGTTGATACAATGTAATTAGGGTAGGCTAACTGTTGTAGAAGGCAATGGCAACCCACTCCACTGTTCTTGCCTGGAGAATCCTGGAGACAGTGGAGCCTGGTGGGCTGCCATCTCTGGGGTTGCACAGAGTCGGATACAACTGAAGTCACTTAGCAGCAGCAACTGTTGTAGCAAAGGGATCCAAAAATATATAACAGTTCATACACAATAGTTATAACTTAAATGACCAAATATATCAGCATGGTAGCCTCTGCTACCTCTAAGGAATCATTAAGACCTTGCTAACACATGGTTTCAAAGATATGCTAGGTTGCATTTCCTGGAAGCAGACCTTGAAACCAGGATTTATATGAAAGTGATCTATTAGAAAGTTTTCCTGGGAAAAAAATTGATATAGAAAAGGAGAAGTGGGACCATGCATGGAAGGAAATTAAGCAAGGGTGTGATATCAAGCAAGGTACCAGGGAGATAACTTTAGCCTAACCCTGTAAGAGAAGATCTAAAGATGCCATAGCTCCCACCCTACAGGTGCCCCATCAGGAGACAGGAGCTGGAGTATGTGAGTCCATGCCTGTCATTCATTGGCGAAGGTCTGCCTCTAGGGAGACGTACCTTCCCAGGTACTTCTAGCAACCTGTGTGTGCAGGTAGAGGGATTCTGATACCCTGAGGGCCGTCCACTGATTAGGGGCTGCAGGTTCTGGCATTTGGGAGAGAAAGAACACTCAGAGTTGGTGTGCAGGAAAGTGATAAAGGGATCCAGGGGCATGTGGGCGGAGCCCTGACTGCAGCTGCTGCACAAAGGCGTCCCAGGAGCTTCTTGCCAGCAAGAAGCAGCAGGAATGGAGAGTGTACATGGGCCCAGGTTCACTTACAGTGCACTGGCTGTATCTTCTGCTCACAGGTGGCATGGCGGTATCTAACTACAAGGGAGGCTGGCAAGGGTGGTACAGCCCTGAGCCCCAGAAACAGAACACAGGCCTTCTAGCGCAGATGGCCGCTCTGAATAGTGGAATAAAGTTCCAGCCTCCCTACCAGGACCTGCAAATCTCTCCAGGCCTGCTTCTCAGCCCATGTCACCTGCTACTCTCATTGCATCCCACCCTATTTCAGCTGCACCAGGCACTGCTTTGTCCTATGCTGGGCTTTATTAGCACAGAGTGTTGAGAAGATTAGCAAAAGCTTTTGACCTAGAATTGCAATGTTTTATGATGTTGATAAAAGTATTCATTTGACCTTTGAATACAGGTATTCGATGGATGGCTGTAAAGTGGATAATAAAACAACTGGTCACTTTTAGTGGAGGCTGGGTGAACCATAGCTAGCCTCAGATAAACTCACAAAAACAAGAGAGCCATGCTTCTCTGTGTGCAGCCCAAAGTGGACAGACACTCTGGGCCATCTGCATCACTGCATCATTACTACTGCAAAGGCAGAGCCTTTGACCCTGGGCTGGCTTCCTCTGGCCACCAGCTGGTAGCATAACCTCGGGCAAGCTAGTTAACCTATGCTTGCCTTGCTTTCCTTATCTGTAAGTCAGGGCTAATAATTGTTTCTGATTCCTGAAATTGTTGGGAAGGTTAAATGGGTTAATACAATAGAAAATGCTAAGCTCTTGAGATGGTTGGATGGCATCACTGACTCAATGAACATAAATTTGAGCAAACTCCTAGAGAGAGTGGACAGAGGAGCCTGGCATGCTGCAGTCCTTGGGGTCACAAAGAGTCACATACAGCTTAGTGACTGAATAACAACAAAGCTCTTGATAACTTAGATTATTACTGTTAGGGAGCCCACAGTCTACCCAGACAGGCTCCTCTCCAGCTCCCCTGCCCTGTCACTGAAGTGAAACTCTGAAGGACATTCACCTGTTGGCAATTTCTTTTCTTCTACTTCTTGCAACAGCTCTCCAGGCTAAGGGATATTTGGGGGTAACAAATAAAAACAAGCTCCTATAGACCATGAAACTTGTGTGTACATGCATCTCCCTAGTCATTGGCACAACTTAAATCAAAATTACATTAGAATAGCTCCAGCATTAGTAGGAATCTGCTGTTACCCTGGGAAGAGGGGTGACCCAACCCCTTTCTTTATCATGCTAAGAGTATCCCAGGCTTACACAGCCCCACTGTAGATTAAAAGAGACCCAAGAGAAAAATAAATAAGATATATAGTATGTCAGATGGTGAACATGATTAGGAGAAAAGCAGAAATGATGGCTAGGGAGTTGGGAGGATTAAGGGAAAAGTGAGAGTAAACTATATCTTCCAATTATGATGTGCTCTCTGTAAGATAAGCTTAGGTAGGTCACGGTCAATCCATTTTTGTATTGATAAGCCATAAGCAGACATAGGACCTGAAATGCTGCCCATATCTTTTCCCAGAGTTGCCATTTTCCTTAGCCCACTTGTCCCTTGAAAACAAAGTTCATGTTGCCCCATTGGCCAGGGGTTTGCTTTTCTTTCATTCCCCCAGGTCCTAGGGCTGGTGCTATCTTTGACTGTGCGTCTCACAACTCCAATAGGTGCCGTCCTCCTAGACTACGATGACAGCCCTGAACTGGGCACACCCTCACTAGCTCAGTGTTAGATGCAAACCGCACATGTTTTAGAGTCATAGGTTTAGGATGTGAATTCTGATTCTCATGATTCATGTGACCTTTTATGCATTATAAATCGGCTTGTATGCATAACCTAGTTTCTTAGGGCCTCAGTTTCTTCATCTTCAAGAGGGTGAAAATACCCATCTTACAGAGTTGGCTTTGAAGGACTCTAGGGAGTATAGGTGAAAAACCTAGATAAGTGCCAGCCAACATCACAGCCCTTCAGGATTCTGGTTGTCAATTGCCATGTAAGAAATCACCCTAACACTTACTGGCTTAAAGCAGAAAAGAGCATTTCTTTGCTTGTGATTCTGTAGTTGAGACAGGGTTCACTGGAAACAGCTCCTGTTTCTCTGTGTGATATTGGTTGGGATAGTTTATCTGAGGCTTGAGGATCAAAGACAGCTTCTTTCACATGACTTATACTGCAGTCGGGTGTCTGGACTAGGTGGTGGGTGGTTCCCACTGCCCCTGCACCCCTCCCCCAACCCAGTCCCTCTCTCTAACCTTTCATCTACTACAGCCTCTTCCTTTTTACATACTGTCCCTCTCCCCTCTCAAGCAAGGTGATCAGACTTCTTAACATGGCATCTCAGAGCTCCCAAGAATGTAAAATAATCCCACCATGCCTCTAAATCCCATGCAAAACTAAATCCCAGGCCTGGCACCAGCATAGAGTCACTTCTGCCACATTCTGTTGATGAGAGTAAGACATGAGGTTCAAGGGGGAGTAGATTCTCCTTGTTGGTTGGAGAAGCAGCATGCATAGGCAAGATGGAGGGGATTGTTGCAGGGTCATTGTGCGGATAATCGTTCACACTAAGTGGCTCTTTCTTAATGTTATTGGACTGATATGGGGGAGGAGGGACAGGGACTGTAAAATCACATCACCTTTCAGACAAAAAGCAAGCCCTCAGGCCCAGGAGAACTCAGGTCAGCTAGACAGAGTGAACTAAAGAGCCTCTTGATGAAAGTGAAAGAAGAGAGTGGAAAAGTTGGCTTAAAGCTCAACATTCAGAAAACGAAGATCATGGCATCCGGTCCCATCACTTCATGGCAAATAGATGGGGAAACAGTGGAAACAGTGGCAGACTTTATTTTTCTGGGCTCCAAAATCGCTGCAGATGGTGATTGCAGCCATGAAATTAAAAGACACTTGCTCCTTGGAAGGAAAGTTATGACCAACCTAGACAGTATATTAAAAAGCAGAGACATTACTTTGCCAACAAAGGTCTGTCTAGTCAAGGCTATGGTTTTTCCAGTGGTCATGTATAGATGTGAGGGTTGGACTATAAAGAAAGCTGAGCACTGAAGAATTGATGCTTTTGAACTGTGTTGTTGGAGAAGACTCTTGAGAGTCCCTTGGACTGCAAGGAGATCCAAACAGTCCATCCTAAAGGAGATCAGTCCTGAGTGTTCGTTGGAGGGACTGATGTTGAAGCTGAAACTCCAATACTTTGGCCACCTGATGCAGAGAGCTGACTCATTTGAAAAGACCCTGATGCTGGGAAAGATTGAGGGCAGGAGGAGAAGGGGACTACAGAGGATGAGATAGTTGGATGGCATCATTGACACAATGGACATGGGTTTGGGTGGACTCCGGGAGTTGGTGATGGACAGGGAAGCCTGGCTGCTGGGGTTCATGGGATTGCAAACAATCAGCCACGACTGAGTGATTGAACTGAAGATAGAGTAATGTCCTTGGATTTCCTCTTTGGGATGGGAAGACATTATTTCTGGGCTAAGTGCTACTAGAAAAAAACCTGTAATTTACAAATGTCCAGCACTTTTCTCTAATTCCTTTTTCATTTTCTCTTTCAAACTGTGGGGTCTGGTAGACAAGAACCATGTCACTGATATTTAATTTGGAGAAACTTCTTTATTAGTTGTCTATTATTGCATAGCAAATTATCCCCAAACTGAATGGTTTCAAGTTGCAATATTTAGTGTCTCACAACTTCTCTAGATCAGGAATCTGGGGATGGTTTAGCTGGGTTTTTGGGTTCTTGGTTCTGGGTTCTGGCTAGGGCTCCAGTATTAGCCGATGCTCGAGTCACCTCCAGGTTAGACTGGAGCAGGACTCATTTTCAGATTCACTCAGTGGTTATTGTTTATTCAGCTACTAGCTGCCAATGAGACTGAGGGCTCAGTTCCCCCTGGCTGTTGGGGAGAGATGGCCCTTGTTCCTTACCATGTGTGGGCCTCTTCATAGGTAGCTCGCTTCATCAGAGCAAGCAAGCAAGAGAGCCAGGGATAGCGAGTGACTGCCAGCAAGACAGAAGTCACATTTAGAAGCAAATGGCTGGAGCAACCATCTATAATTTTTGCTGTATTCTGTTTGTTAGAAGCAGTTGCTAGAGCCTGGCTACAGTCAAATGGAGGGCATGACACTGGTGCATGCAGTCCTGGAGGGATTACGGTGGTCTCACAAGGATTCCAACACTTACCCTTTTTCAGCAATTTTAGAGTCTTTGAATTTCACTCTATACCTGAATGTCACAGCATCGTGTGTGTGGGTTCTAATTAGGGTGACTGTGTGTCCCAGTTTTCTGGATTAGGCCCAGGCTAAGTGAGTTGTTTTTTTTTTTTTAAGGTCTTCCCTGGTGGCTCAGTGGGTAAAGTGTCTGCCTACAATGCAGGATACCCAGGTTCGATCCCTGGGTCAGGAAGATCCCCTGGAGAAGGAAATGGCAACCCACTCCAGTGCTCTTGCCTGAAAAATCCCATGGCCTGAGAAGCCTGGTAGGCTACAGTCCATGGGGTCGCAAATAGTAGGACACGACTGAGCAACTTTCCCTTCCCTTCCCTTCCTTCCAAGCATACAATAACAATGAAAAAAAAAGAGTGAAAGTGTTAGCCACTCAGTCATGTCTGACTCTTTGCAGCCATGGACTATAGCACGCCAGGCCTCTGTCCATGGAATTCACCAGGCAAGAATACTGGAGTAGGTAGCCATTCCCTTCTCCAGGGAATCTTCCCAACCCAGGCATTGAACCCAGGTCTCCTGCTTTGCAGGAAGATTCTTTTACTGTCTGAGCTATCAGGGAAGACACATAACAATGCTTGAATGTATATATTTTTTAAGTCAGTAGAAATTTCTTCATTTTAAGGCAGATAAACTTTTTCATTCTTGACTGATGCAACAGAAATTTATAGAGTGCTTTTCAGATGCCAGGGTTATAAAGCAGAATAAAAATAACCATCCTTTTCCTTGAAGAGGTCAGATGAGAACAGGCATGCTATTAATACCATGTAAAAATGGTATGAGAGGAAAGCCCAAGGTATCCCATAATCAGAGAGAGTGATACTGGACTGTTCTGAAAGATGAATAGGAGTTGGTTGGATGAAGAATAGTGCAGTGAGAAACAAGTGGTATATTAAAACAGGACCATTGAATGAGGATTTTTCCCAAAGGTGAGAATGTAAGAAAACCAGAAGGAAGAGGGTAGGTGTGTGGTACTCAGCTAATACCACCCAGACCTTGAGATGAGCAAAGTAAGTAACGCACTAGTCACTCAGTCATGTCTGACTCTTTGTGACCCTATGGACTGTAACCCACCAGGCTCCTCTGTCCATGGAATTCTTGAGGCCAAAATACTGGAGTGGGTTGCCATTTCCTTCTCCAGGGGATCTTCCAGCCCCAAGGATCTAACCCACATCTCCTGTGTCTCCTGCATTGCAGGTGGGTTCTTTACCTGCTGAACTATCAGGGAAGCCAAGATGAAAGGAGGCTGCAGTTACCAGAATTGGGAGCTTTATAGCCTTGGTCTCCTTGAGAGATAAGAATCTTCTGTAAAGGGTTCAAGCCAGCTCTCATTAGACATTTTAGGAAAGAGCCAGGGGAATAAATACTCGACATCATTCCCTTCTTTGTCTTCATTCCCTGCCAAACCCAGCTGGAAACCAGAGGACCCGAGGACTCTCACTGTGACCCAGATCGATTAGCCTCCAGGGACGCAGGGCAGAGTGAAAAGGTTGAAAGTGGGCCTGAAAGGACAAACAGAATCTGGCTGATTCAACAGAGTTAGACAAACCCATTCCAGAGAAAAAGGTGCTAGTAAATTGAGGGGGGTGTGAAATGTCTGGATACTTTGGTCTGCCGTGAAGAAAGTGAAAATGAGAGTTGCTCAGTTGTGTCTACTCTTTGTGAGCCCATGGACTATGCAGTCCATGGAATTCTCCAGGCCAGAATACTGGAATGGGAAACCTTTCCCTTCTCCAGGGATCTTCCCAACCCAGCGATTGAACCCAGGTCTCCCACATTGCAGGCAGATTCTTAACCACCTGAGCCACAAGGGAAGCCCTTACCATATCCTAGGGGATATGGAGGTAAGGAAGAAATAGTCCTGACCTTTAGGAGATTATAATTATGAATGCTTAGGTCACCTAGATCAGGACTGTTCATGATAACTTGCACTCAAATTACCCACCTGGTCTCTTGTTAAAATGCAGATTCTGCCTCTGGTCCTGGAGTCTGGCTAGCGATTCTGCATTCCTAACTTTCTCACAGATGATGTGGATGTTGCTGGTCTGTGGACCATATTTTGAGAAGCAGAGTTTACAGGGTCAGATTCAACACACACACACACACACACACACACACACACACACACACACACACACTCACACACCCTTTTATCAGTACTTGCAGCGATGATAATTTGAAGCAGAGGGAAGCTCTCTTTAGCAATTCCAACTTTAGGAGACAGAAAGCAGAAGGGGAAAACCATATGTCCTAATATTTAACTGAATTGCAGCTTCTAAGGCCTGGCATTCTGCTCCAGAGTCTAAACCTCCGCTTGTTTGGGCTGAGCAGGACATTGTTTTTCTGCCCCTTGGATAAATCCCATTATGAGCTTTGATCAAAGCAAACCTTTCCCTTTGAGGCTTAGGGCACATGTTAATGGCTTTGTTACTCGCATGTATCTGCATATATTTGCAAAGCAATTCAGCTGCTTCTGAGAGGGAGGGGGGGCAGCCTGTGGTTGAGTCTAGGGTTTAAACATCTCTCTAAAGCTTAGTCCTTAGCATCCCAACTTAAAGGAAATGCAGCATCAGAGAGCCGGAGTTTCGAGCTGCTGAGCTGGTTGGGTATTCCCACCTCCTAGTGCTTCATGGGTAATCTTTGCCATGGAGAATTTTGCCCCATTTCAGGTCCTGCACCCTCCCTTTCCCATCCACCTTACCTTGCTGCCCAAGTGTTAAAACATTTCTCTGCACAGGGAGCTCTCCTACCGAAGACTTTCCATTGTTTCATTGTATCTATAGCTTCTGCCTCCCTTCCACTACCTTCCTGAGGTCTAACCAAACTGAAGCATTGCTTACTTTCTCAAAGCAGTATAAATTTCTTCCTTTAAGGCTTTGCTTACATTGTCACCTTCATAAGATGCCTTTTCAGTTTTCTTGCTCATATTCATCCTTCAAATGAAAAGTATCTGTCACTTAGCTGTGTCCAACCCTTTGTGACCCCGTGGACTATAACCCACCAGACTCCTCCTCTGCCCATGGAATTCTCCAGGCAAGAATACTGAAGTGGGTAGCCATTCCCTTCTCCAGGAGATCATCCCAACCCAGGGAAACCTAGATCAAATCCTACTTTCTCCAGGGCGCCTTCTCAGGACTTCCTACTTGAGGAAATTCTTTAGTCTTCTGAACTTCCTTAGCGTTTTATCCATAACTGTTTTTTCTTAATTGTGTGATGTCGTTTGTGTTGGAGGACTCTCATGTGTCATTGCATGCCTTGAAAGTAGACTATCCACGCCTACTCATATATATGTGTATGTGTGTATACATATGTACTTAATGACATTTTCAGAGAGATGAATTAATGACATGTAAGACAGATGGCTTCTGAACTGTGATTTTATGGCAGCAGATTTCCCCATGCATTCATTCTTTCAATACATATTTCTTGGGCTCCTGCCCTGTTGCAGGCACAAGGTTCTGGCTGTCCAAAGGTGAACAGAAGAGAGTCCTGGTCCCCCAGGGGCTTTACTGGGGATGGGGCCATCTCCTGTTCTTTGTTTAATTAAGTTGGCTACACTCCAACTAGTTGCTTAATAATAAATGATTTGAAAAATCTGAAAACATCTGATATTTTTACAGATCAGTGACCTGTTAGATGAACAGGCCAAATCTTGTTTAATCTGTGCTTCTGTTCATCAAAGCAGTATTTTGGTGTGGAGTGTGACAGCAAATTGGATTGTACTTTCATTGTGCTATTTGCCTTCCCATGTTAAAAATAATAATAGTATATGTTTATGATGGAAACATTGTAAATTAAGAAAACTGAATACAAACCACTCATAATAATCTCACAAACAATCAGTGATTGTTAACATTTGGCCTTTCGATTTTTGTTTGTTTTTTGGGATACACACATACAGAAAGTTTGAGTCAACCTTTTTGTGCTCTGCTTTTACTTTTTTAAACTTAATATTGCACTTATTGCATACTTTTGCAAGTTGTTAAAAATTCTTTAAAATGATTAAGATTACATTTAGTATCTTATTGTATGGATATATTATAATTTTAAAACCAATTCCCCATTACTTATAAAAGCTAAAAATTGAAAATAAGTACACTGTGAACATCTTTGTGTATTGTATTTTATTTGATCATTTTCTTAGCATTCTTAAAGTTGAATTAGTGAGCTAAAGGGTATGAATGTTTTTAAATCCTTTCTGTCCCATTTACAAGTTCTTTTTATCAGAGATGGTTAATTATTTTGATCTTCTTTGGATGAGTCTGTTCTCAATTATTAAACACCCTTTTGTAATTAACATGAAATCAGTGGGCTCCAAGCCCCCTCCCTCATTAAGGCACAGCAAGTAGCTTGAAGATGGTTTTGAAGACAATACCCCCACTCATTAGTATCCACACTGCTGGCTAATGCTCCTGCTATTGATTTTTTGTGGTCTTGGGTGATGGATTTTTGCAATAGCAACTGTAAATGAACTTGACATCAAAAATACTTACTTATTTATTTTTAGTGCATACAACCTGCATTTAGATCTTTTAACTAAAATATACTGTAAGTACTTCTTTTGCTTTTTGAAACCCTGGAAGAGCAGCCCATTGAGGCTGCATTGAATTAGTTCGAATCCTCTGCTTCTCATCACTTGCTGAGATAAGGGTTACCCAGCCATGGACCTATCAAGGTCCTGTTTCTCTTCTTGGTCTCTTTCCACTGTAGGAGAAAAAGGAAGTTCATTTTAATTGACCTTAATGCTAGGTAGTGTAACTTCACTTTAATTGAACCTACTTATAAAAGTTTCTCACATTTGTATAATGCTCTACAGTTTACAAAGCACCTTCCAGGGCATCGGCTAATTTGATCTTCAAAATCTTTCTGTGAGTTAGCTATTCACACCCCTCCTGTTTCATAGATAGAGTACCCGGGACACAGGCTGTTCTAGGTGCTTGAGGTAGTAAGGAGAGAACTTGGGTCTTTGGAGATGTATATATCCAATTTCAAATCAACTTAGCCACTAAGTAGTTGTATGACATAAATTCTTTGAGCATTAGGTTCCTCACTTGTGAAGGGAAGAATACAGTTGATTTTTATTTTTATAAATTCTTTATTTAGGAACACGACTACTTACTAAAATTTATTTGTAATCCCAAACTCTATGCTCACAGCACTTGGGGGTGGTCATTAGCAGAGCAACATGCACAGAGCAACAAAAATCTGAGTTACCAAACACATATATTTCCAGGTGAAGTCCAACAAGGTGAGGCCTTGCCTTCTTGTCTCAGCTCTTATGCTGTGAACAAGTGTCCTTTGCATGGTCTGTTTAGTGCCACGTGTTTTACATTTGTGTGCATTTTTAAAAATATAATTTCACTGTTTAACACGGCCCCAAGTATAGTGCTGAAGCACTGTCTGGTGTCTTTAGCTCAGGAAGGCTGTGATGGGCTTTATGGAGCAACTATATGGAGTTAGAGAAGTTTCATTGAGGATCGCATTATAGTGCTGTTGGAGTTGTGAGTTCAATGTTATGAAATCAACACTGTATATTAAATAAGGTGTCTTTAGACAGAAACACATATAAAACAAAATGTGTATTGATTGGTTGATGGAAATATTATGACCGGAGACTCACAGGCACCTAACCCTGTGCATCCCTTAGGAGCAATGGTTCAACATTCACATGGCTTTAAACAACATCACTGTTACAAATGATAATTGACTATATCTATTTCATGAGATTGCTGTGTATGTTAAGTAAGGACGTGCTTAAAATGCGTAGAATGCTAGTGATCTAAACTGGGAGAGTGTATTCTACCATATGTGGAAACAGAAGCTCAGAGAAGTTGGCTGTCTTATTTAAAATCATTAGACCATAAAATGGCTCAGGTGAGTAGCATCTAAACCCAGCCTGTCTGAATCCAAAAGCACTAGACCTCAAAGCATATTATGTCTAGGAAGAATCCCACATGGGGAAATTAAGTGCTTTTTAATTCCTTCTGAGTTTTCTCTTCATTTAAACATTTTATCTACATGACTGAATTCTTGAGAACCTCTTTACCCACCCACCACTCCCATCATTGTGCCAGGCCCAGTGCTAACTACATCCCATCTGGTATCTCTTTCCATCACAAGAAGATCTGATAAAGTGGGCATTTATTGTCATTGTTTCCATTTTAGAGACACAGAGAAGTTATATAAATTCTTCAAAGTTATGGAACTTGGAGAAAGAGCAAGGATATTCTGGTTTTCCTGATTCCAGAGCCTCTGTTCTCATTCTTGGTATTAGAGAGTCCCACATTCTTAGAGATTTTATGGATCAGTACAGATTTAAGAAAAGACACACAAAAACAAAAGACACACAGAAGGACCAAGAGCTGTCAGCTACAGTCGTCCCCTACCTATGTAAGGACATTAAAAATTTGGTAATGTCTATCATCATTATATAAAGAAAAGTAATCTTAAATCATAATAGTATAAAGAACTTTACCTCAGATTTGGAAAAATCTAATGCAGTCATCTTTATTCACCTTTATGAGAACCTTACCACGGTGACTTCTTTTTCTCATCTCACCCAGAACAGGGCTGCTGTCTTCATCACAGACAAGCGCCCCTTGGCAGCCACAGCTCTGTACTGTATTCTACATTATTTCGCCCGATCTAGGCCTGGGAGCATTGTCATGCGTCCAGGGCAGTGGATTAGATCAAATGGCATCTAAAATCACGTTGTAAATTCCAAGGATGACTTTAGAATTTGGCCCATTTCTCCTTCCAGCCCAGAGACAGAGGGGAGGCCGAGTCCAGTGCACTGGCTGTGAAGTCAGTGGCCGCTGGTCTATCAATCTTGTCCTCGACAGGAGCAGGCACCTTGCGAATTGACCTCCAGAAAAAAGAATGAATGCTTAGCGGTGGCAAATAAGTTGCTCTAACTATTGGGAAACAGAGCACACACATAAATCTCCTGTGGATCTATATTCCTTAAGGAAATTAATCAGGGGAGAGAGGCAACTCATGGAATGTGAGGGCATAACTCCTGGGCTTTCTCTCTCTCCCCTCTCCCCAGCCCAGGTGGATACTCGTCCAAAGTGGAAATGGCTATGAGATAAGTTAGCTTGAGGACGCTCTCACTTTTCTACTTATTCATGAATCAGGAATCTTTAATTGTCCAGGTGGTCGGTGTTTCATGCTGAGTTCGTGGTCTCTGAAGGAGAAGATTTAACTCTGGAACCAAAGACGGGTGTCAGTCTTTCAGAGCTTTATGTAGATATTTATTTGAAGTGAAAGTGACAGAAAAAACTGACATAGACATCAGAATCGGGCAGGAGAGTACCCACCCTCCCTAGTTTAAGCAGGGTCTTATGTACTCCCCAGCTGGCTGCTGAGAATAGATAAAAAGAATACCTCAAGGTTTGTAAAAGTTCCACCAGACCCTTTCCCAAGGCATACATCCTGAGATAAGTTTGGCACAAGATTAGGCAGAGAGAACGATTTCCACTGTGTTCTCTGGGCTAGATATGCTGTTGCTGTGTGATTAGGGGTACGATTTGAGAAACAGGTCCCCAAGCAAGATTTGTTACAATTATAATCATTAACATTGAGCCTAGGAAGAGCATTTCCATCAGTAAGACATTGTGCTGATCAGTCATTAGTTCTGGACCTAAAGAAAGGCCAGTTCTCAGACAAGACACGTTGTTGCACAAGGCTTAAGGAAAGCATGAGAGAGAATGTTCACCTCCTCCTTAAAGGGCCTCAGAGTGACTGTCCAAGCTTTAACTCTCTCACAGGCCTGTGCTTATCTGCTAAAACATTGATATAATAATAAGGAGCTAATAACTAGTACAGCTTATTAAGTAAATATGATACATTTTGATGACATGCTAAGTTCTTGGCATATTTAATCTTCCTAACAGCCTCATGAAGTTATACCATCAGCATCTTCACTTACAGATGAAGAAGTGAGACTCTGAAGGTGAAGGAGCTTGACCCTCCAGGTTACTAATAAATAGGAGAAGCTTAAATTGAAGACCAGTGTGTCTTTCCAAAGCTTCTGCTTCTAACTGATATACTCTGCTGCCTGGCCTACAGTCTATACCCTCTTTCTGTATCTTTTCCAAATTTTTCAACTAAATGTCCAAATCTTTCATTTTTCCCTTTTGGTAACCAAGTAGGAAAATAGCCTGGATCAACTAAGTTCATGTATGTGAACCTTACTGTGTGCCAGATCAGAGGTCTGGGGACACAGATGTGAAGGGTAGACCTCTGCTTTCAAGAAGCTCCCATTGTATGAGGGAGACATGAGCACAGTGACCTTGATAGGAAACAGTCTATAGGAGAGGTATTAGGGAAGCTGTATGAATAGAATGCCATTTGAGCTAAAACTAAGAGGATAAGGGTTAGGAGTTACCATGCCCACCAGGTGGAAGTGAGCACAGGAGCAGTGCATGGTGTGAGAAAGGGGCCCATGAGACCTTTGTGCTAGTTGGACTGTGAGATGACTGTGGGTGATTGTCCTGAAGGATGATGCCATATTTATCCAGAGGTCACATTATGAAGGGACTTGGATGCTATTCAGGGGATATTGGATTTTATTAAGCAGGTGATGGGGAGACCCCAAAGTTGTTTAGACTGAGGAGTAATATTATCAGAGCTGAAATTCAGGGGCTTCCCCGGTGGCTCAGTGGTGAAGAATCTGCCTGCCAGTGTAGGAGATGCCAGAGACACATCTTCAATCCCTGTGTCAGGAAGAGCCCCTGGAGGAGGAAATGGCAACCCACTCCAGGATTCTTTCCTGGAAAATTCCATGGACAGAGGAGTCTGACAGGCTACAGCCCATGGGGTCGCAAAGAGTCGGACACGACTGAGCATGCATGCAGGCATATTTTAAATCTATGGTTAAAAGCTTTGTGCATTCTCTCTCTAGCTCATCTGCGTTTAACAGGAGACAAGAGAGAGAAACCAAATCTGTGAACCTTAGGTGTTGGAATTTCAGACACACAGGCAGACATGTAATTCCTAGTTCCTCAGTCAAACCACTTAGATGTGTTGTCTCCAGATGTGGTTGGTCACTTAGCTATTAAGAAGATGGCTAGAAATCCAGATTCCTGGGGTCTACCTTCTCCAGGTGCTAGTTCAAAAGATCTGGTCTTGGGACTTGGAATCAATCTTTTTAGAGCTGGCCAGCTGAGTCTAATAAGCCCTGGCTTACATAGCTACTTCTCACGTTGGTTGATTTAGTCATTAAGTCACGCCTGACTCTTTGCGACCCTCTGGACTCTAGCCCACCAGGCTGCTCTGTCCGTGGGATTTCCCATGCAAGAATACTGGAGTGGGTTGTCATTTCCTACTCTAGAACTACTTCTCACGCATGCACTGAAAATACTGCTGCCAACATCAGGAATTTTATTTAAAAAGAATTATCTCTGAAACCCCTCTCCTCCCAAAGAAAAGGTTTTTGTTGCTAGGGGCATTTATTAGCTAGAGAAGCAGAACCAATAGGATGTGTGAGTGTAGGCATATGTGTAAATATCTATTTAAACCTATATATATACATATATATATAAACAACACCAATGCGGTGTGTATACTCACACACACATCCTGTTGCTTCTGTTTACGTATCAATATATAAAGAGATTTTTATATCTACTTGTATATAAATATTCATTTCTATTTATATATACAAATATATTTATTAATATTATAAGAAAACGGCAACTGCAATTATGGAAACTGTTAAGTTCTCAAGATCTGTAGTCAGCAAGCCAGAGTCCCAGAGAATTGATGGTGAGGTTCCAGTCTGAAACCTGGCTGGGCTGAAGTCAGTGCTTCAGTTCAAGTCTGAAGGCAGGGGAGGGGAAAAAAAAAGAGTGTTCAAACTCAGGCAGTCAGGCAGAGAGAAGTGCCCTCTTCTTCAGCCTTTTTGTTCTCTTTGCTGTATTCAGATCTTCACCTGATTGGATGAAACCCACCCACCTTAAGAAGGGCAAAATCTGCTTTAGTCACTCTACCAATTCAAATGTTAATTTCATCCAGAAACATCCTCACAGACATACCTAGAAAAACATTTGACCAAATATCTGGGCACCCCATGGTCCAGTCAAGTTGACACATAAAATTAACCATCAGGGTATACCAAAAGGACTTCATATTAATAATAGGATTTCTATGATAACAACAAGAACAAGGATCATTATTATTTGTGCCCCTTTAGAACCTGGCAAGATAGGTGTATAACCAGTGTTTGAAAGTGAATGAATGAACAAGCATATTAGCATCAGTGTTTATTAAGTGTCTTTCTCAGCCCATTATTTTATTTCACACATAATAACTCCACCGGGCAATTGAAATAGATTTCACTATTACCGGCCATTTTTGAGAGGGCTTGTGCAGGGCACAGAGAGGTAAGCTTACCTGTCCAAGGACACAGAGTAAGTGACAGGGATCAACTCAAGCCCAGAGCCTCTTTTGTGATCTTTCTATCCTCATTCATGGGAGATTAATTCTCAGCAAAAGCATGCAAAGGCCTTCATATCTTCTCCCCTGACCACCAGCAATTTTCTGATCTACATCTATTGCCAGCTGTAAATATAGGAGAGGCTCATATTAACAAGCAAAAACCAAGAGATATGTTTGCACTCCGTGCTACTAACAGGCAGGATAATTACAAGAGTGCTGCTTGACAACAAATTAATAAAAAAAAAAAAACTCCTGCCAGTCTCAAGTACAAATTACATAGCAGAAGGCAAGGAGAACCTGGATTTGACAGTTGTAGGATAACAACCTTGAAATATATCTACATTATACAAGGGGTCTTTGGAGATCTGACTTATGTACTTGGTTGCAGGCCATGCTAATGAACTGCCTAAATGTTCGTCTTTCTGTAGGACCATCTATATATCTTTTAGGGTCAAGTTTTACCACGATTAGGAAAACTGCTTAGTTATTTGTGGGCGTCTAGTCATTTTATGCGTTTCATATGGTTAAATAAACCTGTCCAGTTAATCAGAAGGCATTATATTAATATATAGCTGTTTATCTCACAACAGTTTCTAACAAACTTCTATGAATAGACTTAATAAATTATTCTTTATTTTCCTATTGTGCTTCATAGTTCATTCACTTGACAACTATTGATTCCATGGTAATTTTTGCTAATAACTACAGAGTTGCAGAGACAAACTATAGTCCTTGCTTTGAAGTAGCTCACTATTATAATATGGTGGTTCTCCATTCTGCTTAGTATTAGATCACCGAAGAGCCTGATGCCCAGGCCCCAACCTAGAGATTTTGAGTTGTTTGGTCTGAAATGGAGCCCAGACATCAGTATATTTATTTTTTTTACTATTAAAAATTTTTTTAAATTTTATTTGGCTGTACCAGGTCTTAGTTGCAGCACGTGGGATCTTTGTTGAGGCATGCAGAATCTTTAGTTGTAGCATGCACACTCGTTAGTGGCTGCTTGTAGGATCTGGTTCCCTGACCAGGAATCTAACCCCAGCCCCCTGCATTAGGAGCAGGGAGTCTCGGCCACTGGACCACCAGGGAAGCCCTATCAATATATTTTAAAGCCTCCCCAGGTGATTGTAATATTCAGAGTCCCTGTCTGGTGAGAGCAATAATTACACAGCCAGATAAGGTGACCCACTTTAAGTAAAAGAAGAGAGATACTGTACATGTAACTGGCTGTGGGATGAGAATGCTAAATGCTTCTAGGGAGGGTCTGGAAAGGTCTTGCTGGGGCTGTTAATTTATGTTTGAGGATATCAGAGAGGTTTATTTTTAACTTTTAATACAGTTTTATTATCATATTATTTGAACTGGAGAATGTAGATGAAAAGGGAAGGGAAAAAGAATACCAGGGAGTATATGTGCAAAGGTTTTGGGGGCAATGATGTCTGTGTCTTCAGAGAATTTTGAGTTGTTTAGTTGAGCTGAGCTTCTCTCATAGCTCACATGGTGAAAAATCTGCCTGCAATGCAGGAGATCCTGGTTTCATTCCTGGGTCGGGAAGGTCCACTGGAGAAGGGATAGGCTACCCGCTCCAGTATTCTTGGGCTTCCCTTGTGGCTCAGCTGGTAAAGGGTCCACCTGCAATGCAGGAGACCTGGGTTCAATCCGTGGGTTGGGTAGATCCCCTGGAGAAGGGAAAGGCTACCTACTCCAGTATTCTGGCCTGGAGAATTCCATGGACTATGTAGTCCATGGGGTCACAAAGAGTCGGACACGGCTGAGCGACTTCCACTCACTCACTCACTCGCTCACTCACTCACTCAGTTGAGCTGAAGTGTTGAGTGTATGAATTCATTGTCATTAATTCTTTCGTTCAAGCACTGTTTATTGTGGATCTCTGCTGTTCGAGGCATTGTGTTAAGTGCTGCCAGGGATTCAAAAATAAGACAAAAGAGATCCTACCACCAGACAAACTCATAGTCTATTTAAGGAAACACATTGTGAATGATGAAGATGTTGGCTATGGCGATTGTGATGATGGTAATATAGGGTGCTCAGTCACATCCGACTCTTTGCAACTGTAGCCTGCCAGGCTCCTATGTCCGTGGGATTCCCAGGCAAGAATACTGGAGTGAGTTGCCATTTCCTCCTTCAGGGGATCTTCCCAATCCACAGATTAAATCCATGCCTCCTATGTCTCTTGCACTGCAGGCAGATTCGTTACCACTGAGCTACTTGGGTGGGGAGGGCGGGGTGGTAATACAGTAACCAGAGCTTAAAATTTAAACTTTGACCAGATACTAAGTTACTCTACAGAAAAAATAAAAAACAAACAAACAAAACAAAACAAAACAAAAAAATAAAATAAAATAAAATTTAAAGTGAAGCGCCACATTATATTATTGCAGATATATAGAGAAAATGGCCTGAAGTTGAGAGAATATAAAGGGAGATGATAAGATATCCTTTAAGGATATTCTTGCAGAATCTCCACTTTGCAATAAGAGAGGAAGAAAGGGGGAACTGGTCCACCTCCAACCTTCACAGCAAGTGAGAGGGAAAGGACCTGCCTCCACACCCAGTCTCAAAGGGAACAGCCTGTGGTGGAAGCTTTGTGAACTGGGAACTGGCCTCCTTTCTCCCCAGAAGATAGAGATGAGGGGTGAGCACATATGTATTGCAATGGGCCAGGTAGCAAATTAGACTTTGCAGGAGGCATGTTAACTCTCTCACATATTCTTTGTTTTTTCCATCTTTCAAAAATGTAAAAACCATTCTTAGCTTTGGAGGCTGTGGTTTGCTGACCCTTGGTCTAGGGGAAAAGTGGCATGACCCTCAAGGATGGGGATGGGGCCATCATCTCCCATCCAGGATAAAGAGGTACAGTCAGGGTGACCATTTAATTCACTAGCCAAGAAGGGATGCTTGGAAGAGTGAAAGGGAGCGCTAGTAACCAAGGAAGTTAATGAATGATAAGTCATGGCAATAGGACTAAACCAGAACTCCCCAGGCAAACTGGGGTGTCTGGTCTGATCACCGAGTGCATGGGCAATGGTACCATAAGCCTGAAGTCTCCAGGCACTGGGGCCTCGAAACAGTGATGTCCAGTATGGTAGCCACTAGTCACATCCAATATGGGAGCCACTAGCCAGCAGCCAGTATGGTCACTGCTAGCCATATCCAGTGTGGTTGTCACCAGCCACATGTGGCTAATGGGCACGTGACATTTGGTGGCCGAACTGAAATGCCCTAACAATGTACAATATAACCTTGATTTCATACTAAACATTTAGTTTGAAAAAAGAGTATAAAATATTAATATTTTTATATTGGTTACATACTGACATGATCGTATTTTAGATACATTGGTGGTGGTGGTGGTTTAGTCACTAAGTCGTGTCCGACTCTTGTGACCCCATGGACTGTAGCCCGCCAGGCTCCTTTGTCCATGGGATTCTCCAAGCAAGAATACTGGAGTGGGTTGCCATTTCCTTCTTGGGTTGAATAAATTATTTATGCTAATTTCACGTTTCTTTTTACTGTTTAATGTGTGGCTACTGCTGCTGCTGCTAAGTTGCTTCAGTCGTGTCCAACTCTGTGCGACCCCATAGACGGCAGCCCACCAGGCTCCCCCATCCCTGGGATTCTCCAGGCAAGAACACTGGAGTGGGTTGCCGTTTCCTTCTCCAAAGCATGAAAGTGAAAAGTGAAAGTGAAGTCGCTCAGTCTTGTCTGACTCCCAGTGACCCCATGGACTGCAGCCTATCAGGTTCCTCCATCCATGGGATTTTCCAGGCAAGAGTACTGGAGTGGGGTGCTATCACCTTCTCCGGTTTAATGTGTGGCTACTAGAAAACAGTAAAATTTTCATATGTGGCTCGTGTATGTGACCTGCATTATATTCCTATTGGACAGCACTGCTCTGAAGAGTTCTTCTTAAAACTGTTCGGTAGACCAAGAGGCAGCCTTAAACATCTGCCCGACCCAGAGCCCCTAAAGCCAGTTTGCCTTGCTATGACAAGTCCAAGTAAGACCTTCCCTAACTCTTCTCCCTCCTCCTTTGCCACCTGCAACCCCTGTGGATGAGGGGGTGCTGGGCAACCCCCCTTTAGCTCCCAAGCAGAGGCAGATCAGAGAAACCAAAGGGCAGTTCTGTCAGTCATGTCCTCTCCCGCTCTGTGTGCCTCCATCCTCAAATGGCCAGAACTGGGAGACATGGGATAGCCACTAAAGCATGGTTGGGGTTTGGTTTATACCTTGTACTAACATTCTCATTTCTGAAGTGGAACTGTGCTTGTGACTTAAAGGTCCTATAGAACTGTTAGAAAGGCAATGCAAAAGAATGCTCAAACTACCACACAGTTGCACTCATCTCACATGTTAGTAAAGTAATGCTCAAAATTCTCCAAGCCAGGCTTCAGCAATACATGAACTGTGAACTCCCTGATGTTCAAGCTGGTTTTAGAAAAGGCAGAGGAACCAGAGATCAAATTGCCAACATCCGCTGGATCACGGAGAAAGCAAGAGAGTTCCAGAAAAACATCTATTTCTGCTTTAATGACTATGCCAAAGCCTTTGACTGTGTGGATCACAATAAACTGTGGAAAATTCTGAAAGAGATGGGAATACCAGACCACCTGACCTGCCCCTTGAGAAATCTGTATGCAGGTCAGGAAGCAACAGTTAGAACTGGACATGGAACAACAGACTGGTTCCAAATAAGAAAAGGAGTACGTAAGGCTGTATATTGTCTCCCTGCTTATTTAACTTATATGCAGAGTACATCATGAGAAACGCTGGACTGGAAGAAGCACAAGCTGGAATCAAGATTGCCAGGAGAAATATCAATAACCTCAGACAGGCAGATGACACCACCCTTATGGCCCTAAGTGAAGAAGAGCTAAAAAGCCTCTTGATGAATGTGAAAGAGGAGAGCGAAAAAGTTGACTTAAAGCTCAACATTCAGAAAACGAAGATCATGGCATCCGGTCCCATCACTTCATGGGAAATAGATGGGGAAACAGTGGCAGACTTTATTTTTCTAGGCTCCAAAATCACTGCAGATGGTGACTGCAGCCGTGAAATTAAAAGACGCTTACTCCTTGGAAGAAAAGTTATGACCAACCTAGATAGTATATTCAAAAGCAGAGACATTACTTTGCCGACTAAGGTCCGTCTAGTTAAGGCTATGGTTTTTCCTGTGGTCATGTGTGGATGTGAGAGTTGGACTATGAAGAAGGCTGAACACCGAAGAAATGATGCTTTTGAACTGTGGTGTTGGAGAAGACTCTTGAGAGTCCCTTGGACTGCAAAGAGATCCAACCAGTCCATTCTGAAGGAGATCAACCCTGGGATTTCTTTGGAAGGAATGATGCTAAAGCTGAAACTCCAGTACTTTGGCCACCTCATGCGAAGAGTTGACTCACTGGAAAAGACTGATGCTGGGAGGGATTGGGGGCAGGAGGAGAAGGGGACGACCGAGGATGAGATGGCCAGATGGCATCATGGACTCCATGGACGTGAGTCTGAGTGAACTCCGGGAGATGGTGATGAACAGGGAAGCCTGGTGTGCTGTGATTCATGGGGTCGCAAAGAGTTGGACACGACCGAGTGACTGAACTGAACTGAATTGAAGAGTAAGCAGCAAAGTCATGGAGTTTTAATCTGGGGGCAGGGAAAGACTACCCCACTGAATATATTTATTTTCTATTCCATTATTTATTTAATGTTTTACTGTGAAAACTTTAAAGCCTGAATTAAGGTGGAGAGATTACTGTAACAAACTCTCATTTACCCATTACCCAGAATCAACAATTTCAACTTTTTGCCAATCTTATTTTATCCATTATCCCTTTTTAGAGTAGGAGGAGGGACTCAAGTATTTTAAAGCAAATCCTAGACATTATGTTATTATACTCATAAACACTTCAGTATATAAAGGATAAAGATTTTGCTTTTAATGTAGCTGATTTTATTTTAAGAGGACAGCAGGAAATTTACAAGTATGTATATTTCAAATATATCATGAATCATGCCTATTAGCACACTAGTATCAATAACAATAATAGGTAAACTGCAGGAACTTTAGAGGTCATTTAATCCTGTCTACCGAAGCTCACAGAGAGGAAGGGACTTTGCCTGGGGGCCCAGACCGGGGACTCAGACCCAGGTCCTTCCTCACAAAGTACAAGCTTGCTCATTTGAATCTCATTTGGAGAGATCTGAACTTGGCTTCCTGAGGGCCTCAGCTGAGTCTCCCTAGCATCTCCAAGACATCCCCTTTGCATTTCTATTCTGCAAACTGAGAATCCAGGAGAAGCGTCTCTAATATCAGTTGTAATTTAATCAGCAGATTAAATTTGGAGGTCTGCATGGAGCACTTTGACACTTAATGTCTTGGAGAGCCCTTGAGTGATACTTCAGAGAAAAGTCAAAGCAAGCAGATCCTCAACATATCCAGGTGGTTTGAGGTTAGAGAGTTGACTTGTGAGGAACAGTTTTATTAAGGGTTTTGCCCGTGGGCTCTCTGTAGATCCCAGGTCAACTAATAGTCTGAATTCTCTAGCAAGAAGAACCCGTCTGCCAACTTCTTGGAAGTTATCTTTCCCTGACTGTCAGGAATGCTTTGCTTTTTAAGAGGAGTACAAAGATTATCTAAACCAACTATTCTATGCCCCTGGTTCCCAGCCCCTTAACTGCTTCTGAGCCTAATGGCAGCCTCAGCTCCTGGGTTCACATCATCTCAATTTAATTGGATGCTTCATATTGCTCATTGATCCAGATCAATGTTACTCCTTTAAATCCACTGCTCCCTGTTTCCATTTTACATGATTTTCCAGTCTTTCCACTGTACCCACCCCTACATTTGCCTCCAAACTTCCATTTTCTTAAGTCAGTTCTGCTCTGATGGTTCAAGTTGCCCTCTTGTCATCATTCTCTGTTTTGGTCCTTCAGTCACATTCCTTAGTTTTCCCATTATCCAGCTATCCGTGTCATACACGCACACCCCTCTCATTTTCCCACTTAATCCCTTGGGGCTCCATTCTTATTGGTATGCATTTCCTTATTTTCCTTTAGAAGTCTCCCTTCCAGTAGTTTTATCTGAAATATCTAGAGGTCTGTCTAGATATCTGCCCCTTGTTAGTCATGGCAACTTGGGCAAATTACTTCACTCTCTTCAGTTTCCTCATCTTTAAAAATCACAATAACAAAGTGACTACCTCATAGGGTGGAAGGTCAGTGCATGAAACACATTTATAACAGTGACTAGCACATAACAAATGATCACGTGGATCATACACACGTGCTCAGCTCTTGTGGCCAAGAGACAACATCCATGCTAGGAAGACTAAGCCTGGGGGGCACTCGGGCTTTCCACCATGCGCTAGGTTCAAACCAGTGTTTCCTATAAGCCTCCAAGCTGTGGATCTGAGCCCAAATGATCTTTTTTTTTAATGGTAACTTCATTTCGGCAACACTTGTTTTGTCGGTTGATGTCATTTGGGAACTAGCAGGAGCCTGGCCTTTTATTCTCTGGAGATGCCTTGACCCCAGCAGTTTTACCCAGTTTCTCAATGGAAATCAGCTGTGCTTTCAGGGCACCTTGACGAGGAAAGCTCTGTCTACCAGGGCTGCTCTCCTCCTTCCCTGAGAGGAACCATTTATAGAAGTCAAAGTTGAAGTTGCCCATTTACTGCAGAAATAGCTGGCATTTCTCTTGATTAAATACTAATAATGATGAAGACAATGGTGCTGAGTTAATCTCATGAAATGCTGTTACACAAAGTTCCTTGTATGGAGATATAATCTCTGTCCGTGGTTTATTGTTGAGTGAGGAAGCTCACTCAATATTCAAAGCTCCTTACAAGAATTCTAGCAATAACAGCTATAAAAAGCAGAAAAAAAGAGTTATTTTAGGTGATTAGTGGCCATGCTTCATGTAGAAGTGGTATTTAAGCACTTTCTTGAACACTTCCAGTTAAAAGGGGAGAACTCATTATTAAGCAGGGTAACCCAGTTTAATGTTGCCTGGGATTACAGGTGGCTATTTCCTATGCTGTTGAATTAAATTTCACATTCCTCATTCTCCCTCCTGGGATTATACAGACAGGTCTTAATGCAGAATAATTCTGTGATTCTAGTGCATCATCAGAAGAATGGAATAATGATGGCATTTGCTGGGGGACTGATTGTGGACTTTTTGGAATCTAAGAGAGCTGTTATTTTTCTTGGAAGAAATGTAGTCATGATAAATATTAAAAAGAAAAACAGATCACACGTTGCAGCTTTTCTGGAGAGGGGGATTTAGTAATCTGTGCTTCTGATTATTCTTCTTGCAGTGATTTAAGGTTATAGAATCATTTACTCTTTAAGTTGAAGGGCATTTAAGAGATTTAAATCCAGTTTAACCACTCAGGAGCTACTCCAGAATGGTGATTCCTCTTAGAGCATTTCTAATTAATGCTTGATTAGTTTCACCAATGGGGAGCTCTCTGCTCAGTAGGAATATTTTAGAAATGGTACAATAGGGAAAATATTGGTCAGAGTATCAGACAGAACTGGGCTCAAATTTACTTTACTGGTTATATCAGGAAAGTCACATTGTGTTGGTTCTCAGATGTGTCATCTGTAAAATGGGGAAAACATTGCCTATCTCTTGGTGCCATTATATATATGAAATGAGTTAATGGAAGAAATCTCTCTAATCTCATATATAGCTTATGGTGGTATTGGATAAATAGTAATTAACAGTATGTAGGCAATAAATTTTATTTATTCTCTTCTTCCCGTGCTGAATATTTTCTTGCCTTCTGAGATTGAAAAATGGACCACATTACTGATGACGTAAAATTGTTAATAAGGCTATAAATGGGAAAGCACATTTTTATTCCCTTTCTATTTTCTAAATTTAATACCTAGTGTTATAGCTTCGAAGTCATGGGCATTTGTTCCAGCAGTGAATGGGGCCTCTGTTGCTGGCCAAAAGAACTTTCCCATAATTTAAAAATAAATAAAATATGAATTGCTCTTGTAGTATGAATCACCCTTCATTTTTTGGCCATCAGAATGTCCTGAGCTATTTTAACATCCCAGAATATTAGAGCCAGGAGTCATCTTGGAGGTTATATCTGAGGCATTCATTTTATAGATAGAAAAACTGAGGCCCAGACAGATTGTGACTAGTTCAAGGTCTTGCAATCAATATGCGGGGAAGATGAGATTTAAGACAAGGCTAACTCCAAATGCCATTGACCTGTCCATTGTATCGCATTGCTGCTCCCTGGAACAGCACTATTTTCAGGTGACACCTTTGGTCTCTGCCCAATTGTCAAGACAGTCATTACACAATTGCAGTTTTTTCTCTCCTTTGTGCATCATCTCTTACCCTGAAGCCTGCCCATAGGAGTTTGACAACTGAGCACTGCTTTGAATTTCTCAGGGCAGACTAGAAAGGGTCTGGAGGAGGGAGAAATGTCAGTGGGGATTTGGAAATTGGAAATGATTATGAAACCAATTAACACCTTTTGATTCCAGAAAAGTGATTAAGAAGAATTTAGATAGGGATTGAAGGTCAAGTGGAACGTGTACTAACATGTTTGCAAAGATACATTGACTTAAATATTCGGGAACATGTTTCATTCTCTTAGAGAAACACAGAACTATATTGTAAGGCTTAAGACTCCATGTCATTTAACCAGCTTGAGATCTTGCTAGTCTGTGTGCAATGCAGCAAACATCAGCTTGTTGAGTAATGTTTAAAAATGCCTCCATTTGCTTTCAGATCCAGGCAAGGGGTGGGGGACTAGAATGACAGTTTGAGATGATGATGAAGCCCCTGTTGACATTTGCCCACTCAGCACATGTTTACCTCCTCTGGGCTAGGCATTTGGGGTGGGTATCAAGAATGGCACTGTACTCATTCCTTTAGCCGTTTGATAATCATGCAGCATGCCTGCAAGATGCTTGAAATAAGATCCTGTGTTTCTTAACCATTCTATACTCTTATCTATTTATTCCATAAAGATTCACCATCTACTATGAACCGAGAACTGTGTTAAGCAGTATACATCATGCTTTGCAGGCTTTCAAGATAAGATTGTAGGAATGAAGAATCTATCTACTTAAGCCAAGTTTAGCCTGGCTTTAACCTCGTCACTGTCACCAAATCTGGAGGATGCTGCTGATGCTACCATCAACTGGGTTTAAAACCAGCTCTTGCCATATATAGGCCCAGTGTCCCAAGTTGGAATTCGTGACTTTTTTCCAGTTCTCAGAACTCCGAACTCTCTTTATCACTCCCAACTTTGTCTCTCTGAGGAGACTGTGAATTCTCTTAGAATAAAGACTTGGTCTTATTCATCTCCATTGTCCCCTCCTATGAGACCCAGGGCAGTAGATTACACACACTTCTTCCCTCTGCTTTATTTTTCTCATCCTCCTATCTTCCCTCATTCTTTCCCTTCTTCTCTTATTTCCCCTTTCTTTTTTTCCTCCTTCCTTCCCTCTCTTTTCCCTTTTTTGATTCCTCCTATTCCTTTTCTCTCTTCTGTCTTTTCCTCTGTTGCCTTTCTATCTGAAAACATTCATTGGGTTCTATGCATTGTACAATAATCTGTGGAATCCATACTACTTGCCCTTGCTGAAGTTACAGACTTAAAGAAGAGAGAGCAAGGCATGTAAGAAAGTCTAGCACTATCTAATGAGTAGTTGATGGAAGCAGCACTCAATATAAGAGCACAAAGATGAACTCAACCCTGAGATAGAGTATCAGTTCAGGTCAATCATTCAGTCATGTCTGACTCTTTGCGACCCCATGGACTGCAGCACGCCAGGACTCCCTGTTGATCACCAACTCCTGGAGTTTACTCAAACTCATATCCATTGAGTCAGTGATGCCATCCAACCACTTCCTCCTCTGTCATCCCCTTCTCCTTCCACCTTCAATCTTTCCCAGCATCAGGGTCTTTTCAAATGAGTCAGTTCTTTGTGTCAGGTGGCCAAAGTATTGGAGTTTCAGCTTCAGCATCAGTCCTTCCAATGAATATTCAGGGCTGATTTCCTTTAGAATGGACTTGTTGGATCTCCGAGGGGTCCCTCTGAGGGGAGGATCAGGAGGTAGAGATAAAACCAGGGTTTGAGAACTCACCACATTAAGATCTGTGGTCATTAGGACAGGCTGGATTCAGAGATGCCCCCAGAAAGAAAAGAGCCCCAGCTACTGAAATGAAGCTAGAAAGAGAAAAGGAGGGAGAGGGAGATAGGGGTAAGAGATGGAGGCAAGAACAGAGAGAAAAGGAGAGACGGAAACAGAAAGAAAGAGAACAGGAGTGCTGAGTCGGGGGTGAAAGCACTCGGAAGGGACGCATTATGATCATCAGTCTTACTTTTGAAATTCCACCTGTGTACGTAAGAACTGTGGTTTCTGAGCCTTGGTTTTTATCATCTGAAAAATGGCTTGATGATGCCTAAAACTAGGCATTATTATGTGGAGTAAATAAGTTATATTAAAGTGCCAAGCAAATTGCCTGACTATTAGTTGCCTTGTAAGTGGCAGTCCTCTAAAGTTTTAGCTAAACAGCTAAGTGGGCAGACATTGGCTAGGGAGGCAGGATGCTACTGACAAGAATGAGGAGGATCCCCACATTTGGGGGACCTGGTAAATTAAATAGGTTGGGGATACACATGGCAAAGACAGGGACTACTCATGGTGATTAAGAGCACTATCAACTACCCACCTGATAATAAGCAGAGCAGGGTTTGAAGATGGGAGCCAGAGGGGTGGCATGGTTAAATGCCTCAGCTCTGGAGCCAGAAAAGCTGGGCTCAAATGCTAACTCCACTGCTGTTAGAGACGGTAGGTTACTTAACCTCTCTGAGTTCAGTATCTTTACCCATAAGGTGGGGATGATTACCCTGTGTGTTAGTTGCTCAGTTGTGTTTGACTCTTTGAGACCCCATGAACTGTAGTCTGCCAGGCTCCCCTGTCAGTGGGATTCTCCAGGCAAGTATATTGGAGTGGGTAGCCATTCCCTTTTCCAGGGGATTTTCCTGACCTAGGGATCAAGCCCAGGTCTCCCACACTACAGGCGGATTCTTTACCATCTGAGCCACCAGGGATTACCCTGTAGGACAATGATAAATTCAGCATCATGTGCCTGTGAAGCAGCTAGCAGAATATACAAAAAGGAGAAGGCAGCAGCCCCAAGGAGGACTGGAGCTCCAACTGCATTGGGCTGAGACTCCTGAGCTGCTACGAGGTCCTCCACATATAAACTCTTGTCAGCCAGGCCCACCTGGCCTCCAGGAGGGCACCCCAGTTGGGAGCCTATTACCCTGGTGGCCACAGCAAGGAAGATAGCTGCCACCCACTGAGCCTTGGCTCAGGTCTGCGCCATGCTCTCTTTTCTTCTCAAACCTCACTGACTCCTACATCCTGGGTCACCCAGGTAGGTAGCATAATTCCAGTTTAGAGGTGAGGCAGGAGCAAGGGGAGATTTGCTGACTTGCCAAGGCCTCAGTGGGATTTAAACCCAAATCTGCCAGGTTCTAGGGTTGTGCTTCTTTAATCAGCCTCCCATCTCCAAATTGGCAGCGTGACAAAGAAGATGGCAGGGCAGAAGGAACCAGAGCATGCCTTTGGAAAGAGCATCTTGCTGAGAATCTCCAGCCCCCTATTGCCAGTGATTTGGGTTGTTGTTTTCTGGGAGAAAGCTCTGCCTGGGCACAGGTGCCAGTCCTATTTGGCAGAGAATGACAGGTTTCCAACATGAGTCTTCTAACAGCCTGTGCCTAATTGCAGAGCACTTCTGATGAGATGTCTGTCATGGGCGTTTTGCTAAAGTACAATCCAGGTGTCATCTTAGGTACTCGCTGATCAAGAATTCCCGAAGTGACAATGTGGTCCAGAAAGCCACCCCAGTCCAAGGGTGGAGCAGTGGAGGGGGTAGTGAGGAGGGCCTGGGCTTAGGTGTGAAGATGTATCTGCCTCCCATTCTGGTGCTGCCACACTGGGCCACTGTGACCACAGCTCTTAACCTCAATTCCTTCATCTGTGAATAAGAGAAAATTCTGTGTGCATACAGGTGTGCCTTGAAGATCAGAGGTCTAGCTGCAGAGTGTCTTGTACAGAGCCTGGCGCATAGGAGGTTCTGAATAATAGCAGGTAGCTGCTGTTATTTGCTATACATCAAGAATCTTGTCCTCAGCTCTGTGAGGGCAGGGACGGCACCTGCTCTATGCACTGTTACATTCTCAGTTCCTGGCAGTGTACCTGGCACATAGGAATGACTTTGGATGGATAGAGAAAAGTGTTGATATTTTGTGGGTAGTTTGGACAGAACATGTGGCTGGTTGACTAATGATGACAGAGACAATAAAGATACTGGGGGAGTGGTTAGTCTGAGCAGCTCAGGGTGATGGTGCCACTTGCTATGTGGGGAATGCAGGAGGTAAAGCAGACCAGAGATGGGTGAGGGAAAGATGAGATCATGGTGTTTGTTTGTTTTTTTTTTTTGCTGTTTATATGTTACTTTTTTTTTTTTTTTTAATTGAAGTACAGTTGGAGAAGGAAATGGCAACCCACTCCAGTATTCTTGCCTGGAGAATCCCGTGGGCAGAGGAGCCTGGTGGGTTACAGTCCATGGGGTCACAAAGAGTCAGGCATGACTGAGCGACTCAACAGCAACGACATAGTTGTCTTACAATGTTGTGCTAGTCTCTGCTGTACAGAGAGATGAATCAGCTATATGTATACATATATCCCCTTCCTCTTGGACCTCCCTCCCACCCCACCACCATCCCAGCCATCTCGGTCATCACAGAGCACTGAGCTGAGCTCCCTGTGCAGTACAACAGCTTCCCACTAGGGATCTATTTACACATGGTAATGTATATATGTCAGTCCTATTCTCCCAGTTCACCCCACCCTCCCCTACCGCTCCTATGTCCACATGTCAACATGAGATCAATTTTAAGTAAATGTCTGCAGGACATTAAAGAGAATATGACTAATAGATACAGAAAAATGTTCATATGGGATTTAGCTGGGTAGAGGGGGCTAGTATTGCAGCCTTAACTTCAGGAAGTCATCTTTGTGTCTCAAGATACCATCAGGTGCAAAGAACAATACACAGTGACTCAGGATGACTTCAGCTACAGATGGGCAAACTGGGGCCCACAGGCGATGTCCAACCCAACTGCCTATTTTTGCAAGTCATGTTTTATTGGAACACAGCCAAGCCACGCCCCTTCATTTATGTGTCATTATGACTGCTTTCATGATCCAGGGGCAGAGTAGCTATTTCAGAGACTATATATATGACTGGGACAGCCTGAAATATTTACTCTTTGGCCCTTTACAGGAAAAAAATATGCTGACTCCTAACTTAAATAATGTAATATCTCAGCTTAATGTTTTATCTCATTTGCATCTTGTTTTTAGATTCTAAATATAAGTGATATCATATGATAACTTAACTTACTCTGTCTGACTTATTTCACTTAATATAATAAGATCCATCCATGTTGCTACAAAACAGAAGCAGACTCACAGACCTAGAAAACAAACTGGTGGTTTTCATTGGGGATAGCGGGGGTTGTGAGAGATAACTCAGGAGTTTGGAATTAACATATCCACACTACTATATATAAAATAGATAAACAACAAGCACCTACTATATAATAAAGGCAACTGTATTCAGTATCTTGTAATAACCTGTAATAGAAAAGAATCTGGAAAAATTGTATATATATATATATGTATGGACGAATCACTTTGCTGTACACTTGAAACAAATACAATGTTGTTAGTTAACTACACTTCAATAAAAACAAACCAAAATAACCCCAATATATTTTCTCATTAAATACCGAGGCTCATCCTTGGTTCAAGGATGTGATGGGGATCCAGGGTCTTTCCGTCTCACTTGGCCTTGAGTCTGTCTCAGTGTCCAGTTTCCATCTCACTCTGCATCCCCTGTATCAGCTCTGCCCCATCATTGCATGGTGGCAGCAGCAGTTTCCTGCTTTACATCTGGACATGATGCATCCTGATGCTGAGGAAGGACCACCTGTCTCGCAGACATCCTCCTCCTCCTTCAGTCAGGCAGGTCCATTCCCTCAGTTCAATGACATGCAGTAGTCAGTCATTAAACAAACATTTTTCCAGTTGTCATATATGGATGTGAGAGTTGGACTGTGAAGAAAGCTGAGCACCGAAGAATTGATGCTTTTGAACTGTGGTATTGGAGAAGACTCTTGAGAGTCCCTTGGATTGCAAGAAGATTCAGCCAATCCATCCTAAAGGAGACCAGTCCTGAATACTCATTGGAAGGAATGATGCTAAAGCTGAAACTCCAGAACTTTTGGCCACCTCGTGGGAAGAGTTGACTCATTGGAAAAGACGCTGATGCTGGGAGGGATTGGGGGCAGGAGGAAAAGGGGACGACAGAGGATGAGATGGCTGGATGGCATCACTGACTCGATGGATGTGGGTCTGAGTGAACTCTGGGAGTTGGTGATGGACAGGGAGGCCTGGCGTGCTGCGATTCATGGGGTCGCAAAGAGTCGGACACGACTGAGCGACTGAGCTGAACTGAAATGAGCTGAAACAAACATTTATAAAAACATCCACCGCATAGGCATCTACACACTTTTCCTCCTGTCTCTTGCTCCAGGGTTTACTCTGCAGTCCCTTCCCTAGCAAGGGAAATGGGATTAACAGGCTGGCAAAGACTAGTGATTCTCAATGCTGGCAGTACATTAAATGACCCCTGAGACTTTTAAAAAGAGAAATACAGCACACCTACACATATTGGATTTTTAAAAAGCGTCCTGGGTGATTTTAAGGTGCAGCCAGGATGCAGTGAAACCTGCCTTAAACAAATCATTTTAGAAAGGAATAGATGTTGGGAACACAGATGTTATGACCAAACACAATCTCCATGGAGAAAAAAATAGAGGCCGTGGAGGCTAGGTCCCTGCTCAGGACAGGCTTGTCAGGAGTAGCCTTGGCAGGAAGGCTGGACCAAACAAGATGTTAGTCCAGTTAAGACCAAAGGCAGCATAATCAGAAATATACAGTGTGACCAAGGAGTAAAGCCAGACTTTAGAGCTAAGAAACAGAATTAAGTAGGAAGTTTAGGGGACAAAGTGGAAGCTGAAAGTGGGAAAATGAGCCAAGAGTGTGAAGAAATGTGGTGGGCGAAGGAGGATGGTAGAGAGGTTCAGAGGCATATGAACAACAGGGGGCCGGAGTCCAGAAGTGATGCCAGGCGGACTCTGAGCAGAAAGACAGTTGTTCTGAAGAGTCAAAGGGATGGCGTTGGACCAGAATGGCCAGGACACGTGTCTCTCTCAGGCCCTTGGGCTCCATTTGGTCTCTATCAGGCCTGTATAGCTGAGGTCAAGCTACCGATGGGCAGCTGCCGACACATTCCTTCTTGTTTAACTCTGGATATATAAAGGGAGCCTGCAGTTTTATTAATTAAAAGCATCGAATTCACAATAGGTTTGTGAAGGCTGAACTCTGCCCAGGCCCAGCAAAAGCTGAGGAGAGCCTGAAGTTGTTCTCTGATGTCCAGTGCTTACCTGTTCTGTGTCTCCTTCCTTCTTCTTTTCTGTTGTCCCTTCTTTTCTTGGAGGCTTTCTCTGCCAGCATCTGTGTTCCATCCCCCACTTCTTCAGTCAGGCAGGTCTGTTTCCTCAGTTCAGTGACATCCATCAGTCAGTCATTAAACAAACATTTATAAAACGTCCACCACGTGCCAGGCATCTACATGCTGTACTCCAGAGGCACCGAGATGGAAGACTGCTATGTCAGCTGTCAAGAGACTCATGTTGGATGGACCAAGGCAGATTCATAAACAAGCCATTATAATTTATGGGGACAAGATATGACCACAGTGTGATTCTTCAAGTCCTAAAACCAAGCAGTGGTTGGAAGACCCAGGGTCCAGGAGCCCTAACTACACCTGCCATCTTTGTTTGGTGCAGGACAACTCACCCAACTGCATGAACTCAGCCTCCTGATCCTGTCAAAATAGCAGGGCAATGACTGCTTAGAATCACCCACTGTGACTGCTAGTGGATTGATAGCTATAGCGTCTGAGTGTTTTTACAAAATAGTGTATCCTTAGACAAAAACAGAGGTATTTTAGTATTTTATTATTCTTACCCATCCTGGGTAGAAATAAACTTACAATAACTCTTAAGAATTTAATTTTGGAGCTTCAAGCTCTCCTTTTATCTAATGTAATAGCATAGAAATAATATGAACCTTGATTAGGACTATGTTAAAAACCGGGTTCTCCCAATTCATTGATCTGTGTACTTCAGCAAGTTGCTTAGCTTCTCTGAACTTCAGTTTTCATGTTAGAGGAGCAATAACACAGTAACATCTATTTACATGGGTATTATGAGGAATAAGTAAAGTTATACATATTTTGTTTATTTTTATTTTATTTATTTATTTTTGGGAGCACTCCGTGTGGCATGAAGGGTCTTAGTACCCCTATGCTATGCTGTGTTTAGTCGCTCAGTCATGTCTAACTCTTTGCAACCCATTGGACTATAGCCCGCCAGGCTCCTCTGTCCGTGGGGATTCTTCAGGCAAGAAAACTGAGGTGGGTTGCTGTGCCCTCCTCCAGGGGATCTTGCCAACCCAGAGAGCGAACCCAGGTCTCCCGCATTGCAGGCAGATTCTTTACCATCTGAACCACTAGGGAAGCCTCTTTGCACCCCTACCAGAGATCAAACTTGCACTCCCTACAGTGGAAGCACAAAGTCTTAACTACTGGGCCACTGGGGAAGTCCCTGTATTTATTTATTAAGTCTAAAACCCTGGCACATAGTGAGCATTCAGGAAATGATAACCACTATTATTATTATTATTGTTATTATTATTGATTACATTATTATCAGCGCTGGTCAAATTTTACACTACAACCTTCTTGCCAAAAGAGAAAAAAAAAGAATGACTAAAGCTTGATTTGCACATTTGTCGATTTCCACATTAGAACACTGCCCATATGGCTGGTTTCAAGCTAATAGGAGGTGGGAAGTGAAGTATACTACTGAATCCAGTGTCCTCTCTCTTGACCTGGTGTGAGCTGCCTCCAGGACACCATGGTTATTAACATTATTTACGTAAATAAAGGCAATGGGACAGAAGCTGGGAGCAGCTGTGGGTTGGAAACAACCATCCGGACGTATGGGAAGGAGTCTTACCAGGACTTTGTCTGACATTTACCATCTAACATATGCTTTGCTCAGGATGATCAGTCATATCTTAATTAAGGAATCAATGCATATGTATGCACAGGGTTGTTATTATTAAAGGAAGCCCAAGAAAAACTCCATTGCCTTTATTGAATATGTGATTGAGGTCAACACTGCTGTGGTTTCTGGAAGAGCCTGGATTTCCCATCCAGCAGACCCCATGAATCAGAGACGCTTTCCTTGCTGTCTCTATTCCTGGGATCCCAGCTTCTTCTCTAGGGTAAAATAAGTAATGGTAACCATACTAACTTTAGATCATTGGGAGTTTTCACATCCATTTTATTACTTGATCCTCATGGCAGAGCACTGTTATTTCCCCTTTGAAGGAAATGAGATCTCTATTAGCCAGGATAATTTAGCAAAAGCTACTGTAACAACTAATTCTCAAATCCCAATGGCTTAATATAACAAATGTTGATTTCTTATATTATAGTCAGAGGTGGGTTGGGGGACTCTCCTCTAAGGGGAGACCCAAGGGCATTCCATTGGCCAGAACCCAACTACATGGCCTGTGCCTCTAAGGAAAGCTGAGAAATGTAGTCCTCTTGTGCACCAAAGAAGAAGAACAGTAGGCATATAGTCAGTCTACACCCTGGAGGTGAGACTAGCTACATAGCCAGTGGCAAGTGGCATGTACTCCTCATGCAGGCCTGGCTCTAAACCCTCTCATACAATCTTCCATATCCCCTTTCTTCCTGTTCACATTGGGCCAAATGGGGGGACCCAGAAGAGGACTTTGAAGAGGCTGCAGGGGTGGCAGAGATAGAAGCTGGAAAAGCCTGAGTCCCTGAGTCACCCCATGGAGTACAGCACCCTCCCCAACACGTTTCTGCTTGTGATGTGAGAAGTAAACCTCTGCTGGGCTAGGCCACTGAGGTGTGAGAGTTGTTTGTTTCAACAACTGTGTTGATGGCCCTGGTTAATTCCTAGTAGATCCAGAACTCAGATATTGTACTTCCCCAACCCCCTGTGTCACTGGTGTCAGAACCACATTGTGTTTTAATTGTCTTCTGACTCATCAGTCCTCGTCACAGCAAACCATAACCTCCTGGAGTCAGAAGCTGTGATTTATTTCTTTTCTCACAGTCCCTGTAAAAGGCTCAAGGAACATTTGTTAAATGTTAAACATGCAGTCTTGTATTTGTTAAAAACATAGGTATATGCTCAACAAAATATTTTTAAGAGGAAGTGAAAGAGGAAGGATATGATGTAAGAAACCAATTAATTTTGGTTGACTACTTTAAATATTTATGTTCTAGAGGGAAAAGAGAGAGGAGATCAGGAAAAAAAAATCAATAAATATTCAGTCTTATGAAGTAGAAAGACCTGAGTTTGTATCTTGAATGTCACTAAACTAGCTGTGTGATGTTGGGCAGATCACATGGCTACTCTGTGCCTTAGCTTTCTTGTAAAATGAGGACAAGAATGGCTACCTCAAAGATTAACAATGTAGGATTTAAAGAGATCATGTTGGACCTTGATTTAAAATGAAGAGCTTGAGTTTCTTCCCTAGTGGTCCAGTGGTTAAGGCTCTGTGCTTCCAATGCAGGGGGCCTGGGTTCGATCCCTCATCAGAGGACTAGATCCCACATGCTGCAACTAAGACCCAGCACAGCCAAAAGTTTTTTTTTTTTTTTTTTTTTAAATGACAAATAAAGCTTAAATAAATAAAATGAAGAGTTTGGACTAGCTAATCACTTGGACTTCTTCCAGATCTGCCCATTTCATTTATAAAATATAGACTAAAGGTTGCTCCACAGAATAATGTGAAAATGATTATCACTCAGGATTAGTCTAACCTGGTAGAGATTGTTTTTTTCCTACTCCCTTTTGTATTCTCCTTTTGAGGCTAGGGGGCTTCCCTGGGGGCTCAGATGGTAAAGAATCTGCCTAGAATGCTGGAGGAAAGCAGATCCAGGCTGGGCCAGGCAGGTAAGCCCTCAGAAAGTGACATCTGGGTGAAGGTTATACTAAATGTAAGAAGCCAGGGAGACTTGGCAATTGGTGTGATATCTGGCATTTGGGTAGGACTTTTCACTTCTGTGAGCAGGTTACCTCCTGTGTGAAAATGGAGATACCACTTCCTCAAGAGAATTAAAAGAAGGAAATTTGCAAGAAAATATCAAATGTTAGGATGGCAGATAGTTTTTATTTTCCCCATGTCAGCTTCAATCAATTGATAGCGATTGTTTAAAAGAAAGGTTCTGCAGTTTCCCCTTCCCAGGCTGGATGTGCAGTGGGGGAGGTACCCTGACCAGGAACCCTGTTTGTGATGGATGCTGGGTGGGGGCAGGGGAGAGGCAGTGGAAGCACGTGGGCTGTGTTGCCGAGGGCTAGGGCAGGATGGAACATCGGTAAATGTTAGTTGAGTCGAATGGAATTTGAACAGTCATTGTGCCTCTCTCAATTTTTAAGCAAATAATTGAAGTGGAGTATAAAGAAACTGAAATGGAATATGGGGAAATTAACATGGAAATCACATTGCAGGCACTTGACAAAACTAATTAAACTAGGAAATGCAGCTAGATTTTTTTTTGTTTTTTGGGTGCATAAACATTCTTCTTCTCTTGCAACAAGGGGGTAAAACCGACAAGTGTTCAAATTACGCTTTTATGTGTGCGCTCTTCCAAGCATGCGTGGCACTTTGAAGAAGGTTCTATTGTGTTTGTACCAGGAGATTCCATAATTGCTCTGAGAATTCCTGGGATTTTTCAGATATGTGTGTGTATATATATATATACATATATATATATGTATATATATATATATATATATTTCCCCCCCGGAGTGAAGGCAAAACCTAATGCTTCTTTCTGTAATAAAAGAATACAGCTGCTTTCCAATCAAGTATGTGGCCTGGAGCCTTGGTGCTTTCATCTCTAAGGTAGGAACAATCCTGCCTACCTTATAGGGTTGTTATGAGCATCATATGAGGGAAGGGATGTGATGGAGCTTATGAATCATACAGGACTGTTCACACCTTCTGGATTAGAGTTGTTAACAGGGTGTAGCACTGGAGACGCATGAGGACAGCCAAACCTGGAATCCCAGTCCTGCTACTGACTAGCAACCCACATCACCTCTCTCTGTCTGTTATGTTATCGGGAAAATGGGGGACATAATAGTACCTCCAAGGTTTATTATATTAACAGAAATCTTAAGAATTAATAACTGTCAAACTTTTAACATAATGCCTGGCATATAGTCAGTGCCCCACAAATTTTAGCGGTCCTCATCAGCATCATTGTTAAACACGATGGATCATCACTTAATTCGCTGACTTGAGTTGCTTAGGAATATCCGCTCTTCTGGCTGCTATGATGATGTCAAAGACAAGGACATCGTGCGTTCAGCTGTCAGGAAACTTCTTTCATAGCAGTGGGAAGCAGAGAGCAAGTGAGCTAAGAGCTAATTTATCTTACAGACATGTTTTTAACTTTTCCTCTGAAAGGGGAATAGAGGCATTTTTCTTAAAATAATTTGTATTACCCAAAGATCTTCACATGCATCGTCTCATTTTATCCTCCTAATGGGAGTTGGTGATGGACAGGGAGGCCTGGCATGCTGCCATTCATGGGGTCGCAAAGAGTCGAACACGCCTGAGCGACTGAACTGAATTGAACTGAACTGAACAACACTTTACTCCTGGGGTCCCCGAACCCCAGGCCACTGACCTCTACCAGTCTGTGGCCTGTTAGAAACCCAGCCACACAGCAGGGAGTGAGCAGCAAGCCTCATCTGTACTTACAGATACTCCCCATCCCTTTGCATTACCACCCAAGCTCCTCCTCCTGTCAGATCTCATTAGATTCTCATAGGAGTGCCAACCGTACTGTGAACTGTACACATGAGGCATCTAGGTTGCATGCTTCTTTGAGAATCATTCTGAAACCACCTCCCTCCCCTGGTCCATGGAAAATGGCTTCCACAAAACTGGCCCCTGGTGCCAAAAAAGATGGAGATTGCCACTTTATCCTATAAACAATCATATATCCTGTAAAATATGTGGGCTGAATCTCAATAATATGTGACACCTTGCACAATGCCCTTATTTTAGCATTCCTCTGACAGTTTGGAGTGTATAACAAAAATTAAGCTGGAATATTGTTTAGTTGGACACTTCTGCAATGTTCCAGAGTACACAGGTTGAGAATCACTAGAAATTTAAATGGCTATGGTACTAAGTCAATGGTAATATATTAGAAAACAACTGTATTTTCCCCCCTTCCTAGAAATATGATTTAGTATCAAATTCTTGGATTCTCAGTTTCCTTATCTGAAAAGTGGTATAAATGCTATCTAACTTTCTGAGTTGTTCTGACATTGAAATGAGAGAGTCTTTGTGTGTTTCTGGGCTTAGCACATATTTGTAGGTGTGTACACATTGTTTCTGGAATACATGTGGACAAATAATACACAATAGGTATTATTTAAAGGTTCCCATTAATAGTCTTACTATGTGACCTGCTCATGATACCTAACCTGGCCAATCTTTACTGCTGTGAATCTTTTGGAAGAATGGAAGTTTTCAAGCACCACCATCTGGCTATAGCAAAATAAGGTGACATGTTCAGGGCTGAGTTGATAAACTCAAGAACTGGAACTTGAACTCAAGTTTTCTGATCCTGGATTCCTTTCTGGGTCTTGAATATATACAACAAGGAGATTTGGCTTGAGGTGCATTAAAATGTCTCAGATTGGTATAAAACTAAGCCTTTCTTTAGTCTACTCCAGGTGGAAGATACAACCAATTTTCTTTGGCCTTTTTTTCTTTTTCATGAGAAATACTTTATGTAATATTGGAAGGTCTGAAATCTGATTCCTTGCTTCATTTCTACACCTATTTTTCTAAATTTATTTTTTTAATTTTTTTCTTAATTTTTATTTTTACTTTATTTTACTTTACAATACTGTATTGGTTTTGGCATACATTGACATGAATCCGCCACGGGTGTACATGAGCTCCCAAACATGAACCCCCTCCCACTTCCCACCCCACATCATCCCTCCGGATCATCCCTGTGCACCAGCCCCAAGCATCCTGCATCCTGCATCCTGCATCGAACATAGACTGGCGATTCGTTTCTTACATCATAGTATACATGTTTCAATGCCATTCTCCCAAATCATCCCATCCTCTCCCTCTCCCTCTCCCTCTGAGTCCAAAAGTCCGCTCTACACATCTGTGTCTCTTTTGCTGTCTTGCATACAGGGTCATCATTACCATCTTTCTAAATTCCATATATATGTGTTAGTATACTGTATTGGTGTTTTTCTTTCTGGCTTACTTCATTCTGTATAATCGGCTCCAGTTTCATCCATCTCATTAGAACTGATTCAAGTGTATTCTTTTTAATAGCTGAGTAATATTCCATTGTATATATGTACCACTGCTTTCTTATCCATTCATCTGCTGATGGACATCTAGGTTGTTTCCATGTCCTGGCTATTATAAACAGTGCTGCGATGAACATTGGGATACATGTGTCTCTTTCAATTCTGGTTTCCTCGGTGTGTATGCCCAGCAGTGGGATTGCTGGGTCATAAGGCAGTTCTATTTGCAATTTTTTAAGGAATCTCCACACTGTTCTCCATAGTGGCTGTACTAGTTTGCATTCCCACCAACAGTGTAAGAGGGTTCCCTTTTCTCCACACCCTCTCCAGCATTTATTGCTTGCAGATTTTTGGATCGCAGCCATTCTGACTGGTGTGAAGTGGTACCTCATTGTGGTCTTGATTTGCATTTCTCTAATAATGAGTGATGTTGAGCATCTTTTCATGTGTTTGTTAGCCATCCATATGTCTTCTTTGGAGAAATGTCTATTTAGTTGTTTGGCCCATTTTTTGATTGGGTCGTTTATTTTTCTGGAATTGAGCTACATAAGTTGCTTGTATATTTTTGAGTTTAGTTGTTTGTCAGTTGCTTCATTTGCTATTATTTTCTCCCATTCCGAAGGCTGTCTTTTCACCTTGCTTATATTTTCCTTTGTTGTGCAGAAGCTTTTAATTTTTTTTTTACAGTTACTTAAACTTTGGGGTTTTTTTGTTTTTGTTTTTTTTTTCTTTTAGTTTTTTATTTTTTAAATTTTAATATCTTTAATTCTTACATGCGTTCCCAAACATGAACCCCCCTCCCACCTCCCTCCCCATAACATCTCTCTGGGTCATCCCCATGCACCAGCTTTTAATTTTAATTAGATCCCATTTGTTTATTTTTGCTTTTATTTCCAGAATTCTGGGAGGTGGATCATAGAGGATCCTGCTGTGATTTATGTTGGAGAGTGTTTTGCCTATGTTCTCCTCCAGGAGTTTTATAGTTTCTGGTCTTATGTTTAGATCTTTAATCCATTTTGAGTTTATTTTTGTGTGCAGTGTTAGAAAGTGATCTAGTTTCATTCTTTTACAAGTGGTTGACCAGTTTTCCCAGAACCACTTGTTAAAGAGATTGTCTTTACTCCATTGTATATTCTTGCCTCCTTTGTCAAAGATAAGGTGTCCATATGTGTGTGGATTTATCTCTGGGCTTTCTATTTTGTTCCATTGATCTATATGTCTGTCTTTGTGCCAGTACCATACTGTCTTGAAGACTGTGGCTTTGTAGTAGAGCCTGAAGTCAGGCAAGTTGATTCCTCCAGTTCCCTTCTTCTTTCTCAAGATTGCTTTGGCTATTTGAGGTTTTTTGTATTTCCATACAAATCTTGAAATTATTTGTTATAGTTCTGTGAAAAATGTGGCTGGTAGCTTGATAGGGATTGCATTGAATTTGTAAATTGCTTTGGGTAGTATACTCATTTTCACTATATTGATTCTTCCGATCCATGAACGTGGTATATTTCCCCATCTATTAGTGTCCTCTTTGATTTCTTTCATCAGTGTTTTATAGTTTTCTATATATAGGTCTTTAGTTTTTTTAGGTAGATATATTCCTAAGTATTTTATTCTTTTCATTGCAATGGTGAATGGAATTGTTTCCTTAATTTCTTTTGCTACTTTCTCATTATTAGTGTATAGAAATGCAAGGGATTTCTGTGTGTTGATTTTATATCCTGCAACTTTACTATATTCATTGATTAGCTCTAGTAATTTTCTGGTGGAGTCTTTAGGGTTTTCTATGTAGAGCATCATGTCATCTGCAAACAGTGAGAGTTTTACTTCTTCTTTCCAATTTGAATTCCTTTTATTTCTTTTTCTGCTATGATTGCTGTGGCCAAAACTTCCAGAACTATGTTGAATAGTAGCAGTGAAAGTGGGCACCCTTGTCTTGTTCCTGACTTTAGGGAAAATGCTTTCAATTTTTCACCATTGAGGATAATGTTTGCTGTGGGTTTGTCATATATAGCTTTTATTATGTTGAGGTATGTTCCTTCTATTCCTGCTTTCTGGGGAGTTTTTATCATAAATGGATGTTGAATTTTGTCAAAGGCCTTCTCTGCATCTATTGAGATAATCATATGGCTTTTATTTTTCAATTTGTTTATGTGGTGAATTACATTGATTGATTTGTGGATATTGAAGAATCCTTGCATCCCTGGGATAAAGCCCACTTGGTCATGGTGTATGATCTTTTTAATGTGTTGTTGGATTCTGATTGCTCGAATTTTGTTGAGGATTTTTACATCTATGTTCATCAGTGATATTGGCCTGTAGTTTTCTTTTTTTGTGGCATCTTTGTCAGGTTTTGGTATTAGGGTGATGGTGGCCTCATAGAATGAGTTTGGAAGTTTACCTTCCTCTGCAATTTTCTGGAAGAGTTTGAGGAGGATAGGTGTTAGCTCTTCTCTCAATTTTTGGTAGAATTCAGCTGAGAAGCCATCTGGACCTGGGCTTTTGTTTGCTGGAAGATTTCTGATTACAGTTTCAATTTCCGTGCTTGTGATGGGTCTGTTAAGATTTTCTATTTCTTCCTGGTTCAGTTTTGGAAAGTTGTACTAAGAATTTTGTCCATTTCTTCCACGTTGTCCATTTTATTGGCATATAATTGCTGATAGTAGTCTTATGACCCTTTGTATTTCTGTGTTGTCTGTTGTGATCTCTCCATTTTCATTTCTAATTTTATTGATTTGATTTTTCTCTCTTTGCTTCTTGATGAGTCTGGCTAATGGTTTGTCAATTTTATTTATCCTTTCAAAGAACCAGCTTTTGGCTTTGTTGATTTTTGCTATAGTCTCTTTTGTTTCTTTTGCATTTATTTCTGCCCTAATTTTTAAGATTTCTTTCATTCTACTAACTCTGGGGTTCTCCATTTCTTCCTTTCCTAGTTGCTTTAGGCATTTCTACACCTATTTTTTATCATCTGTCTTCATTCACACTGAGAAGTATTTAGATTTCCCTAAATGTAATCCATGCTTACTACCTCCATGTTTTTGCTCAGTATGCTCTCTATCCTATAAATGTCCTTTTTAATGTAAATCCCTAAATGCTTATTCATTTTAAGGCCTAGATAAACTGTTTCCTCCTCTAGAGATCCTTTCTAAACCCCCTTAGGTCCATAAACTGGTCATATGCTTTCTTTCCTCCAAATTTCCAAATGCATTATCCACTTGTTGTTAAGCAATATTTACTTTAGCCTTGCATTACAAGTGTATGATCCACAAATCCTAAGAATTTCTAATTTGGGATTGGAAAAGATCTTGCATTAGGATTATGCTGATTCTGGGTTTGAATTTTGCTCCACTACATCCTAGCTGTGTAATCATGGGCAAGTTAGTCAGACTTTCCATGCTTCAGATTTCTTATCTGCTAATGGAGTTTCTATCTAATTCTCAGGGTAGGGGAGTTACTGAGAGTTCTCTGGACAGTATCTAACACATAGTCGGCACTCAGTATGTGGTGATTCTTCTTTTTCCTTCTCCTAAAGAATAGGGTATTTGTATGTTACTTGCCTAAGTCCCATACACAGTGCTTGACACATAGTAGGTGCTCCATACCTACTATATAGGTATTATCATTATAAAGTAATATAATTTATTCAATTACAAGTGCATAAATTGTTGGGCAGATACATGAAAGTGTGAAATGGAGTATGGTCTTCAAAACATACAAATAAACCTGGACTTTCTAGGTGTATAGCTTCCAGGTAATTGCTATTTTATTAAAGTGTCTATTTTGCTGTTTTTCTTTTGGATCCACCATGAGAAATGAACATCACCCAGGTCCTTGTGTAGGAGAGGGTGTTGTATATCACTACTGCTTTTATTTCTCCTTCACCTGTCTCTTTCCCTTTGAGCAACTCTCCAATGACTCCACACCATTCTGTCTTGAGTTCATTGACCAGGAGATGCTGAAGACAGGTTATCTCCTGAAAGGATAACGCCAAACATGATTGACATGTTTTCCATTTTTGAGCCCAGTCTCCATCGCCCACCCTTGAGCGACAAACACCGAAGATGTAGCTGACATGCTGAACTTAAACAAGTTCTGTAGCTTACTCACTGAATTAAGTCTACATCTGCAGCTGGTAAAGTGGGGAAAGATTAATAAAGTACATGTTGAAGCTTGAAAGAATAATTAGCGGGATGTTATATGTTTTGGCTGCAAAGCCGTCTCCACATTTAGTCTAAAGTAAAACCTTTCTTCTAATCCTTCTGTGGATGAAGGATTGGCTTGAACTAAATTGGTTTTCTTTGTGCATTTTGAGAGTTTTTTTTTAGTGTTATCATTTTTAAAAATTATTATTTTCCAAATTTCAAGTAAGCTTTTAATCAGCCTCTTTGTGGGATCTGCGTTGTTTCTGGATTTGCCAGCACTCTGCCATGCGATTAGCTGCCACTTGGGCCCTGATAAAAGAAAGCACTTGAATTGTGGGCTGTAAAGAGCTTAAATCACATCTTTCACGGGGGCACATTCCGTCACTATCTGGGCTGCTAGGGTGGCTGCCAGCAGCCCACCTCACCGAGATGGAGAGTGAGTTATTGGTGTACATAATAAACTAACATCTGTACAGTGCATCTCAGAATGGGTGTCAGGGAAACTGGAAGACAAAGCAGGATGGCATCATTAGGGCCAGATTTAAGACTCCAATTTGTGTAACATTTGCATAACAATGCACAAGAGCAAGGATTCACTGTTCTCTTTCAGAATTCACGTGTTTTACCTTCACAGGAACATTCCTGAGGGAGGAGAGGCAGAGATGGGGTGCTTGCCAGAGGGATTCAGTCTGGGAGAGCATCCTTTCTGGAGGCCTGGGATTCACAGAGTAGGTTAGGAGTCCCCTGCGCCCTGGATCAACTGAGCTGCCCCATGCAATCTCTTCTTTGGCCCCCATGGGTGCTCTGGGACTTCCTTTGTAAAGGTACATCTTTTCTGGCTCTGAGTTGGTGCCTGTCAGTCAACAAACATGCCAGGAGCATCATAAGGTCAAAAAAAGCCTTGAAGTCCCTTGGGGTCCAGAGATAGGAATCCAGATCGTGTTTCAACCACTTTCTCCTTTTGACCCTTTGCTAAGGTGATTCCCCTCTATGAACTGAAATTTCTGTGGTAGGAATGCTCTTAATACTTGCATGATTTTACAGTTACTGAGAGCTGATTTTATGACATAAGATACTAAGCATGTTTCATTCTCACAACAGTCCTGTGAAGCTGATGATTCTGTTTTTTTGTTTGTTTGTTTTGTTTTAGTTGACATATAAGGTGTTGACTGGAAAAAAAACACAGTGTAAGAGTTGTGAGTTAAGTTTTATTGGGGCAAAATAAGGACTATAGTTTGGGAAACAGTATTTCAGATAGCTCTGAGAAATTGTACCAAAGAGATAGAGGGGAAGGTCAGTGTTATAGATGGATTTTAGTGATGGGGGTATGTGCAGGCAAGCACACATTTTAACAGAAGCTTGCTGCTAGTGATGAGAAACAGAGATTTGTTAGAGATTTTTTAATGGCTTTCTAGGTACAAGGAAATGCAGGAATTGGGCTCATAAAATCATCTGAAAATATCTCTCTGAAGGCCTGTCCTGCCAGTTTTTCCCAGCACAGAGTGCCTCATTCCTGATCTCCACCCTGAACTCCTTTGAGGGGCTGTTGAAGGTCAGCAGCTACAGCACCTCGTGATTTCATGATTTAATCCTTGTAGAGGTAGATGGCAAGTACAATTTGTGGTCAACAGAGGAAACAGAAGCACCAAGAAGTAACCTATCACTCACACACCCTCTGACTGACAAAGCCAGGGTATTTCAGCATCTTTTTACCTCTCATGGTGGAGGCTCAATAATGTCAAATTGGTAAATGCTTACTGAGACCTCTGGGTGCTAGGCACTGTGACAGCAGGTACTGGGGATTCAGTGGTGCAGGGAAGGGAGCACAGGCTTTGACTTCCGGGGCCTCCTGGAGGAGTTAAGAGTGGAGGTAAATAGGACACACTCCCCGAGTGCCAATGTTCTGGTTCCAGGCTCCCTGCCTCTGCCTTACCCCTGCTGTGGTTATGTGGGGAGAACACAGGCTTTGGAACTCAATAAATTTGGTTTTGAATTCTGGCTTGGTCAGAATTCTCCTTACTTGTATATATTTGGGCAAGTCTCTCAACCTCTCTGAACCTTAGTTTTCTCATGGCAAATATAGCAACTACAAGTATTTCATAGAGCTGTTGTGAGAATTAAATGATGTACTTGGGCCATAGATTTCTTTACATACTGTCTTGCCACAGATTAATTTCTCAACAATGGTAGCTATTATTATTAATCAACCACTATGACTCACATGAGGCTGAACTTCAGTAACCTGAAAGGTCAAAAAGGATCTGCTTTTTCTATCTTCTTCAGTATTCTTGGATCTTGAAGCACTGATTTGTTTTTTTTTTTCTTTTTCACCAAGGCCAGGTTCACAGAGCCCCTCCTGGCCACAGCCAGCTGTCTGGGCATCCCGACTGAGGACTCCCAGGAGGCTATAGTCTGTTTGCTGATTCCTCTTCAAAGCAGCCTCCCTTGAAGTTGCAGATGTAGTGGAATCACAATGTCCTCTGGCCATACACTCACCAGGCACTCAGCACTGTGAAGGCATGGGCCTCCTGAATGATAATGATCTGCCCCAACCCCAGCCAGTGGCCCTGGGTCCTGCATCTCAAACTCTGGCCTGGGCCTTTGGACAGACTCACAAGTTTCTGCCCTACCTATAATGCCAACCCCTGCCCTGAAGCCTTCCAACTCTAGTAGCAACCTTGCCAGGTTTAGAAGGGCAGGAACATGAGAGATCTTCTGGGGTGATGCAAATGTTCTTAAAGCTGATTTGTGGTGATGGTTCCACAACTGGGCAACTGACTAGGAATCATTGAATCATGCAGATGAAGTGGGTAAATTCTATCTTATATATTTGGGTTGGCCATAAAGTTGGTTCAGGGTTTTTCTATAACATCTTACAGAAAAACCTGAAGTAAATTTTGACCAACCCAATAAACCAGAGTGTGATAAAGTTATAAACTAAACAGCATGTGGGGATGCTAAAAAAAAAAAAAAAATCTGTTTCCTCATCTGGGAAACAGGGTAGCCAATACCTTACAGGTGGCTGAGGAGGCTGATATAAATTTTATTTTCAGTGAGAGGAAGTATGACTGTGTTAGAAGAGAAAAAAAGCTAGGCTGTTCATAGGGGGAGAAACTATGAAAGTATTTATCTTCCATGCCTCAGGAGACTGGTTTTAGGTTTGAAATGCATGTAACATTTTGTAAAGAGACTTTTTGAGCACCTCTCTGCAGTAGGGCCTGACTGCCTCGACCCTCCTCGCAAACCTTCTGTGAAATGGTAGTGAAAGAGGAGTCTGGTTGAATACATGTGAAATATTCATTCACTAAACTCCAGGCATGTGTAGATAGTTTTCCCCAGATAATGTCACTCAGGTCTCACAACAGCTCTGTCAGGAAGCTTCCACCTCTACAGATGGGGAAACTGAGGCTCAGGGGTCAGCAGTACTCCCTGGCTAGGAGGAAGCAGAGACAGATCTCCTAGGCCTTTCTCCCCTCTGCAGGTGGGTGGCTGGGCGGGGGTCAGAGCTGTTAAAAATGCAGATTCTCAGGCCCCACACAGATCTAGCAGATCAGGATCTCTGGGAATGAGGCTCACAATCATAACACACATGCCAGTTTCAGAGCCACTGCCTCAACCTTGCCACTCAGTCCTGTGCCCAGATAGCATCACCAACTAAAGAAAAATCCCCCATGACTGCTGACTTTGGCTAGTTTCCCCCACAGGGAGAGGAGTGGATCTCTGTTCCCTAGAGCACCCCCAGTGTGCCATGCCTTTGCCCCAGTAGCAGGTCTTGGGCAGCCTCTAGGATGGCATCTCTGCCTGAAGCTGCTGCTACTGCTGCTGCTAAGTCGTTTCAGTCATGTCCGACTCTGTGCGACCCCACAGATGGCAACCCACCAGGCTCCCCCATCCCTGGGATTCTCCAGGCAAGAACACTGGAGTGGGTTGTCATTTCCTTCCCCAGTGCCTGAAAGTGAAAAGTGAAAGTGAAGTCGCCCAGTCGTGTCCGACTCTGCTAGACCAGTCCTAAAGGAAGGTCTTTATAAAAAACCACCTTGGCATAGAGGAGTTGGTCTGCTGCAAGCGTGCTCTAAGGACTTTAGATGCGTTAATTAATCATCCTATCAACTCTAGGAGGATAGTTCTTTTAAAAAGTTATTATTTGCTGTTGTTCAGTCACGCAATCATGTCTGACTCTTTGTGATCCCATGGACTGTAACATGCCGGGCTTCCCTGTCCTTCACTATTTCCCAGAGTTTGCTCAAACTTATGTCCATTGAGTCGGTGATGCCATCCAACCCTCTCACCCTCTGTCATCCCCTTCTCCTCCTGCCTTCAATCTTTCCCAGCATCAGGGTCTTTTCCAATAAATCAGCTCTTCACATCAAGTAGCCAAATTATTGGAGCTTCAGCTTCAGCATCAGTCCTTTCAGTGAATATTCATGGTTGAATATTTTTCCTTTAGGATTGACTGGTTTGATCTCCTTGCAGTCCAAGGGACTCTTAAGAGTCTTTTCCAACACCACAGTTCAAAAGCATCAATTCTTTGGTGCTCAGCCTTCTTTATGGTCCAACTCTCGTATCTATACATGACTACTGGGAAACCATAGCTTTAACTAGACAGACCGTTGTCAGCAAAATAATGCCTTTGCTTTTTAATATGCTGTCTAGGTTTGTCATAGCTTTTCTTCCAAGGAGCAAGCAACTTTTAATTTTATGTCTGCAGTGACCATCTGCAGTGATTTTGGAGTCCAGGAAAATAAGATCTGTCACTGTTTCCATTGTTATTTCCCCCATTTTACAGATGAGGACATTGAGGCAGAGAGAACTAAAGTAGCCTGCAGTGTTGGTTAGTGGAAAAACCAGGAGGTGAATCCCAACAACTTGACTCGCTCTGCTCCACTGCCTCTGCCCCAAGCGTCTGTCTCTGTCTCGGCCAATGGAAGCAACCTAGGAACTGCAACTCAGTTGTTTTCTTCTTTGAACTTGTCTCAAAGTCCCTCAACCTTATTAATAACATACTTCATCCAGAAACTACTGAGTCCTCTGCTTTACACTATGTGTCCAGCAAACCCCACCTGTGTCCTTCTGCTGGCCCATAGGTTGAGGTCAGGATCTTCGAGCTAAAACAAGAGCTTCCAATGTCAAGTGGCACAATATCCCCAGCCCTGGACCACTCTGGAGTCTGAGCGGCATTTGAATCCCAGCTCTGCCATGAACCATCTGTGTGACCTTGGCCAGGGCATTTAGTCTCAATTTCTGCAACTGGATGATATATTTGTAATTGTAGAATGGGCATGCATCGACACATATACGTGTCTGATATATGAAAAAGAAAACATACTGCTTCTGATCTCTGTGGTGAAGGAAATGGCAACCTACTACAGTGTTCTTGCCTGGGAAATCGCATGGACAGAGGAGCCTAGCGGGCTACAGTCCCTGGGGTCGCAAAGTATCAGACACGATTTTGGGGCTGAGCATGCATGCACTGACCTCTCTGGAGTGACTGTTAAGAATGAATGTAAGGATGTAAGGAAGAGAGGCTTTCAGAAAACTGAGAATTGCTCTAAAATGTGAGTGAAGCCTTACTTCTGGTTTCCCCTGCCTGTTTTTCCCAGCTCCTAGGTTCTGACTCTTTTTGTGGCTCCTCTGCCTCGGCAGGAATCTATCTCCATTTCAAAAGCAGAGTTCTGGATGGCCTAGCACCAGGTCTTGGATGAACTGCATATGCTAATTTAGTCCTCAGGTCTTTTGACACCCACCTCCCACTTTCCAGAGTTGAGCTGGGGGTAACCAAGGAAGACAGAGGCTGGCATAAAGAGAGATGGTTTCTGGACTTAGAGCCAGGTAGAGCGAAACAACCAGGCAGAGCAAAACTAGACAGTAGCTTGAGAAGGGGCCGTGTCAGTTTCTGCCTCCTGTTTGTAAACTTCAAAGCCTACAGGTGCTCGGAGCAGTCATCTGACAGTGATGACCGGCAACATCTCCCCAGTGGCCACCCTGCGCGGGAAGCATCCACAGATGCCAGTCAGAAAGCAATGACCCAGTGGAATTTCAATCTAAGCTGAAGGCACTGACATGAACCCAGGGTGCGGGAGAGACAGGTTGAATGCTGAAGCTGACGCACAAAGAGCAGAGCAGTGCAGACCCACACAGGTGAAATTCACATAATCAAGGAGGGCTAACAAGTTGGGTTAATGACAGTTTCTTCATTTGAGTCCTATGTTAGATAAAGCTAGTGAATGGCATGTTTAAAGAAAACCTTGAGCACTTGGGCTAAATGAAGAATTGTCTGGTAAAATGAAGTCTCTCCCATTCACAATGCATGCTTTAAGGAATCTCAATTAGATTTCCATAAAATTGAGGGCTGACTATCCAAAACATGTCAGGAAAGGGAAACCATTAAGCTGAGGCTTCTTCTTTGAGGTTTCTTTCATCAGTGAAGCAGAGAGGCACATGATATACTCACAGTTGGAAGCAGAAAGGAGTTAGATGATGCCCACTGTGCTGTGGTCCTGATGCCAACCACTGGCACACATGAGACTCCATCAAACCCCTAACATTACCTGGAGATGGAGGGACAGGTATACCTGTGTCATAGTTGGGGCCCGTAAGTCTCCCAGGTTTTAAGAGATTTTTTCCAAATAGATAGAGATAATAAAATGAACACAAATATGATGACGTTTGTTAATTATACTCATAGCCATACACATATTATATGTCAGACACTGTCATGAGCACGTCCATGTATCTTAATTAATTCTTCGAACAGTGATCCAATACACTTGATAGTATTATCCCCATTTTACAGATAAGGAAAAAGATTCAAAGGTTAAATAAGTAGCCCAAACTTAGAGAACTTGTAAGTGGTTGAGTTAGGATTCAAACCCAGGTCAATCTGATCGGTGTCCTTGTCCTGCAAAGCCTTAGAGCAGGTCTTGGCTTCCCAGCCAGAGATGAGCCGGGTCACAGTGGAAAAGCACCAGATCCTAGCTACTAGACCAGTGGTCAGTGACAAGGACCCTGGTCCTTCAGTTTTGCAGAAAAAATTTTCCACAAATACGGAAAGTAATGAAGCAATTATTTATTCCTAATAAAAGTACAGTACATGTGGAGAAACACATGGATGGACTCAGAGGAACAGTCCCTGAGTTGCTCCCACATGGCAGTTTAAATCACTTATGTGGGGTATTTCCTCCAGACTTCCTTTGGCCCATCATTTTTATTTGCCTAGTTCACAGTCCATGTTTGGTATATCTCAGGGTCTTCCCTTCTGTGTGCACACATCTCTTAGCAAAGATGGATCCTACTGAAAAGGCGTCTGGGTAGAACAATCCCTTGACATGACTCCCCTTTGGCCTCCAAGGAGCCTCTTCTGCACTTGTGTGGTTGGGGAGGTCTCCTGACTTTAGGACTGAGAAATATGTGGGGTCTGTGCAGGGTCCAGCCTCCTCCTTTAATTGCTCTGTATTCTTCTCTTGGATTTTTAGTCAATAGAGAATGAATCTCCAATTGCTTTACCCTGGGGGGCCCATCTGCCTCCTGCCTCATATCTGAGTCCAAACTCTCTTATTTTTGTGTGTTTCTGTTTGCTAGATATATGCTCTCTAATGTTCTCTGTATGCTCTGTGTCATTTGGTATCAGGACATTCATTTATTTAACATGTTGTGGGCCCCCCTATATAAGATACCTTGCATTCTATCTGCTGATTTCTTTGCCTCAGGTGCCCAAAGAGAAGCTGTTATTGCTGCTTTATAGATAATGATTCTGAGGCTCAGAGAGAGGTAATATTAATAACTACGCAAATCTCATAGATGATGAGCCATAAGCCAGGTCTCTTGGACTCAAAGCTACATCCTCGTAGAGACCAGAAAAGAAAAGGATATGGATTTCAGGCTGATGGACATGTATAACATGGCTGGAAATAGGTAGGTTTAGAAGCGTACTATATTTCAGAACTATACATTAATTTGTAACCTAGAGATACCAAAATATGCATAGTACCCACAAGTTTAAAAGAAAAGTCTCCTAAGATCAGAACGGAGGGCCCTGTCAATTCATCAGCTGAGGAGGAAGTCACAGGCTAATAGAAAAAAAGAGACAAACTGGGACTTAAGTGTTTTGGATGACTTAAGACTCAAAGTCAGCGTGTAAGTTTCCTGTGCATGCTACAACAAATACCCACAACCACATAAAACATAAAACATAAAACATATGTTTTATGGCATAAAACAATAGTTTACTCTCGTACAGTTCTGAATATCAAAAATAGAAAGCAAGGTGTGAGCAGGGCAGCACTCCTTGTAGAGACTGTTACAAGAGAATCGGTTCCTAGCATCTTCTAGCTGCTGCTGCTGCTGCTGCTAAGTCACTTCAGTCGTGTCCAACTCTGTGCGACCCCATAGATGGCAGCCCACTGGTGGTTGCCAAACTTCCTGGGCTTATAGACAAATCATTTCATTCTCTGCCTCCACTTCCCGTTTCCTCCTCCTCTGGGTTTTTGTTGATTTCTCTCTGTCAACTTGTTATAAAGACAGAGAGATTGCATTTAGGGCCCAGAAGGATAATCTCCCTATTTCCATGTCCTTAACTTAATGACATTGCAAAGAGCCCTTTTCCTTATAAAGTAACATTTGCAAGTTCCAGAGATTAATGCTTGATGTCTTCGGGGTCATCGTTCTGCCCACCACCATCAGAAACAAGGCCATAGTTCTCCTTGACAGTGGAGGGATCATCTCCAGTCTTTATGCTTTCATATTGGGGGTACTCCTATTCCCCAAAAAGAGTGATGATACTCCCTTTCCAAAATCATGCATCCTCACAGCTGGTTCTCACACTTTTACTAAAAGGCAAGGTGCTGGATAAGACTTTACTGAGACAGATAAAAGTGGACACAGGGGATGGAGAGAGCAAATGAGGGGCCAAGGCAAGGACTGGAACACTGAAGGGGCAAGGAGAAAAGAGAGAGAAAAATAAAGGAACAAAGAGAAAAGGGAAGAGAGGACAGGATCAAGAGCAGGAAACAAAGAATGATTTAGACAAAACTGAAGAAAAATACAATAGAAAGTTTGAGAAACTGGGGAAGAAGAAAAGAGGGAGGGCAAAGAGAAGATGATGGGGGGAAATACTGAGGCAAGGTGGGAGAGAAAGAGATTTAACGAGAGCGGGAGCGATAAAAGACCTAAGACAGGGAAGAGAGAAACACAGCAGGCGGAAAGGTCATAAATAGGAGAGGAGAGGAGCATTGAGGGAGGAGAGACAGGCTGTGGATGAAGCAGACAGAGAGGGGAGAGAAAGACAGCCGACTCGAGCTCACGCTGTGAAGGAAAATATTAAAGGCGTTTGGTAAGGTGACGAACGTCTCGATGTTAATATGCTGAAATAAATATAGCAGCTGCAAGTTACAAATCACATTCATCGGCTGTTACAGTCTGGTAATTGTCCATACAGATATTTTCTTTCTGGTTCCAGACCCTGGCTTATCAGAGGACAACATGCTTTTGAAATGCCACATTCTTTTGTAAGTACATTTCACGTCCAAAAGTTCCACTAAGTATGATATACTGAAGACTTATTTAGTTTTCATTCTGTATAGCTCCCAGGCTCCAGCACAATGATTTTTAAATGGCCATTTTGATCATCAGTTTCCTGACATGCAAGGGTAGGACAGGCCTTCCCACTGGCTGCTCTCCAAATCCATCACTTAGCCCCCTTGCTCCCTTTCTTCCTTCCTCCTTCTCTCAACACTCCCCCTCTTTCTTTCTCCTTCTTTCTCCTCCCCTATTTGCCTCTCTTTGTTTCTCTCTCTCCCTCCTCTCCTTCATTTCTCCCCGCTTTTAAGTGTCTCTTGACCGTGAGTAGTGTCTTTTCAATGTGAAACTGTAGACCAGCCTTTCTCAACCTCGGCATGACTAACATTTTGTGCTGGGTAATTCTTTGTTGTGAGGGTTGTCCTGTGCTCAGAAGATTTTAGCAGCCTCCATGGCCTCTACCCTTAGATGGCAGTAGCAGCTCCATCCCCTAACTGTGACCACCAAAAATGTCTCCAGACTTCACCGAGGGACTCTGCTGCAGGTCAGGGGGTTGCAAAATCATCTTTCATTGAGCAAGACCCTATTCTGTAGTCAGATAGATTCAAATGCTAATACCACCCCACCATTCCCTGGCTGATCATAGGCAAATCCTTTAAACTTTTAAATGCAACAGAATCACCTGCAGGGTTTGTTAAACCGTAGAGTACTGGACCCCATCGGTGGAACTGGGCTGGGACCCAGAATGTTCATCACTAATACAGGCCCAGGTGCCATGGATGTTAGAATAGGATTGCACTTTGAGAACCTGTGCCCTGCCTCTAACCAAGCAGATCTTTAGTATCTTCACCAAAATATAGAGTTAATAAGGCTTCCTTCTCTGGCTTGTTCTACAGATTCAGAGAAATAATGTATCTAAGATACCTAGTACAAGATTCTGGTCCACCCTAAGTGATAAATAAATGATAGCTCATAAAGAAAGTTTCCTTAAAGGAGGGTTGGTCTTTGGCAGGAACTGTGAGGATTAAAAATCTATATGGATATATTCACAGCAGCACATAGATATTAACCATTTTTTAAAAGAGGCTCACTGGCTTTTTAGCAACAAAGCACATGTGCTTATTAATAAATCTGTCTTCGTGGGATCACTCCCCTGCAGTGATGGAAGATTAAATGATATGAGCCACCATTGCACCTTGGATCCTGGGAATCTAAAATTGATATATCCACACACATACTTGTTAAGTCCAAGGAGGAGTATCTGTGGATAGTGTTGCCTGAAATTCCTCTAATTTCTTCTCCTCAGTGAAAGAGTGAGCATTTCTTGTATCTACGATGTGCCAGGCAATATGCTAGATTACAGACGTATGTACATTTGTTCCTCAAACAAGGAGAAAGTTGTCTCCTTATTAAGAATAAAGAAACTGGGGTGCACAGAGAGGTCAAATAATTTGCCTGATGCCATCCAGCTAGCAAATGCAGCGCCAAGATGGCACCTCTGCTCCACGTGACTGCCTCCTGCACTCTGTCCACTGCTACAGGTGCTGGTGGGCACAGATAAGCACCTTGCTGTTGAATGCTATAAGCTATAAGATGCTATCAGCCCAGTGTCTTGAGACTCTTGTTCTCATGCCTGTTTCTCTAGTTAGAATCTTAGTTTCCTTTTTGAGAGTAAAGGCTGTGCTCTCTCTGTCATCCTGGAGCCTAGTCTAGCATAGTGAAATTCACATAATCAGCACTCAGTGTCTGGACGGTAAATGAATAAATAAAGGACTCACCCAATCAATGGATCAGGCAATCAGTCAGTCGGTCAGGAAATGCCACTGAAGCACCATCATACTACACGCCAGGAGTTCTCGGTTCTGGTTTCAATTTCCCACACGTTTATGTGCCATCTTAGTGAAAAAGTCACTTTCTCTTCTGGAAATTTACATGTTGAAGCTGTAACACCAAATGTGTCTATATTTGGAGATGAGGTCCTTACATAATTATGGTTAAATGATGTCCTAATCTTAAAAGAAGGGGTCCTCATCTGATAGGACCGGTGGCCTTATAACATAAGGAAGAGAGAGAGAGGAAGGAGAGACAGACAGATGGAAACAGAGAGATAGAGACAGACAGAGAGAGATGTCTGTTTCCTTGTATGCATAAGAAAAAGCCCACGTGAAGATACAGCAAGAGGGCAGCCAGCTACAAGCCAGAAAGAGAGCCCTCACCAGATATAGAATCTGCTAGTCATACAGAGTCGGACACGACTGAAGTGACTTAGCAGCAGCAGTACCTGGATCTGGGACTCTAGCCTGTAGAACTGTGAGAAATTAAACTTTTGTTCTTAAAACTGCCCACCCTATCGTATTTTGCTATGACAGCCCAAGCAAACTAATAGACGCCCGCAGTCATATTTTTCTAATTTGTGAAACAAGAAGAATTTAAATTAAACTATTTCCAAAGAATTTTTTCAAGAGCATGTCAGTTTACAGCAAATATTAATAAGTATGCCATCAAAAAGAGTTCTGTGGTTAAAAGAGGTAGGAAATCCCCTTCCTGAAAATCCACGAGTGTATATAAAGTCGGTTGTAAGACCGACTTTTCACTTTTCACTCTGAAAAGTGAAAGTGTTAGTTGCTCAGTCGTGTCCAGCTCAGAAGAAACCAAAAGCAGAAACTCTTTGATCTATTTAACCCAACAGTTTTCTACCTTGTTAAGAAGGTAGTATATTATTCCCCCTATCCATCTCATTCTTTGTGTGTTGTTTTTTGTTTGTTGTTAACAGAAGAGGGAATTGAGGTTAAGACACATTGAAAATCTGCCCCCAGGCCCATAACCACAGGTGGCAAGTTCAAACTTGTGTCCAACTATCTTGGAAACCCAGGCTCTTTTCAATGTATAATTTAGTATCTGATTTCAAGCATCCAGTCCAAATGCTTCTCCTGTGGAGGATCAGAAGTGGCAGGTTGGGGCAAATGCGTAGAGTGTTAATAATATTATTTGCTACCATTTACTGAGCATTCGTTATATTACAGACACTGTTCTAAGTACTTTAGACATATGAACTCATTTGAAATTCACAAATAGTAAGGAACGTACTATTATTATCTCAGATTTACAGCTGAGGAAACTTAGGCATCCACTTAAATAAGTTGTTCAAAGTCACATGGAAGGCTAGGAAATGGTGAGATACAGATCTGAACCCAGCCCGTGCTGGTTCCAGGTCGACCCAATCCTATATATATATATTTATACCCTACTTCCTCTGGCAGTATGCACAGCATTTCTATAGGGGCCAAGGAGAAGTTATAAAGAGTCAACTCAGAATAGGCAAGACATTTCTAAGAGAGTCTATAACAGACTCTTATTCTTCTTCTATCTCTATTTTTCAGAAGGTAGACCAAATAAAGGGTTTTGTAAATATACCGTTTTGTTTCCCTTCTGGCACTGATCATATTTAATACAATGATTTGCTCACTTGCAAGGTTCAAGAGGGAAGAAATGATGTATCCAGCCCTATGTTCCCCTGCCTAGCTTGGTGCCTGGCAGACAGCATACACATAGAGTTGTTGAATTGAATTAGAGACCCATGCCAGCAGTGGGGTCCTTATCTGGGAACTAAATGAGATCTGAATGACCCTGATTCTGCATTCCATCTTCCCCAATGGCTCACCAGGTAAAGAATTAACCTGCTAATGCAGGAAATACAGGAGATGGGGGTTTGATCCCTGGGTTGGGATAATCTCTTGGAGGAGGAAATAGCAACCTGCTCTAGCATTCTTGCCTGAAAAATCCCGCGGACAGAAGAATCCAGCTGGTTCAGTCCACGAGTCTGCAGAGTCGGACACGACTGAGCGCGCATCCACACTGCATTCCCTCAGTGCTTTCAGGGTCAGATTTTGCTGCTGGTTGGAAATTCCAACATCCCCCTGCCCTCAGCCCCCAGCCCTGCTCTCCTCAACCCTCACTCCCAGCTCAGCAATATTTCTCGATGTTGAGTTGCATTAGGCTGATCACTGGGGGTCTCCTACCCCAGTCTTCATTCTTTGAACTCTCCAGGGTCACCAGTAGCACTGTTCTTCCCAAGAATAGCTTACCTTTAAAATCTGTAAAGAAGAGAAAATACTAACAACCCCCTGTTTGAGAAAAAAAGGGGCGGTAAAATACTTAGATGCTAATAGTGAGAGAATCGTAGAAACTATTTGTCCCAACTTGTGATAAGACTGAAGCCCAGTGAGGTGAATGATTGACAGAAGCTTATGCAGGGCTGGAATGGGAATTCACTTTTCTAAATTCTCAGATGTACGGTTTTCTACTCTTCTGTGTTATTGTCACGATCAGAAGTAAGATGCTGTCAAAGTGACTTGACATCTATGAAAACAGCTTGGATCTGCCAGAAAGGAACAATGTAAGGGCTCACAAGTGATAGTCATGATTTTGAGTAAAGATGGGGAACATGAATTTCAATCCAACAAGTGAAATTAAGTTTCTGAAATTTCGGATCCTTAAGAAACAGGACTCCTCTACGTTAATGGAATACACTTTGTTATTGATGGAATTTAGCCTGAACTCTCATTTATCAAACATCTATTATGTGCTAGGAACAGCCCTCGGTTTTTAAAAAATACATAATCCCATTTAATTCTCACTACAACTTTTAATGGGAGGCAGCATTATCCTCATTTTTCAAAGGAAGGAAGTAGGGTGTGTAGAAACTCAGTGACTTTGCCAAGGTCACTCTACTTAGTTACGGTTAAATTCAAGCTTTTATCCCAGATCCTCCAGGTGCTTGGGCCTCAGCTCCTTTTTATCCCTGAAATATCTGATACTCTTAATAACAGTTTGATGATATCTTCTGGCCTCACTTTCCAGTCTTTAAACTTCCAAAGTTTTCAAGGTTACACTCTAACTCCCTAGTCCCTTTCCCCAGAGGGTCTTGATTTTGATAACTGCGAGTTAAGGTTTGTTTGAATAATCCATTACCGTAGAGAAAATTACCTTCTCATTATGAAGTATTCTGTGTCACTTTCATACTAATTACTCTAACAGTATTTATTGAGGATTAATGACTGAGCAATATTTTATTAATAACCAACTGGCATTTATTATTGCATAAATAATAAATAGACAGAGTGCCTCATTAAATATAAATGCATTTTTTATTTGGGCACCTTCATCAAAAGTGTTGCCCAAAAATGTTTGCATTGATTAAAAATCTCATTAAAATGGTTGATTAATTTTGCCTTTGTGCCCCAACCCCAACCCCAGAATAGAGTCCCTGGCAATTCGAACACAATAGGTAGACTTTATGGTTATTCATCAGCCTGTCAGGAGAGGCCCCTTTAACAGTGCAAGGCTCCTATGCATCAGTTGCCATGAGAACCTTAATTTTTTGCCTCTCCTTTTGTTATAGTTACATCTGCAGTGCTCACCTGGTGTGAAGGGGTTCCTGTATTTACAAGCTTGAGGAACTGTAAGTTGTTCCTCTGAGATCATGGACTTAAAGAAGAAACATACTGTTGAAATGGTCTTGCCTCTCATTTATAGCCAAGGAAACAAGTCCAGAGAGGGGTAGTAAACTTCATGGATGTCACACAGACTGTTATCAGCAAAGCAGGTCCTCTGACCCACAGCGTTCTTCCCACTGTTCCACCCTGCTTGGTTCCAGAAGTTCTCTGGGCATACTCTCTGCTTGAACGGAGGGGCTCATCCATCTGCCAGGCTTTACTGGGTTCCTTCTGTTTTCCTTTCCCTTCTTTATTTATGGCTGTGCTGAGTCTTTGTCGCGGCGTGGGCTCTTCTCTAGCTGTCGTGAACGAGGGCTGCTCTTCGGTACAGTCCTCGCGCTCCTCCTCGCAGCGGCTTCCCTTATTGCAGAACGCAGGCTCTCTGGCGCGCGGGCTTCAGCAGCTGTGGCTCCTGGGCTCCAGAGCACAGGTTCAGTGGTTGTGGCGCTCAGGCTTAGCCGCTCCACAGCATGTGGAACTTTCCCAGACCGCGGATTGAACCTGTGTCTCCTGCATCGACAGGCAGATTCTTTACCACTGGCCCACCAGGGAAGCCTTTCCTTCTTTTTTTCTTTAATCACTAAATAATCCAAATATCACATAGCTGCCGTACCTTGTTAATAGTTACATTCAAAATTTGCAGGTTGGAAGCCCCTCCCCCCAATTCCATCACCTTTCAGAGTTGCCCACCTTGAGAATCTCCAGGTATGCCTAAGGGACACCCACCTGTTCTCATAAAACTAGTCTATCTGTGACACCTGTCATATCTGCTGCCCTCTCTCACTGGTCCAAACCCTACCTTGTTGTTCTCCAGTCTCCAAGCCCTGTGAAGAACCCTCTCTACAGCTTCCACAGTCATGCCTGTTAGGAGAAGGCAAGTGTCCATGCAGAGCTGCTTCCTTCCCATGCCCCAGATCTCCTGGTCCTGCAGATGGTGGAGCGAGCTGGGCATCTGTGAAGAGCAAGGCCCATATCCCAACTCTGGCCTCACTCTGAGCATCTGGGCCCCACAGCAGCTTAGCCTACATTCCAAGTCTCACAGTCTCTTATGGACACAACTGCTTAGCTTCTGCCTCTGCTTTTCTGCCCACATGGACTCCAACCAAGGCTGGAAATTAAGTGCAGGGCGGGTGCCCTCCTCTTCCACTTTTTGTCCTCCTCCTCACCCCAAAGGCTCTGGTTCCAAATTCCTTCCTCTCTCAAAGAAAACAATAAGAGCTTTTACAGATACAGAGAAAAATATAGTGGTTAAAGGGGAAAGGAGCACTATAGCGGGGGAGGGTGGTAAGAGGTCCAAACTATTAGGTATAAAATAAGCTCTAAGGATAAATTGTGCAGCATGGAGAATATAAACAATATTCTATAATAACTACAAGTGGAGTATAGTCTTTGAAAATTGTGATCCACTAGACTGTGTACCTGTAAGTTATGGAATATTGTACAGTAAATATACTTTAAGAAAAGTTCTTGTATATGTTATCAAGATCAGCAGATGCCCAGAGAAATCTCCAGCCCATCACTTCCCCGTCCAAACTATGCATCACTTTTGTCTTGACTGGGATGCCTTGCTCTACACACACTTCAGTCCCTTTACCCTGTACCTTTAGCTGCTAGTCTTTCCTTACTAACCAGAAGCCCTGCCCCTACAGCTGTTACTATTGTTAGTTTACACCGGGAATTAAAGCATGCTTCCTCTAGCAGTAGGCTTGCCTGTGTTCCCCAATAGACTGGGTTTTTTTTTTTTTTTTAATGGCAGAGATTGCTTTGATTTTAAATATTATTTGTATTATTTAAATTCTGTAACTTCAGTACTTAGCCCAGATTCTGGTACATAGTAGGATTTTCAGCGATACCAGTTAAATATTTTTGAACAAATGACTAAATGCCTGTTTCCACTGGAGTTGAGATGGTAGGAGTCAGTCCAGCCAAGCTTTCTTTGACCTGAGCATTGGGCTGAGCATTGGGCTGAGCTGTTGAATAAAGGTCTAGTCCAATTTCTAGCTTGAACCAGCACAATGAGCTCTAAAACGTGACATTTGCATCTATTTCACTAAGAATCTTGCACTCTCCCTATCTCCCCAAATCCTGTAACAATAGAAGTCCTCATTCCACTAAAACTGTGTCATTTCTTTAGCGTTTTGAGGGTTAGAAACTAGGACAAGACTATCAGCCAAATGCAGCGGGTACCAGTGTACTGGCTGTATATCTTATCAGATATTCAAAAATGCAGCAAGAAATGTCACGGGGAGCTTTCAACAAAAATATTTAATTAATAGCAACAGCTACAGAAATGAATAACAGCATCCAGGCAATTACAGCGTTCAATAAAACAGCTCTCCGAGGATGGGGTGGCAGCAGATTACTGACTGATGGACTGCATTTAAATGTGTTATCTGCTCATTGGAAAGACCCCGGTGGGTCCCTCCCCTCCAAGACATGGCCAGCAGTATTATTATTATTATTATATCTTTCTTCTTTTTAATGGAGTAACAAATTGAATTATCTGGGAGAGTGGTCAGAGATTTCTGACCCTCTCAGAAATATCCATTGATTCTGTGGTCCTCCCAAACAATATTGGGGTGACTGGAAGGATAATAAAAAATACCCTAGGGCTTCCCTGGTGGCTCATTGGTAAAGAATCTGCCTGCCAATGCAGGAAACACGGGTTCTATCCCTGGTCCAAAAAGATCCCGTATGCCGTGGAGCAACTAAGCCTGTATAACACAGCTACTGAGACTGTTCTCTAGAGCCTGGGAGCCACAGCTGCTGAGCCCATGAACCTCAGCTGCTGGAGTCTGCATGCCACAGAGCCATGCTCAGCAACTAGAGCAGCCACCACAGTGAGAAGCCCGTGTACCACACCCGAAGAGCAGCCCCCAGTCACTGCCCACTAGAGAAAAGCCTGCACAGCAATGAAGACCCAGCAAGCCAAAATTCTTTTAAAAATAATTATTTTATAAGCACTCTAAGTGTGGTGGCTTAGTGGGTAAAGAATCCACCTGCAATGTAGGAGACGCAGGAGACCCGGGTTCGATCCCTGGGTTGGGAGGATCCCCTGGAGGAGGGCATGACAACCCACTCCAGTATTCTTGCCTGGAGAGTCCCGTGGACAGAGGAACCTGGTGGGCTGCAGTCTATGGGGTCACACAGAGTCAGACATGACTGAGCAACTGAGCACACATACATGCAAATGTGGTTGCTTTAAGGTACGTTCGGTTTAGTTCAGTTCAGTCACTCAGTCTTGTCCGACTCTGCCCATGAACCCCGTGGACCCCAGGGAAGCAGCACATTAAGCTATGAGTGCTCATCAAGTGTTAATTGAGAGTCAGTAGGGAAACTGAAAGTTCTAGTCCTGGGTATATAACTTTGGATAAGTTCTGTAAATTTTAGGGTAATTTTCTTACTTGTGAAATGATATATTCTAGGTTTGCATGTGTGGGCAGTGGGAAAAAAGTGTTTCATGGAACTTCTAATATTAATACACTAGCCACCAGGACACCTTGCTCTTATTCATGATACGGTAACAGAACCTTTCTTCATATTCCGCATCACCATTTCCATAAGCATCTTTTTTAAGGTCTCAAAACAGCCAGACAGACTCGCAAAGGTACTTTGGAAAGAAATCTGAGGAAACTGATGGCTGGGTAAAGTCTCTAAGCCGCAACTTGTTTAGTTGCTAAATTATGTCTGACTCTTTTTGTGACTCCATGACCTGTAGCCCAAGCTCTACTCCTCTATCCACGGGATTTCCCAGGCAAGGATACTGTAGTGGGTTACTATTCCCTTCTCCAGGGGATCTTCCTGACCCAGGGACGGAACCAGCATCTCCTGCATTGGCAGGTGGATTTTTTACCACTGAGCAACCAGGAGTCAAGGAAATCAACCCTGAATATTCATTGGAAGGACTGTTGCTAAAGTTGAAGCTCCAGTACTTTGGCAACCTGATGCAAAGAGCCGACTCATTGGAAAACACCCTGATGCTGGGAAAGATCGAAGGCAAAAGGAGTAGAGGGTGATAGAGGATGAGATGTTTAGATAGCATCACCAATTCAATGGACATGAATTTGAGCAAACTTCGGGAGATAGTGGGGGCCAGAGGTGCCTGGCACACTACAGTCAATGGGGTTACAAAGATTCGGATACCATCTAGCAATTGAACAACAACAATAACAAAAACGTATACTGAGGCTTACCTAGTGTGTGATTGTGATGATGAAGGATGTTCTTGCATATGGTAGCAGTTCGATATATAGTTACCCTTTCTCTCCTAGGTAACTCAATCAGGGCTGGGGAGAGAGAATTTGATTTCCTGATCATCAGAGGCTCCTAGATCAGGACATGGACCCATGTCCTGGATAAATAGGAGGAAGGCCAGTCTAGCAAGGAGAACACAGCATCTAGAACTATAGTAAAATATCTTTATAAGGATCCAAGGGAGTCTAAAGCCTCCATGTGAAATGCAGAGTTGTATTATTGTAAGGTTGACATGATGCCCGGGATGTGTGTCCTATGGAGAATGAACCAACCACCAATCATTTTTTAGCTTGATTTGCATTCCATGGGACACAGTGTTGTAGGATGTTACTGTAAAGGAAGTATTAACTGGTGGGAGTTCTAGAAAGTCTTTGACACCAGGAGATTGTAAGTGGTCCAAATATAGTACATTAACACTTGGAGATTGGTGAATTTCTCTGGATAATGACATAGGTTATAGCGTCCATCAGCAGTCTTTGTACTGAAATGTGTTCATTTGTATCTGTCATCTGCTCAGTTGTGAATTTTTTCTAGTTATTCAACAAACATTGAGTGGGAAAGATATAGTATGCCAAGCAAAATATTAAGCAGTAGGGATACTAGGGTATGTAATGATCTAGCAGGAACCACAGATATTAAACAAACTTTGCACAAATAATTAAATGTCATAAAATCCTTGAAGGAAAAGTAAAGTATTCTGGAGTGCATAGAACAGGGCAAGGCTAAGCCTTAGTCCAGATGAGTCTCATCCATCTAGAACTCATACATAGTAAGTGCTTAGTGAATTCTCATTGACCTGAATTAAATGGAAGCTCCCCTGTTGTCTATAAGAGAGTGAATTTGCTCTCATAGTACTTGTAGACACAATTCCGAAAGTTATTTGGGTGATGACCCAAATCAAATTCTAAACAAGAGACTACAAAGAAATATAGGAGGGTTGCTAGACATGTATTTTCTATTCAAATGGCAGGAAGAAGCATCTGCCTGAAGTCAATGTAATGGTGAAGTATGTAACAGACAAACTACAAGAAGCAGACACAGGACCTATGAACCTAGTAGGGTATTCATTTCAGTTCAGCTCAGTCGCTCAGTCGTGTCCGACTCTTTGCGACCCCATGAATCACAGCACGCCAGGCCTCCCTGTCCATCACCAACTCCCGGAGTTCACTCAGACTCACGTCCATTGAGTCAGTGATGCCATCCAGCCATCTCATCCTCTGTTGTCCCCTTCTCCTCCTGCCCCCAATCCTTCCCAGCATCAGAGTCTTTTCCAATGAGTCAACTCTTCGCATGAAGTGGCCAAAGTACTGGAGCTTCAGCTTTAGCATCATTCCCTTCAAAGAAATCCCAGGGCTGATCTCCTTCAGAGTGGACTGGTTGGATCTCCTTGCAGTCCAAGGGACTCTCAAGAGTCTTCTCCAACACCACAGTTCAAAAGCATCAATTCTTTGGCACTCAGCTTTCTTCACAGTCCAACTCTCACATCCATACATGACCACTGGAAAAACCATAGCCTTGACTAGATGGACCTTTGTTGGCACACTAATGTCTCTGCTTAGTATATGTCAAACATACCCTTGTGTCATTTACTAAGTGTATGTTCCTACATATCATCGTGGCTCCTAAGTGCCTTTCCCTGAATACCACGATTCATAATTCATGACAAAGACCTATCAAGGTTAAACTGTTTGCCTTCAAAGCAAATGGGAATACAGTAAGTTTGGTTCTGTTCCAGGCATCACTGCTTACTTTTCACGTGGCTGATATGAGACACTCAGCCACTCTGAACCTTAGTTTCTTCATCTAGGGGAATAGACTTTTCAGTTATAATCAAATGGGTGGTGAGAGAGAAGTGGAGTAGCAAATGTGAAAGTGCTTTGTAGGCAATAAAACTTCAATTACATCTCTCCATTCTGGACCATTCCTCTAATCATCAGATTTGGACTTCCAGCTGCTTTCTGCCTGTTTCCATGTGGATGTCGCCCAAGTATCTCGTATTAGTATGTTTGATACTGATTTCCAAGTTCCCACTCACAGTGAGTTTTACTCAACTTTCCCACTGAATCTGCTTAATTACTTAACAATTCTTCCCATCCCTCATCTCCTATTTCCAATCTACCAGCTAGTCCAAGCCACTGTCTTGACCCTGTTCTGTTCTTTCCATCTCCTTTGCCTCCCTCTCAATTCAAGCCATCTTGATCACTCTCCTGGACCGTTGCACAGGCATCCTAGGTGGTCCCTCTCTTTTCTAGCTTGTATTCCCACCACAGACTCTCTTTACAACAGATAAGATGATCTTTTTAAAACATCAAGCCATTTATGTCACTTCTTCTCTTCAAAAGCCTACAATGATTTCTTACTATACTTAAAATCTAAACTCCTTCCCAAGGTGTCTCAGGCCCTGTGGCACCAGGGTCCTGCCTGCCTCACTTGCCAAGTCTCCACTCCCCCCACCCCACCCCCACCGCATTCACTGGGCTCCAGCCAGCAGCCTCCCTGCAGCTTCTTCTACCTGCCAGGCTCAGCCCTTCCTAATCAGGGTTTCTGGACCATGGAAGGGAGCTCACTCTCTCTGGGATAGGCTAGGACAAGGAATGGAATAATCCACTCAATGGAACCTGGTCTTTTCCCTGAAAACCATGGTTCTCGTCCTTATAAAGGAAACTATTCAAGGGCAAATAATTAAATTCAGAGGCCAATTCTCACCACCCTCCTCTGGGCTTGACTGAGAAACACAGGGAGCAAAATAGTCTCTTTGATATTCCTGGGTAGTCAAATTGTACTTTCTACTTCATCTATCTGCACTGCCTTAATTATTTTTCAATATTTTACATTCTTTTTTTAATTTAAGCTTTACTTAGAAGTATTACACATACATCCAGAGGAGCACACAAATCATATCTACAGAACTGGGTAAATTTTCTCTGATGGACACACCCTTGTCACCAGTAAGAAGCAGAGCATTCCAGGCACTCCTGAAACCCAGACCAGCAACTGCCAGTACACACCCCACACCCCACCAAGGTGACCACAATGCCAATGCCGTTCTCTAATAGGATGGGCTAAATTCGCCTGTCCCAAACTTTATATACATGGAATCATCATTCAGTATGAAATATGGAAACAGCAGCTTTCATTTAACATTATTTTTCAAATTTATAATCAGATGAAAACTATTCCCAGCATTATTTGCAAAATTGCCAAGATATGGAAGCAATCTAAATATCCAGCAACAGATGAATGAATAAATAAGATGTGGTACATGTGCACAATGGGGTGCTACTCAGCCGTGAAAAAGAATGAAATTTTGCCATTCACAGAAACATGGATGGACTTGGAGGATATTATGCTAGGTGAAATAAGTTAGACAAAGACAAATACTATATGATATCACTTATATGTAGAATCTAAAAAATATAGCAAACTGGTGAATAGAGCAAAATGAAGCAGGTTCACACATATAGAGAACATACTAGTGGTTACTAGAGAAGAGAAGAAAGATGGGCCATACTCAGGTAGGGGACTAAGGGGTATAAACTACTATATATAAAATAAGCTAAAAGAATCTATTGTACAGCACAGGAATATTGTACATATTTTATAATAACTCTAAATAGGGTGTAATTTTTAAAAATTATGAATCACTATATTGTACACCTGTAATGGGCTTCCCTGGTGGTCCAGTTGTAAAGAATATACTTGCCAATGCAGGAGACATGGGTTCAATTCCTGGGTTGGGATGATCACCTAGAAATGGAAATGACAACCTACTCCAGTATTCTTGCCTAGAAAATCCCATGGACAGAGGAGTCTTGCAGGCTGCAGTCTATGGGATCACAAAAAGAGTGGGTCATGACTTAGCCACTAAGACAACAACAATTTATATAATATTCCATATCAACTGTACTTCAATTAAAAAGAAATACTATCTTAGTGATTGGTTATATTCTCTGCAGCCAAAGATGGAGAAGCTCTATACAGTCAGCAAAAACAAGACCAGGAGCTGACTGTGGCTTAGATCATGGACTCCTTATTGCAAAATTCAGACTTAAACTGAAGAAAATAGGGAAAACCACTAGTCCATTCAGGTATGACCTAAATAAAATCCCTTATGATTACACAGTGGAAGTGACAAATAGATTCAAGGGATTAGATCTGATAGACAGAGTGCCTGAAGAACTATGGACAGAGGTTCAAACCACTGTACAGGAGGTGGTGATCAAAACCATCCCCAAGAACAAGAAATGCAAAAAGGCAAAGTGGTTGTCTGATGAGGGCTTACAAACAAAAAAGAAGAGAAGTAAAAGGCAAAGGAGAAAAGGAAAGATATACCCATCTGAATGCAGAGTTCCAAAGAATAGAAGGGGAGATAAGAAAGCCTTCTTAAGGGACCAATGTAAAGAAATAGAGGAAAACAACAGAATGGGAAAGACTAGAGAGTTCTTCAAGAAAATTAGAGATATTAAGGGAACATTTCATGCAAAGATGCACACAATAAAGGACAGAAATGCTATTAACCTAACAGAAGCAGAAGACATTAAGAAGAGGTGGCAAGGATACACAGAACTATACAAAAAAGATCATGACCCAGACAAGCATGATTGTATGATCACTCACATAGAGCCAGACGTATTGGAGTGTAAAGTCAAGTGGGCTTTAGGGACCATTACTATGAACAAATCTAGTGGAGGTGATGGAATTCCAGCTGAACTCTTTCAAATCCTAAAAGATGATGCTATGAAAGTGCTGCACTCAATATGCCAGCAAATTTGGAAATCTCAGCAGCGGCCACAGGACTGGAAAAGGTCAGTTTTCATTCGAATCCCAAAGAAGGCAATGCCAAAGGATGTTCAAACTACAACACAGCTGCACTCATTTCGCATGCTAGCAAAGTAATGATCAAAATTCTTCAAGCTAGGCTTAACCAGTATGTGAAATCAAATTGGCAACATCCGTTGGATCATAGAAAAAGCAGGAGAATTCCAGAAGAACAACTATTTCTGCTTCAATAACTATGCTAATGCCTTTCACTGTATGGATCACAACAAACTGTAGAAAATTCTTAAAGAGATGGAAATACCAGACCACCTTACCTGCTTCCTGAGAAACCTATATGCAAGTCAGGAAGCAACAGTTAGAACTGGGCATGGAACAACAGACTGGTTCCAAACTGGGAAAGGAGTACGTCAAGGCTGTATATTTTCATGCTGCTTGTTTAATTTATATGCAGAGTACATCATGCAAAATGCCAGGGTGGATGAAGCACAAGCTGGAATCAAAATTGCTGGGAGAAATATCAATAACCTCAGAAATGCATAAGACACCACCCTTATGGCAGAAAGTGAAGAGGAACTACAGAGCCTCTTGATGAAGGTGAAAGAGGAGAGTCAAAAAGCTGACTTAAAACTCAACATTCAAAAAACAAAGATCATGGCATCTGGTCCCATTACCTCATGGCGAATAGATGGGAAAACAGTGGAAACAGTTACAGACTTCATTTTCTTGTGCTCTGAAATCACTGCAGATAGTGACTGCAGCCATGAAAATAAAAGATATTTGCTCCTTAGAAGAAAAGTTATGACCAAACTAGACAGCATATTAAAAAGCAGAGACATTATCTGGCCAACAGAGGTTTGTCTGGTCAAAGCTATGGTTTTCCAGTAGTCATGTATGGATGTGAGATTTGGACCATAAAGAAGGCTGAGCACCAAAGAATTGATGTTTTTGAAGTGTGGTTTTGGAGAAGACTCTTGAGAGTCCCTTGGACTGCAAGGAGATCAAACCAGTCAATTCTAAAGGAAATCAATCATGAATATTCATTGGAAGGACTAATGTTGAAGCTGAAGCTCCAATTCTTAGGCCACCTGATGCAAAGAGCTAACTCACTGGAAAAGACCCTGATACTGGGAAAGATTGGAGGCAGGAGCAGAGAGGACAACAGAGGATGTGTTGGTTGGACGGTATCACCAACCTAATGGACATGAGTTTGAGCAAGCTCTGGGAGATGGTGAAGTGCAGGAAAGCCTGGTGTGCTGAAGTCCATGGGGTTGCAAAGAGTTCGATATGACTGAGAGACTGAACAACACAACTCTGGTAAAGGGACAGTGACTCCTCACAGGGGGCTTGGACGACTGCTTATACATCCCCTCTCTGCCTTATATCTCTTTGCTTCTCTACCTGGCAGCCTCTCTGCCCAGGATGCCTTTCCGACTTTATGCTCTCATCTGGTGCACATCCAAGCCCCTATTTAGTCAGCAGCTCCTCTAGAGTCCAGTCCTTTCACCTCTGGGCTTCCATCTCACAGTTACTGTGATTGATTCCTCCATCTCTGTGCTGCTCACACTGTGGTGTCCTGACTGTTACAAGTTCACCTAGGCCACAGCGGATGACTGACTCAGAGACAGGAAACTGATTTGTGTCCCCAGCACTGTGACCCACAAAAGATATATAATAGTCCATGCTTGTGGAACTTAACTCATTGAATTAGAGCAAGGTAGCAATGATATCTACAAGACCAACTCATGTAAGACCAACTTACAACTAAATGTAAGACCAGAAACTATAAAACTCTTAGAGGAAAACATAGGCAGAACACTCAATGGCATAAATCAAAGCAAGATCCTCTATGACCCTCCTCCTACCCTAATGGAAATAAAAACAAAAGTAAACAAGTAGGACCTGGTTAAACGTAAGCTTTTGCACAGCAAAAGGAACTGTAAGCAAGGTGAAAAGACAACCCTCAGAATGGGAGAAAACAATAGCAAGTGAAACAACTGACAAAGGATTAATTTCCAACATATACAAGCAGCTCATACAACTCAATACCAGAAAAACAAACAACCCAATCAAAAAGCAGGAAAAAGACCTAAACAGACATTTCTCCAAAGAAGACAAGCAGATGGCTAACAAACACATGAAAAGATGCTCAATATCACTCATTATTAGAGAAATGCAAATCAAAACCACAAAGAGATATCACCTCACACCAACTAGAATGGCCCTCATCAAAAAGTCTACAAACAATAAACACTGGAGAGGGTGTGGAGAAAAGGCAATGCTCTTGCACTGTTAGTGGGAGTGTAAATTGATACAGCCACTATGGAAGACAGTATGGAGATTCCTTAAAAAACTAGGAATAAAACCACCATATGGCCCAGCAATCCCACTCCTAGGCATATACCCTGAGGAAACCAAAATTGAAAGAGACACATGTATCCCATTGTCCACTGCAACACTATTTACAATAGCGAGAACATGGAAGCAACCTAGATGTCCATTGACAGATGAATGGATAAAGAAATTGTGGCACCTCTACACAATGGAATATTACTCAGCCATAAAAAGGAACACATTTGAGTCAGTTCTGATGAACCTAGAACCTATTATACAGAGTGAAGTGAGTCAAAAAGAGAAATACCATATTCTAATACATATAGATGGAATCTAGAAAAATGGTACTGAAGAATTTATTTACAGGGCAGCAATGGAGAAAGAGAGAATAGACTCATGGACATGGGGAGAGGGGAGGAGAGGGTGAGATGTATGGAAAGAGTAAGAAAAAAAAAAGACCAATTCAAATATAGCTCAAGTCTTAGCTTATTAGAAAAGTTGCTGATTGTTAAAACTTTGGGATGTGTTCAATACTCACTGGAGGTAAGGCAATGCTTCAGTAACAGCTTCTATTAATTTCTCCCTGGCCAGCAGAACTGAAAATGGTTGAATCAATTAACTCCACATGTTATTATTATACATGTGTGTGTACCAAATATTGTGCTAGACATGAAGAAGTCAAAGAGTGAAGGGAAGGTAACAGACTTTCTTTGTAGAGTTGTTTTAAGAATTAAATATGACACCATAGAGAGCACGGTGCTTGATCACAGCAGACACTCCATCAGCACTTCCCCTCCTTACTTCCCAGCACCAGGCATGTGCTGGAAGAATGGTGTGACCCTGGTGTCTAAAGAGCCTGGTATGAGCCCTGGGCATATATCTGGGTATCCTAAGCCCTGATATGAATTAGTGCAAATAACAGTAGGAGTAACTGACCTCATTTGTCTCTTGGGAATTCCTTCTGGGATTGCCTTACCAGAGTCCCCATAGTCTGACTGTCTGTTTCTGAACCCTTCCTTGAAAGCTTGATCATGGACCTCCTCCCTGAGTGTGTGTTGTGCATATACATATGTGTGTGTGTGTGTGTGTGTGTGTGTGTGTGTGTGTTAGCCATTCAGTCATGTCTGACTCTTTATGACCCCATAGACTGTATGTAGCCTGCCAGGCTCCTCTGTCCATGGAATTCTGTAGGCAGGAATACTAGAGTGAGTAGCCATTACCTTATCCAGGGAGTCTTCCTGACCCAGGGATCAAACCTGAATCTCCCACATTGAAGGCAGATTCTTTACCATCTGCATCACCCCGTATTCTCCAGATTGCCCATTTCCTTCCCTCCTGCTGTTTGTCCTGTCTTCAGTCTGCACCTCTGGGGAAAGGTGTCATGTCTTGTGGATGGAACATCATTTCATTGCTCAGAGAGACCTGTGTTGGGGTTTTCCTCTGCTTGTTAGGGCTGGGTTCCCTTCCTGAGTGGATTGATTGCCCTAAGCTCAATTTCCTCCTCTGTGTATGGTCCTGCTAGGCTTGTTGTAAATAGAGAAACAATGAACATATGTAAAACTCCTCAAGTTGAATCAGAAGAGGACCTAACTATGCTTAGGACCTAATATAACTATGTTATGCTTTGGAAGACGGTAAACCTAGATTGCATATTAAAAAGCAGAGACATTGCTTTGCCAACAAAGGTCCATCTAGTCAAGGCTATGGTTTTTCCAGTGGCCCTGTATGGATGTGAGAGTTGGACTGTGAAGAAAGCTGAGCGCCGAAGAATTGACCCTTTTGAACTGTGGTGTTGGAGAAGACTCTTAAGAGTCCCTTGGACTGCAAGGAAATCCAACCAGTCCATTCTAAAGGAGATCAGCCCTGGGTGTTTGTTGGAAGGACTGATGTTGAAGCTGAAACTCCAATACTTTGGCCACCTCATGTGAAGAGTTGACTCATTGGGAAAGACTCTGATGCTGGGAGGGATTGAGGGCAGGAGGAAAAGGGGACGACAGAGGATGAGATGGCTGGACGGCATCACCGACTTGATGGACATGAGTTTGAGTGAACTCCGGGAGTTGGTGATGGACAGGGAGGCCTGTCATGTTGTGATTCATGGGGTCACAAAGAGTCAGACACGACTGAGCAACTGAACTGAACTGAACTGAACTGAACTGAAACAAAAGGAGGCTTTGATAGTGGTAAAGAGCATGGTGTTTGTAAGGAAATACTCATGGGGTTGAATCCCATTTCTGTCATTTTGGGCAAATCACTTATCTTCTTTAAGTCCACCTTATTGTAAAGGGTTGTTGTAAAGATACATGTGATGACGTGTATGGAGTAAGAATTTAGTAAGTGCTGTCTCTGCATCAGCATGGTCATTATTTTGGACTCACATGAAGTCTCAATTTCCCATCACCCTTGGGCACCAGCTCCTAGGAACTGATAAGATACCTCTGCCGTCCAACCAGCTCCCCATTCTTGGCCTTGGTTTCCTCCTTCCACATCCTCACATTCCAGAGGTATGTTGCAGCTTGGCTTGGTTGAATTTTAACAGTCAGAGTTGCAAATGACAGATAAAGGTCCTGTCACATTATGGAGAAATGGCACATCATTTGTCTCATTCCCACCAATACTTTGAATTGTGCAGGGGAAGAAGGTAGAAGAGGAGGGTGTAAATAATAATGCAAAGTCCCAGAAATTAATGAGGTAATGGGTGAGCACATTTCCATCCCAGGGAGTTGGGGTCACGTTCCTGAGATGCAGCAACAAAGAGGAGTAGCTGATAAAACAAGCTGAAAGTGGAAATCAGGCAAACAGGCTGAATAAATCAATGTCCAGTTGAGTCTTATTTGTGGCAATTACTTCTCAGAGCCTCCGGTCCCCAGTGCCCCATGTGTGGGCTACAGATGCTCGTTTAGCTGCCTGGAGGTTGACATCCTAATGGTTTCCTTCCCACATTAAAAATGGAGATCTGTTTCAAAATTCATATATGTCGTTACTGGTTCCATCCACATCTTGCCATTCAAAGAAATGGAGTAAGAAGAAAGTCAGAGATGAGGAAGGGTATGCTGCTGTGGGGGGAAGGGTAGCTACCCTGGGAGTCAGCTTTCAGCCCAGCGGTCTGGTTTCATCTTTACTAGCTGTGCGACCAAGGGCAGGACACACCACTCATCTGAGTCAAAAGAAAAATGGATTTCATCATCCCTGCCCATTTGTTCTTTCTGTCATTTGTATCTCATATGGTTGTTAAAGTGTTTCCTGTCCATCACACAGTGAATGAGGCATGTTGGCAGGTACTACTGAGCATGAGGGGATAAGAGGACAACTACGTACCAGAGCTGTACTAAGCACGTGGCTTATATTAACCCTTCTAATCCTCATGTCTACACCACTATCAGGTATTAGCCTCATGATCTCATTTTTATATAGGGGGAAACTGAGGCATAAAGAATTTAAGTTCCCTGTTACTGGTAAGTAAGGGAGCTAAGATTTGGAGGCAGGCTCATCTGATTCTGGAATCTGTTTTACTCTCATAGACAGATGACCTCTGAAAAAGCTTTGAACAAAGGAAACCAGGCTCTTAAGATATGTGGCAATCGAAGGGCCCAGGACTGAGGCTGTTGAGGTCCTTTCTGCTTCTCAGCTGCCCTGAGCAGAGCCAATTTGGGAAACCTCTGGTGATTCTAAAACAGCATTTGTATATATTTAACTTTGTGAGGATTTTGGCTATTTAGCCATTGGAAGTCTTGGGAATGCTGGTTGCCTGAGGTTTCCCAGCTCATCCCTCTCAGTTCCCCTCTATCCCATCAGGAAACCTGTGGACTCCCAACAGTCCAGCCAGCATTGTGCTGTGCTTCTTTGACATTCGTAGGGCTTGTGGACTCTGGGGATTCGACCTCACTGGAGGCCAAGGAGAACTCAAGGGAAAAATGAGTCTTGGTGACAGGAACCTCTCCTAGCTCAGTATGAGAGGGCATCTCCCAAGAGGAAGGAATTCAGGTTTCTTAAATACCTTCCATGTGCCAGGAATTATATATACATAGTCATCTGTGAGGAGAAGGAAATGGCAACCCACTCCAGTATTCTTGCCTGGAGAATTCCATGGACAGAGAAGGCTGGCAGGTTACATACCGTCTATGGGGTTGCAAGAGTCGGACACAACTGCGCCACTAAGCACACACGCACGGTCATCTGTGATAATAAAATCCCCCACCCGAGATGCATTTCATTGGAAGGAAATGAAGCTCAGAGAGGTTAACCAACTTGCCCAAGATGACACAGCCACAGAGTGAGTGAGGGCTTAGAAGTGGATCCCAGGCTTGTGTGATGGCAAACACTCTGAGCTTTTCGCTGTGGCATCCTGCCTCTTCTTGGGTAACCTCGGGGCTCTTCTTCCCTCCTGCTGAGTCTGGATAGGGGCAAGCTTTTGGTTTTCTCACTGCACTGCCCGCAGCACTGAAATGGGCCAGTCGCCTCACATATTCACTCCCTGTAGGGCATCTTTGGGGCTTCCCAGGTGGCACTAGTGATAAGGAACCCGCATGCCAAAACAGAAGACATGAGACGTAGGTTTGATCCCTGGGTCAGGAAGATGCCCTGAAGGTGGAAAAGGCAACCGACTCCAGTATTCTGGCCTGGAGAATCCCATAGACAGAGGAGCCTGGCGGGCTATAGCCTGTAGGGTCGCAGAGTCGGACATGACTGAAGTGACTTAGCATGCATGCAGGCAGGATATCTTCATTTTTAACACAGATGAGTCTCTTCTGGGTGGAACTGGACTTGTAAGTATTCACCTGGCCCCAAGCTCAGTGGGACAGCAGAATTGTCAGTTTTCTCTCATATTAGCTACTTAATTGCAATCTCAGGAATGAAAGGACAAGCAAATGCTACCCACCAGATGCTCCAGGCATGCAATCGCATCCCAAGTATACTTGTTATCTTTGCGGTCTTTTTTTTTCCTCCCCATTACTAACCTCAGTGTTTCTGTGCACAGAAATCTGTCTGCTTTGGAGAGGACACTTCACAGCACTCCCCATTCCCTCCCCCAGCTCTTTCACTGGCAAATTAAAACTTCTCTCTCAGCACCAGCAGAGGCAGCAGGCATCTTATATAAATGGTAATTAGTGCAGCCTCACTAAAGACCTGGTGGGACAGACAAGGCATCTCTTTTTCTGAACTGAGTGCGCTTCGTGTTTGTTTGGGCCTTTTTTAAGTTGCTTATTGCACTCTGCCATATAGATTTCATTTTTTCATTCATTCATTCATTTAGAAAAGTTTCATAGTACATTGAAAGGAGTACATGCCTTGCCTTAATTTTTTAAAATATTTGTTTTTATTATTACTTATTTGGTTGTGTCAGGTCTTATTTGCAGCACACGGGATCTTTCATTGCATCTTGTGAGCTCTCCAGTTGTGACATGCCAGCTCAATTGCTCCATGGTATGTGGGGATATTAGTTCCATGACCAGGGATCAAACCTAGGTCCGCTGCATTGCAAGAAAGATTATTATTATTTTTTAAAGAAACTCTCCGTTTTCTGTCCACTGAATCTCCGTTTTAAGAGTTTGTGGAAGAACAGCTGAAGGCCGCTCGGTGTTTGTTCCTGCTCACCCAGTGGCCTGAGCAGTGGGAGCTGCAGACCAGTCCTCAGTCTTGCGTGGCCGGCTGAGCGCTCCAGTCATCAGTGGGGACCTGCTGAATACACGCAGGAAGACCTGCACACCTGTAGATAGGTAGCAGTGAACTGCAGAGCTGGGGCAGTCCATTCACCCTGAAATTCCTCCTTGGTCACAGCTCTCTCAGCTGCCAGCAATGCAGATTCTTAACCTCTGGCATACCAGGGAAGTCCCTGCCTTGACTTTAGATATAGCCCAGTTGGAATCCTGGGATTCTCAGCTCTGGTCTTCGGACAATAGGCTTCTCCTTTCTGAACCTCATTTCTACAAGGGAACCAATGTATATATGTGCTGCATGTTTAGTTACTCAGTAGTGTCTGACTCTATGCTGTCCCATGGACTGTAGCTGGCCAGGCTCCTCTGCCCACGGAATTTTCCAGGCGAGAATACTGGAGTGGGTTGCCATTTCCTACTCCAGGATTTCTTCCCAATCCAGGGATGAAACCTGTGTCTCTTGTGTCTTCTGCATTGCAGGTGGATTCTTTTTTATTTTTATTTTTTTCAGGTGGATTCTTTACCACTAGCACCACCTGGGAATCAATGTTGTTGTTCAGTTGCTAAGTCGTATCTGACTGTGATTCCATTCAACATTGTAGTGGAGTTGAATGGGATCAGGTCAACAGAACGAATCATGTAAAAGGTAAACCAAAATCTCCCAAAACAAATGTAACTGTGAGTTCCCATTATAGAAAATAAAATCCATATATACCTGTGTGGCTGGATGGAATTGTCTGCTGGAAGGAGCTGGAGTTCCCATTATTTGAAGATCATCCTCTAAACCAACTTGTTTTGAATGGGTCCAGAGGGAAAACCATGGCAAGGAGATGGAAGCTCCAGAAAGACAGATATTAGTTCCACTAACAAAATATTTTGTAATAACCAGAATCAGAGGTGATGTTGAACAGTTCCTGCATAGGATCTACAGGTAGAAAACCTGATGTGGAACCTTAACTCTACCTCTCACAAGCTGAGTGGCCTAGATAGATTGCTTTAAACTCTGCTCTTCAGTATCCTTATCTATGAGTTACAGATAATAATAGTAACCATCTCATGAAATTTTTGGTTAGTATTAAATAAGGTCATGCATGTAAAGCCCAGTGTGTAGCATAGAGTAAATATTCAATAAATGGTAGTTAAGTGCAACATGAATAATAATAATAGGCATTTGGAGGTACTAAGCTCCCTGCAGAGCCCTGGAGATAATGTGGCTTTGGACTCAACCTCAGGATATGGCTTTGGAAGATGACATCCTGATGAAGTCACAAATAGAAACTTTCAGAATTTGGGTGTGTCATCTCTGTGGACCCTATTCCACACTGGAAAGGAGAATGACCCATCAGAGAACACATGGTCCTCTGCCAGGGAGACTGCAGAAAAGGTGGGGTGGAAGGCAGACTAGGGATTTCCTTCCCGTCCCCCTCTTTCAATGTCCAGACTTCCTTGGGAGTTGTGCCGCAATCAGAGTACAGCTTCATACATCCTATATGGGTCTCAGTGCCAAGCACGAGGGCTGCTGCCCACAAATACATATGATTAACTGGTGTCAGTTTGACCAAGTTGGTTAGTCTCTGAGCCTCAGTTTCCTCATCTATAAAAAGGGATAACAATCCCTACCTAACAGCACTGTTGGAGTACCACATGTATGTATATGTTACGTTTGCAGATACATGGGAGTTACATTTGTAGATGGATGGGATTCCCTGAACCCCAACTGCCTCCCCAACCCATGCAGTCTCTGGTCTGTGGCTTAACACCCTCTCTGACCACACTGAGCACCCTGGGTCACAGGCAGCATTTGAGTCTCTGAGCTGATGCTGCAAATGAGGAATACTGGCCACATTCACCCAGTCTTTTGAAATTACTAATTTCCATTTAGTACACTTATTAAGCACATGTTGTGTTTCAGGCACAATGGTAGGTAGTAGAGTATGGGGATAAGTATCCTGTATCCTCTGCCATCCTGTAAAGGAGTTCAACTAATAAACACGATAACTGTAATGCGAATGTCGTTATTTCCATATTACAGATGCAGAAACAAAGACTTAGAGAGATACAAAGATACTAAAGCACAGTTCCAATCCAGTTTCTACTCTGCCTCCTCTAGCTCTGCCCTGAAAGCTGGAGTTTCCAAAACCCTTCTCCTGAACTATATGCTCTCCAAGTTGGACAACTGCATTGGGGAAGAAAAGAAAGAGACAGGGAGGGAGAGAGTAGACAAAGAACAGAGAGATGCAATTTAACTGACTTACGGACCCTTTTAAGCAACTGACCTTCATGCTTTTCACAAAACCTCTTGAGCTAATAGCATGTTGGGGTTCCCAAATTATTAACATCTAGTTGGAAAATGTGTTTCTCAAATGCAAAGTAAAAGTACCTTGCCTCCAAACTCTAAGATCTCATTAAATGAGCTAATTCACCTACTGCTTAATTTGCTGGAAGCCCTATGAGTAATTAGGCTGCTGACATCTTCCAAAATTATATTCTTAATTGTTGCATTCTTTTGCATCACAATGAAGCTGCCCAGCCTTCCTCCTTGAGAGCCTTCCTCCTTTCCCTGCCAGAGCTCAATGCTGGAACCAGAGTGAGTTTGCATTTAGCACACTACCATCCAGAACGTAATTAGTGGGAAATATTAATTAGAAACACAAGACCACCTTGGAGATCCAGCAGAATATTTGAAGCAATGGATTTAGTAGTTTTCATGTTTTTTTTTTTCTTTCTTTTCTCACGCTGGTCCTGAGCCCTGAAATCCTGCAGCTATTATTTCACCAGGGTGAGCTCCTATTTTTTGATATTGTTTGCAACAATTTATAAGTGTTTACTGGAGCGGTGCTGCCTGGCTTTGGCTGGTAACCCACAATACTATATTTCATTCTTGATATGTTGCATCCATTTGTCATGCTAAGTGTGTGCGTATGTGTTTGTATGTGTGGGTGCGTGTGTATTTTTGTACTTTAGGAAACAGCAGCATTTTCCTTACTGTTCATTACATAAATAGCAGTATTCCGAGGAAAATGTCCACCAAGCCATTTCCCAGAGAACCACCACAAACACTTTTTTTTTTTTTTGCAGTAACTAGACTCCCTAATTGCTTTGAATGTACTTTAGTACTTTACTGGGGATGGCTTTGAGGTAATTATGAAAGAATAAGGAGGCTTCTGCAAGGAGAATTTAGGAAGAAGATGCCTAGGAGACCTTCTAAGTTTTTATATGAGCAAGCCTCTACTTGCTGAATAGTGACAGTGGTCGCCCTTCCACCGGGAATTATGAGGGCTGGGGTGCTCTGTGCTGGCTCTTATTTTGCTATGACAAGTTCTGCTGTGCTCTCACTGCCTTGCTCTTTCATTGCCTGGGAACCTCTGTTACTCTTGCTGTCCAGGCAGCTGGAGGGCTGTTTGGCATTCGAGTTTGTAATTTGGAAGGCAGTTCTGTGCCCAGGCTGCGCTCTCCTCCTCTACTCTGTTCAGTGAGCTCACTGGCTGCCTGGGATTCTCATTCTTCAATGCCCAGAATATGTTGGCCAGATTCCTCCCCACCCCAACCCCATCCCCTGAATTTTTCAAAGTGGCTTTAAGAGATTGCTCCTGTGTTTGGGAAGGTCCCTTTCTGGTTGTTACTCCACCACAAGCTTTCTGCATGGGTTCAAACTAGTCTTTGAAGTCCTCAAGACTTCTCTTTTCATGTAATATGTTAAAGGTCCAGGCTGTTCTCAGTTACAAATTGTAGTTCAGTTCAATTCAGTCACTCAGTTGTGTCCGACTCTTTGCAACCCCATGAACTGCAGCACGCCAGGCCTCCCTGTCCATCACCAACTCCCGGAGTTCACCCAAACCCATGTCCATGAAGTCGGTGATGCCATCCAACCATCTCATTCTCTGTCGTCCCCTTTTCCTCCTGCCCTCAATCCCTCCCAGCATCAGGGTCTTTTCAAATGAGTCAGCTCTTCGCATCAGGTGGCCAAAGTATTGGGAGTGTCAGCTTCAACATCAGTCCTTCCAATGAACACCCAGGGCTGATCTCCTTTAGGATGGACTGGTTGGATGTCCTTGCAGTCCAAGGGACTCTCAAGAGTCTTCTCCAACACCACAGTTCAGAAGCATCAAGAAGGTGTGAAATCTGACTCAGAAATCCGACTCAGATAGATTGAGCATTTGAGGACTTATCTCTCTGTCTGCATTCTGCTTTCGTAACAGAGAAAAACCAATGACCTAACTAAGAGAATGGGCAGGACACTTCAGGGCACAATGAAAGAACTGAGGTTTGGATTCAAACAGACTTGGCTGCAAACCAGCTTCACAAATTAAAAGCTCTTCAGCCTCAGGACCCTCTCCATCTCTGAGCTTCCATCTCCAAATCCTGGCAAAGCAGGGCTTCCTACCTGAATCCCAGCTGCAGAAATTAAGTGAGAAAATGTTGGTAAAAGGTATGAAGACAATGCCTGGCAGACACAAGGCTTTCAAGAAAGGTTACCTCCCATCCCATACTCTGCTCCATCCTCTTTGAGGGAGGAGATAGCATAATTAAAGTCATTAAAGAGTGGAATTTTGAGAAGGCTTTGGAAATGGAGGGATGGTTTACTAGGGCCTTGGATGGTGTACTGGGATTCAGTTGGTGAGGTGGTAACAGAAGGGCCACAACCTGGAGTCCGCTGCTTGTTCTGGGGACAATGGGAGCAATGAATACTCATATCAGGGCACTGGCCAGAGTTAGGGTTGGCATGGCAAGCTTAGGCAAGACCTCGAGAACCTTGAATATCAGTCCAAGAAACTTGAACTTAACTTGTAGGTAAATTGATTCCATCAACATTTGCTCCGACTCATGATTTCAGGGAAGTTACTTGATCAGATTTATATTTTAAGAACATCTTTGGGTAAAGGCAACTAGGGAACAAGACTGGACAGAGAGTCAACTATTAGGTAAAGTCAAAATGATCTAGGCAAGATAGGAGAAAGTGCTGACTTTGAATTCAGAAAATAAAGACACTGTAGCTGTAATAGTAGTACATATATTTTAGGGCGGGCCCAACAGAGGCATTAATCAATTTCTACACATAGGAGGGGAAAGGGAAAATGTTTTGGAGAACTGACATGTTCTCAGATGAGTGAAATGAGACTCAGCTGGGTCAATCAACCTATCAACATTATGCAGATAGAAAGTGAAAGTGTTGCAGTTAAAGTCAAGTATAGTCAGACCCGTGTATTTCCAAAAATGGTTCAGACAGTGAAGAATTTGTCTGCAATGCAGGAGATCCAGGTTTGATCCCTAGGTTAGGAAGATCCCCTGGAGAAGGAAGTAGCAACGTACTCCAGTATTCTTGCCTAGAGAATTTCATGGACAGAGCAGCCAGGTAGGCTACAGTCTATGGGATTGGAAAGAGTTGGACACAACTGACCAATTAACATACACACATAGTCAGACCCTAAATCCCACTCCGCTTTACTACCTGTCAAGGCATCCTAGAGGAAGTAGCCTTTCAGCTGAACCTTGAAGAAGACACAGTCTTTCTCCAGATAGACAATGATGGGTGAAGAGAATTCCAGGGAGAATGGCCTGAGCCAAGGCATTGCATGGTGAAGGTCTGTGGTCCCTTTAAGAATGTGCAAATCTGCCTTCAGAGAGATGTATGCACTGGAATTGGTACTCAGTTACTGAGTGTTTACTGTGTGCCTAGTATTATCCTCAGCACTCAACATTTACTGAATGTTTCAATCTTACCTGTAGTTTCTATGTAGACACTTATCCTACTTTAGGGTGCCCACTTTAGAGAGAATCAAGCTGGAAACACAAAGCCCTTAAGTGGATTACCCAGATTCCTAGAGCTAGTAAGAGACAGAGCCAGACTTTCACCTAAGATGCCGTGGCCCAAGAGTTCTTAACGATTTTGCAACCTGGCCTTTTACTTACAGTGTGAAGGCTAGGAGCCATTCTTCCGTGGCACCAAAGTGGAAGGAAACAGTGGAATCAATTTGTTTTTTTTGTCCCCCAAAAAGTTATGGATGCCTTTGATGAAGATAGAAATGAAGCAGGGTGACCTGGATAGCATTGTATCTTTTATAATGAGTATGACAATAATAATGATGGAACCCATTCCTAGAACCATGCTGCTGACCAGCCACCATGTGGGATTCTCTCTCTCCTGTGCAAACCTCAAACAAAATGAAGATTGACTGGCATATAGGATGCTGGTGTGGAAAGTGTGAAAGTAGAGTGTTAGCTGCTCAGTAGCATCCAATCGTTTATGACCCCAAGGACTGTAGCCTGCCAGGCTCTTCTGTCTATGGAATTTTCCAGGCAAGAATACTGGAGTGGGTTGCCATGCCATTATCCAGGGGATCTTCCCCATCTAGGCCTCCCACATGGCAGGCAGATTCTTTACCATCTGAGCCACCAGGGAAGCCCAAAGCTGGTGTGGAAACAGAGGGGAAACATGTGCATTGTTAACCATGCTAGACAATGTTGACCTCATCTTTAGGGCAGTGGGGAGCACAGGAAGTCAGTCACCGATAAAATTCTGCAGACTTGAAACTCCATCTCTGGTGATAGTTTGGGAGAGGAAAGGGAAATTGATTAGGGAGTGTTAAGAGGTCAGAGACAGCTCATGGTAATTCAGACTTCCTACCCTGGAAAGGGCCTGGCCTAAAACAGTGGCAGTGGGAATGAAGAGAAGGGAATGAACTCAGAGTCAACAGGACTTAGTGTCAAGTTGCATGTGAAGAGTGAGGGAAAGAGGCTTTAGGGGTGGCGCCTGACTTTCTATCCTATCTCACTCTAATCCACTCAAATACTTGCTTTCTTGCTTGAATGGAAAACTATCTTTCTATAAAGAAGTGTATCTCATGTTGGGGCCAGGAGCAATATACTTGTTTTCTCTTTCCTAAGCAGAGAAAGCTAAAAGTGTCACTTAGTGATATGCACAAGTAATAAAATCCAGATTCCCTCCTCCCCCTTCCCGCTTAAGGAGAAAAATTATTTTGCTCATAACATTGATGAGCTTGATGAATGTTCGGATATCATCCAAAGCACCAACCGCCCAGGCGCTGGGGAAATTATTAATATTTTACTGGTGGCCTAGGTTGAGCAAACACAATAAAAACAGGCCCAGTGTCATTGCGCGTTGGAAAAGCAGATGGCAGTCGGAAGCAAAGCTGCATCCGGCAGTTTGAAATTTCAAATTACATCAATTTGAAGCTTTGCTCATGCCTCAGGCAAGATTTCCCCTCAAATGAAGGAGACAGGGGGAGGCGAACCCTTTATTCCTGTGCTCATTGGCAGTAGCTGCTGATTTTCTGCAATTTCTATGATGCTGTGACCTGAGAGATGAGAAGGAGATGGGTTACTTCTTGTTGCAAGTTCCAGAGTATGATCCAGGGGAGTGAAAAACAAGAGAAGTCCTTGGGTTCCTAGTATCTCATTAACCCAGACCCCATGGTTTGGAGCATATTATTTCAAGACTATAAGGACCTCTCTCTGGGGGGGGCTTGGTGCTCTCTGACTTGGTCTTGCCAAGAAGTGGCCCCAACTTGCCCAGGTCAGGAATTACCAGTGACACAAATGAAGCAAAGAAATCCATGATGTTAGCAGTGTGATGGTTCTCAGAACTATTATGACTATAAGAGTAGATAAGAACGTAATGGTGATTGTCTTTGGAGTCCTTAAACTTGTCCACATGTTCAGTTTTGAAGACTGGCTAGCTTGGCTTCTGTTTCTCAGTGCCTTTATTTATTTTTTCTGGAAACCAGCAGCATGAGTTCATGCAGATGAGTGGTTCTTAAGTTTGGCTGATTAATCATCTCAGGAAATGGAAGGCAGCTTATAATAGTACATTTATTAGAGATTTCAATATCGTGAGTTTGGGATCTCATTCTCAGTTGTATTCTTAGGGACCAGCACAGGTCTTGAGCCGTGATAAGCAGTGACATTTACTTGTTGCAAAAACAAATAAAGTGAGTAACATGCAGGTCCCTGTACAAACCATATATTCAATATATTCTTGCATATTTTGTTCCCATACCGCAAATACTCTTTTTTTTTTTTTCATTCCCTCCTCCCAACCTATATAACTTCTATCCTTGGGATATACACTTTAGATCATACAAAGTGTTATAGGAGATAATTCAAAAATTTATTAGAAATGATTGAGAAACCATATTAAAAGGGTTTAAAGTAGGAAAGTGACATAATCCCATTTGTTGTCATTGTTGTTTTTCAGTTGCTAAGTCATGTCCGACTCTTTGTGACCCCGTGGACTGTGGCACGCCAGGCCTCCCTGTCCTTCACTGTCTCCTGGAATTTTCTCATTCATGTCCATTGAGGCAGTGATCTTCATAATCCTATTAAGGATTTTAAAGACCGCTATGGGTATTGTCAGAAACCATAGGGAAATAAGAAAGACAGCAGAGAGACTGGAGGCTAATTTAGTCATCTGGGAAGCATGTGGCAGTGAATTGAGGTGGACGGTTGCAGGGAGGTGGAGAGAAGTGAACGGATTGGGATGTTTTGCAGGTAGATATTGCAAGACTTGTTCATAGACTAAGGAGGTTTGAAGGGAAGAGATATTGTGTATAACACCTGGATTTTGCTCCAGGAATTGGTGATGGACAGGGATGCCTGGCATGCTGCAGTCCATGGGGTCATAAAGAGTTAGGCACAACTGAGCAACTGAACTGAACTGAGGTGAATGGTAGAATAGTGACGTGATTTTCTAGGGTATTTATGAGGGGGCCATTTCAGGGAGATGTGTTTATTGTATAGAAGGGCTTGTGCACTTAAAGATGATGTACATGTGTAGAATATGTATTGAGGAGAGGTATATTGTATATTGTACTAGTTTCCTGTAACTGCTGTAACAAATTGCAACAAGTTTTTAGGCTTTAAAACCACAAAAATATATTCTCTTGACAGTTTTCAAGGCCTTAAGTCTGAAATCAGTTTCACTGGGTGGGAATCAGGGTGTTGGCTGGTCTGCAGCGTGCTGGAGGCTTAGGGGTGTGCTCCTTGTCTCTCAGCTTCTAGCAGCTGGTGGCATTCCTTGCCTTGTGGCTGCATCATTCCAGTTTTCAAGGCCAGCACCTTCCCTCTGCTCTGTCTTTATATCATGTTGGGGTGTGTGTGTGTGTGTGTGAAGTCTCCCTCTTCTTCCATTTTATTGGGATTTATGTCATTGCATTTAGGGTCCATGTAGATAGTCTAAGCACAAGCTGGAATCAAGATTGCTGGGAGAAATATCAATAACCTCAGATATGCAGATGACACCACCCTTATGGCAGAAAGTGAAGAGGAACTAAAAAGCCTCTTGATGAAACTGAAAGAGGAGAGTGAAAAAGTTGGCTTAAAGCTCAATATTCAGAAAATGAAGATCATGGCATCTGGTCCCATCACTTCATGGGAAATAGGTGGGGAAACAGTGGAAACAGTGTCAGACTTTATTTTTTGTGGCTCCAAAATCACTGCAGATGGTGATTGCAACCATGAAATTAAAAGATGCTTCCTCCTTGGAATGAAAGTTATGACCAACCTAGGTAGCATATTGAAGAGCAGAGACATCACTTTGCCAACAAAGGTCCATCTAGTCAAGGCTATGGTTTTTCCAGTGGTCATGTATGGATGTGAGAGTTGGACTGTGAAGAAAGCTGAGTGCCGAAGAATTGATGCTTTTGAACTGTGGTGTTGGAGAAGACTCTTGAGAGTCCCTTGGACTGCAAGGAGATCCAACCAGTCCATTCTGAAGGAGATCAACCCTGGGATTTCTTTGGAAGGAATGATGCTAAAGCTGAAACTCCAGTACTTTGGTCACCTCACGCGAAGAGTTGACTCATTGGAAAAGACTCTGATGCTGGGAGGGATTGGGGGCAGGAGGAGAAGGGGACGACAGAGGATGAGATGGCTGGATGGCATCACTGACTCAATGGATGTGAGTTTGAGTGAACCCTGGGAGTTGGTGATGGACAGGGAGGCCTGGCGTGCTGTGATTCATGGGGTCGCAAAGAGTTGGACATGACTGAGCGACTGAACTGAACTAGATAATCCAAAATAATCTTCCTATCTCCAAATCTTTTAACTTAATCACATCTGTAGAGACCCTTCCCCCTGCCCCTGCCCCCCCCCAAAAAAAAAACCAAAACATTTACAGATTCCAGAAAGTAGAGCCTGTGTACTTTGGGGTTCATATCATACAGAGAAGAGTACAAATGGTAGGAATGGTTTCTGAAAGTATAGTCTTCAGAGAAGAGTACAGATTATAGATTCATGGTGTGTGTGTGTACAGGTCACATGTGCACATGCTGTCTAGGACTGTATATGAAGGCCTGGCCCTCTGTGTATGATATATACCTTTTCTTTCCTATGTTCCTGCATCAGGAGACTCTAGCAGTCACATGGTTACTGTTAAGAAAGTGTTTATAAACATCATAGATCTTTCTTGCTTTCCCTACAAATCCAGGTTACTGTTATATCTTCAGGCTATCCCAAGAGGAAGCCTTCTATTTTGACTATATAACTGTTTATGCTTACTTATAACCTTTGGGTATCTAATTTGACTTTGAAAATAGATTTGTTTCCAACATCTAAGCTTAGAAGCCACCCCCTTTAAAGTAAAAAAAATAATGTGCTGCCCCCTGCTACCATAAGAAGAGTTATATGTGCTTAGTGTCCATTGATCAAGAACTATACACTAACAAGAAGTTAATATGAATTTGCTTACACTCTAAAATATATGTATACTTTATTAATTAATTCAGTGTCATCTACCTACATTTTAAAATGCTACTATCTGGATGCACATGGCATTTACAGGTGATAAGTGATGCTTAGGACATATTATAGTAGAAATGGGATACACAGATTATTGTCCCACAGATCCAATTTGACGAGCAGATGTGTTTGGATTGACTAGCACGTTATTATTATTGTATACAAAGCATAACGCCTTTGGTGGGACAAGCATTCTCCTATGGATTCTGGTCCCACCATTCGCAATTTCACTAAACCTACCAGCTCCATCCCTTTATAACTCGCATGGCCCTTGAAGATATTTGATTTGTCATCCCAGGTATAAAAGTGATTTACACCTTTGACAGAATGCAGCTATCTACAGTTGGTACTATTTTATATCTCTGACTTCATTTCAGCCTCATAACCCCCCCACCGCTAAGTACCACTCTTTGGTAGAGATGGATAGCGTCATTTCCTAAGATGAGTTAATTGAGACTCAACAGTTTTATCTCCTTGCCCAGTGTCACCCAGATCATAACTAGACTTGCCCGGGCTGGAATCTCGGCCTCTTGACTCCTAGAAAGATGTTCTCTTTTCCTCATGCTATACTGTCTTCTTTGTAATTTGCCTGAACTCTGGACAAACCAGCTGTTACTGCGAGTGGATAGCCATCAAAATCAAATCTGAGCAAATAGTGGTAAACAGCTGACCTTCAAAAAAGCAAGGGAGGAAATCTGTTCAATTTCTGTTCAAGACACTTGTAAGTGGAGATAGGTAACGTACAAGGAAACAGATAGGGAGTTGGTAAACAGTAGAAAAATTCTATCCACGCCATGAGTAAATCAGAGATTGCTGAAGGCAGAGAGCAAAGAATAGTATAAAAAAATACAATTGAAGAAGCCAGAAGATCTAAGCCTTTACTTGCTTGTATCTAGACAGAATCACCTCTCACAGTATCTGTTCTGTTTTGTTTTTCATCTTTAAATAGCGATGATCATATAATACCCACTTTTTTGGGTTGCCATCATGAAGATCAAACAGAATCACGGAGGCAGAAATGTTCTGAAATCATACAGCGAATAACTCTATGGTCTAAAGCCCAGGAGGCTTTCAGATAACTTTTTTTTTCTCCATGGGGAATTAATTTTCAATATATATATAGTCACTGAAGATTTTCTTGTTGCTCATAGAAAATTGTGGGTTTCTTGGAAGGCCCTGGATGTCTACGACAGACCTCAAGGACACCAATGATTTGAAAATTGCATAGTGAGTTTCCCTAAAGACCATTGGGCCAGACATCTAATATATCCAAATTCCTGATGGATAAAGAATTGTAAATGTTTACTTTACTTTAGGTTCTGGGAGGTTTGATTTGAAACTGAATGACTGTCTTGGTCCATTCAAGCTGCTACAACAGACTACCACAGACTGGGTGGCCTAAACAACAAACCTTTATGTATCGTAGTTCTGGAGGCTGAGCAGTTCAAGATCAAGGCACTGGCAGATTCAGTGTCTGGCGAAGCGCCACTTCCTGGTTCACAGATGGTTCATTGCACTATGTCCTCAACAAGTCTGAAGGGCTGATGGATCTCTGTGAGTGAGATCTCTGCTCTCATGACCTAGTTACTTCCCAAAGGCCCCACTTCCTAATACCAATCACAATGGGAATGAGACTTCAACATATGGGGACACAAATATTCAGTCTATAGCAGTGATTATGTGCTCTGGATTTGAAAGGACTGCATTTCTTGTTCATACTGAGGAAGCTCCAGTATCTTCTGGGTAGTCTATTGGTTTTAGCTGAAATGCTTTCCAAAGTTAACAGATATCCAGTAAGACCATGTTCCTAAAGTGCATGGATATCCTTTTTTCATGCTCTGGTTTCTAGATTTGATTGTGGCTTCTGGACATCTCAGTAAGGAGCCTTGGAAAAATCAGTGAAAATCATGGTGGAATTTTCTGTGCATAGCATGGGTTTATGGGTAATCCGACTGGCTAAGCTGAGCCTCTGAAAGAGAGGAACATGGGTGGCTGTGATATTGTCTGCCCATGATTTTTTTTTACTATTTTTTAAGCAAAACTCTCTCACCTCTACTTGGGAATCTATTTTTCTTAGTAATCTTAGGATTTATTGTCTATAATCACAAGGCACAAACCTGATCTAACATGAAAGGTAGTAAATTCCCATGTTCCCAGGATCCAACCAGGCAGAAAGGCAACTCAGTGCTCCATGATTATTGCTGGTTTGATTGCAAAAAATTAAAAGAGACAACATATTTTTATGTACCTTGCAATCTTGTATGTTAAGCAGTTCTAACCCATCTTAGACTGAGGGCTCCTTTTAACAACAAGAAAAAATGTGATACATACAAATACATTTGGTATTTATTAGATGAGAAAAGACATGATGACTAAAACCCACAATGAATAGCATGGTGCCATTTTTAATGAATTCAGCTGTTAGAACAGCATGGTGCCATTTTTAATGAATTCAGATGTTAAGTACATACACATATTAGATAAAGAAACATGCATACATTAATGTTTATGGAACTATGTACACACATTTGAAAAAATACCGATTTATATATTGCCAAGATATCCTTTTTTTCAACTTACAGGAATATTTGATGGATATTCGGAGACTTGAGCTCACTGTAAAAGTTCATGACTTCTGGGTTCCATTGCTACTTGTTGAGAAATACTGAATACTTACATAGTTTTTCTAACTCTTGAAAAGTGAACATTCATGTAAAATATGTACAATGGTTAGGTGAGCAGATTATTCAGCTTATTCCTCAATTATTCCAGATCAACAGGAATGATGGAGACAGGTTTAAGAACTTATATGTGGGATTTCTTTGCCTCTGAGCAGCCAGCGTTTCAACAGCGTGCAAATGACACAACACTTGTGACACTGAAAGGGGTTTAAAGACGAGAGGTCTTATTATGCAGCAGAAGAATTTAGAAAGAATTAGATCCAGTTCTGCTCGGGTTCCATTGTTTCCAAGCTGTGCATCCTTGAGTAAACAGCCTTCTAAGTCTCAGTTTCCTGATGTGAAATTTGAGTATTAAAATACCCATTTCACAACGTTGCTGTAAGGCTTTCCATGTGACAAAGTGTAGAGCCTGCTAGGCTGCAGTCCATGGGGTCGCCAAGAGTCAGACATGACTGAGCGACTTCACTTTCACTTTTCACTTTCATGCCTTGGAGAAGGAAATGGCAACCCACTCCAGTATTCTTGCCTGGAGAATCCCAGGGACGGGGGAGCCTGGTGGGCTTCTTTCTATGGGGTTGTAGAGTTGGACATGACTGAAGCGACTTAGCAGCAGCAGCAGCAGCTATATTCTGATCCAACATCCATTTTACATGTAAGAAAATTATGAGTCAGAAAGATTGAGGCTTAATGGAGATTTTAAAAAACTAGTTTGTGACACCTGAAAGGAAAGACCTCTTGACTCATGCATCGATATTCTACCACAATTCTAAAATATATATATATTTTCACGCCAGTTTTCTAGGCTGTAATTGGTAATGGGACAACAGACAGAGGTTTGTTTTTAAAAGGCTTGAGAGCAAAACTTGCAGCATCTTTTATCCAGATTCTCAGAATGGTTTCCAGTAAATGCTACTTTATCCCAAGAGCTTAAATGGTAGGTTTCTGTTTCTCTTGCCTTCTTTGATTCTGTTACTACTTGGAAAGCCCTAAGGTTCACAGCTAATTAAAGACAGTTGAAAGAAAATTATATCTCTGTTGATGCTATTGTTTTAATCTATCTCAAATCTTCTTAACAGCAAAGGCAATAAGCAGTGGACTGAGAGGGAGCCCTCTCTGACAGACAGGACACAGGAGACCCTAGAATGATTTTTTTATGAACCCATTATCATTTCATTAAGTGATTCATACTTTCTGTTGTTACACCTCCACACACACACACACACAAACACACACACACACACACACACACACACACACACACACACACTCTTTTAGATAATGTTCCAGGATTTTCTAAGTCAGGAGAGCAGGGACATCTAGAAGAGAATAAATAACATTTATATTATGTATTTATTATATGACTTGCACTGTGTTTTCTTTTCATTTGTTCATCTAATCACCACACCATGTGTCTCCATTTTATATAAGAAAATACCAAAACTTTGTGAAATTAAGATCATATAGCTAATAAGTGTCAGAGCTGAAATTCAAAACTATATCTTTATCCTCATCATTAGAGCCATCATTCACCATCTTCATTGAAATGATTAACATTTATTGGGCACTTATATGGATTGACACTTATATGGTTCCAAATTGGGAAAGGAGGACTTGAAGGCTGTATGTTGTAACCCTGTTTATTTAACTTATCTTCAGAGTATATCATGCATAATGCCAAGCTGAATGAAGCACAAGCTGGAATCAAGACTGCAGGGAGAAATATCAGAACCTGAAATATACAGGTGACATCACCCTTATGGCAGAAAGTGAAGAGGAACTGAAGAGCCTCTTGATGAAACTGAAAGAGGAGAGTAAAAAAGTTGGCTCAAAACTCAACATTCAAAAAATTATGATCATGGCATCTGGTTCCATCACTTCATGGCAAATAGATGGGGAAACAATGGAAACAGTGAGAGACTTGATTTTCTTGGGCTCCAAAATCAATGCAGGTGGTGACTGCAGCCATAAAATTAAAAGATGATTGCTCCTTGGAAGAAAAGCTATGATCAACCTAGACAGCATATTAAAAAGCAGAGACATTATTTGCCAATAAAGATTTGTCTAGTCAAAGTGATAGGTTTTCCCAATAGTCATGTATGGATTTGAGAGTTGGACCATAAACAAAGCTGAGTACCAAAGAATTGATGCTTTTGAACTGTGTTGGTGGAGAAGACTCTTGAGAGTCCCTTGGACTCCAGGGAGATAAAACCAGTCAATCATAAAGGAAATCAGTGCTGAATATTCATTGGAAGGAATGATGCTGAAGCTGAAACTGCAGTACCTTGGGCTAGCTGATGGGAAGAATTGACTCATTGGAAAAGACCTTGATGCTGGGAAAGATTGAAAGCGGGGGGATGACAGAGGATGAGATGGTTAGATGGCAGTTACTGATTCGATAGACATGAGTTTGGGTAAGCTCCAGGAGTTGGTAATGGACAGGGAAGCCTAGTGTGCTGCAGTCCATGGGGTCACAAAGAGTCAGACATAACTAAGCAACTGTCCTGAACTGACTATATGGATCAAGCCCTCTTCTAAATACTTTTAATATATTAATTAATCTATATTAAGTATATTTAACAGTTTACTCCTCACAGAAACCTTGTGAAGTGGTTATTATTATTTCCAAATTTTTCAAGGTGATAACCATGCTAGTTTAATTCCTAAGCTTCACTCTGAATCACACTGCTCTTTTTAAATCCGAACCAGGTATTACCCAGCCCTGTAACTTGCCTCACTAGGGCTTTCAGGACTAAGAGGTCTTTCAGAAGCCTCATGGAAATAAGGAAGCACATCTACTTGAGATTATGATCCAGTTTAGATATACCCGGATTAAAATCTTCCCGTATTCATCACAGTGGTCAATATAGTAGATAGTGACAATAATATAGGTACTGTTCAGGATCAAACAGGTGAGCATTATTAGGTCATCTGTGTTCTTTGTCGCTTTGCAAACAAGACATTTTAATGTGATTTAACAGTGTGAACAAGTATTAATAGCTACCTATAAGGAAGTGAGTGAAGTAAGAGTCACAGTCATGTCCAACTCTTTGCAACCCTGTGGCTGTAGCTCGCCAGACTCCTCTGTCTTTGGAATTCTCCGGGCAAGAATACTGGAATGGCTTGCCATGCCCTCCTCCAGGGAATCTTCCTGAAACAAGGATAGAACCCAGGTGTCCTGCAATGCAGGCAGATTCTTAACCATCTGAGCCACCAGGGAAGGCCTATAAGAAAGGACAGTGCTTATTAACCAGAGATGGGCAACACAACCAGCACTTAGGACACCTAGTAGTGCTGTGACTCCCAAACAAGGTTGAACTGCAACTGGCAGCTTTCTGCAATGCAGTTCAATTCAGTCGCTCAGTCCTGTCTGACTCTTTGCCACCCCATGGACTACAGCACACCAGGCTTCCATGTCCATTACCAACTGCAGGAGCCTGCTCAAACTTATACCCATCAAGTCGGTGATGCCATCCAGTCATGTCATCCTCTGTCATCCCCTTCTCCTTCTGCCTTCAATCTTTCCCAGCATCAGGGTCTTTTCCAATGAGTCAGTTCTTCCCATTAGGGGGCCAAACTACTGGAGCTTCCGCTTCAGCATCAGTCCTTCCAATGAATATTCAGGACTGATTTCCTTTAGGATGGACTGGTTGGATCTCCTTGCAGTCCAAGGGACTCTCAAGAGTCTTCTCCACCACTACAGTTCAAAAGCATCAATTTTTTGGCACTCAGCTTTCTTTATAGTTCAACTCTCACATCCATACATGATTACTGGAAAAAACCGAGGAGCAAGCATCTTTTAATTTCATGGCTGCAATTACCACCTGCCTTGATTTTGGAGACCAAGAAAATCAAGTCTCTCACTGTTTCCATTGTTTTCCCATCTATTTGCCATGAAGTGATGGGACTGGAAGCTGTGATCTCTGTTTTGTGAATGATCAGTTTTAAGCCAGCTGTTTCACTCTCCTCTTTCACTTTCATCAAGAGGCTCTTTAGTTCGTCTTTGCTTTCTACCATAGGAGTGGTATCATCTACATATCTGAAGTTATTGATATTTCTCCCAGCAATCTTGATTCCAGCTTGTGCTTAATCCAGCCCACATTTTTGCATGATGTACTCTGCATATAAGTTAAATAAGCAAGGTGGCAATATGCAGCCTTGATGTACTCCTTTCCCAAGTTTGAACCAGTCCTTTGTTATGGTTATAACTGTTGCTTCTTGACCTGCATACAGATTTCTCAGGAGGCAGGTAAGGTGGTCTGATAGTCCCATCTCTTGCAGAATTTTCCAGTTTGTTTTGATCCACACAGTCAAAGGCTTTAGCGTAATCAATGAAGCAGAAGTAGATGTTCTTCTGGAATTTTCTTTCTTTTTCGATGATCCAGCGGATGTTGGCAATTTGATCTCTGGTTCCCCTGCTTTTTCTAAAACCAGCTTGAACATCTGGAAGTTCTGGTTCATGTACTGTTGAAGCCTAGCTTGGAGAATTTTGAGCATTACTTTGCTAGAATGGGAGATGAGTGCAATTGTGCAGTAGTTTGAACGTTCTTTGGCATCACCTTTCTTTGGGATTTGAATGAAAGCTGAACCTTTTACAGTCCTGTGGCCACTGCTGAGTTTTCCAAATTTGCTGGCATATTGAGTGAAGCACTATAACATCACCTTTTAGGATTTGAAATAGCTCAGTTGGAATTCCATCACCTCCATTAGCTTTGTTCATAGTGATGCTTCCTAATGTCACTTGACCTAATGCTAGAACCTTAAAAGCATTTGACATTCTTGTCCTAGACTTAAAACAGTGATTATTCACTTTATTTGTGTATACAATGACCTAAAATGGCAACAATGTATTACTTATGATTTTATGCTTGGCTGAGCAGTTCCTCTGCTGGTTTCCACTGGCTCATTCATGAAGCTGCATGTAGCTGGAGGGTCACAGAGCTGAAGTAGCTCTACCAGAGTTAGAAGTAGCTCTAACACACACTACCATGTGTGTGGTAGTTAGTACTGTTTGTTGGCCAGGCTGCCTCATTTCTCCTCCATGTGGTTTCTTATTCTACAATAACTCACACCAGCTTCTTTACGTGGTGGTGATAGAATAGCTTTCCTCCTCTTGAGGCCTCATCTCCAGAACTCTCAGAAAGCCGTTTCAAATGCATTCTAATAGTCAAAGCCCATTCTAGTGGCAAGTATGTCACACATTCAAGAGGTCAGAAAATTGACTTCACTTCTTAATGAAATACATTTCAAAGAATCTGCAGCCTTATTTAATTTATCACGGCCTCCTTAACTGTTTGAGATAGACGACAGTGAGAAGCAGCAAAGATTTTCCCTGATACTTCAGTACGATCCCACCTTAGAACATTCTCCAAATAGCACTGCTGTGCTTTCTGCGTGCCTCTCTTATAATACTAATCCATTTGTGCACTGAAGAAGCAATTATTGAAGATCGTTTGTGAGCCAGGCAAGGTGCCAGTTTTTTCCTTTTTTTAATTTTACATTAGCTCATTAAGTTATTATAAGAATCTATCAGATTTTATCATTCCCCTCCACCCACATTTAAAGATGAAGACACAATCTCAGAAAGATGAAGAAATGTGCTCTGCGCACTGTCAGCACAGGGCAGTCTTCCATTTTAAGCAGTCAGTTTATCATTTGTACTTAGTCTCCAGTGTTACAGTTTTGCATATACCTATCTACCTCCCCTAGAGACTGTGAACTTCCTGAGGACAGACTGTCTATTTCTCCTTTGTGTATTATCAGTTCACAGAATACTGCTAGAGATGATTTGTTGTTTCACAACAGATGTTGGACAGAAGACTGAATGGCCTCCCAAATTGTGGGTGATTTGTTCTTTCCTGTATAAATGTCTCTTGTTTATGTTATCTGAGTTCATGTGGCTGAGAATAATATGATGGGAAAAAATGAACAACATCGATCAAAATGTATTTTATGCCAGAAAATATTAGGAATCTTTGCATATGTGTTTCATATATTCTCACCACTTATGAGGTATATACTATCATCTTGCTTTTACCTGTGAGGAGCCAAGGGGTTAGAGATTTAGATTGCCCAAGGTGTTATAGTTATTCAAACTTGTACTCAAAACTGTCTGACTCCTAAGGCCACGTTCTTCATGACTGAATTATTTGATTCACCCAACCCTGTTGCCTTTCTGCCTTATTTTCTAGAAAGAAAGTTTAAAAGTTTATGTGAAAGAAAAGTTTAGGTAATAGAAGGAACCTTAAGACTCTCCATGATCCGGCCCCAAACTGCCTTTCCAGCCTTATTTCCTACTTTGGATTATAGAATCAATGGATTCTATATTTCTACCATCTTACTGACTCTTCCTAACTCTTCCTATGACATGGGCTTTACTACCATGTCTCTTTGCCTTTGCCAATAACGTGCATTCCACTAATCACACATTGAAATTCTCCTTCAGTGCAGTTCAGTTCAGTTCAGTTCAGTTGCTCAGTCGTGTCCGACTCTTTGCGACCCCATGAATCGCAGCACGTCAGGCCTCCCTGTCCATCACCAACTCCCGGAGTTCACTCAGACTCATGTCCATCGAGTCCGTGATACCATCTAGCCATCTCATTCTCGGTCATCCCCTTCACCTCCTGCCCCCAATCCCTCCCAGCATCAGAGTCTTTTCCAGTGAGTCAACTCTTCGCATGAGGTGGCCTAAGTACTGGAGCTTCAGCTTTAGCATCATTCCTTCCAAAGAAATCCCAGGGTTGATCTCCTTCAGAATGGACTGGTTGAATCTCCTTGCAGTCCAAGGGACTCTCAAGAGTCTTCTCCAACACGACATTTCAAAAGCATCAATTCTTCGGCACTCAGCCTTCTTCGCAGTCCAACTCTCACATCCATACATGACCACAGGAAAAACCATAGCCTTGACTAGATGGACCTTAGTCTGCAAAGTAGTCTCTGCTTTTGAATATACTATCTAGGTTGGTCATAACTTTTCTTCCAAGGAGTAAGCGTCTTTTAATTTCATGGCTGTAGTCACCATCTGCAGTGATTTTGGAGCCCCCCAAAATAAAGTCTGCCACTGTTTCTACTGTTTCCCCATCTATTTCCCATGAAGTGATTAGACCGGATGCCATGATCTTTGTTTTCTGAATGTTGAGCTTTAAGCCAACTTTTTCACTCTCCTCTTCACTTTCATCAAGAGGCTTTTTAGCTCCTCTTCACTTTCTTCCATAAGGGTGGTGTCATCTGCATATCTGAGGTTATTGATATTTCTCCTGGCAATCTTGATTCCAGCTTGTGTTTCTTCCAGTCCAGCGTTTCTCATGATGTACTCTGCACAGAAGTTAAATAAGCAGGTGACAATATACAGCCTTGATGTACTCCTTTTCCTATTTGGAACCAGTCTGTTGTTCCATGTCCAGTTCTAAATGTTGCTTCCTGACCTGCATATAGGTTTCTCAAGAGGCAGGTTAGGTGGTCTGGTATTCCCATCTCTTTCAGAAGTTTCCACAGTGTATTGTGATCCACACAGTCAAAGTCTTTGGCATAGTCAATAAAGCAGAAATAGATGTTTTTCTGGAACTCTCTTGCTTTTTCCATGATCCAGTGGATGTTGGCAATTTGATCTCTGGTTCCTCTGCCTTTTCTAAAACCAGCTTGAACATCAGGGAGTTCACGGTTCACGTATTGCTGAAGCCTGGCTTGGAGAATTTTGAGCATTACTTTGCTAGCATGTGAGATGAGTGCAATTGTGGGGTAGTTTGAGTATTCTTTGGTATTGGAATGAAAACTGACCTTTTCCAGTCCTGTGGCCACTGCTGAGTTTTCCAAATTTGCTGGCATATTGAGTGCAGCACTTTCACAGCATCATCTTTCAGGATTTGAAACAGTTCAACTGGAATTCCATCACCTCCACTAGCTTTGTTCGTAGTGAGGCCCACTTGACTTCACATTCCAAGATGTCTGGCTCTAGATTAGTGATCACATCATCATGAATATCTGTGTCGTGAAGATCTTTTTTGTACAGTTCTTCCATGTATTCTTGCCACCTCTTCTTAATATCTTCTGCTTCTGTTAGGTCCATACCATTTCTGTCCTTTATTTAGCCCGTCTTTGCATGATATGTTCCCTTGGTATCTCTCATTTTCTTGAAGAGATCTCTGGTCTTTGCCATTCTGTTGTTTTCCTCTATTTGTATTGATTGCTGAAGAAGGCTTTCTTATCTCTTCTTGCTATTCTTTGGAACTCTGCATTCAGATGCTTATATCTTTCCTTTTCTCCTTTGCTTTTTGCCTCTCTTCTTTTCACATTTATTTGTAAGGCCTCCGCAGACAGCCATTTTGCTTTTTTGCATTTCTTTTCCATGGGGATGGTCTTGATACCCTTCTCCTGTACAATGTCACGAACCTCATTCCGTAGTTCATCAGGCACTGTATCTATCAGATCTAGGTCCTTAAATCTATTCCTCACTTCCACTGTATAATCATAAAGGATTTGATTTAGGTCATACCTGAATGGTCTAGCGGTTTTCCTACTTTCTTCAATTTGAGTCTGAATTTGGTAATAAGGAGTTCATGATCTGAGCCGCAGTCAGTTCCTGGTCTTGTTTTTGTTGATTGTATAGAGCTTCTCCATCTTTGGATGCAAAGAATATAATCAATCTGATTTTGGTGTTGACCATCTGGTGATATCCATGTCTTCATGAATAGCTAAAGTGATTTTTCTTTGGTAAAACATTCTTTTTATTCCTCTAGTTGCCATTAGCCACCTATTTGTCAATGTTTCCCCAAGCAAATAATGTGTTCCTTTATTTAGCCCAGTTCACTGTTCACATGTCTGTCTGCCACTAGACACTCAATTCCTGCCTCCATCTCTCCTCCCTTTCTCTCTTTTTTTCAAGTAGATTTCACATTTCTGCTCTTGTCCCAGGCACTACTGTATCCTAGGACTATGGAAATAACTAAGACATCAGTCTTGCTCTCAGGAAACTCACAGAGCAGCCACTGAGTACACATTAAATACGTAAATACAGGAGCTTGCCTTGGGGTGAAGTCAGGTTTATAAACAACTACAATATCAAATCTATACTAAAAATATGGGCAGTGTCTCACACTCAAGACATTTGGTAAATATTTATTCATTTAATTACTTTCATAATGAGCTAGACTTAGTTTCCAATTCTTTTTTTTTTCTTTTTACTTTATTTGACAATACTGTATTGGTTTTGCCATACATCAACGGGAATCTGCCACGGGTGTACACGTGTTCCCAATCCTGAATCCCCCTCCCACCTCCCTCCCCATACCCTCCCTCTGGGTCATCCCAGTGTGCCAGCCCCAAGCATCCTGTATCCTGAATCAAACCTTGACTGGTGATTCATTTCTTATATGATATTATACATGTTTCAGTGCCATTCTCCCAAATCATCCCGTCCTCTCCCTCTCCCACAGAGTCCAAAAGTCTGTTTACATCTGTGTCTCTTTTGCTGTCTTGCATACAGGGTCATCATTACCATCTTTCTAAATTCCATATGTATATGTTAGTATACTGTATTGGTGTTTTTCTTTCTGGCTTACTTCACTCTGTATAATCGGCTCCAGTTTCATCCACCTCATTAGAACTGATTCAAATGTATTCTTTTTAATGGCTGAGTAATACTCCATAGCGTATATGTACCACAGCTTTCTTATCCATTTATCTGCTGATGGATATCTAGGTTGTTTCCATGTCCTGGCTATTATAAACAGTGCTGTGATGAACATTGGGGTACACATGTCTCTTTCAGTTCTGATTTCCTCTGTGTGTATGCCCAGCAGTGGGATTGCTGGGTCATAAGGCAGTTCTATTTGCAATTTCTTAAGGAATCTCCACACTGTTCTCCATAGTGGCTGTACTAGTTTGCATTCCCACCAACAGTGTAAGAGGGTTCCCTTTTCTCCGCACCCTCTCCAGCATTTATTGCTTGTAGACTTTTGGATTGCAGCCACTCGGACTGGTGTGAAATCGTACCTCATTGTGGTTTTGATTTGCATTTCTCTGATAATGAGTGATGTTGAGCATCTTTTCATGTGTTTGTTCTTATTTTTTGACAACTTTGAGCCAGTCACTTTAACTTTATAAGACTCAGATATCAAGTATGTGAAATAGTCAATAATACTGACCCCTTGGAGTTTCTATGAAAATTAAAGATATAGCAGATGCCTATAGTAAGAGTTCAATATGTGTTAACATACTAGTGTTTTTTAAAAAGTATTTAGTTGTGCCAGGTCTTAGTTGCAGCAGGCATGATCTGGTTCCTTGACCAGGGATTGAACCTGGGCCCCCTGCATTGGGCCACTAGGGAAGTCCTTATTTTAGCATTCTAAACTCATCCCTAACTTAAATCCAGAAAGAATATGTATCTGATGTACCCTCTGGGACAAAAAGGCATCAACTCCCTTCTTAGGGGCTCTGAGTCACTAAAGCCCAGGAAAATACCCTCTTCTGTCACCCAAGGGTCATGTCATTGCTCCTCCCCTTCACAGGGGGCCCAGACAGTCTGTTTTTCTCTTCTTTGTGTGTTGCAGATATGTGATTTTACTGTCAGCATGGTGTTTCTAATGAAAGGCAAATGGTGTCCAATGTGACTTGGAAAAAAACGTACAAACAACAACAAAATTATATGTTCTTTTTTCCTGTAGTGTTCGCAGGGAGAATAGTGACTTGTTTGCTGTCAATACGGCTTATAATGACATGGTGCACAGAAGCACTGCCAAATGTGTGCGGCATTCATTATACACGTGTATTAAATGTAATGGGATACGAGTTTGGTGGCAGAGCAGATGAGAGCTGCCCTGGGGCTAATTTGGAGTTGCAGCACCTCTTCCCATGGGATGATTAAGGGGGAAAGGGGAAGTGGGCAGCAGCATAGGCGTGTCACAGGGTGTCTCGAATTTTCTGGACTGATTCTGGGCTGGGTTGAGAGTAAAATGTTGTTGCTCAAAGCATCCTTAAAGATTTATCTTCTTTTGGCAAAAACAGCAGCAGAATCAGTTCTTGAGCTTCTACTAAGTGCCAGGCTTATAACAGGCTCTGGGAATAAGATGTTCACCACCTTTCAAAAAGTTCACAGGTTGGTAGAAGAGAGAAGCAAGTAGATAGAATAACATTGAAAGTGTTAGTTGCTCAGTCATGTCCAACTCTTTGGAACCCCATAGACTGTTCCCCACCAGGCTCCTCTGTCCATGGGATTCTCCAGGTGAGAATACTGGAGTGAGTTGCCATTTCCTTCTTCAGTGGAACTTCCTGACCCAGGGATCAAACCCAGGTCTCCTGCATTGAAGGCGGATTCTTTACACCACGATCAGTGTGGTAACAGCTACAGGATAAGTATAATATCAAACTGCAGAGGAGGACATCTCAACCATCCTGATGTCACTTGTGCTGAGATGCCTTCCCTGACCCCTCCTCTAGGGCCAGGTCACCCTGTAATTTGCTCTTGAGGCACCCTTGGCATTTCCTTAATGTCATTTATCATGGTAGCTCAGCTGGTAAATAATCTGCATGCAATGCAGGAGACCCCGTTAGATTCCTGGGTTGGGAAGATCCCCTAGAGAAGGGATAGCTACCCACTCCAGTATTCTTGCCTGGAGAATCCCCATGGACTGAGGAGCCTGGAAAGCTACAGTCCAAGGGGTTGTAAAGAGTTGGACATGACTAAGCAACTAAGCATAAAGTTTCTTGTGTGTGTGTGATAATTTTGTTAATGTCTGGATCCTAGATTCTGAGCCTCATGAAGTCAGGCACCACTTTTATTTTGCTTACTTTATATCTCTGGCACCTAGGACAATATCTGGCACATAGGAGTTGCTCCAATAATATTGTGGTTGAGTGAATGGATATAGTTATATAGGAAGTTAATTTTGAAAGACGTGGTAGAAATAAGCCAGGTAAAGAGGACGTGGGGAAAGGTGAGCCAGAAAGTTGAAATATGAACAATTATAGAGGTATATAAAAGTATGGAAGTGAAAAAGTGCATGGCAGAATTAAGAGGAAGGCAGTAAGAGTGGACTTTTGAAATTCTTAACTGTATTATTCATATTTTCTCTTGTAAGGCTAAAATTTACATGAGAGGCCAAATGTCACTGATAATATCTGGGAGGAAACACTGGACTTGATGGAGATGTAATTTGGGAGGCAGATGGGAGACAAGACAAGTATTTTGGTGATGAGCAAGACAATAAAGGCATAGTATGGCTGTTGAACAAGCCATGTGAGAATGAGAGTTTAGCTAAAGAATGTTTAAGAAATTCTTCTCTAAGTGTGAAATGGTAATAGGAAGGGGCATATCTGTTACCTAGTTGATGAAGGTTATTGGAGGAAATAGCTAGACAACATTGTCCTGAATGAAAATGTCTCATTAAATGTACATCCAGATCCATAGAAAAATAAGAGGAATAACATGAACAGTGACTAATGCTTTTGAGAAATGATTATATGCCAGAAAGGTACAATAATACTCAGCTTCTGTGTGCTAGTCCGTTGAATATTCATAACAAGACCATAAGATAGGTACTAGGAAAGTCCCACTTAAAGATCAGGTAGTAGACCTAGTGAGGTTAAGTAACTTGTTCAAGGTCATCCAGCCAAGCAGAGGTGTAGCCAGGACTTGATCTGAGATCATTTGACATCTGAATCCACTCTTTTAACTACCAGGTTGCGGAACCAGGCTTTAAGACAGCCACAACAGATTGAATCCTTCATTGTCTGGACTTAAATTTGAGCCTGTAATCTCAGCATTCTAAAACTATGTCTTACCCATTTATTGACCTTTTTGGAAAATAATTTGGGTCTTAGTTCCATGGAAGCTCAGTCGGTGAAGCATCTACTTGCAATACGGGAGACCCAGGTTCGATCCCTGGATAGGGAAGATCCCCTGGAGACGGAAATGGCAACCCACTCCAGAACTCTTGCCTGAAAAATTCCATGGACGGAGGTGTCTGGTGGGCTATAGTCCATGGGGTCGCAAAGAGTCGGACACTACTGAATGACTTCACTTTCACTTCCAATTCTTTATGGACTTTGGATGTCCTTGCTGTCATATCAACCTTCATTATTTGGAGATTTGAAAAAGTTCCAGAAAGTGACCCTTGGGAACATTCAGGTCTACTATGATTCAGCATGATAGTGGTGGGGGGATTCAGTTGGTCATAGATGGTACTGTAAGTGGGTGAGTCAGATCATGGGGAGCCTTATATGTCACAGGGAGGAGGCTGACCCAACTGATAACTTTAAAAAAAGAAAGGAAATTGAAAAGTTTAGAAGTTAAGGGTTTTCCACAGTACTTTGTAAAATCTATATGTGTTTGTATACATTACATACATGCATGTATCTTATACACACAAATACACATATATTTATACATATATACACATAAAATATATATTATATGTGTACACACATAGTATTATGTTTTTGTTATTGTTTAGGTGGTAAGTCCTCTCCATCTTTTTGTGACACCATGGGCTGCAGCACCCCAGGCTCCCCTGTCCTACACTGCCTCCCCGAGTTTGCTCAAATCCATGTCTATGGGTTGGTGATGTTGTATTTACCTATCTATCTATCTATCTAATATGTAATGTGTATGGTATAAATATATAATATATAATATATATTACAAAGATATTACATACAAATATACATTATATACTGGGCTTCCTGATGGCTCAGTTGGTAAAGAATCCACCTGCAATGTAGGAGACCCAAGTTCATTCCCTGGGTTGAGTCCCTGGAGAAGGAAGTGACAACCCATTACAGTATTCTTGCCGGAGAAATCCCATGGACAGAGGAGCCTGGTGGGCTACAGTCCATGGGGTCACAAGAGTCAGACATGACTTAGAGATTAACCCACCACCATACGTTTATATGCTCATGCATATGTTATCATTATTAAAATATATGTATGCATATATTTCTGAGAAGGCGATGGCGCCCCACTGCAGTACTCTTGCCTGGAAAATCCCATGGACGGAGGAGCCTGGTAGGCTGTAGTCCATGGGGTCGCGAAGAGTCCGACACTGAGCAACTTCATATGCCAGCTAATCTTTATTGATGTTTATGGACCAATGCTATCTTGTCTTCTCAAGCATTATGTCATTTAACCATCACAACATCCCAAGAAAGGAATCATTTTTATTTTAATTTTTCTAATATGGAAAAAAGGCTCAGAGAACTTAGGGCACTTGGCAAGACCTCAGTGTTAGTTAGTAGCTGAGCTGCTTATTTGGTCCCCAGTGTTTCCAGCTCCCCCAGGCCTATTCCATTAAAGGCCATGTGATTCTGTCTCTCTTAACTTGCCACTACCTGTTTGCAGGTAGCTCTGCCAAAAGCTGCTCCTTTGCGACTTCTGAAGGTCAAGGCTGGCATCTACTCATCTGTGCTTCCGTGGCTTAGCCTAAGCTCATGTCAACACCTGTGAACATTTGTGGAGTGAATGAAGGAATGAATGAATTGCCCCAGATGTTAAGTCACAGAGCTGGGCTAGAACCAGACTCCCTAAGCAGAGCCTGAGGATCTGTCTTCCAAAGTCTCTCTCTCCTGTGAAATATAGTATCTAGTACCATTTCCTCTTTCTGAGTGCATCACCAGATTCTGTCCTGTGCCATCTTTCTCACTACTCTTGCTTAATATTTAACACTTGCCTGAATTTTCCTTCTTGTGAATTCACTTCTTTCTCTTAATAGATCAAGAGCGCCTCAGCGGTTAAAGGGAGATAAAGGAAATTCACATTTGTTGAGTTTGTATAGCATGCCAAGCATCGTATCAAGGCTGTCACATATATGAGTTTATTTGATCTTCATGACAATTCTTAGAAACAGTTATTATATCTGCCTTTTACAGGAGAACCAATTTGGGCTCAGAGAGTAACATGATTTGAACGATAACACACAGCAAGAATCAGCAAGCTGGGATTCAGTCCCAGTTCTTTCTCACTCCAAAGTCCATGACACGGGCACCGAGTTTCCCACCCTCACCTTAATTGCCACATGGCCCAGGCTTTCTCTGCCAAAGACACCCTCCACCCCTCCTTTCCCACACGCCTCCCCATAGCAGGACCTGATGGCAGTGAGCCCGGGCAGTGTGGAGGGCTGCAGCAAAAACGCGCTCTGGCATCTTAGAACATGGCACAAGGTATGCCAGCAAGAGGAAGAACAGTTGGTGAACAGTTGGTGAATGGATATTTTTATGCAAGAGTTGCCTAGAGAGAGGGGGAAAAGAGTGAAAAAAAATTGTTTATAAAGGAGCCACAATTAATAAGGTCTTTGTTAGCTTTTTGGATTTTGATTTTCAAGTCCATTGCTTTGGGTTTGAAAAAGAGTAGAAAGGTCCCTGAGGAGTCAAGCTCCCCAGCTTCCAAAGCGTGAAAGCATTTAGGAAACCAATCCAAGCCTGCGTGTGTTGAAGATTTTAGTTATTCAGCAAGGAGTGCAAAGATGTTCTGAATTCCTTTGGACAGCTTCTCATCTGAATTGTTTATATTATGGCATGTTCGGTATGTGGGCTTAAGAGCTGCAAAATGACAAAGAGGAAAAAAAAGAGCGGGAAAGGAATATAGAGCACCATGCTTAGGATATCTGAGACACTGCAGCCACTCTAATCCCTTGCCTATCACTTTACATCCCTCTCCAAGCCTCGACGTTCTCATCAGTAAAATGGGAATAATAGTATTCATCAAAATGGGTTATTGTGAGGACATGAAATACCACGTAGACCTTGAAACTGTTTAGAAATTAGAATATTGGGTTTTATGGAGCACTTTTTGATATAGTGCTTCACATATATCATGGACCTTCACATCTTTTTGCACATAAATTGATTTTGCAAGCATTTATAATACAGCCTAGTGGCTACCATTTCGGAGAAGGCAATGGCAACCCACTCCATTACTCTTGCCTGGAAAATCCCATGGACAGAGGAGCCTGGTAGGCTGCACTCCATAGGGTCACTAGGAATTATATACAACTGAGCGACTTCACTTTCACTTTTCACTTTCATGCATTGGAGAAGGAAATGGCAACCCACTCCAGTGTTCTTGCCTGGAGAATCCCGTGGACAGTGGAGCCTGGTGGGCTGCCGTCTATGGGGTTGCACAGAGTCAGACACGACTGAAGTGACTTAGCAGCAGCAGCAGGAGCAGTGGCTACCATTTATCATGAAGTGAATATGCAAGGTCCATATTTTGCTATATTTGATCTTGCAATAATCTGAGGTAGGTTCCATCCCTGCATCCCACCCCCCCACCCTTTTTCAATTGAAGTAACTGCTGAGAAAGGTTAAGGGATAACCTTCTTACAGGTCTGTGAGAAGCAGCATCAGCGCTCAGAGACTGTTCTGGACTGCACAAGTTGGTCCAATGTGAGTGCCAACCACTCTGCTGTATGCCCAGAGCCCCGGGGCCACCCTTAGAGCTGGCACAAGGCCAGGTATTCTGTTGTGGCTTGAGTTGTATCACCCCCAAAAAACAATATATGCTGAAGTCCTCAACCCCAGGACCTCAGAGTCACAGAGACAGCTATACACAGAGGGAGGAAACACAAGGAGAAGATAGCCATCTGCAAGTGAAGCAGAAAGGCTTGGAAACAATCCTCCCCCCTTGTCACCTTCAGAAGGAACCAACTCTGCTCACTCCTTGGTTTTGGACTTTCAGGCCCACCCACAACCCCTGAGAGCTTTCTTTCTAGCAACCCACAGTAAAAGGAGGAATGGGGTGAATGACCATGGGATTTCTCAGGCAACCATCCAACCATCTCATTCTCTGTTGCCCTCTTCTCTTGGTGGCTCAGATAAAGAATCCACCTGCAATGTGGGAGACCTGGATTTGATCCCTGGGTTGGGAAATCCTCTGGAGAAGGAAACAGCTACCCACTCCAGTATTCTGGCTTGGAGAATTCCATGGACAGAGGAGCCTGAAGGGCTACAGTCCATGGGGTCGCAAAGAGTCAGGCATGACTGAGCGACTTTTATAGCACAGCACAGTTTCAGAGTCGTGTGACAATACATTTCTGTTGTTTAAGCCACCCAGCCGGTGGTCCTTGATTATGGTCATTCTAGCAAACTAATGCATATTCTGAATCCCCTCTTCTGGATGAGACAGTGGGAAAGGAAGGTGACTTGCTCAGGTTGGTAAGTGGGATTCCGAGATCTTCACCCCATTCCTCGTTTTACTCCCGTGCATGGGTTGCTGGAAAGAAAGTTCTCGGGGCGGGGCGGGGACTGGAATTTCTCTTGTTCATTTCTGTATCCCCAACATTTACATCAGTTCCTGGCATGTCATTAACTGATATTTGTTGGATGGATGAATGAATGAATGTTCTTTCAAATTACTTACCCAGAACATCACAGTTAACTTAAGATGGTTAAATACAGAAAAAGCACGTCACATTGGAACAAGAGTTCCCACCACTCAAAGTAATTGTCACAGCAAAGCATTTTATGCTTTGTATTCAAATATTCTTCCAACAATCAGATACAATTATGACCAAGTTTTCAAACCAATTCCTCAGAAGTCTGGGTTTATACACTGTCGGGTACAAAACTCCAAGGTCCTAATTCTCATTTATACTTGGAAGCCATAGACTTCCCTGGCTTCCTTCATCTCTGATTACTGCCCATGTAGCAGTGTTGGCAGATGATTCCTCCCTCATCAGCTACTCCTTGGTTTTCCTTTATTGGTTCTTGCTCAGTTTCCCAGCTTCTAAACTCCGGAGTGCTCCAGGATTCTGCTGTTCTCTGTCAACTCACTCTTTGGCAGCCTCACACTGTCTGTGGCTTTAAATACTATCCGTGTTCTTTGTGTTTGTTGTTGTCTAGTCACTAAGTTGTGGCCAACTCTTTTGTGACCCCCTGGACTGTGGCCCACCAGGCTACTCTGCGGGAGATTTCCCCGGCAGGAATACTGGAGTGGGTTGCCATTTCCTTCTTCAGGGGATCTTCCCAACTCAGGGAATCAAACCCATGTCTAATGTCTCTGGCATTGGCAGGCGAGTTTTTTTCTTTTCTTTTTTTCATCACTGAGCCACCAAGGAAGCCCTTCTGAGGGTGAAGTCTCAGTTTAATCCTGTGAATAACCAAGCTCTTCTCCACATCATTGTGCCAGTGCTTCCCCAAATCTGCCCAGGCTCTCTCCCAAGACAGGGCTTAACTAGATCTCATGTAGCTCCACACCTCATTAAAATACCCACTTCATTTGCATGTGATTTTTAGAATCATCATATTGCTAACAGGAGGAACAGCCAACTTAAAGTGGCACAGGATCCTTCAAGCCTCTTACACTTCATCTGGGCGAAGCTTACCTCATTAAGTTTTCGAGAAGGTACGTCAGCTGCAGTCTCCTCCTTACCTTGTCTGTTTCTCTGAACTTCTTGGTATGCTGGGTGTCCTGTCTTTAGTAAATTGCCTCTCAATCCTTCTCTACTCTGTCCCCTGCCCCCAGGAGACTGACCTATATGAAGCGCATCAGTGGGCTCCAGTGCCCTAAGGTTTCTGGATGAAGTGGGGAAAGAAGAGAATCTGTGCCAGTATTTTTTTCTGGTTCCCTCCCTGTGAAGTCACCTTGGGTAGGCTGTGTCCCAGATGTTACTAATCCTTTCTGGGGGGCTGCTCTGCAGAACACCCTCTCATTTAGGTTCTGATCATGGCTCTCTCCCATCTCTTCCCTTCTAGCCTGGGGGTGTTAACCTCTGGGTTTCGTGCCTACTCCTTAGGGTTCCCTTCCTACACCTTTGTAATTAGTTCCTCACCGAGCTATTCTCGTATGAATGTGCCACCAGTTTCTTGCTGGGACCCTGACAGTGACACCTGGTGATCCGTAAATGTTTCCCTAACTTAAGACATTTGGTCCTTGGTAGCCAGATCTGATCCATGCCCATCCTTTAACACACAGATTCTTTTTCTGAGCCACACTACTCAGCTGAATAACAGAAAAGTCAGTCTCACCTTTAGGGCTTAGAGTTATGTGGCCAAAGTGATCTATCTTGTAATCTTGGATTAAATCGTACCCAAGTGCTGCATGGACAGAGGAGCCTGGTGAGCTACAGTTCATAGCGTCTCGAGTCAGGCACAACTAAAGTGACTTAGCACACATGCACACAAGTGCCATAACTTCCTGATGCTCCAGTTTCCATCTGATCTTGAATTTTAAATGGAATTTATATGAGTGATATAGACTGGTGCATAGTAGGCACTTTGAAAATATTAATTTATATTCCTTCTTCTTCACCTTGATGCCTTTGTTTTCCTAGCTTTTTTTTTTCTATTTCATTTTGATTAATGTTAATACCTTAAACTTCAGTGGAGCTGGTGGAGTAGCACAGCATGTAATTTGTAGTCAGATAATTTCCTCATCAGTGGGAGTTGCGCTGGTGCTAATTCGGGCTGTATCCTCTATTTCAGTCCTTTGTCTCATTTGTAAAGAGCACGCTGTATTGTTCCAACTTCTACAGTTTTCTGTATGAGATTCTACATCGTGACTGAAAGTGAGACGAGAAAATCCATTCCACCCTCAGACTCTTTGATTGCAGGGCACATGTACAAAAAGGCATCCTTATTAGGGAAAATCTAAGTGCACCAATTTCTGAGCACAGGGTCTTTCTCTGTTCTTAGTTACAGCCTTGATTTGTGCTCAGTAGAGTCACTGTGGAAAGGACACTGGACGAAGGTTAAGTGGGATCCCCGATTCCATGACCTTCTGGGGCAGAAGCACTAGTTCACACCAAGCAGTACCCATTAGGCCTGCTCAGAAGAGTGGTTTAAAGAGGGAGATGGATGAGCTGAAGCAAGAGAGGTGAAATCAGGAGGGAGAAAACCTGTTACAAGCCTCAAGATCAACAGCACATCACAGAGGCTAAAATGTGGAACACCAAGTGCCAGAGTTCAGGCTGGAGATTTTTGTAGACCAGATTGTATAGCCTAAAGGTCAAGAACATAAAAATAGTTTCAAACCTAGAGAAGAGGGTGGAAAAATAAGATGTGGATATAAGCAAGGTCCACCTGGGAACAAATTGTCTGAACACCGTCATGTGCCTCTCTAAGGGAAGGCTTGGCATAGTCCCACCAAGCCAGAGACCAGAGCTGAAAGTGGCTTTACCTTTGGGACCTTGACTTCTCTGAACCCTCGGACTCATGTAGCTTACAAGGGGTTAATGGTCTCTGCCCTATTCATCACCCAGGATTGTTGTGAGGATAAAATGAGAGAATAGATGTGAAAGCATTTCATAAACCCCGAAACACTACACAAAAGTGAGGGTCCAGCAGACATTTCACCATGTAGAACTGAACTCTTTTAAGAGGTCCCATACCTGGTCAGTTGGAGTTAGACCAATCCTGAACTGCATCTTCATTAGGAATGCATTCACTGGGAGAGAAACTATACTCAAAGAAATTGAAACAAAAAAGCCAGCCACAGGAAGATTGGTGTGGGCTTGACTTTAAGGATGAGAGGAGCCTGGTCTTCAAATATGAACCAACCTTGATCCTTGCGAACTTTCTACTTCTTTCTATGGTTCAACTTCACTGGGTTCCTATCACAGCCCAACTTTCTCCTTGAGGCTGGAACTCAGTCATGGCAACTCCCCGAGGATGCTGCCGCTTCTGGACCCTTGTCCCTTATTTCTATTTCTGAAAAACCCTAAGAGAACTTCTGCTGCCTTGGGTCACATGTCCATCTATGACCAGGCAAAGTGGGGCACTGTGATTGGTCCTTCAACATATTTTGGATCAAGGAAGCAGCTATTGTTCAATTATACCTGGAAGGCAGGGTGTTAAAAGGACAAAAAAAATATAGATGAGCATTACAAGCTCATCATGTAATTAACATGATATCCCATTAACTAGGTTTTGGAGACCAAAGCACCTGGACTTTTTAGAACAGACCCCTCTCCTCCCATTGGAAGCACATCAGGAAGAGGGTGACAGTGAGTTTGTCTGTGTCCCCACATGAGGCATGGTACACTCAGAAGGGGGATCTTAGGAGGCTTTACAGAAGGCTCTACTTACAGAAGTGTGGGAAGGATGAAGAAAAACCAAAAAGGATGATAAAGTATCCAAAGGCTGTCACCAGTGGGAAGGTATTTCTGTTCTCGGCCTGAAAGGGAAAGGATGAGGGAGGGGAGCCTGAACCCACCAAGACAGGTAGCTTAGGGAAGGAAGGGTCCTCCACACAGGGACTCAGCTATACCTGATGGACAAGTTGGGAAGGAGCAGGGAATACAACGACCTTCCTCTCCTTCCACCTGCCTATTCCCTGCCGTGCACCTCCTTGGCCAGTCCCAACTAGAAGTCAGAAGTCAAGGCACTCAGCTTGACACAGTCTTTGACAGATCCCCAGGGTGAGGTGGCAAGAAATGGCAAGGGAACCTGGAGCGCTTATGGAGGACATCCAGCATGGGGCACCTCTGCTCCCTTTGGTCCAAGAGAAGTTCATTCTGTAAAATGGGGCAGTTTTAAAAGAGCCATGGGAGTTTAGGGCTTATACGGGCTGTGAGGCTCATTCAGACCTGAAGTTACAGACTTGTCTATATCTATCCTCAGATGCGTTTTGCACATCTGACACAGCTTTAAAGATAAAACCAAGACAACAATAGGCAAACAAGCTCATGTCTTCAAACTAGCATCCTTAAGGTAAGAATGCACCTTCCAGCTCCCCACAGTCATCACCATTCCCAACTGGCTACTGCCTGCCAATGTGTACATTGATGTTTCCCGGAGTATTTGATTTGAGGACCTATAATTAGAAAAGTCAGATTTCTTCATTTTTCAGATAGAGAAACTGGGCCTAAAAAGGGAAAGTAGTTTGCCCATGGCTACACAGCCTTGGTGGGAATTCTGTCTGCAGAGACAAAAATAGGAATATGTAATTAGGAGGAATGAAGTAAAGAGTGGTCCATATCCATTAAGCCAAAATCCGTCCTCTGTATACTGGTTCTGAATTGAATCTGAGAGAGTTCGGGGTGAAGTAGAAAAGAATAGCTTTATTGCTTTGCTAAGGAAGAGGGCCACAGCAGGCTTAGTTCAGTTCAGTTCAATTGCCCAGTGGTGTCCGACTCTTTGTGACCCCAGGGATTGCAGCATGCCAGGTGTCCCTGTCCATCACTAACTCCTGGAGCTTGCACAAACTCATGTCCATCAAGTCACTGGTGCCATCCAATCATCTCATCCTCTATTATCCCCTTCTCCTCCTGCCTTCAATCTTTCCCAGCATCAGGGTCTTTTCCAATGAGTTAGTTCTTCCCATCAGTTGGCCAAAGTATTGGAACTTCAGCTTCAGCATCAGTCCTTCTAATGAATATTCAGGACTGATTTCCTTTAGCTAACACCTTTAGAACCATGTGTCTCAACCTGGAGGGAGTAGTGAGGAGTTTTATAGTAATTGTTCAAAAAGGAGGGCATGATCAGCTTGTGACCATTCTTCTGATTGGTTGGTGGTGAGGTAATTGGGAGTCAGCATTTAAAACCTTCCGATTCCAGCTAGTCTGCGGTCTCTGTGCTTGTGGGAAGCAAATAGTTAACTTCTCCCACCAACTGGGGATTTCAGTATCTGCAAAACAGCTAAAAGATATTGTTATGTGTATCACTTGAGGGGGAAACCAGGACCCTGCCTCAAGGCTGCACTAACATTTCTCGACTGCTCATCCTTTGTATGTACATCCCTACCCTTCCCTGATTAGCAACTGTTTGAACTTGTCCTTGGCTTCCCAGGTAGCTTAATGGTATAGAATCTGCTTGCCAATGCAGGAGACTCAGGAGACAGAGGTTGGATCCCTGGGTCCGGAAGATCCCCTGGAGGAGGAAATGGCATCCCATACCAGTGTTCTTGCTTGGAAAATGCCATGGACAGAGAAGCTTGGTAGACTATGGTCCATGGGGTTGCAAAGAGTTGGGCACAACTTAGTGACTGAGCATGCATGCACACGAACTTGCCATTTGGAACTCAGGAAAGCTCTTGCAGGCTGAATGAAGCCTAATTCCTACAAGCAAGAAAAGGGGGACACAGAAAGACTTTGTGCCCGGCAGCCCCACAGGGTCCTGCTAGGTTTCAATGGGAGCTACCTTCACACATGGAAGCATGGGTTATGCAAAGATTCTTCCTCTGTGTGGCCCCAGGGAGTAGAGAAGTAGGACAGTAGGGTGATGATGGTCAGTGCAGGTCAGAGCTTGCAGAGGGCTCTTCAGAATGGACTGAGCTGCCTCTCTTCATCCTGATTTCCCATCTGTGCAGATGGTCCATTAATAGAAGCGGACTGCCCCTTGCTGAGGACGCACTGGACTCTGTCCTCTGAGCCCCCCTCCTACTCTATGAATTGAGCTGATGCTGAGTTGAATTGGAATGAAAGGAATGTGTCTGCTTGGCTCTTTTTCCTGGATTATCTTTAATTTGATTCCATTCTTTTTTGGTGGCATGTGGGTGGGGAGGTTTTATTTTACCCTCAATTCAAAATTCCTAGCCTTCCTCCCTTCCTTTCTATGTGAAGGTAGAGAGGAGCCTGAATGTGTGGGGACAGAGGAAACTGGTCTGAGTGGAGGAGGAATGAGAGCTACTGGTGGTGACTGAAACAGAAAGAAAGGTGTGCGGCTCTCACGTGTAGCATTGGAACTGTCGGCCTGTCCAGATGGGGAGGTGGCTGTGCTGCACAGGGTCACCAGGAACTCAGTTCCTTCTGTCCTATCGCCTTACCATCCCTTATTGTCTGCAAAAATGTTCAAGGAATGACTCTCCTCTACTATACCCTCATGCCACTTATCGCAAAGGCAGAAGACGACTTGCAGTACAAGCACATTCATTTTAGGAAGTGCTCCATAGCAACTTCTTATGTCCCATCATTCATAACTTACTCAAGTGGTCATATCTAGTCAGAGGGAAGGCAGGAAACAGTTTCTAGCTGGAAGCCACAGGACTAGTTAAATAAAGGAAGAAGTATATTAGTTATGAGAAATCAAAATGAATAGATGATAGGAGCCTGGTAACACATTCAAGACATATTTTTCTAGCCAGAAGCTCCTCCTCTTGCCCTCTATGAAACCAAAGCTCATCATCTTCCAAATATCACGTTAAATCTGCCTTCTCTTAAAGCTTACCCAAGAAACCCATTCTTCAAGATTGTCTTCAGCATTCTTAGAAAATCAAGATAATGTGCCTCCACCCAAGGAAAATGTGAAGTCTTGATTCAGATGCAAACCCCTCCACCACCACTACCTTTGCCATTATCCCCAGTTCAGCAAAGGTGAGGAATGATGCTACAAGCTAACATTTACTAGGCACCACCTACCAAGTACCAGGTAATCTGCTGTGTTATGAGCATCATTTCATTCCATCTTCACAGTTGCTCTTTGAGTTAGATACTGTTGTCAGTTGGCAGATAACACACTATGACGTTTCTTTCCCAAATTCTCCAGCTACAAAGAGCCAGATTTAGAATTCAAATATAAGACCTCTGGCTCCAAGGTTTATTGCTCTTTTCATCACAGTTCGACTTTCTATAAAGAGCTTTGCAATAGGGTAGCTTCCCAGAACTGAAACAGCTGGGTAACTCAGAGTTAATACACTGGTCAGACTGATAACTTGAATGTGATACACAGGCAAAACAGTCTAGCTAACTTACCCATTGTGTTCCTTTAACCTTCTAGGTGAGTGTATGTTGCCTCATGAATCAGGCCACGTCTTTGCTCTTGTTTTTTGTTGTCTAGTTGCAAGTTGTATCCAACACTTTTGCGACCCCATGTACTGTAGCCCACCAGGCTACTCTATCCGTGGGATTTCACAGGCAAGAATCCCTGAGTGGGATTCTCCAGGGAATCTTTGTGACCCAGGGATTGAACTTGCGTCTCCTGCTTGCCAGACACCTTCTTTGCCACTGAGCGCCTGGGAAACCCTTCTCTCTGTTTCAGAGGACTTACTTCTCCCCTCTATTTCCATCCTTTCTTGATTCCTTCAGTGACGTTTTCTTGGGGGAAAGGAGCAGATTGAAAACTGTGGCTATATATGTAACCATTAAAATAGATGCTCTGCCTATAAAAATGAGCTTGTGCCAGGGCCTAATAAATTACGTGCTAACATGCCAGCTCCCCAGTCTACAAGGGAATTGCAATCATTTCTGATCAGAGTAGCATACTTCCAGCCTCTTCATTTGTTAGTTCCTTAACCCAGCACAGCTGAGGACTTCATCTGCATTCATTTCAACATTCTTGAGTACCACAAGGTGCTTGGTTATAAACTAGAAATTGCAGATCAGAAGTGGAGGAAACACAGGGTTTGCCCTCAGGGAGGTAGGAGTCTACAGTGGGAGAACAAAATAAAGGCAACAAGTCATTGTAGCGCCATGAGATTTACCCAAGGTGCTGTTGGTTTAAAAGAGCCTCTTAAGTTAAGAGGAGGAGGGGAGGGAAGGTCTGAGCTGAATTTTGAAACCTAGGATATAATAAGATGCAGCTTTCTGGAAAGAACATTCCAGGCAGAGAGAACAGAGTATGCAAAGAAGGCAGGAAACACATCATGTGCTTCAGGAACCAGAAGCAGATAGAGAATTTTGCAGTATCAAGTGATCATTCCAATTTAAGGACCTTCTTTGATTGAAGTCAAGGAGTTTTAATGTAGCTATAGTAACTTTGGGCTTCCCTGATCGCTCAGTTGTTAAGGAATCCACCCGCAATGCAGGAGACCCCGGTTCGATTCCTGGGTCGGGAAGATCCGCTGGAGAAGGGACAGGCTATCCACTCCAGTATTCTTGGGCTTCCCTTGTGGCTCAGCTGCTAAAGAGTCTGCCTGCAATGTGGGAGACCTGGGTTCAATCCCTGGGTTTGGAAGATGCCATGGAGAAGGGAAAGGCTACCCACTCCAGTATTCCAACCTAGAGAATTCCAGCAGTTTTTGAGGGGCTTCCCTGGTGGCTCAGCTGCTAAAGAACCTGCCTGCAATGCAGGAGACCCAGGTTCAATCCCTGGGTCAGGAAGATTCCCTGAAGAAGGGAATGGCAACCGTCTCTAATATTCATGCCTGGAGAATGCTATGGGCAGAGGAGCCTGGAGGGATAGAGTCCACAGGGTTGCAAAGAGTTGGACACGACTGAGCAACTAATACATATCACACCAAAGAGTTTTAAGTAGGAGAGTAAAGTGGCAACATCTATGTTTTAGAAATATCCCTCCTGGCGATATCAGGAGAGTCTGGAGAAATCAGGGAGACCTGTTAGAAAGCAGTTGCAATTATCATAGAGGAGAGAAGATAAAATTTAAGTGTGTGATGTCTCAGAAATAAAACTAGAGAATCAGCTGACGTGTGTTAAGGATTTATTAAGTGTCAGGTATTATTCTATGTTCTTTGCTATAATAGATTATGTCATCCTTACACCACTCCAAGAAGGTGGATACTATTACTGTCCCTCTTTTAAAGATGATGAAACTTAGGTATTGAACCCAGCTAAGAAATGATAGAACTAGGATTTGAATTGGGCCTAGCCCCAGAGCCTACTCTCTTAAGCACTGAAGGGAATACTTTCATTTTATTTTCTTACTGAAATATGAGGTTTCCTAAGTTTCTTTTTGAAGATTATAAGAAGAACTGTCTGGCAGTGAATTAGGAAGAAGACTGAGAAGTTAACTAGCTTGATAACCTTGAAAGCATGGTAATCTATGTTCCCATCTGTGGCATGGACAAAATCATATATACTTCATAGGATTTTTCTGCAGATTTAAGGGACAGTGTACATACAGGGACTAGCACAGAGCCTTAGAAAACAGTTTTCAAATGTTAGTTTCTTTTGTTTTTCCTCCCCCTTGGAGGATGCTGGCAATTTGCAACTCCTATTAAGGTTCTTTATAAACAGAAATGAAAATTCTTAAAGAACTTGAATTCTTAAAGATCTTGAAGATAAATGAACTACCACTATGTGTAACAATATAGATGAATCTTGGAAAACTAATATTAGATAAGAAAAGCCATTCTCAGAAGACTACATATGGCATTCTATTCCATTTTTATGAAGCCCAAAACAACAAAATCTAAATAATGTATTGTTTAGGGACATGTGGATATGTGGCAATTTTTTTTTTTAAAGAAAAGGACTACTTAACACAACATTAAATAGAGTTGCAAATAGTCAGACACGACTGAGCACACACACTCACACACAACACAACATTAAGGATGGCAGTTCTTACTGGAGAGGAAAGCAGGGAAACAGGATGAGGAGGGGCACATGGTTAGTGCAGCGGTAAAGGCAACAGTGTTGGTGCTGAGTTCATTGTCATTTATTTTATTATCATTATTAACCTCTTAAGAGCCATAAATACTGCTGCTGCTGCTGCTGCTGCTGCTGTCTCTTCAGTGGTGTCCGACTCTGTGCGACCCCATAGACAGCAGCCCACCAGGCTCCCCCGTCCCTGGGATTCTCCAGGCAAGAACACTGGAGTGGGTTGCCATTTCCTTCTCCAATGCATAAAAGTGAAAAGTGAAAGTGAAGTCGCTCAGTCATGTCCAACTCCTAGTGACCCCATGGACTGCAGACCACCAGGCTCCTCCATCCATCCTGGGATTTTCCAGGCAAGAGTACTGGAGTGGGTTGCCATTGCCTTCTCATTTGATGTAGCATTAAATACTACATATATTTAAACAGATAATGAAGGGAACAAAGATTTCAAGGAGGTAGAATAGGCTTCAGGCTTGGCTTGACTTGGGACCTAAACAAGAAAGTAGGGCTCTATCTCTTGGCTCTGCTTCTTCTAGACTAAAAACTTCCTTAATCTGGACAGTGTGGCTTCACTGGCAACTGCAGTCATATCATTCTGGCACTCAGTCGAGCAGAAAGCATCTTCTTCTTCATCAGCTCAAGCAAGTGACTCAGAACTGAACCTCATCTCTCCCGCTGGCCTGCTGGGTCATGCTCAGTGCTGGAGTTAATCCCTGAGGCTAAGGTGTGCACTGATTGATTTAGTCAGGGTCATATGCTGGAATCACATGGCCTGGATTGGAATCGACTCGAAGCACAATTCAAGAATAAGGGCAGCACTGGCTCCTTCAGAGTCAGACTGGGATATTCATGATACACCAAGGGTGGATGTCAGTGGTAAACACAGTAAATGGCCAGAGGAACTATTTAAAATACCTGTGATTACATTACACGTGTTGACTATAAACTTTTTGGAAAGTTGAGAAAATTATAAAGGCACAAATAGAAGTCACTAGCCGTCTCACAACTCTGAGAAAACCAACATTAACACTCAAACCTATTATTTCCTTCCTGTCTTTTTAAAAAATTTCTTTTGTTGCATTGATGATTATAAATTCAACTATGTAACCTGTCTTCATTTAACAAATGTATTGTTGATGTTTTATTAGGCTAATAAAATTTATGTGCTTCTTTTATCCATTTAGGTTTTATTTATCAGCCATTAGTGAGCCCCTCTTAAGTTCTGGGTACTTTATGAAGTGTTTGGAATACTGAAATGATTGTCACTGTTCTCATCCTCAATTCTCAAGACAAATTCATAAGCTACTACTGAATAAGTAGTTAAGGGGGGAATATACATATATATAATATATATACACACATAAATAGTGGATATGTGTATATATATATATAGTATAATGTACATGTTTCAATATATGTTTTATATATATATATATATATATATATATATATATATATATATATATATATAAATTATGAAAACCTTAGCAGGGCCCCCTACCTAACCAAGGGTTTCTAGCCATATGTCTGAGCTCCGTCGCTAAGGGGGTGTAGGATTGCAGTAAGCCTAGGAAATGGGTGGGAGGCTAAGGCTGCAGAGTAAAGGTCCAAGCAAAGATGACAGTATAAGCAAGGACACAGGTGAAGGCACCATAGTGTTTCTTGAGCCGAAGATGCAGTGAAGGGAGACGAAGCTGGAGAGAAGGAAACTGGAACGCCTTACACTCTCTGCAGGAGAAGCTCGACTCCTCAGAGGGAGGCCACAGTTTATTCTAGTTTGGGGATGCAGTCTGTGCTCCGGCTCGGGACACACCACAACCTGAATTGCCTTTCTTTCAGGCTCTCTATGTGCCTGGCTGAATCTTACACATTCTTGAGGGAAAAGTAATGGACCGCTCACTCCATATAGCCTCCTTCCCCCAGCTAAGGGGAAGCCAACTCCCTCCAATCTCCATGGGTACCACCCTCCCTCTGCTGTCATCTTGGGCACTTTGATGGTGATGTGTTAAGGCGAGCATGGGAGTTGGTGCTGTGCACAACTCTAGATTGCCCTCCCTGGATGGAAGGCATGCTGAGGTCCTGGTTTGAATCATCTTTGTGTTTCCTGCTATCTGACACACAGAATGTGAGTTAGTTAAACGTTGTGAAATTGAACTACATACCAGGAGCTTTCAACTGAGAGAGATTTTTCCCTCCATGAGGCAACTGGAGAGGTTTAGAAACATCTTTAGCTGTCATGACTGATGAGGGAGGAGATACTAGACATGGGTATAGTGGGTATAGCCAGAGATGCTGCTAAACATTCTACTTTGCACAAGATAGCCCCTGCAACAAAGAATTATCTAATCCTAAATGTCAATCATTCTGAGGTTGAAAAACCCTGAAATATACTGAGTGAGGTGTAGGGGTTATTGGCTGGGTTGTCCAGAACATTCATTGTTTTGTCTTGGCTCTGTAGCTTTTTTCTTAGGTGACTGTGGGCAAGTATGTACTCTCTGGGTCTCTGGGCCATCTTTTGTAGGGTGTCTAGACAGCATACTAAAAAGCAGAGATGTTATTTTGTCGACAAAGGTCCATCTAGTCAAGGCTATGGTTTTCCAGTAATCATGTATGGATGTGACAGTGGGACCATAAAGAAAGCTGAGCACTGAAGAACTGATGCTTTTGAATTGTGGTGTTGGAGAAGACTCTTGAGAGTCCCTTGTACTGCAAGCAGATCAAACCAGTCAACTCTAAAGGAAATCAGTCCTGAATATTCATTGGAAGGATTGATGCTGAAGCTGAAACTTCAATATTTTGACCACCTAGTGCAAAGAACTGACTCACTGGAAAAGACTCTGATACTGAGAAAGATTGAAGGCAGGAGGGGAAGGGGATGAGATAATTGAATGGCATCACTGACTTGATGGACATGAGTTTGAGCAAGGTCCAGGAGCTGGTGATGGACATGGAGGCCTGCCATGCTGCAGTCCATGGGTCGCAAAGAGTCAGACATGACTGAACAACTGAACTGACGGAACTGATAGTACGGGGACCATATGCTTGAGTTGGTTAAAGGTGAATTCAAAGTTTCACTCAACTGTCTACCCTCTGTGAGGTCCTGGGCAAATCAGTCTTTCTGTCTCTGTTTCCTCTTATATAAATAGGGATTATGGTGCTGACCTTGGAAAAGTTTGAGGAATTTTATGTAAACCCTTACATAAAATTTTATGTAAATTACATGAGGAACTTTATGTAAATGAGATAATTTATGTAAACCAAGACCCATAGCACTTGACCCATAGAAGATGCTCAATAGTAAATATTGTTATGATACCACTACCACTGCTGTTAATAGAATAAAGGGCTTAGTAATGCACTCTAGGGTCTTTTCCAACTCTAATAGGTTTTAGAGAACTCCTGCATCTGTTTTCCCTGCATGGAAACGTTCAGTGTTTTTGCTCAGCTGGAGTAAGGGTGGTGGCCAGGCATGGGTGTCTGATGGGGTTTCAGCAAATAACATACGGCATGCTCAAACTGGGAAACTTGCGTTTATGAGTGTTTAGTCACTCAGTAACGTCCAGTGCTTTGCCACCCCATGGACTGTAGCCTGCCAGGCTCCTCTGTCCATGGGGGGATTCTCCAGGCAAGAACACTGGCATGGTTGCCATGCCCTCCTCTAGGGGATCTTCCTAACCCAGGGATCAAACCCAGGTCTCCTGTATTGCAGGCAGATTCTTTGCCATCTGAGACACCAGGGAAATTTTGAGGAATGTTTATTAAAGGGACTATTATAAAGAGGTAGGCAGGTTTAAGAAACCAACAAAAAGTAATTCAGGGTTACACTACCCACCTAAAAGACTTAAGGAGAAAAATAGTTATCAGGATCCAGAGAAGGTAATTCTGAGGAGGTGGGTCCCTTATAGTAGCTACAGTGAAACTTCATGGAGAGAGCCAGGGAATAAATATTAGGCTTCCTCTTCTTTCCTCTCCATCTCTCACCTGCACCTCCCATTGTCCATATCCAACAGGAAGGTAGAGGGCAGAAAGCCTGTTGATGCAGCTGTTTTGTCAATTTCCGAGGTCATGGGTCTTGTTAAGAAGATGGGTAGAGTGGATCTGAAGAGGCAAAAAATATCAGTTACAGCATCGTCTTAGAGTCTGTGGAGTAGCAGTAGTCTGGGGTTTGGGAATCATGACCGGCTGTCAGATCAAAATGTTAGTACTTTAGCTCTTGGCAGGGGAGAGATAGCACCAGATGTGACCATCTCTCCCACTCTGGGTGCATCTCACTCCCCAGAGTCAGGGGGAAATACAGTTCTGATCTGATAAAGACTTCAGTGACTTCTTTTGAGTAATGCCTGCATCAGAGAAGAGAAAGAACACAGAGAATCTACATGCTGGGATGTGGAACATGGTGGTGACTGCTTTGGGAAACAGAATGACTTGGTGGAACCCTGGTGACCTGTGTCCCAGTTTTGACTCTATCACTTGCTGGCTTTGTGATCTCTGGGACTCAGTTTTTTCACCAGTAAAGTAGGATAGCAGTCTCTAGTTTACAAACCTGTTTTGTGGATTAAGAAGACTTGAAAGAGTGTAGAGCCTGTCCTTGACAACTTGTCATGCTCACTAAGACCAGATTTCATTTATTTAACATTTATCAAATGGACCAGTTACTGGGCGCCAGTCTTGTGCTTGAAGTAAAAACATGATGACTAAGGTAAGGCCCCAAACTTTAAAAAAATTGCAGTCTAGAATAAGAGTTTCCATCCTGGGATGGATAGGTAGGCATTGGAGATTCTGTACTCTTGAAACCAAATACAGAAAATTGTACATATATTATATAGGTCTGTGCATTTATCTAGAAAGATATCATTAGGTTCTCTAAGTTAAGAATCACTGAAGGAGAACTTTTAGACGAGAATTCCTAACAGAGCAAACGACAAGCCTCTGATTCAGCAGAACAACAATTAAATAAACAAAAAACCCTAACAGTACTCAGCATTGGGAAAATACAATTAGAGGGTGCCTCCATAATCACGTCTTTTGTGGCCCTACCTGGAAGCATTTGGGTTTCAGAGGCAAATTTCAGGAAGGAGACATAAGCTCCACATAACAGATTACTTTCCAGCAGTCAGATGTCAGGAAGGTGATTGGCAGGATCTGACACAGGTAAGAAGATGCTGAAAGATTACCTACAAAGCATTCCATATTGGAGCATGTGACCTGGAAGTCCCCGCACAACTCTCAGGCTTCACTATCTCACCAGGAGCGCATGTAAAGATAATGGCGGTGACCTTGCAAACCACAGCCACATAGAAACACATACCTCTACTCTTTGGAGCTGTGTGTTTCTGTGTCTGTGGTTGCTGTGCTCTGTGTGTGAGGTCTCATGATCACATGTAGAGTGAGATGGAACAAGCTGGGGAAGTAGGTTGCTGATAAGGTAACAGGAAGATGGATGAGATGGTGCTTTTTGGAGTGTCTTGTTGAGCTCACAGGTGTGTCCATGTGGAAAAGTTGTTTAAACAAGCATATATTACTAGATACTTTCCAAGCCAACTGAAGAACTTTGACTCTGACCAAGGCTGGATTCCAAGATTAGGTTGCATGGAAGTTTCTCTTCTCTAGTTCCAAGGGCTGAGGCCCATGACAAGTAATATCTTTAAAACATCTTTACAGCATACATTCCAAACCCACAAAAGACTATTGATGTATTCACTCATTGGATGTTTATTGAGCACATTTCATGTGTCCGAAAGTGTACCAAGCATTAGAGATACAGGTGTGGATATGAAGGAGGGATTGAGCCAAATTTATTGAATGAAAGGTACTTAATAATCATTATCTGATTTAACCCAGATACTATTCTTGCAAGATGGATATCGTATTCATTTTAGCGTTTATAGGAAACAGACTAAGCAACTTGTCCAAGGTTTTTGAAGTTGTTAGATGTTAGACTCAAGGCAGAATCACTCCAAAGCCTGTGAGCCATTGAGTCTCTGCCCTTAAGGTACTTACAGCATCCTGTGGGGCCCACATACCATAAAGAAATACCTGCTGGCCCATGGGGAGCATGATGAGTGGGCTGAGTGAGTGCTGAGGGGCCAACCAGTTCTAGTGTTACCCCCATCTCTCAATCAGGAGCAAGCTGGGTCCCTATTGGACTTCTTTTCTTGGCAGAACTCTCACTGGCCCTTTCTCTCATTCTGAATGTCTCCTAATAAATCAGGAGAAAATGCCCCAGGGCCCACGCCTGGCTCTCTTGTTACCGTAAATCTCGGGTGTGAGTATGGTGAATGGTGGGTTTAGGTAATTACATGATATAAAATGGCTCTTGCCTTTCTCAAGTCTGAAGAATTGTTATCTGTGTATCTCCTTGTGCAATTTATGGCCATTCTGGACAAGCGGGAGCATTCTCACTGCCATTGCCTGTAAATTATGTGCTTTCCCACTGGTGAATATTCCTGATGGTTAATGACTATTATTTCTATTTCTATAGGCTGTACTCATATATACATAATAAATACAGGCATGTTAGATGATGAGGGTCAATTTATCATGACTCCTGATTTAGAGAGCAGGGGTAGTGGGGGCAGAGATAGGATTTGCGCTTCTCTGAACAGCCCCTTCCAATGAACAGGGGCTTCTTTCAAGGGGACTTCCGGGAACTTTTGCCTTCCAACACATACCAGCTCATTTCAAGGTGGTTCAGCTGTAACAGCTCAAATAATAATTGCTTGTGTTGATTTTACCACATAATTAACTGTGCAATTGGGTTTACTCTTGCATTATACTTTCATTGTTTCTTGATTCTTAATCACAGCATCATTTCTCAAAATGAGGACAATGTCTTCATGTCTCCTGATTCGATATCCCCAGCTCTTATTTGGTGCTCTGTAGATATAGTGGAAGGAGTGTTATTTTTTAGGCAGTCAGCCCGTCTTCATTTTGTCCCTAATCAGCCCTTTATTAGCTGTGTGTGTAACCTCCAGCAATTTACGGTATGTCTACAGAGCGTGACCATCTCCTCATCTGCATATGAGGATGGCAAGGATCTTTGGCTTCCTTCTGTGGACATTTCAATATTTGTTTTCATCATTACTATGGAGAGATCGGTCTTCTGTATAAATAATTATAATAATCCAACCTTTCATGGTGTTGTGTCAGCTTTGGTTAAGGTGAATGAAGTTTCTTACCGTATGTTGAGGCTGTTTGTTCATCCAGCACTTCTTGGAGCCCTAATGTGTTCCCCAGACAAAGTGTTGAGTGGATGGGACAGAGCCATCAGAAAGGCACAAGGCTGGCCCAAACCAGACCTCAGCGCAAAAGCTGGCTGCTGTATTTACCAGATGTACACCAGGCATGTTCCATGGCCTCGTGTGGCCCTGCTTCCCACATCTGTATTAAAGGATGGTGAAAAAAGGAAAAAAAAAGTGGCGGTTCCCCAGTGGTCCAGTGGTTAAGACTTCACCTCCCACTGAAAAAGGCACAGGTTCGATCCCACATCCCCACAATGTGGAGGATTATGATGCTTTGTGGAGAACCATACAAGTTCACTCAGCACCTTCCAGGAGCTTGCAGAGGTGGGGAGACAAGACCAGTGGGGGAACAAGACCATATATTCAGCCCTTTCCTGACCTTCAGTGTCAAGGTTTCCTGGAAGAAATGATCTCAAGGCTGAGACTCCCGTGGACAAAGAAAAGTTGGCTAGAAGAAGGCAAGAGCAGAGAGCAGGTGGGGCAGAAGGGAGACATTTTCTGAAAGGATGCTCAGCATTTCAGAGTTTTGAAGATGAGCCAGAACATGGTGGATTGAGTAGCGCCAAATTCTTAAATATACACCTGGCTTGTTAGATAGCTATGGGGCACTGACTGCTGTGAACTGAATGCTTGCAGCCCAACAAATTTCTATGTTGAAGCTTAAATCTCAAGTGTACTGGCCTTTGGAGATGTGGCCTATGGGAGGTAATTTGGTTATAAAGGTGGAGCCCTTGTGAATGGGATTAGTGTCCTTATAAGGGGTTTCCCAGGTGACTCAGTGGTAAAGAATCCACCTGCCAATGCAGAGACATAGGAGATAAAGGTTCAATTCCTAGGTCAGGAGGATTCACTGGAGAAGGAGATGGCAACCCACTCCAGTATTCCTGCCTGGAGAATCCCATGAATAGAAGAGCCTGGTCCTCTATAGTCCATGGGGTTGCAAAAAGTCAGACACGACTTAGCATGCCACACTCAAGAGGATGAAGAGGCCAGAGCTCCATCTGTCATGGGAGGATACAAGAGAAGACAGCCATCCAGTGATCTGTAAATCAGCAAGAGGGCCTTGGTCAAAAACCCAGCCACGCTGGTACCCTGGTCTCAGACTTCCAGCTTCAAGAAAGAAAGAAGCATTTATTGCGTAAAACCCAGTCTATGATAGATATCCTGTTAGAGCAGCCAAACTAAAACATTCACCTCATTGGAAATTTATTTGAATAATACTGTTTGTATACTGGAAAGTGATGAATAATTAGGGGGCACTGAAAAGATTTAATAACAATTGGCTTGGCCCAGCATTGAGGAAGGAAAGGGAGGCAGCAAGAGCAAGAGCTGGGACCTGCCCTCCCCCTCCCTCAGGCAGGTGTTAACCCTTTAGTCACTGGTTGTGAAGAGGTCCTAGGGAGGGACAGTGGCTGCCCCTTGGCCACTTGGGGCAAGTAGGGGCTTGTGTCAGTGGCTGTGAAATGGATGGTATGAAAATATTTCAATGTTGTAAGAACCAGTGTGATTCCTACCAATATTTACTGCCTGAAAATCAGTCCTGATTGTAGCTGTATTTCACATTAGTTTAAATCCCGGTACTGAGCATGACTTAACTTAACCCAGTGTCCTGAGAAATTGCTCCTGTCCTCAAGAATCTCATAATCCAACAGAGAAGACAGATTTGAGAGCGGACATCTCAGGAGCAATGTGACACATTCAACAGAGCACTTCCTGTCTCAGGACCACTGTGGGAAGCGAGTGTACACAGTGTTATCCTGCTTGTACAGCAAGAAGCAGGGGAAGTTCAGGAGCGTCCCGGGCCATGCCTGGAGTTACACAGCCAACAAGGGGGGGGAGCCTAAACACCTCTAAATCCAGAGCATCCCATGAAAAGGGATTTCCATGACAGGAGGAGCTGATTAATTCTGTTTAATCACTGCCAGAGGCCCAGATTGTTCTCTGGACATGGCACAGTCAATTGGCCCTCTCTCTGGGACCATCTGAACAGGAGCTCATCTCTGCCCGTGGCAATGTCATGCACAGTTCCCATGGCCACTGAACCAATTGACCTCAAGGCTTGACAGCAGTAGGGAAGGCCCCGGTGTCCTCCTTTTCCCAAGAGAGAAGGGCACTCGGGAAGGGCATCAGACTGGAAAGGGCAGGGCCTGCTCTGTGACATCAGAAGCCAGGAAGACATGGCCACGGAAAAGCAGGAAAGGAAGATTTGAAATTTTCAGGCCACTGACCTGGCCTGGGTACTTTTACATGATCAGCAGCAACCTTTAAATCTCTTGGTATTTTGGGTTGGAGATGCTGTTTTGCTCAGAGCACTTGAAGTGGCCAGGGGATATAAAAACTACACCTCTGATTTCTGGCTCTTGTCCTGTTATTTATCTAGACCACCTCCCATCTCCTTTCCTCCAGCCTCCTCTCTGCATCATCCTCACCTGCCTCCTTTGGTATCTGGATTCCCAGGAGTCACCGAAGACTCTGCTGTAGAATCTGATGGCTTGTTATGGACATGCAACTCTAGCTCATTTCCCCCCTTCTCTCATGAGCAGTTTTGCTATTTGTCTTTTGGTACTAGTGGGATGCTAGCTAAGAGGCTCCAGGCTGGATTGGTTTGGCAGGCGTAACTGATTAAATTGATTTCAGGCAAGCCCTCCTCTCATCCCCATTTCCCCGACCCCCAGCAATCAGAGAGAACATCTAGGAGAGGCTTGCTGTGTTCCTTCTCCATGTGGCTGCCCCCATTATCTCACAGTTCCATAATTAGTAATATTTATTTGTACCTTTCATAAATATTGACCAAATGCCAACTATGTGCCAGGCCTGTTTTTAAGCCTGGGAATAATGAGATAGTAAGATAAGGCCTCTGCTCTGCTAGAATTTACACTGTAGTCAGGCCGGACAGCCATCAGAAAGTAAAAGCAAAAATGACTAACCCTGAACAGTATCAAATAGTGACCACAAACAAATGAATCAACGTGATGGAGTTCAGGGCAAACTGGAGGCATTCACCAGGGAGATTATTTCTAAATAGATATTTGCACCAAGATTGAAAATGAGAAGGAGTAGCCATGTGAACACTTACAGGGAGTGCATCATGGGTGAAGGGAAGAGCTGGTGCTAGAGCCCTGAGGTAGGGGCAGCATGGCTGAGACAGAGAGAGAAGGAGGGCAGTGTGGCAAAGATGAGGCACACGGGCAGTCAGCAGCAGAGGGAAGAGTATTAGATGGGGCTGGTGGGGTCCGCAGGGCCCTGAACATGACGGTGCTTTAGGCCCTTTGCGGAGAGTTTGGATTTAACTGTAAAAGCAGCTGGAAACATCTAATAGATTGCAAGCAGGTAAGTGACATGATCTACCTTGTAGTGGGGTAAAGAAGCAGAGAGAAAAGCAGTAAGACTAGCTGGACTCTGAATGAGTGACCTGGTCAAGAACTGCTGGGCTTGGACTGAGAGAGGCAGGGGAATGGATCCATTCGGAATATAGTCTAAGTTACATGTGACAGAGGCCCAGGTTCCAGCCAAGGATCACAGACAACAAATCAATTAGCAAATGTGAGTTACAGCTGCACAGCCTTTATTTCTTAAGGCTGATTATATATTTAAGGGCTGCTGTCTTCTTCAGAATAACGTGCCTATAAGGCTTTAAAAATTTCACTATATAGTTGCCTTTGGGATTCTCCAAAAATGTGCCCACTTTTTCAATAAGAAAACCAAGGTTCAGGATGGTTAATTAACTGTCCCAAGGTCACTTGTTTAGATAGCATCACCAACTCAATGGACATGAATTTGAGCTGGAAGATAGTGGAAGAGAGGAGCCTGAAGTGCTGTAGTCAGTGGGGTCACAAAGAGTTAGACTGTTAACTGTTGTTCAGTTAGTGACTGAACAACAACAACCAAGATCACCCTTCAGGAGAGATATGGAACCTGAAATTAAAGCAGAACTTTCAATGACTGGAGCCATCCTTTGATTTATACATGTTTCTTTAACATTGCTTTCCATCCACTACAAAACAAGATCCATTTCAAGTTTCCTTCTCTATCTACCAGCTGAAACAGAGTTAGTCCCCAGAATTTCCAGCAGCTGTGGACAGCCCAGTGTAGCATCTGCCTAGGGCCCTTTCTTTTAAGTCTTTTTTTTTTTTTTTTCTGATGATGATCCATCCTGACTCTGACCTCCTTATTGCCCTTGGTAATGTTATTTACCAAGCTGACTGTGGCTCAGATCATGAACTCCTTATTGCCAAATTCAGACTTAACTTGAGGAAAGTAGGAAAACCACTAGACCAATCAGGTATGACCTAAATCAAATCCCTTATAATTATACAGTGGAAGTGAGAAATAGGTTTAAGGCACTAGATCTGATAGACAGAGTGCCTGAGGAACTATGGATGGAGGTTCATGACATTGTACAGGAGACAGGGATCAAGACCATCCCCATGGAAAAGAAATGCAAAAAAGCAAAATGGTTGTCTAAGGAGGCCTTACAAATAGCTGTGAAAAGAAGAGAAGCGAAAAGGAAAGATATAAGCATCTGAATGCAGAGTTCCAAAGAATAGCAAGAAGAGAAAGAAAGCCTTCCTCAGTGATCAATGCAAAGAAATAGAGGAAAACAACAGAATGGCAAAGACCAGAGATCTCTTCAAGAAAATTAGAGATACCAAGGGAACATATCATGCAAAGATGGGCTAAATAAAGGACAGAAATGGTATGGACCTAACAGAAGCAGAAGATATTAAGAAGAGGTGGCAAGAATACACAGGCGAACTGTACAAAACAGAGCTTCATGACCCAGATAATCATGATGGTGTGATCACTCACCTAGAGCCAGACATCCTGGAATTTGAAGTCAAGTGGGCCTTAGAAAGCATCACTATGAACAAAGCTAGTGGAGGTGATGGAATTCCAGTTGAGCTGTTTCAAATCCTGAAAGATGATGCTGTGAAAGTGCTGCACTCAATATGCCAGCCAATTTGGAAAACTCAGCAGTGGCCACAGGACTGGAAAAGGTCCGTTTTCATTCCAATCCCAAAGAAAGACAATGCCAAATAATGCTCAAAATACCACACAATTGCACTCATCTCACACATTAGTAAAGTAATGCTCAAAATTCTCCAAGCCAGGCTTCAACAATACATGAACTGTGAACCTCCAGATGTTCAAGCTGGTTTTAGAAAAGGCAGAGGAACCAGAGATCAAATTGCCAACATCCTATAGATCATCGAAAAAGCAAGAGAGTTCCAGAAAAGCATCTATTTCTGCTTTATTGACTATGCCAAAGCCTTTGACTGTGTGGATCACAAGAAACTGTGGAAAATTCTGAAAGAGATGGGAATACCAGACCACCTAACCTGCCTCTTGAGAAACCTATATGCAGGTCAGGAAGCAACAGTTAGAACTGGACATGGAACAACAGACTGGTTCCAAATAGGAAAAGGAGTACATCAAGGCTGTATATTATCACCCTACTTATTTAACTTCTATGCAGAGTACATCATGAGAAACGCTAGGCTAGAAGAAGCACAAGCTGGAATCAAGATTGCCGGAAGAAATATCAATAACCTCAGATATGCAGATGACACCACCCTTATGGCAGAAAGTGAAGAGGACCTAAAAAGCCTCTTGATGAAAGTGACAGAGGAGAGTGAAAAAGTTGGCTTAAAGCTCAACATTCAGAAAACTAAGATCACGGCATCTGGTCCCATCACTTCATGGGAAATAGATGGGGAAACAGTGGAAGCAGTGTCAGACATTAGTTTTGGGGGGCTCCAAAATGACTGTAGATGGTGACTGCAGCCATGAAATTAAAAGACGCTTACTTCTTGGAAGGAAAGTTATGACCAACTTAGATAGCATATTAAAAAGCAGAGATATTACTTTGGCAAAAAAGATCCATCTCGTCAAGGCTATGGTTTTTCCTGTGGTCATGTATGGATGTGAGAGTTGGACTGTGAAGAAAGCTGAGCGCCAAAGAATTGATGCTTTTGAACTGTGGTGTTGGAGAAGACTCTTGAGAGTCCCTTGGACTGCAAGGACATCCAACCAGTCCATCCTAAAGAAGATCAGTCCTGGGTGTTCTTTGGAGCTAAAGCTGAAACTCCAGTACTTTGACCACCTCATGCGAAGAGTTGACTCACTGGAAAAGACCCTGATTCTGGGAGGGATTGAGGGCAGGAGGGGAAGGGGATGACAGAGGATGAGATGGCTGGATGGCATCATCGACTTGATGGACATAAGTTTGAGTGAACTCCGGGAGTTGGTGATGGACAGGGAGGCCTGAAGTGCTGTGATTCATGGGGTCGCAAAGAGTCGGACACGACTGAGTGACTGAACTGAACTGAACTGAATCTTATTTAGGGCTTCTCTGGTTGTTTCGTGGTAAAGAAACCACCTACCAATGCAGGAGAGCAGGTTCGATCCCTGCGTTGGGAAGATCCCCTGGAGAAAAAAATAGCAGCCCATTCTGTTAAATCCCATTGACAGAGGAACCTGGCAGGCTACAGTACATTTGGTCACAGAAGAGTCAGACATGACTTAGAAATGAAACAATAGATGTTTCTTAACCACTTAATGATTTGCTTTTCTCATCTGTAAAATGGGAATGTTAACCCCCCTCTGAAATCATTATAAACACGAATATAGTTCAGTATTTTGCTGGTGATGGATAACTGATAGTTCTCTTACTTCTGCTGCATTCACCTGTAGACCACTCTCTACCCCAGCAGTAACACTTTCATTTGTTAATAATCTCAGATAAAGACAGAAAACATTAGACAGTCATCATAACAATCATCAACATTTCTTGAGCACTAGGTCATGCACTGTGATGAATAGTTTAATCATTACCTCAATTAATCCTCAGAAGAGCTCCATGATGTATCTATTAGGATTATTATGCCCACTTTACAAAAGCCAAAAGTGAGGTCCAGCAAAGTAAACAACTTACCAGGAGTTACACAGACTGTGATAGAGTCAGGGATCAAATGCAGGTCCCTCTGACTCTAGAAGTGAAGTGAAGTCACTCAGTCCTGTCCGACTCTTTGCGACCCCATGGACTGTATCTTATCAGGCTCCTCCGTCCATGGGATTTTCCAGGCACGAGTGCTGGAGTGGATTGCCATTTCCTTCTCCAGGGGATCTTCCCGACCCAGGAATCAAACCCGGGTCTCCTGCATTGCAGACAGACACTTTACCATCTGAGCCACCAGGACTCTAGGAGAGATGGTCCTAATTGCTGAGCTCTCCTGCCTCTCCTGCCAGACTCGCTGTGCTGTGATAAGTGCCAGGTTGCTTTGCTAATTATCCTCTGCAGCAGATATTAGTCAGCACAGGGCCTGAAGCCACTGGCAGGGGATGTATGTCTCAATTCCACTTTGAGTTTAACTTCCAGAGAAGGAACAGGAGATTGAGTCTCAGAAGTTGCTAAGTGAATGAAATTGAAACAGCCAGAAATGACTTGCCTTAAGGGAAGGTGGCTTCCTGGGTCATAGAAATTTTGTTTCCTCTCTCTGGTAGTGCACTGAGTTAGCAAAAGTCGTACCCCTGCCTTATGGTTTGCTCAGATGGAAACTTTAAGGAAGCTTGGAAATCTGAGCAGAGAGAAGTCCAGCACAATGTCCTGCATCTCAGGGTTACCCTAAGGCAGAGTGAGGCAGTACCAAGCCCTTAGCATGGGTCTCAGTTAGGTAGATGTGGGTTCTAGTCCTGTACCCACCATTTACTGGTCTTGAGCAAGCCAGATTCTTTATCTATGAAAAAAAATGGCATCCAAAACTGACTTGGCAAAGCTGTAGAGAAGATTAAGTTAGATTAAGTTAGTAAAGTGCTGGGTACTTAGCACATAGTAATCACCCGATACATCCTAGTTACTGGGAATTTATGCATGTAAAGAGCTTAGAAGGGTGTTCTTAGAACATAAGCATATTATATCAGCTATACTTATTATCTTTGTGCTTTCAACATTGACAGAACATGATTTTTTTTTTCCTCTAACCCTCTAGTTCTGCGCATCCAAAAATAATACAATTAGAAATAAAACTCCTTGAAAACTTCTGGCTCGAAGATGTTTCATTTATTTTCACACAATTTTGAGCCTTTTAAAAAATCTGTTTTCTCACAAGACACCACTAGACACCCACCCAAATGGCTAAAATTAAAAAGACTGATGATGCCAAATGCTAGCAAGCATTTACAGCTACTAGTGCTTGTTGGTAGGAGTGGAAAATGACACCAAAAGACAGGGAAAAGGGCCTGTAGCCTCTTAAAAAACTGAACATACATCTAACCTGTGACCCGGGAGATCTGCAAGGTGCCAGTTACCAAAGAGAAGAAAAACACACATCTGGAAAAGACGTGTAGAAAAATATTCATAGCAGACTTGTTCATTCCAGCCAGAAGTTAGAAATAGGTGCCCATCAGTGAGAGAATGGATATGCAAAGAGTGGTGTATTTATATTAATAAACAGTGGCCAGCAATAAAAAAGAACAACTTATTGATACATACAATATCAAGGGGGAGTCTCAAACACATGCTGAATGAAAGGAGCCTTGCATAAGACTACATATTATATGATCCCATTTATATGAAGTTCTAGAACAGGTAAAACCTACTATTAAAATGAAAAAGGAAGTGTTGCTGCCTCTGGAGTCTGAATGATAACGGGCTTCTGGGGTGATTGCAATGTTTCACATTTCAGTCAAGACCTTGGTTGTACAAGTATATGCATTTGCCAACACTTATTTAGTGAGAATGTTCATGTAAGATTTGAGCATTTCATTGTATCTAATTTTTCTTCAGGAGATTAAAAAAAAAAACACAAATGTTCCACTCTAGTTAATGATATTCATGCAAAAGTATTTAGGGAGAAAGTATACAGATGTCTTCAATTTAATCTAAAATGCATCAAAAAATAAGATTGGTGGTTGGCAATAAGAATGGATAGATGGATAGCTAACGTGATAAAATAAGCATAGGAAAATGTTAAGTGGGAGTTACATGGGCGTTCATTATAAAATTAATCTGTATGCTTTGAAAGTTATAGTACTGTTGGAGAAAAAAAAAAATCCTTCCACATTTGCTAGCCTTCCAAATAAAAAGAATTCTAATGCTCATGCTGTTGTTCAGTCGACTCTTTGCAACCCTATGAACTGCAGCACGCCAGGCTCATCCCTACTGGTCATACTGGTAGCCCCAAACCTGCATGCCATTGAAAGGAATGCATTTTCAGGTTTGCTGTTAACTTTTAAGTTGGTAAACCCTGATTTATAGGGCACTTAAAATCAGAATGAAATATGATTTAGTGAAAGCTGAATGAACAGCTCACAATCTCACATTCTAGCACTGCTAGGGAGGTGGGAGGGGGGTTCATGTTTGGGAATGCATGTAAGAATTAAAGATTTTAAAATTTAAAAAATAAAAAACTAAAAATAAAAATAAAAATAAATAAAAATAAATAAAAATAAATAAATAAAAAAAAAAGAAAACATTTTAAGACTTTTTCTGAGTAGTTTTAGAGTCACTTTCAGTAAAACTGAGTGTAAGGTACAGATTTACCGTATAACCCACGCCCAACACACGTATGACCTCCCCTGTCATCAGCATCACTCACCAGAGTGGTGTATTCATTGCACTGATCTACCTACATGGACTCATCATTATCACCCAAAGTCTACAATATACATTAGGATTTATTCTTGGTGTTGTACATTCTGTGAGTTTGGACAAATGTGTAATGACATATGTGTGTGTGCTCATTCGCTTTAGTCGTGTCCGACTCTGTGTGATGCTGTGGACTGCAGCCTGCCAGCCTCCTTTTTCTATGAGATTCTCCAGCTGAGAATACTGGAGTGCGTTGCTATGCCCTCTTCCAGGGGATCTTCCCAACCCAGAGATCAAACCCATGTTTCTTATGTCTAACCTGCATTGGCAGGTGGGTTCTTTACCACTAGTGCCATCTGGAAAGCCCATTTATCCACCGTTATTGTATCATACAGAGTAGTTTCACTGCACTAGAGAAGTTTTTGCCACTGATTTGCTCCTGTTAAATCAGGAGGGGACTCTGGTAGCTATGAATGGTTTCTTTAAGTCCGACGGTTATGACTCACCCATATGAACAGTTGTGGAGGTGGACTGAGGCTGGAGCTCTCAGCCAATGGGGCAGCTGACCTCTATCTCTATATCTCAGACTCTTCAGGAGAGGTTGCTATAAAGCTGTAAAAAATTTGCCTTCTTTATGGAAACGAAAAGTTAGCAGATTCTTCATGTATAAGAAGAGAGCCATTCTGGATGTAATGCTTCCTCTGAGCTTCATTTACTAACCACGGGGTGATCATCATCAATTGCATTTCTCAGATATGTAAACTGGAGATCAGAGAGGTTAATTCATTTCCCTGTAGTCAGTTAACTATGGAGTATCAAAGGTGGGACTTGAATCCAGCCTTCGTGGTTCCCAAGTTTGTGACCCTCTTTCATTTAAGGCTGTTGGGAAGGAAGATGTCTTCTGGGGGATTTAGAATCCAGAATACATTTTTGTTGAGAAACTGTGATTGAAGGTGATTACGTATAATGAAATAGTGCCTTTAATCCTGTTGTTTTGTTTTTGGTTTTCAGTTTTCTGCAATTTGGGGCTAAGTGGGATTCTCTAAGCTTGCCTGGGAATCTAACTCCTAGAACATGACATTATTTTGAATAGTGTTGGTGTCCCAACATTTCAGTCTATGAGTTACAAACTTTGGAGACAAGTTTTCCATAACTAGAGACAATCTGTAAAAGTCACATCTGATGCTTATACCTGGCTTTGCTATTTGGAAAATACCTTCATGTCTGTGTCTTGTGTGAGCCTCACATCCATACTGCAAGGCAGGCAAAACAAGGATAGGATCATTATTTCCGTTCAGTGAGGCTCAGGGAGACCAGGCGAGAGGTCCAGAAGTTTGTCCAAGGTCACAAAGCAGGGAAAGGGTTTAAGCTAAGTTGAGAACCCAAGCACCTTGACACCTCATTCACCAATGCCTCACGCCTCCCCCACTTTACATCTCATTTTGGCTCCTAGACCCAGGCTAATTTATATGTGAAATCTTGCAAATTCTTGGTAGGTGACCAATATATAATGTGTAGCTAATGAGATAAAGTACAGTTTCACTTTGGTTACAAAGGAAGGGGAACTCTCGAAGGGATCATAATAATCGGGCCTTTCTCAGCGGAACTCAAGAGAGTTTTATAGGCCTGACAAAACGATCCATCCTCTCAATGGACCCGTGTGTCTGGGACCTCCCACTGTCCCCGCCGTTCTGCAGAGGAGGAAAGAACATTAAGAGATTTGGTCCAGGGTCACCAACACCCAGGTCGTCAATCACACAGTCTCAGTGGCAGAGCAGGGAGTGGACCCAGGACTCTGTGTAACCATCCGTGAGAATGTGCTCCAGCCAGCACATCGTGTAATGTATTTTTAAATACCCCAAAGAGCTCTTGTTAAGGAGCAGAAATGGACATCCCCTATGATAGCCTTGAGACTCATCAGCAAGCCCCATGTCCAAGGTCAAAAGGAAATCAGGGTCAGCCCCAGAGAAACCTGCACCTCTTTATATCACTAACAGATGAGCATTTGTACTTTTTATGACCATGCTTTTGCTTAAGACATCTAGTCAAGCCCGCTGTTTACTTACTCTGTGACCTTGGATGAGTCACTTGACATTTGGGGGCCTCAGTTTATGCCTCTGGAAAAAGACAGTTGGACAAGATGGGCTATATTTTTTAGAACCAGGAGGAAAGAACAGTCTTACCCAGAGAACTTATTTTTCTAGTCTGAAACTCTCTGAGAACAAGGATGGTCTGTTCTCTGTGGCCCCAGCATTCAACTCCATTCCTGATACATAAAGGCTGTCTGATGAATGTTAAGTGAGTGAATAAAAATGACACAGCCCCTTTGCTTAGGATGAGCAATGATTCCATAAATTCTGAACATCGCTGGCAATGTATTTCAAGTGTGACACATTTCATGCTGGAAACACAGCTTGTTAATCATCCCAGAGGCATGTCAGAATATAATCATGGGCTCCAAAAGGTCCTTGTGGCACAGAAGGCCAAAGCTTGCTCTTGGTGACTCTAGAGGTCTGAACAGTGACTCAGAGTGACTGTGAGACCCAACTCAGGGCATACTTTTCTAATTGTCCTGAAGGGTTAATGTTTTTTAAATATTTATTTATTTGTTTGGCTATGAGTGAGTGAGTGAAGTCGCTCAGTCGTGTCTGACTCTTTGCGACCCTGTAGACTACCAGGCTCCTCCGTCCATGGGATTCTCCAGGCAAGAATACTGGAGTGGGTTACCATTTCCTTCTCCAAGGGATCTTCCAGACCCAGGGATCGAACCCGGGTCTCCTGTATTGGAGGCAGACGCTTTAACCTCTGAGCCAGCAGGGAAGCCCAATGCCGAACCTTAATTGAGGCACTCAGAGTCTTCAGCCTTTGTTTTGGCATGCAAACTCTTGCTGAAGCATGTGGGATCTAGTTTCCGTATCAGGGATTGAACCCGGGCCCTCTGCACTAGGAATTCGGAGTCTTAGCCACTGGACCACCAGGGAAGTCCCAGGGTTAATTATTAAAGTAGGGAGGAAAAATCTTGATGAGAGGCAGGATGACCACTAGATTACTTGGAGGAAACCTGACATTGATGGTTGCTGAGTGTCCTTCTAGACCCATGATCCTATGTTTCTCAACCTAGTCTCTATTTTGACGTGGAAAGTACACAGATATTCATCTGAAAGGATATGGCTTTAAATCTCATTCTGAAATGTATTGATCATATGACTTAAGGTAAATCTAATACTGGGACTCAATAATAACATTAATTAAACTTACAATATATAAGCATTTAGCTCTACCTGTCAAGAGCTTTGTTGATTTTTTTTAACTTTACATTAACTCGCTTAATCCATTTGAAGAAGGCTCATTGTTACTATCCATCAGATAAGTAAACTGGGACACAGAGAATCTAAGGCATTCATGCTCCCAGGTCTCCGAGTGAGCAGTGGCAGGCCTGGAGACTCACTCTCTTGTCTATGTGGCTCCAGTCTTAGAGTTCTCAATAAGTAAATCTCTGTTCGTCAGTTTGTTCAACTGTAAAATTGACATTGTGATGTCTCAGCATTCTTACAGGTAGTTACAAAAATCAAATGAGATAGGTTTCCAATTGTTTGTCTCTTGCATCAGACAGTCAGCTCATGAAGGTGCAGGTTTCATGTGGGTCTCCTTCAAAGTGGAGGATTCCTAAATAGCACCCATTGAATACTGTCCGAATAAATGCATGAGTTGATGAAGAGAATAATTAGAAACAGCCTGATGAAGAGTCAAGGTACTATATAAGGGTTATTTACTTATTTTTTGGTGTTTCAAATCTGTATTCAGCCTTGTTTGACATTTTTAAATTTGCAAGGTAACCATAGAAAGAAAGCTGCTGGATTTCCCTGGTGGTTCGGTGGTTGAGAGCCTGCCTGCCAGTGCAGGCAACAGGGGTTCAATCCCTGGTCTGGGAAGATCCTACATGCCACAGGATGGTGGGCCACAGCTACTGAGCCCGTATGCCTAGACCCCGTACTCTGGAACAAGAGAAGCTACTTCAGTGAGAAGTCTGCACGCCGCCACTGGAGAGTAGCCTCTGCTCTCCACAGCTAGAGAAAAGCCTGAGCAGGAACAAAGACCGAGCACAGCCAAAAATAAATAAATTTTTTTAAAAAAGAAAGCTACTTGTTAGTCCAGTGACTTTAATGCCCAAATGCTAATCTGTTAGGAACGTTTCTTTCTAATTCTCATCTCTCTTGAATTGTGTTTGATTTGCATCTGATGAAATTTGAAAGTGAAAATTATGACCTGTGTTTGTACTTTATCCATTCCTACTAAAATCCCATTCCTATTTGGGAAGTATATCTGAGAAAACAGAAGGGTTTAATACTTAACCTATAAACCTTCTCGGAATAACCTTCTGAGGTTGATAGTTTAGCTCATTATACACTGGATGACCCTGAGAGCTGATTCATTCAGTACCATTGTTGATGCTTTCACTCATTACCCTCAGGGTCTGTCCTGAGGTCCAGGGTTTGTACTAGGGTCTAGCAGATGAAGGCGCTTCAGACTCCTCTGCCCTAAAGGATTTTTTGTGGAGAATAGCTTAGAGTTCAGTGAGGGGGCAATTTTTACCTTGTCTAATGGATTGCTAATTGCCGGGTGTAGATCCAGGACTACACACAAGACTATGGCCTGATGTTTGTGAATATTGGTGCCTCCAGGTCATAAACATTAAAATGGTGTGATTTGCTTAACCTGTGTGATCAATCCGGTTGTCTTTACCTTCTGAAGTGGCTCGTGGGTGTTTGATCGCATATAGCCAACCTATTCATGGCTTCCCAGGTGGTAGGGGTGGTAGGGTCCACCTGCCAATCATGGGTTTGATCCCTGGGCTGGGAAGATCCCCTGGAGTAGGTAGGCTCCACCCACTGGCATCCCACTCCAGTATTCTTGCCTGGGAAATTCCATAGGCCCAGGAGCCTGGTGGGCTACAGTCCTAGGGGCCACAAGAGCTGGACATGACTGAGTGACTGAGCACATGACACAGCCCACCCATTTAAACAGTGCACATCCACTCACCACTGGGAGATATACTTCCTCACTCTGACCTTATCTTCAGGCATCGTCATTTTTCACTTCTGCTTGATAACTGTGGTACAAAACTGTTTCAGTTTCTGTATGCAAAACTGATGGAGGCCCATCAGTTCAGTTCAGTTCAGTTCACTTCAGTCGCTCAGTCGTGTCTGACTCTTTGCGATCCCCTGAACTGCAGCACACCAGGCCTCCCTGTCCATCACCATCTCCCGGAGTTCACTCACTCATGTCTATCGAGTCGGTGATGCCATCCATCCATCTCATTCTCTGTCATCCCCTTCTCCTCCTGCCCCCAATCCCTCCCAGCATCAGAGTCTTTTCCAATGAGTCATTTCTTCACATGAGGTGGCCAAAGTACTGGAGCTTCAGCTTTAGCATCATTCCTTCCAAAGAACACCCAGGGCTGATCTCCTTCAGAATGGACTGGTTGGATCTCCTTGCAGTCCAAGGGACTCTCAAGAGTCTTCTCCAACACCACAGTTCAAAAGCATCAATTCTTCGGTGCTCAGCTTTCTTCACAGTCCAACTCTCACATCCATACATGACCCCTGGAAAAACCATAGCCTTGACTAGATGGACCTTTGGTGGCAAAGTAATGTCTCTGCTTTTCAATATGCTATCTAGGTTGGTCATAACTTTCCTTCCAAGCAGTAAGCGTCTTTTAATTTCATGGCTGCAGTCACCATCTGCAGTGATTTTGGAGCCCCCAAAAATAAAGTCTGACACTGCTTCCGTTGTGTCCCCATCTATTTCCCATGAAGTGATGGGACCAGATCCCATGATCTTCGCTTTCTGAGTGTTGAGGTATAAGCCAACTTTTTCACTCTCCTCTTTCACTTTCATCAGGAGGCTTTTAGTTCCTCTTCACTTTCTGCCATAAGGGTGGTGTCATCTGCATATCTGAGCTTATTGACATTTCTTCCAGCAATCTTGATTCCAGCTGTGCTTCTTCCAGCCCAGAGTTTCTCATGATGTACTCTGCATAGACGTTAAATAAGCAGGGTGACAATATACAGCCTTGTTGACTATATAGTACTCCTTTTCCTATTTGGAACCAGTCTGTTGTTCCATGCTCAGTTCTAGCTGTTGCTTCCTGACCTGCATATAGGTTTCTCAAGAGGCAGGTCAGGTGGTCTGTATTCCCATCTCTTTCAGAATTTTCCACAGTTTCTTGTGATCCACACAGTCAGAGGCTTTGGCATAGTCAATAAAGCAGAAATAGATGTTTTTCTGGAACTCTCTTGCTTTTTCGATGATCTATCGGATTTTGGCAATTTGATCTCTAGTTCCTCTGCCTTTTCTTTAAAGCCAGCTTGAACATCTGGAAGTTCACACTTCACGTACTGCTGAAGCCTGGCTTGGAGAATTTTGAGCATTACTTTACTAACGTGTGAGATGAGTGCAATTGTGTGGTATTTTGAGCATTCTTTGGCATTGCCTTTCTTTGGGATTGGAATGAGGCCCATAGATCTTTCTTATTCTTCTTGTTCTACTTCCTTATAGACAGGGGAGTCATGTTGAAAGCTTCAGGAGATGGTGACTGATTGGGCATGTGATTGGCATGCCATTCAGACAAGAAAGAAGGAAAGAAAGAAAGAGGAAGGAAGGGAGGGAAGGAGGGAGGGAAAGAGGAAGCAAAAGAAAGGAAGAAGAGCTATAGCCAAAAGAAAGCTTGGAGCATGTAGATAACAGAACCCTTCACTGTGAAACTTTAGTATGCTGTAAAGTTTTTATTATGTTTGTGGGTGAGCATCATTATTTCCACAAAGGTTTCATCGTGGTGAGCATTTCTTAGCTTCTGATTCATGGAAATTCTTTCGTGGGACAAATAAGACCATTTGTTGGAATGGTGGTTCCTCAGAGCAAAGCTTCCCCAGACATCAGGCTTCCAGGCTGTTCACTCTACTCAGCATCTGATTTTTTTGTCTTTAATTTCTTTCTCCATATTTTTCAGTGATTCCTGAACATTTTCCTTTTTTCCTTCCTTCAGTCCTTCCTACCTCTTTCCCTCCCTCTGTCTTTCCTTCAGTCTATCTTTCCCTCCTTCCCTATCTTTAACTGCAAGCCTATACCATTTTCTACAGAGACACATGATTGACATGAAGCCTGTGACCTTGAGGGGCTCATGGTCAAAGCAAGGGACAGATACATAAGGAGTACAGGATGTGCATTGTTTGAGGGGTTGCAGTAGAGGAGTATGGGGTATGGTGAAAATAGAAAGGAGGAGTGAAAAGGGGTTGAAGGAGATTAATTTTTTAGCTGTCTCGAGAAGTGAGTAGAGAGTAGTAAATGAAAATGGGGACAAGTTCATTTCTGTCCACAGAAACAAACTAACAAACAAAAAACCAAGAAATTGTGGGTCATAGAACAGCCTGGAATATCTGGAAAAGAGCAAGTTTGACTGGAGTGTTCAAGGAGTGGATGGAGCAGTGGACTGGTGATAACGTGAGAAGCATTGTGGGAACCTCAGGAGTGTCTGAAGCCATGATTAAGCCCTTTCTCCATGTTTCATAACTCAAAAACTTTTCTAACTGCCTTTGTTCCACATGAATAAATCAGGATTATCTGCTGACTTTGTCATAGCTAGACAATAATCTAGCCTTTTCCAGTGTATAACGTGTTGAATACCAGTCTTTTGAAATGAAGCGCACCCATGCACGCATGCATATGTGCCAACACATGTGGATGCAATTTATCTGAGAAAAAATAAATTGGGGAAAGGCCCATTGGCACATTAAAAACTGAAAGAAATGCTTTACCTCGGCACTCATTTTTTGTTGATGAAAATATATTAGTATTCCATAGTACACACTTTAGGAAAATATTTCTAACTCTTTGGAATTCTGACAATGATGCCTTGTGTCAACCTTCTGAAACCACCAGAGGCCTAGAAACCCTAGGCTGGCAACCATTACTACCATCTGAGGTTTAGAGAAGGGACAAGATCTGCTCGATGTCATCAGGCGTAACTGAGCAAGAACAAGAGTTCAGGTTTAGGTCTCCTTTTTCTGGTCCAGTTCTCATTTTATTATGCTAATAAATGGCCCATCTGGAGTCCACAGGCATTTATTGGTGCCCCACTCCAGTACTTTTGCCTGGAAAATACCATGGATGGAGGAGCCTGGTAGGCTGCAGTCCATGGGGTCGCAAAGAGTCGGACACGATTGAACGACTTCACTTTCAATTTTCACTTTCATGCATTGGAGAAGGAAATGGCAACCCACTCCAGTGTTCTTGCCTGGAGAATTCCAGAGCCGGGGGAACCTGGTGGGCTGCCATCTATGGGGTCACACAGAGTCAGACACGACTGAAGTGACTTAGCAGCCACGTGTCTACCATTGTACTTTTTGCTAATAACTCATGTTGAAATTCTCACTAGTGGGGGAGATGATACTACGCAAACCAATGAACAGATAGTGTCAGGGGGAATGTAGCCATGGAGAAGAACAAGGCAGGAGGAGAGAATGACAGGTAATAGGGGTGTTATTTTGCAAAAATGAGGAAGGAAGAGAGGGACATTTAGGGAAGTGAGAGCCAGACATGCAGATCTATGTGGGGAATACCTTCCAGACCAAGGAGAAGTTAGTGTAAAGGTAGGAAAATGTTCTAGAAACACCAATGGGCCGGCATGGTTGGATCAGAATGAGCAGGGTGATGAAGTTAGGAGGTACGGTCAGTGGGGTGGCTGGGCTGTAGCCATGTGGATCCTCAGGGGCTATCTGTGCCATTTGTGAGTTATGAGCAGAGAATTCAGTTCAGTTCAATTCAGTCACTCAGTTGTGTCTGACTCTTTGCGACCCCATGGACTGCAGCACGCCACGCCTCCCTGTCCATCATCAACTCCCGGAGTTTACCGAAACTCATGTCCATTGAGTTGGTGATGCCATCCAACCATCTCATCCTCTGTCGTCCCCTTCTCCTCCCACCTTCAATCTTTCCCAGCATCAGGATCTTTTCAAATGAGTCAGTTCTTCACATGAAGTGGCCAAAGTATTGGAGTTTCAGTTTCAACATCAGTCCTTCCAATGAACACCCAGGACTGTTCTCCTTTAGGATGGACTGGTTGGTCTCCTTGCAGTCCAAGGGACTCTCAAGAGTTTTCTCCAACACCACAGTTCAAAATCATCAATTCTTTGGTGCTCAGCTTTCTTTATAGTCCAACTCTCACATCCATACGTGACTACTGGAAAAACCATAGCCTTGACTAGATGGACCTTTGTTGGCAAAGTAGTGTCTCTAATTTTTAATATACTATCTAGGTTGGTCATAATATACAGCCTTGACGTACTCCTTTTCCTATTTGGAACCAGTCTGTTGTTCCAGTTCTAGCTGTTGCTTCCTGACCTGCCTATAGGTTTCTCAAGAAGCAGGTCAGGTGGTCTGGTATTCCCATCTCTTTCAGAATTTTCCACAGTTTATTGTGATCCACATAGTCAAAGGCTTTGGCATAGTCAATCAAGCAGAAATAGATGTTTTCTGGAACTCTCTTGCTTTTCAATGATCCAGCGGATGTTGGCAATTTGATCTCTGGTTCCTCTGCCTTTTCTAAAACCAGCTTGAACATCTGGAAGTTCACGGTTCACGTATTGCTGAAGCCTGGTTTGGAGAATTTTGAGCATTACTTTGCTAGCATGTGAGATGAATGCAATTGTGTGGTATTTTGAGCATTCTTTGGCATTGCCTTAATCAAGATTGCTGGGAGAAATATCAATAACCTCAGATATGCATATGACACCATCCTTATGGCAGAAAGTGAAGAGGAACTAAAAAGCCTCTTGATGAAAGTGAAAGAAGAGAGTGAAAATGTTGGCTTATAGCTCAACACTCAGAAAACGAAGATCATGGCATCTGGTCCCATCACTTCATGGGAAATAGATGGGGACACAGGGGAAACAGTGTCAGACTTTATTTTGGGGGGCTCCAAAATCACTGCAGATGGTGATTGCAGCCATGAAATTAAAAGACGCTTACTCCTTGGAAGGAAAGTTATGACCAACCTAGATAGCATATTGAAAAGCAAAGACATCGCTTTGCCAACAAAGGTCCATCTAGTCAAGGCTATGGTTTTTCCAGTGGTCATATATGGATGTGAGAGTTGGACTGTGAAGAAAGCTGAGCACCAAAGAATTGATGCTTTTGAACTGTGGTGTTGGAGAAGACTCTTGAGAGTCCCTTGGACTGCAAGGAGATCCAACCAGTCCATCCTAAAGGAGATCAACCCTGGGTGTTCTTTGGAAGGAATGATGCTAAAGCTGAAACTCCAGTACTTTGGCCACCTCATGCGAAGAGTTGATTCACTGGAAAAGACTCTGATGCTGGGAGGGATTGCAGGCAGGAGGAAAAGGGGATGACTGAGGATGAGATGGCTGGATAGCATCACTGACTCGATGGACGTGAGTCTGAGTGAACTCCGGGAGTTGGTGATGGACGGGGAGGCCTGGCGTGCTTAGATTCATGGGGTCGCAAAGAGTCGGACACGACTGAGCGACTGAACTGAACTGAGGTTGGCCATAGCTTTCCTTCCAAGGACTAAGCGTCTTTTACTTTCATGGTTGCAGTCACCATCTCCAGTGATTTTGGAGCCCCAAGAAATAAAGTCTGTCACTGTTTCCACTGTTTCCCATGTTTCCACTGTTTACCATCTATTTCCCATGAAGTGATGGGACCAGATGCCATGATCTTAGTTTTCTGAATGCTGAGCTTTAAGCCAACTTTTTCACTCTCCTCTTTTACTTTCATCAAGAGGCTCTTTAGCAGAGAATTAGTCTGATCCAAATTAGTGTTTCGGAAGTTCAGATGGGCTCTTTCTCGATGGGGGAAGAGACTACAGAGTGAGAACGGAAGCTGGGGACCAGTGGGGACGTGAGCACAGATTCTGACTCTGGATATGTGTGAATAGTGCAATGGATAGAAGTTGTAGATAGTTGTATCTGAGAGGAAGAGAAGGCACGACAGCTCTGAGGACAGGCGCGGCCTGGCCACTTTTTGAGACAAGGAGACTGATGTGCTTCTGCTCCCTTGGAACTTGGTTTACAATTTGAGAATCAGTATCTTTATGGTACTTTTATCACTGTTCCTATAAAAGAAATGCATCTTCTGGCAAAGATAATATAAATGGTATCAAGTGCATCCAGTAAAACTCATTTCCCTGGTTTCTTTCCCAAGAAGCAACCACTGTTACCAACCTCTTGTGTAGTTTTCTAGACTAAGAGTACAGATGTGTATATGTGTGTGCATAATATATTCACTTTTCTTTTCTAATACAGTGGTCTAGACGGTATATCCTGTACTGTAGCTTACTTTTTCCACTAAATAATTTATCTTAAAGATTAGTCTATATCAGTATGTATAGAAAGAATTCTATATATGTTAACAATGCCACAGTGTATTTCATTGTACTGCCATATTATGATATTTAATTCATAGTGGATTAATTCCTCCTGAAGGACCTTGTTTGCAGTGTTTTTAAATTACTAATGATAAAGTGGTGAATAATATTATATTATAATAATATCTTTGAACATATTATACACATGTAGATGTGGGTCTGTAGAATAAATCCCTAGAAGTAGAATCTGCGACTCAAGAAGAATGTGCGTATTTAAATGTTCGTTGATAGAGCCACTTTGTCCATCAAGAGTGTTGTGCTAATTTATAGGACAGCAATAATTCATGATGGTACCTGCCAAAGTGAAAGCCTTTATAGTAGTGAAGTTAATGGTAACTTACAAGTGTGTGTTGCTTTATGTTTGCCAGAAGTGCCTTGTTACCCATTATTTATTTATTTACTAAAATAGCTCTTGAAAGCAAATCTTGTGTATTCTAATTTTATACATAAGGATAGGGAACTTAGAGAGATTGATACTTGCCCAACTAGTGAATAGCAGGGCTGGGATTTGAACCCAGGTCCCTCAGACATCCAAGACCAGACTGCCTGCAATTTAGCCTTGTCAGGTAAGGGTTTCTCCAAGTCCACACTTAGATTCCTCTCTCTTATAGACTACATTCCACATCCCTGGAAGCATTCACGTGTTTGCTAGATGAGGCCTTGGCAAAATGCTGTTGAAAGCATTATGGCCCCAGCATGAGGATCTGACTATAACCTTCAAGGCCCCTTTCTGCCCCATCACGTCCATGGACTAAACTACTTTCCTCTCAGGCTTAATAGCTGCATCAACAAAATGAAAATAATATCACCTGCCTCTAACTGCATTGGAATGTCATAAAGGTAAATCAGATAGTACACCTGAAGCACTTAGAGCAACTTAAGAAAAATAAACTCTATAAATCTGTGTTAGAGTGACTGCAATGCCATGGAGATGCTCAGCCCACCCTGCCTCCCCTGGGCCTTTATTAGGAGCAAGTTCCTTTAACTGGATTTGTCTTAAATGCAAATACAAGTATGCACATATGCTCACACTCACACACTGACATACTTCTTCTAATTCCCTGGCCCATTATTAGAGAGTCACAATTTTTTCTTTTAATTAAAATATAGTTGATTTACAATGTTATGTTAGTTTCAGGTGTACAGCTAAGTGAATTGCTTATGCATATACATATATCTATTCTTTTTCAGATTCTTTTTCCCATATAGGTTATTGCAAAATATTGGGTATAACTCCCAGTGCTATACTGTATATCCTTGTGCTATAGAGTATATATAGAAATATATTTCATTTATATATTTAAGACTCCTCCTAATCTGACATCTAGCTTAGTCCCTAAATTCATTTTAAGCTTAACCATCAAAACAAGTTTGTTTATTATCTCTTGTAAACATCACACAATACTGCAAGTAAAGTGTTCTTTTCTGTGCTGCGTTTAGTCATTCGGTCGTGTCCAACTCTTTGCAACCCCATGGATTGTAGCCCACCAAGCTCCTCTTTCCATGGGATTCTTCAGGCAAGAATACTGAAGTGGATTGCCATGCCCTCCTCCAGAAGATATTCCCAACCCAGGAATCAAACCAAGGTCTCCCACATTGCAGGCAGATTCTTTACCATCTGAGCCACCAGTTATTATCTCTTTCTTTCTGGACAGACATCAAAGGTCAGAGAGGTGATGTTTCTTTTTCAAGATCACACAGCACATTGGGGTGGAGCAGGAATTAGAACCAGGTTTTCTGATGTGGAGTCTGTCCTTTCATTTGCCAAGGCTTCATTCAAACTGTATGCCCTCTGGTCTCTGGGAGGACACCCCAACTGCCCCTCATCCCATGTTGTGAATGGTACCCCATTCACATGCTTTTCTAGACCTATTTAGGTGTCCCAGGCTGCTGTGTATGTTCATATAGAAATGTACATTTCCATAAGCTCCAGTGAACTGGAAAGCTCCCTGAGAGTAGGGATACTGGCTACTCCATTTCCTAAGCGACCATGCTTGCATAGGAAGGAAGTGCCAATTTTGAGGGCCTCTTTGTGTCAGGTATTTGTGAATGTCTTGAATTTTAACCCTCCCAGTGAAAAGAGGCAGTCCCATCAGTATTTCCCAGCAGGGGAAATTGAGACTTAGAGAGCAAATTTACATGTCCAGGGACACACAGTGAGTGGAAGGACCCAGAATTCAAACTGAGGTCTGTCTTTCTCCAAGTCCTGGGATTTTGCCAAGACACCATCACCCCTACAACCATCCCATGTGATTAGCATGAAGCCTGAAATTAGTTATGGATTGTTTTTGCTTTTGTATGTAGGCTTTTATTGGAGCATAGCCACATCTACTTGTTTACACACCGTCTGTGGCTGCTTTCTTTTATTTTAAAAGCAGTTCTATTGAGATACAATTCACGTAACACTCGATTCAGCCATTTAAACTGTAAATCTAGTTTTTAAAAATTATATCCCATTCTTTCAAGACAGGAGAATGGTAGGAGACTGTCTCCTGGTGGATGTCTAGAGACTGAAGCCGTGTTCACAAGCACATCTGTGGTGTCGAATAAGACAGAGCATGTAGGGAAGGGAAGGCCGGGTGTATCACAGTCAGCTCCTGACCCAGCCTTTCATCCTAAAGACTCTCGGACAACAGCAGATTAGTTCCCAGAAGTACACGGACAGCTAATTTCAGAGCATCCAAGGCCTCCCCGCTTTGAAAGGAAATATACTAACACAAATCACTTACCGAGGTGCCTGCCTCTTTAATATGCAGCTAGGGAGGGCCTGTGGAGAGGAACCAAGGATGCAAATAGGCACAGAGAAGGGAAGAGAAGGTTTCAGTAAAGCATGTTCTGGGAGTTCAAAGGAAGAGGCCATTGCACAAGTTGCTAACACCCTTTACATCCTTTTCTCATTGAACCTTTTTTCCAACTGTATGGGGCAGGACTAGTCTCCTCAGTTTACAGACGAGGAGCCTAGATGAACCCTCCTCTTTCAAAACGTAATGGACTCTAAGCCCAGAGGCCTGAAGCACTGTCAGTCAAACACTGACCCTTCTGGGCCCCCTTGGGGGCACCTCCCTCCATCCAAGGTTGCCCTAAGCTCAGATTTGGCCATGGACCTGGGAACCAACACATCATGTTTACTCAGTGGGGAGGAGGGAGCACAGGGGAGAAGAAGGTGGGTAGGGCAGACACATTTAGAGAAAAGTGTTCAGAACAGCCTGGTAGGTAGGAACCATGCTTTATTGGGGTGACTGGAAAGCCCCGTCATCACAGGTGTGCATGTGTGGGCTGCTTGTGGAGTCACATTGCCTGTTTCCAACTCTGATTCTCCCACTTATTAGCTGTATAATCTCAAGTGAGTTCCTTGACTATTTATTCTCTCTGCACCTCAGTTTTCCCATCTGTAAAATGGGGCTCATTATTGTTTACTTATGTTTTTATTGAAATATAGTTGATTTGCAATGTCGCATTTGTTTCAAGTGATTCAAATATTTGTGTGTGTGTGCGCGTGCGTGCACACGTGTTCAGTTGTTCAGCTGTGTCCAACACTTTTTGACCCCTTGGACTGCAATCTGCCAGGCTCCTTTGTCTGGGATTTTCTTGGCAAGAATACTGAAGTGGGTTGCCATGTCCTTCTCCAGGGGATCTTCCCAACCCAAGCATCAAACCTGTGTCTCTTATGTCTCCTGAGTCTCCTGCTTGACAGGAGGATTCTTTACCCTGAGCCACGGGAGAAGGGTATAGATAGATAGAGATATTCAGATTCTTTTCCACTATAGGTTATATAAGATGTTGAATATAGTTCCCTGTGGTTTATAGTAGGTCCTTTTTGTTTATCTATTTTGCAAATAATGGTGTGTATCTGTTAATCATGGGGTTATTTTGAAAACCAAATGAACTACTTTGCTTTAAAGCCCAGAAAATATTGCCTACTACCTACTGAGCACTTGAGACAAGTTGGTTGCTATTATTATCACACTGTAAAAATTATTGGTTGGAGCTAGAATATGAAAGGACTTGGATCCCAGGCTGTGGCATCCTTGATTTTGTAGCTCTTGGTTTTTGAACCAGATGAAATCTGGCTTTAGTGGAGGTTTACCTATGTTAGAATGAATGAAAGTAGTAGGAAAATCAGAGTCGAGAGACTGGCGAAGGGGTTGCTGCCAAGGTGTTTATGGTAATTTCATTGTCTGAGAGAGAGGCAGGCTGGCCTGATGATTGCACCTGGGCTTTGTCAGTGCCGGTCGGATCATTTCCTCCGAGGTGATGGTTTGGCTGTTACGGCCCGATTCCACTGTCAGGGAGCACTTTTGCCTATTACCTTATAGGAGATTGGGAGCATTCTCTTTCACCTGCCTGGGAAAGGGACTGTCTTTATGCAGCCTTGAGGACTGAGGGCCTTTGGCCTCTGTGTAGAGTTGCCAGCTCAGGAACTGGCAGCGGGTTGAAAGCATCAGCCCCTACCAGTGGCTCAGCTGAGCTAGACTCTATTTTAAGGATGTTAGAGGGTTCACCTAAAATTCTCCTCCTGGGAGACAGCCTAACAGCGCACCATTATGCTGTTCCTAGGTAATGGTAGGCTCCGGGCTCAGCTGCAATGAGAGGGTCTCTCCCAAGATCAATTCCAGCCACACTTGCCATCCTCTTGCTTCCTCCTATGGCAATAATTATTGCAGCTTGTCAGGGATTGGACTCAAAGGGCTCAGAGCTGATCGACTGCTTGGTTTCTTTTTTTTCCCTCCTGGTCACTCACATAAAATATTTATATATTTAATATATTGTGCATGGATTCTCTTCGACTTTGCCTCTCTAGTCTGAGCGGGACTTCAGCTAAATATGGTGCCCAATAACTTCAAGGGATCAAGTGCTTTTGAGAAATTTTTCTCCTAAGAAGATGAGCTGGGGGGAATTGAAAGCAGGGCTGCCAGCTTTGATGTCTTAAGTATGAAATTTCAATGGCTTACCAGCTGCCAAGCTCTGGTTTTCATGCAGACAGGGTAAGATTTAAGGAAATGATCACATCACAAGCCTGATGGGTGACAAATAATGATTGGGAAACTGCCCAAGGAACCCCGGGAAAGAGAATTCAGAGAGCCTAGCCCCGAGTTTTTAGCTGGAATGGGTGATCTGATGAAAATCTCTTTTCTTTTTTTCTTTTTCAGAGATGATTTGGATTGGTAGTTTTCCATTTTGAAACACATACTTACTTTCAGATATTCAGACACTATGAAAAATCAGGTGGCTCAGACAGTAAAGAATCTGCCTGCAATGTGGGAGACCTGGCTTTGATCCCTGGGTTGGGAAGATCCCCTGGAAGAGGGTATGGCAACCCACTGCAGTATTCTTGCCTGGAGAATTCCAGGGACAGAGAAGCCTGGTGGGCTACAGTCCACGGGGTAGTAAAGAGTCCAACATGACTGAGTGACTAAGTACATGGAATATCGGAAAGACAAAGATGAACAGTGATTTTTGCCCTTCCCCAAAGAAAACCATTTTGGTATATTTCCTTATAGTTCTTTACTTATGGTTTTTTTTTTAAATTTATTTATTTGACTGTGACAGGTCTTAGTTACAGCATATAGGATTTAGTTCCCTGACCAGGGATTGAACCCACGTCCCCTGCATTGGGAGCTTGGAGTTTTAGCCACTGGACCGCCTGGGAAGTCCCCTCTATGATTTTTTTTTTAAGTTATTATATTAGGTTTTCATTTATCTGACTGTTTACTTCTCTATGTATCTAACTGAATTATATCCTTGTCCTAGTTTTTTGTTTATTTGATTGATTGGTTTTATTTTTGTTTTGCCTAGCCAACATGGTAAAATACATCTTTCACATAAGTGTAAAATATTTGCACTTTACATGAATCATGGTTGGTCTAGGGAATCCCAAAAGTTAGGGTGCATGACAATGACCTGAAGAACTTATGAAAATATAGGGGTAGTGCGTCTGAATTTTAAAAACCATTTGTGGTGATTTTGAGAAGTGTGGCTCATGGACCACACATAGGGAAACCTTTGTATCAGGCTAAGTATGGTGGTTATATTGATCCATTGAGTAGATTCTTCATGTGCTTATCCCTTTTCATCATAGTCAATATGTGGGGTGTTTATTGCTTTTCATTAAATATAAGATGAAACTCCAATACTTTGGCCACCTGATGTGAAGAACTGACTCATTTGAAAAGACCTGATGCTGGGAAGGATTGAAAGCAGGAGGAGAAGGGGACGACAGAGGATGAGATGGTTGGATGACATCACTGACTCAATGGACATGAGTCTGAGTAAACTCTGGGAGTTGGTGATGGACAGGGAGGCCTGGCATGCTGCGGTTCATGGGGTCACAAAGAGTTGGAACACCACTGAGCGACTGAACTGAACTGAACCGAACTGAAACTATGTCACAGTGAAACATCTTTGGGCATTCATTTATTTATTCATTCAACCCATGTTTTTTGAGCACCTGAACAAGGTAAGCCTTCCCAGTTACTGGAAAGACCAATAATCAAACAGACCCAGTTCATGTTCTTATTGAGCTTTTACCTAGCAGAAAGAAAGACAAACAGAATCACAATATTAGATTATGGCAAATCATAATGCTTGTTGTGAAAGAAAGATTCAAACTGCTATGACTAGGCAAAGAATTTAGCTTCAGAGGCCACAAAAGCCTCTTTGAGGAGGTGACATGTAAGTGAAGCTTGAGGGAAGAACAGAGTTAGTTGACGTCACTTTTAAGACTTGCAGAATTACTGGATTAAACGGTGCTGACTTTTGAGACAACTTCCTTCATCTCCCCTCCCCCTCAGGTTTCAATGCCCAGGTTCAAATATGCAGGTTATACCAGTCAGGGTCTAGTGGGAAAAGACCAACTAGAGTTTGGTACAGAAGATTAGTTATAAACAGTTTGAAATGTTGAAGGAATAAAAGGGAAAAGTGAGGTAGATCAGAGATTAGTGAGTATCAGTAGTAGCTACCACACCTAGGCTGCGTGAACACAAGGAAGCCAGGCAACCCCTTCTTGCTGAGCTGTACTGCCCAGGAATGGGGAACCAGCCCACACTGGAATCAGTGAGACGGGACTGCTGAGGCTGGAACCAAAGAGAAGGCACAGCGTGGCTTGCACTAGGATATCCAGGTGGCGGGCTGTAGTGCTGAGCTGAGGAAGAATTCCACAAGTTGGTGATGAGAATGCAGGGTTAACACTGCATGGCTGGTGCTGGGGTTTCAGGGGGCACCACTTCTAAGACTGAGATTGTGGAGGACCTTCTAAGTTCTGGCCCCAGGATCCAGAAAGAGGCTTTGCACTATGAGAGAGGAAACTGCCCAGAGATACTGGAGAATCCTAGCTGTCCACTGCTACTAGAGGGATGCTGGCAGAAATTGGAAGCACGGAGTGAGTTCCTGCTCCCTTCCTCCTGCCTTGTAATGTCCTACCAGATCTTCCTATTGATAAAACCGAAGCAAAAGCCACCAGGCAAAAGGACATCAGAATAGCAGATTTGGGAGTCCAAGGCAGAGAGGGGCAGAAACAAGACTGGAGACGAAACAGGTATAGCGCCAGCACACAGAGAAAGGAGACATCCTTTTACTGATTCCCCTTCCTCCCCAACCTTCGGTACTGCTCCTAGGGGAAAATTAAACCAGTTCAGTGGTTATCAATTCCATGACTCCACTATCCTCAAAATATTCTTTCTTTTCCAAAAGTCTTTGGGCATAAATCTGAATAATTGAAGCCAGTACTTTATAAAAGCTGATTGTGTGGATGAATAAATTGTAGCTTTTCCTGCTGCTGTTTAGTCGCTAAGTCATATCCGACCCTTTGTGACCCCCATGGACTATAGCCCTCCAGGCTCCTCTGGACTATAGCCCTCCAGGCTCCTCTGTCCATGGGGATTCTCCAGGCAAGAGTATTCTCTGGAGTGAGTTGCCATGCCCTCCTCCAGGGGGATGTTCCTGACCCAGGGATCAAACACTAATCTCCTGCTTGGCAGGCAGATTCTTTACCACTGAGCCCCCTGGGAAGCCCATTGTTGCTTCTAGATGCTGCTTAGAATCTGGTTCGGTGCTAAACGCCTACACTCATTCTTTTAATCAAGCCTCATATCTGCCTCTACAGGTAGGCATTGTCACTCTCAGGCAGTGAGACTGAAGCTCCAAAGGGTGAATATACTCGTTCAGCGCAACATGTCTCCTAAATAGTGATAAAATCCAAACCCAGGACTCTTGGCCTCTATAGCTTCAGAAACTTCCATAATGTAGACCCACATTTAAAGGCCATTTTTCAGTGATCTCTACAGGCAAGTAGAGAGTGGCTTGTTGCACATACCCAAGTTTCCATGAGACTATATTGGTAGAAGCCTAGAAGCTAACTGACCCTGGAATTCCAATGGGAATGACAGCCTCGTCATTCAAGGCCGTGACATGGCTCTAGGCTCCTGTCTGAAAACTCTCCCCTGACCTTTTTCTAACATTTGGCATTTTATTGTTCTGTTGATTACAGATCACTTATGTGCAGCACACAGTTGACTGTTTGTTAAAGTGAAAAGTGAAAAAAAAAAAAATAGAAAGTACATGCTTGCCAGAGCAGTGCTGTGTAACGGTTGTTCCCTAGGTATTCATCTCTGTACGTCTAAACACCTATAATTAAACTAGCTTTGGAGCAGTGCCTCTTGGAGAGGGCGGAAGAATCAATTCTGCAGCATTTGGATCTCGTTCTTTGTATACACTGCTCAGCAGTGAAGATGTTCAAAAAAGACCAGACGCTGTGACTCGAGAATGCAATTATCCACCTATCAGTGTGAATGGATGATGGTCTAGTCTTGGGGACATCTGAGCTCAGGGCAGCAGAGGCAAAAAGACAAGTGATGAATACGATGACCTCCAATTCTCTGTGTCCGTTCCCCAGTCTCACTCCTGCCTGGGAATTTTATTTTTGTACCTTGGATGCAGTGGTCACTGGGTAGCTTTGTGTTAAGCAGCTAATTAATGGCAACTCAAGTCAGCTCTCCCATTTATGAAACTCTGGAGCAGGCAGAAGCACTTTGGTCATCTGGAAAAATAAGTTGGGATCAAGCTGCATCAACTATATAAATATGTGAGGCACTGCTGTCAGACTCCAGTACCAGCCAGTGCTGCCTGGCTTCACATGAATCATTGAAATGACCCAAACCCTCAGTCTGAGTTGATTGTAGCTAATGTGTGCTATATAATCTCATATGCTCAGAATGTCTTGTGAACCACACACGCTATCAAGATACAGTTTTAATTAACATTTGCTTTTTAGATAATATACGCAATTTATTTTGGCAAGAGTTCATTGAATGTAAAATCTACATAATTAAGATACTAAACCTGTAATATTTTTTCTTTGCAGTATTTTCTGCTAAATGACACAGATTCAGCAACATTTATTACTCTGTAGATAGCTGCAACTGGCAATCTCAATTTCATACTCTCCTCCTCCCCCGCAACCCCCTTCCCATTTTTCTTCTCTAACCAAAGGATACAAAGTCATAAAGTTGATTTTGTTCGCTTTTTAGATTTGAGAGTATCAGATTTTTTTTTCCCTTAGTTTAATTTGACATTAAAGCAAAAGGGACTTCCCTGGAGGTACAATGGTTAAGACTCCATGCTTCCAATGTAAGGGGTTAGATCCCTGGTCAGGGAACTTAGATCCCATGTGGTGTGTGGTAAAATAAATACAAAAAAGATCATCAGAGATCATTCATTAAAAAAAAAAAAAAGAATAAGAATCCTAAAAAATATAGAGCAAACATTCATGATTCTCTTGTACAGAGTCTAATAAAAATAAGATTTATTTTAGACATGAATATTGTCTTATGAGCTTATATCCCTATGTTTTTCACCACTGTAATGGGACTCTCTGTCATGATCAACTGAGGCTAGGAATGCTGGGAGAGACTGCAAAGATCACTGAGGTAGCTCCTCATTTTGCCAAGGCAGCCCGGGTCCTCGAGTTTCAGAGTGGAAATATGACTTGCCCAAGGTCACACCACACAGAAGCAAGACTAAAACTCATGGCCCTTGACCAGTCTAACTTGTTTTCTACTGTTCTAGCTGTTTCTGTTTAAAAATATCTGCCCTCCCTCTGCCCATAAAGAGTCTCATCCACCATCTTCTAAATTCAGAAGTGCCTCAGTATCACATATAATAGGCATATTTGGGGAAAAAAGTGGAAAATAGACCTGCAGGCCCAAATCCTCTTCCAAAGTGAACAGCGGCACAATGGCTGAATCCCAACTGCTTTGTTCTTTGTGATAATCCATATAATTGGGTCAGAGGGCTAATGACTTGGCTTCAGGAATCTGAGCCATATGCCTCCATGATTTGCAGCCAGCTGTGTGCCTGCAGTGAGAGGCGTTCACGACGGAGGCCTAGGGCAGCAGCTGATGGAAGCCACGGCCAGACCAGAGCTGGGAGCAGGGAAACAGAACGGCCTCCGGTTATGAGGCCATTTTCTAGACCCTCCCTCCACCTCTTCCAATCTGCTTGGTTGCTGAGCTGCCAAGTCCTTCCCAGACAGGCCCTTGACAAGGGCCTTTCCCGAAGACTCTGCACCCAGAATGTGGTAGGCAGGGATTGCGCGGTGTCAATCTCTTCCCTCGGATCTGTAGTAAGCTGCTAATTAGTGTCAGTAATTGCTGGAGGAGAGGATTGCTGGCTGCCCATCAGCCCTGGGGAAGGGGGGGTGCTAGGGCCCGCCTCCCTCCCTCCCAGCTCCCTCCTCTCTAGCGTTAAGCAATAAATCTATATCGGTTAAATCGGCTGTTGGGCTGCTTGTTGAAAAGGATGTCAGTGGAGTCGTGTCAGGTTAATGGGTTTAGCTAATGTATGGGCATAAGGATGAGTAACCCGATCAGGCATCGTAGCCAAAGGCAGCAGGCTGCAGGTCTCCAAGAGTCTTCAGAGTGGAGGGCACACCAATACACTTTTGAAGCCCTGGTTTTCTGGGAGTGAAGTCCCCGAAAAGCTGTTCCTTGGGCAGCTCTCTTAAAAGAAGAAAGTAGTGCTTTGTATCTGTTAACAACAGGCCACAGATGGTGGGGAGGAAAAGAGGGTTCAAATTTCATGCAGCTTTGGGTTCCACTACAGTGCTACCCAGAGAAGGCACTGGCACCCCACTCCAGTACTCTTGCTTGGAAAATCCCATGGACAGAGGAGCCTGGTAGGCTGTAGTCCATGGGGTCGCAAAGAGTCAGACATGACTGAGCGACTTCACTTTCACTTTTCACTTTCGTGCATTGGAGAAGGAAATGGCAACCCACTCCAGCATTCTTGCCTGGAGGATCCCAGGGACAGAGGAGCCTGGTAGGCTGCCATCTATGAGGTCGCACAGAGTTGGACACAACAGAAGTGACTTAGCAGCAACAGTGCTACCACTAATAGTTGTTACCTGGGGCAAAGTATGACCTTCTCTAAGCCTCAACTTTCTCTTCACTCTAATGGGGCTAAAAAGAGCATCTAGCTCACAGGGTCATTGAAAGTTTAAAATGAGCAGATACACAAATAATGCTCACTGCACGCTTATGCAATCACTGTTCTGAAAGTGAGCACTTATTAAATATTGTGAATTAAGTTGGGCTTCACTGGTGGCTCAGTGATAAAGAATCTGCCTGCTAATGCAGGAGATGTGGGTTTGATCCCTGGGTCAGGAAGATCCCCTGAGAGGAAATGGCAACCCACTCCGTTATGCTTGCCTGGAAAATTCCACGGACAGAGGAGCCTGGCAGGCTACAGTCCATGGGCTTGCAAAGAGTCAGACATGACTTAGCAATTAAACAACAACATGAATTAGGTTAAGATAGTAACACACCAGGCACGTGGGTGCTTGTGTGCTAGTCAATTTCTTCGTAATTGTGTACAGATCTTGGAGTGTCTTTGTGATCAGACCCTGCAGGAGGCCTACAGTTTCTGATTACCCCATGGTCAGTTTTTTCGTCACCACCCCTTTCCCACCTTTTCAGTATGGGTGTGTGTTATGTACAGCCCCCCATGTATGTACATACATCATGCATTAATCCCAGGGTGGCAGTACTGAGAGCCCTGCTTATGTCCTAATAAGACCTTAGATAAGATGAGGTAAGATAAGATGTCATTTTAAGACCTACTGCAAAGCCTCAATCATTTGGATACAGAATATCCAATGATTCACAGCAGGGTTTTCACTTTATGCGATATAATGATAAAATAATGCCATTGATATGTGTATCTGTATGTTTTTACCTTCCGTTTTTCAAAGATATAGGTATTTTCTTTGCCTATAATATTCATTTGCTTAGCAAATATAGAACATATATTCTTATTTTTATATGTATGTTTGCTAAGAAAATGTGTTTTGCCTCTGTGCATACACATCTGTTCATTTATTCATTCAACAAATATTTATTGAGCACCAAATGAATTGTAGAATTTTAGAGCTAAAAGGGACTTAAGCGGTCATGGTATCCGGGGCTTCCAGTTTATAGAAGCAGAACCTGGGATCCTAACGTGACAAGGTCTGCCCTCCTTTTGGGTACCCTCCTTGCCTGTCCACCAATATAGTCAGCGGAGTAACAGGCCTCCATAGCTTTCACTCTCCTGCTCTGTCTTACTACACTGTTCAGACCATGGTTCTGTGGAGTCAAGCTGTCTGTGCCTCTGCCTACCACTAGAACAGCTGCATACAGCTGGATAAAAGCACAGAGTCAGGCCGTCCAGGTGTTCTTCATGCCCTGAAACCTCCATCTTAAGGAGTCTGGCAGAGCAGTTAGGAACTAAGCCACCTTGCTCCTGGGTTCATATATTCTGTCACGTTCTAGCTGTGGGGCCATGAGCAAATTGCTTAACCTCTCTGTGCCTTATTTTTCTCATGAAACATAAGGATACTAATCTTTGAACGTGAACGTGAATGTGAAGTCGCTCAGTCGTGTCCGACTCTTCGCGACCCCATGGACTGTAGCCTACCTGGCTCCTCTGTCCATGGGATTTTCCAGGTGCCATTTCCTTCTCCAAGGGATCTTCCCAACCCAGGGATCGAACCCGGGTCTCCCGCATCGTAGACAGACGCTTTACCGTCTGAGCCATTTGTTTTAAGGTTTAAAGAATTCCAAATATGTAAGGCATTTAGAGCAGTACCTGAGAAGCTATAGACACGTGCTCATTTTTATTATGCAACACTCTACATTGTGCCAACTAAGTCCTCTACCATAGCTGCTGGAGCACCCACTATCTAAACCACATTCCAGGAAGTATGAAGGGAAAAGGGCTTTGCCTGCTGAATCAGCTTCTCTAAGGATCCTTCTCCAAAGGTTCTTACAACACTTCTGTTTACAGAACCTGGCTTCATAGGCACATTTAACTGTGAGAGAGACTGGGAAATGATATCTTTATTCAAATGGTATTATGCCCCAGTGGAGATGCTGTGACTAAGGAAGAAGGGGGAATGGAATATTTGTTGGCAGTGGAAGGCTCTGTTACATCCACAAGGCCACATTTAATGGATTCGTCTCTGCTTTCCTCTGACTGAACTGCCCAGGAACTTACCTCTCTTGATTTCTGATAGCATCCACTCCTGGTTGTCTTCCTACTTCTTCCTGGGCCGCTATTTTTCCATCTGTTTTTTCTGGCTTCTCCTCTGCTTCAGTCTATGAGTGAGTGAGCCCTAGTGTTGCTCCCTGTTTTCTCTTTCTGACTTACTTCACTCTGTACAATAGGCTCTAGGTTCCTTGTCTTTTAACCTCTTCAAATCTGTCTCTCTCTTTCCACCTTGGTGATCACTGCTGTAGTCCAAGCCAGGCATACTCACTCCACTGGTGGTGGTGAATACCCCACTCAAGCTGGTGATCCCCACATTCCCATCTCTAACCCAAATTTATACTCTGAGCCTTACACTCATACCTATTTGTTATCTCTTCTCTATGGTTTATTGAATAGCTACCACAAATTTTACAGTGAAGCATAACTCTTGATTTTCCATCAAATGTGTTTCTCTCCCAGACTTCCCAATCTCAGCACATGGACATGACACCCATTTGCTTGCAGTTCAGGACTTTCGACAGTATCCTTGATGGCTCCTTGTCTTATTTTAGTTTTTTATTGCAGAATATTTGCTTTACAGTATTGTGCTGGTTTCTGCCATGCATCAGCACGAAATCAGCCACGGGTATACCTACATCGCCTCACTCTTGAACCTCCCTCCCGAACCTCCCTCCCGAACCTCCCTCCCATCTCCCACCCCATCCCACCCCTCTAGGTTGTCACAGAGCACTGGGATGAGCTCCATGTGTCACGTAGCAAACTTCCACTGGCTGTCTATTTACAAATGGTGATGTGTATGTTTCCAACCTACTCTCTCAGTTCAGCCCACCCTCTCCTTCCCCCACTGTGTCCTGCAGGGACATGAACAGAACAGAGAATAACAGAGTCTGTTCTCTATGTCTGCATCTCCATTGCTTCTGCTGCTGCTGCTGCTAAGTCGCTTCAGTCGTGTCCGACTCTGTGCGACCCCATAGACGGCAGCCCACCAGGCTCCCCAGTCCCTGGGATTCTCCAGGCAAGAACACTGGAGTGGGCTGTCCTACAAATGGGTTCATCAGTGCCATCTTTCTAAATTCGTTACACATGCATTAATATACAATATTTGTCTTTCTCTTTCACACTCATTTCACTCTGTAACATTAGGCTGTATGTCCCTTGTCTTTTAACTTCTCCAAATCTGTCTCTCTCTTTCCATCTTGGTGATCACTGCTGTAGTCCAAGCCAGCAACACTGTTACTAGAATGCAAGTTCCTGTTCTTGACAAAGTGAGGCCAAAAAAATGTTTTTGTTTTTTTCTTTTGTAGGGCCATGCAAGGAAACTGGTGACTTGTGCCACCCCAACACCCATGGAACTCCTGGTAGTTTCAGCAAAGCCCTTTAAAAAAAAATATTTATTTGCTTGTTTTATTTTTTGGCTGTGGTTGGTCATCATTGCTGTAGGCAGGCTTTCTCTATTTGCAGTGAGCGGGGTCTTCTCTTCATTGTCATGAGCAGACTTATTGTGGTAGCTTCTCCCGTTGTGGAGCACAGGCTCTAGACACACAGGTTTCAGTAGTTGTAGCATGCAGGCTTCATAATTGTAGCTCTTGGGCTCTAGAGAGCTGGCTTCATAGCTGTGGTTCACCGGCTTAGTCACTCTGCAGCGTGGGATCCTTCAGGACCAGGGATGAAACATACATCCCCTGCATTGGCAGAAGGATTCCCTGGACCACCAGGGAAGCCCTCAGCAAAGCACTTTTAAAGGCAAGGTGAGGAAAGGGCATGATTAGTTATTACAAACTTCTTGGTTTTGAAATCCTTTGTTCTTGGAATCATTTATTGCTCCTATAAAACCCAATAAGACCCCATGTTTTTCTCTGTTCTGCAACTTTTTATCTCTATATGAACAGACTCTTAAAGATCACAACCCTGAGAGTAGGCTAGCCTGAATATTTCAGGCTATAGGTAACACTCTTACAGAAGGTACAGAGCCACCAAAACTAAGCACCAGCAATAGAACAGATCCAATATGGAGTCAGATTTGTTCTCTCTTTTACAGTGTCTCCCACCTTGACAGGCTGCAAGTCTGCCCTAATGAATTACCCTGCTTCCATGCTCTCTCTTGAGGTAAAGTGATATAGTGCCACAACTCCAGAACCAGGCTGCCTGGGTTCAAATCTTAGCTCCAATATGCACTAGCTATGTGACTTGAACAAGTTTATTAACTTTTTTCTTATCTCAATTTCATCTATAAAATGAGAATAATAACAGTACCTGTTTCATAAGGTTATTGAGAGCACTAAATGAGTTAATATATGTAAGCACTCAGAGCCATGCCTGGTGTGTAATAAGCACAATCAATAAGTGTTAGCTATTATCATTAGCTGTTATTACCATACATTTTTCATGAAGCAGCCAGAGTGCTCTTTTAAAAACATACATTAAATCTTATCGTTCTTGTGCTTAAAACTCTCCAGTGGTTTCCCGTTTCAGTTGCAATGAAATTCTAGCACATTACCACGGCCAAAGGTCTTACATGACCTGGCCCTTGACTCCTCCCATCTCGGCTCAGAGCTTCCTCCTAGCTCTCACTATCTTTAAGTCACACCTATTTTAGGTCCTTTAACATTCCAAACTCTGGGGCATTGCCCCCCTTCTCTTTCCTCAGCCTCAAATGCTCTTCCCTCCCTCCAGTTTTTCATAGGGTCAATTTCTTCTCTTTTTTCAGATCTCACCTCAATTATCTTCCCCTTTGAAAGCTCCTCCCTGACTAGGTGCCTAAAGGATGACCCCCTTCTTGGTCATTCTCCCTCTTCATTTTCTGTGGTACATATTGCAATTGTCAGTGTTCGTGTTGGTTTGTGTGTTTGCTTATTTTATAGTCTCTCTCTGCTAGACTGTGGAATTGTTGAGAGGACAGATCATATTTTTATTGTACACTCATAGATTCCAGAGCCTAAACCAGCAATGGCACATAGTAGGTACTCACAAACCAGGTGGCAAAGGAAGAAGAGATGACCCTTAAACAAGTTCTTAAAGAATGAATGGGAATTCTCTAGACACACCAGGAGAGGTGGGGCTTGAAGCAAAGAGAACAGCATTTGCAAATGCATTCTGACATGAAGCAGAGTAGTGCCTCGCTGTCACAGACTGCAGTGTGGTCTCCGGAGGAGTGGCATCAGCCTCATCTGGGAGCTTGTCAGAAATGCAGAATCTTTGTCCTCAGCTCAGACCCGCTGAATCAGAATCTGCTTTTTAAAAAGACCTAGGTGATTCCTTTGAGAAGCACAGGAGTAGTGTGTTCAAGGAACCAGAAATAGCCATCACGACTAGAGTGTACAGTAGGGGAATATGTTATCTGGGATATAAGCTCAGCTGTATGTGACAGACCCAGAATAACAGTGGTTTAAAAACATCAGATACTTTTACTCGCTTCTCACATAAAAGTCCAAGCTAATATGGCAGCTTTTTGGTGAATTTATCAGGAACTTGGTACATTCTAAATATTCTGTAAAAGTGAATTTTCCTTCACTGCCCTCTGATAAAGACTGTCTGAGATTTTGAGCTGCTGCTTTGCACTCAGTTGAAGGAATCATTCTTGGGTTCCTTTCATGATAACCAGGGAGCACATACTAATATCCAGGTACCATACTAGGTGCTGGGGACACAGCCATGAGATGTGACTCCATCCTTCAAGAAGCTCAGCTTGGTAGTGGACATCATGATACAGTGTCGGATCCTTCTGCGTGACTTCTCAGATTTCCCTGTGAGGAATACACTCAGCAGGGAGTAGGAGGGACCAACATGTGAACTCTCAAATGACTGAGATTAGGGAGAATGAGGATGGGAAGGAGCTAGAAAAAACTTAATATTTTCTCCAAGATCCTCGATTAGAGCAACAGAGTGAAGATTGGCAACAAGGGGTTCTAACATACTTGTTGTTATTCAGTTGTCCAGTTTTATCCAACTTTGAGACCCCATGGACTGTAGCACACCGGGCTTCCCTGTCCTTCACCATCTCCCAGAGTCTGTTCAAACTCATGTCTGTTGAGTCGATGATGCTATCCAGCCATCTTATCCTCTGTTGCTCCCCCTCTCCTCCTGCCCTCAACCTTTCCCAGAATCAGAGTCTGTTCCTCTGTTCCAATGAATCCGCTCTTCACATTAGGTGGCCAAAGTATTGGAGCTTTAGCTTCAACATCAGGTCCTTCCAGTGAATATTCAGGATTGGTTTCCTTTAGGATTGACTGGTTTGATCTCCTTCCTGTCCAAGGGACTCTCAAGAGTCTTCTCCAGCATCACAGTTCAAAAGTATCAATTATTTAGCCCTCAGCCTTCTTTATGGTCCAACTCTCGCATCTGTACATGACTACTAGAAATAATATAAAAAGGAATCCATGAGTCTAGAGTGATACTAAAAATTGAAGAGGGAGAGGAAAAGTTCTTTTTGCATAAAAAAAGCTTTTGTATGAGGAATGATAGAAATATAACAGTACTGTTTTGCAATCACTGCTATAATAACTGATTTAGGTAAGTATTATCAATGAATGCTTAAGCCATTATATTAAAGTTGTTTGGGTAAAGGATATTCATATGGTCTCAAATACCTTCCCATAGAATACTGATTAATTACTCAAAAACAAAATTCAACTGAATAAATTATAAAGATCTTATTGGCTTTATTCAGTGATTCATGAATCAGGCAGCATCCCATCTAGCAGATAGAAAGGAGCTCCAAAAAGCTGTACACAATGAAAGAATTTTATAGGCAGAAAGGAGCAATGACAAGGAAGTTATACTTGGCAAAAAAGTGGATTGATTATTGCAAGATTATTGTCCTTTAGGGGATCCTAGGGGGCTGTCAGGTAGATTACCTACCTAGTGCTGATCAGGCAGTTGCTGATTGACAGATTTAAGATTCCATTTGTGGGAGAGCTGAAACTGTAATTAAGTTAAGTCTCTGTTTGGTGATGTGGGGCTTAGCATAAGTGACTCCATTTCAGGCTTGCTGCCTTTTTTTTTTTTTTTTTTTTTTAACAAAAGAGGAAAGATACTTTTACAATGACCAAATCTGATACATACCATATTTAGTCATGTGATAAATCTAATGTCTCCAGTGATGGGGTGAACTGGAATCATGTGACTCAAGTTGAGGACCGTTCTAAAAAACAAACCGTGATGGATTCATGTCAATGTATGGCAAAACCAATATACTATTATAAAGTAAAATAAAGTAAAAATAAAAATTTAAAAATAAAAAATAAAAAACAAACCTGGCTTATGCTGTTCAAAAGCATCAACACCATGGAAAGAAAAAAAAGGCTGAGGACCAGTTTCAGATTACAGGCTAACAAGAAATGGCATTTAAATGCAACACGTGGTTCTTCATTGGACTCTACATGGGAAAGAAAGATTTGAAGGACATTATTGGGATAGTAGGGGACATCTGAATATACACTGTACATTAGATAACAGTTCTCTAATGTACCAAGTGAGATCAGTATTTTGGCTATGGGGAATATCCTCTTGTTTTTAAAAGATACATGCTAAAGAATTTAGGGGTAACACTTCATAATATTGTCAACTTATTCTCAAAGGGTTTAAGGAAAAAGTAGCATGTATATAAAGATAAAACAAATGTGGCAAGCTATTGAGTGGATGATTCAGATATTTCTTACTTTTTAACTGCAACTTTTAAGTAGCTTTAAATTTTGTTTTAAAAGAGCCTTTTACTATCCTTGGTGACTGATCCTGTATAAATGAAGTTCAGTATATACAGTTGAGTCCCTAAATTCACATCATGAGATTTGATTTAGTCTGGCCATTGGTCTCTCAGTCTGCACACTGGGAAATGGGGCTGGCTCTGAGCAGAAGGGACCAGGGGACCCAGGGTTCTGTGGGCTCAGATTTAGCCTCTGTGTGAACCCTGCATCCTCTGCCTTCTCTCTGGAGGGTCCGAACTAACAAGCCATGTATACGGCGCCTGGCAGACAGGGAAACATGGAGGATGAAAGCCTGTTTTCCTTTTAAATCAAAATTGAGACCTAAAGCCACCACTGGATCTGGTCTCTTTCTTGCTGACTAGGGAGGATCTGGGAAAGAGAGGCAGATCAGCAGTTCTGGGGGCTTTTTTTTCGGGAGTGGGGGTGCGAGCATGGGGAAGTGAGATAAAGATGAGATGAAATTCTAACTGTGAGAGCTGGGGAAGAGTGCATTTCAAAGAACATTTTTAGTCACAGATGGTTGAGGAGAAAGAGAGAGAACAGGCCCCAGCACCTCATCTTCCTGGCTGGTGGCAGGAAGGGGGAGCCTGCTAATGAACACATTGATTTCCCAGTTCCTCGGAACAATAGCAAATGTTTTTTGCAGTTATTAATTGGGATCCCACAGCAGGTGTGGGGGATGGAAGGTGCTGAGATTCTAAGTTTATCTTTGGGGGTTTGGTGAATAGAAAGAGAATTTAAAGAGCAAGGAGGAAGAGCTGGGCTGGGTGGTCCCGACTTGATGAACTCTCAGCTTTGCTACTGGGCAGTTACACTGCTTCAATCCTTCATTTTCCTCTTTGGCAAAAATTAGAATAATACTCTTCCTTCATATGGATCGTGTAAGAAATAAAAAACAATTAATACATGTAAAAAGAACTTTGGAAGCTTTCTAGGTCTATAAACTATTTGTTTTTCTTGTTCATTTATTTTTAAGTGATTTATTCATTTATTTACAAGTGTTTATTAAGCACCTACTGTGTACAGTAGGTACACAGTACCTTTACTGTACTGCCTTTACTATACACCTTCACTGTACCATTCATTTAAAAAATTACAGTTTTTAAATGAATCTAACTTGTGCTAGATTCAAGGAATATGGCAGTGAATTGGAAAATATAGTCCCCTCACCTCCTTGTAAAACTAGTGATCTAGCAAGGAAGAGGGGAATTGACCAAGTGATTACAAATGCACTGAGATATACCTGATGTCTCCCAGGTGGCAGAGTGGTAAAGAATCTGCCTGCCATTGCAGGAGACACAGGAGACACAGGTTCAGTCCCTGAGTCAGGAAGATTCCCTGGAAGAGGAAATGGCAACCCATTGCACGGGGGTCACAAAGGGTCAGACACGACTGAGTGTCTGAGCAGATGCACACACGCCAGCTGCTATTCCAGCAGGAAACCCAAACAGATGGGAAAGGCAGGAGAGGCCTCTGAAGAAAGCAACACCATTATAGAGACCCGTCATAAACAGTGATGCTACACACTTCTCTCCGGAGCAGGGCCAGGGACTTAAATGCTGACCTAGGTTGGCCAGGTGGACAAAGGCCTGAAACTTCGTGAAGGATGGGTTGACTTAGATTTCTCCATTGAGGAGAGGCAAGCCAGTTTGTCTTCAGAGTAGCCCCTCCTGCCTTGTTAAGCTTGCTTGTTTCCGTGCACACTCCGTGGGTACTGGCTGACACCCTAGAACAGGGTATTCCTCATTCTTGTGAGGCTCTTACCCTGATAACAATGTCAAACTTTACCTAAGTGGCCTCCTTGCTCCCAAATAAAGAGGCAACAAGGAATTGATGTCTTCTTGGGTCCAACATGCCCCAGTACACAGCCTCTGTGAGAGGCTGCCCCATTCCATTAGCTAAGGGCCTGCAGTTTTTCCTAATAGCTCTACCATGAGCCTGCAACCCATGGCACTTGTAGTATTTATCTACAATTCTCATGTAAAAGGCTCAACACTGCCTTTTATAAAAACCATCTTTGAAAAACAGGACTTCTGGAAGCTGGCAGGGTAGTCTGGGATGGAAAGTGCATGTTAGGAGATGGGAGGTTTGCATTTAGTTTCATTGGGGATATATTTCCTGAGCAGCCACTGAGAGATAAACTCAGTTCCAGGCAAAGAGCATGCAGAATAAATATACTTCCAGTCTAGTTAGGGAGAAGGACTGTTAAATGCTTCACACTGTGCAAGAGTTAAAGATTTGGTGAAAGTATCATGAGGGTTCTGAAAAAACCTTTTTGCCTGCCATTCATTCTGTGGTTAGCTTTGTGGCAATCAGCAGATAATTGCCATTTTATGGGCTTTGGTGTTGTGGTAATATTGGAGGTGGTGGTAATGATGAAGGTTGTAGAGCTGTAAGTAATGACAGAGGCAGTGGAGGCGCTGGTAATGATGGAGATGGTGGCAATGATGATGTGGTGATGGTAATGATGGAAGTGCTGGTATTCATGGGGGTGGTGGTAGTGATGGAAGAGGTAATGATGAGGGAGGTGGCAGTCATGATAGGGGTGGTGGGAGTAATGATGGAGATGGTGGCAGTGATGATGGTGGGGATGGCAATGATGAAAGAAGTGGTATTGATGGAGGTGGTAATAATGATGATGGGGTGGGGGTAGTAATGATGGAAGTGGTGGTGATGATGGTGGTGATGGTAATGATGGAGGTGGTGGTTGTCTGTGCACTGGAGTAGTTGGGGGGTAGGGAAGGGTTTGTAGTGGGGGGATAACACCTAAGACATCTTGACAGGTTTGACTTTTATTCAGTTAAACCTAATCATTTATCAGTGTATAAAACAGGTATAAGCACTGCTTGTGTTCTTTAGAGAGAGATTCCTTGAACAGGGCAAAATAAGAGAATTTTCTAAGATTCCCACATCTAACAATGGGATCAGATCAAGATCCAGAAGCAATCTCCACCCCTATTTTTTTAAATTTATTTATTTTAATTGGAGGCTAATTCCTTTATAATATTGTAATGGTTTTATCCATCCCTATTATTAATAATTTAGAACACATAAACTATGCACATAGATGAAATTAGGAAATAGCTTCTATTTCATGAGGATTTTCATGAAATCATGTACTCTCTATTCAAGACTTCCCAAAAGAAAGGAATAAAATTTACATATTTGCAGGAAATTGCTGGTATCTTTGAATATCTTCCCATAAGCAGGGAAATTTTAAAAATCTGAATTTTCCATGTATGAAAGAAAATGTTTATTAATGATATAGATTATTCAAATCATTAAGTAAATGTTGTATAGGTTTAAACAAAAAAGCTGTACCCTCATTCCCAGTTTCTGTAACAATCCAGTCCCCACCCCTGCCCTGCCCTCAAAGGGAAAGGAATACGTGGAAAAAGATTGAGCTTTTGTTTTCCAAGTCAGTACACAGGCAAAAATATGTAGATACATGCCAAGAATATGAAAGATCAGTTGACTATATGTTCTAAGCACTTTATGGGCATTAATCCATTTAATCCCACAATAATACTATAAGCAATGTGGCTATGACCACCCTTTTTTCCCACAAGTGTGGAAACAGAGAGACCCATTTATTCACTGGGGATCAGAAAACTGAGAAGTTGTGGTGTTGGATTTGACCCCAGGCAGCAGAACTTTAATGCCTCAAATGTATACCACTTATAAATAAAAGACTTATAAAGAATTATAAGGTTTATTATATCTAGACCATTATAGTTCCTTTGATCCAGAGTCTTTCATGCCTGGTATAAAACTCATATCAAAAAGTTGACTGTCATATATATGGGACCTCACTATTATTTCCTATAACTTCATGTGAATCTAATTACCTCAATAAAAATTCCATTTAAAAAGGGTTGACTAGCACCATATATCTCTAAGCAGTTTCTACTGGACAAGTGAATTAACACTGAAGATACAAAACTACTGATTTTAGAGGTAAAATCACTTTGTAAATGTAAAGAAATATTTTATGGAAATATCCCAACATTTGGAAGTAGAAGGCTTGGAAATGAGACATGGGTCAAGTGGACGGCCTTGGAAAAGCTCCCTGACTTTCTAGGCCACAGTTTTCTAAATATGTAAAATGGGGTAGTGACACCTATTTCACTGCCTTGTTAGGAAAAGGCAGTTTTCAAGCCAGGTTTGTCTGAATCCAGAGTCACTTACTCTTGGCCACTTTGTGTGTCACTGGGTGGAGGGGCACTGGGTACCAGCTGCAGGAAAGAGGGCCTAATGGAGCATGTCTGTAGCCCCCCTGTCAGTTACCCCTGCAGCACCTTCTATCTAGCAGTTTCCCCAGAACCTTTTCCTTCTGGCAGGGCCTGATCTCAGATTGTCGTGTCAACTCCATTGAATCTTCCCAGCTCAACTTGCTTCTTTTTCTGGATTTGGAGTCAGCAGATCTCAGTTTAAAACTTGCTTTTGCTGGGTAGCTTCTGGAAAGCCATTTCCCTAGCAGGGTCTCAGGTTTCCCACCCGTAATGCGAAGCACCCATGACATGGTGCAAAAGCCACACCCTCTCTAATGCTCTTATGCTACGGGAGGAGAGAAATGGCTCCTGCATCTTGATGTGCAATCCCAAACTTGCACTCCCTTGCCTTTCCCTGCTCCCTTTAAAAATACTGTGACTAGGGCACATGAAAAGATGCTCAACATTGCTAATTACTAGAGAAATGCAAATCAAAGCTACAATGGGATATTACCTCACACCAGTCAGAATGGCCATCATAAAAAAGTCTACAAATAATAAATGCTGGAGAGAGCATGGAGGACAGGGAATCCTCCTACACTATTGGTGGGCGTGTAAATAGGTTCGGCCACTATGGTGAACAGTATGAAGGTTCCTTAAAAAAAAAAAAAAAAGAACTAGCATATGACCCTGCTGGGCATATATGAAGGAAAAAAAAACATAATTCAAAAAGATACAGGCACTCCAATGTTCATTGTAGCACTACTTACAATAGTCAAGATGTGAAAGCAACCTAAGCGTCCATCAATACGTGAATGGATAAAGAAGATGTAGTGTACACACACACATACACAGAGGAATATTACTTAGTAATAAAAAATGAAATATTGCCATTTGTAGCAACCTGGATGGACCTAGAGTTTATCATACTAACTAAAGTAAGTCAGACAGAGAATGACAAATATTATATGATATCACTTATATGTGGAATATAAAAAGATGATACAAATAAATTCATTTCAAAACAGAAATAGACTCACAGACATAGAAAACAAACTTAAAGTTACCAAAGGGGAAGGGAAGAGAAATAAATTAGAAGTATGAGATTTAGGAAATAAATTTGGAAAACTCAGCAGTGGCCACAGGACTGGAAAAGATCAGTTTTCATTCCAATCCCAAAGAAAGGCAATGCCAAAGAATGCTCAAACTACTGCACAATTGTACTTATCTCACACGCTAGTAAAGTAATGCTCAAAATTCTCCAAGCCAGGCTTCAGCAATACATGAACCGTGAACTTCCAGATGTTCAAGCTGGTTTTAGAAAAGGCAGAGGAACCAGAGATCAAATTGCCAACATCCACTGGATCATCGAGAAAGCAAGAGAGTTCCAGGAAACATCTATTTCTGCTTTATTGACTACGCCAAAGCCTTTGACTGTGTGGATCACAAGAAACTGTGGAAAATTCTGAGAGAGATGGGAATACCAGACCACCAACCTGCCTCTTGGGAAACCTATATGCAGCTCAGGAAGCAACAGCTGAACTGGACATGGAACAACAGACTGGTTCCAAATAGGAAAAGGAGAACTATACAGTCAACAAGGCTATATATTGTCACCCTGCTTACTTCTATACTTACTACTTACTATATATTGTCACCTTACTTCTATGCAGAGTACATCATGAGAAACGCTGGGCTGGAAGAAGAACAAGCTGGAATCAAGATTTTGGGAGAAATACCAATAAGCTCAGATATGCAGATGACATCACACTTATGGCAGAAAGTGAAGAGGAACTAAAAACCCTCTTGATGAAAGTGAAAGAGGAGAGTGAAAAAGTTGGCTTAAAACTCAACATTCAAAAATGAAGATCATGGAATCTGGTCCCATTACTTCATGGGAAATAGATGGGAAACAGTGGAAACAGTGTCAGACTTTATTTTTGGGGGGCTCTAAAATCACTGCTGATGGTGACTGCAGCCATGAAATTAAAAGATGCTTGCTTACTCCTTGGAAGAAAAGTTATGACCAACCTAGATAGCATGTTGAAAAGCAAAGGCATGACTTTGCCAACAAAGGTCCGTCTTGTCAAGGATATGGTTTTTCCAGTAGTCATGTATGGATGTGAGAGCTGGACTGTGACGAAAGCTGAGTGCCAAAGAATTGATGCTTTTGAACTGTGGTGTTGGAGTAGACTCTTGAGAGTCCTTTGGACTGCAAGGAGATCCAACTAGTCCATTCTGAAGGAGATCAGCCCTGGGATTTCTTTGGAAGGAATGATGCTAAAGCTGAAACTCCAGTACTTTGGCCACCTCATGCGAAGAGTTGACTCATTGGAAAAGACTCTGATGCTGGGAGGGATAGGGCGGCAGGAGGAGAAGGGGACAACAGAGGATGAGATGGCTGGATGGCATCACGGACTCGATGGATGTGAGTCTGAGTGAACTCCGGGAGGTGGTAATGGACAGGTAGGCCTGGCGTGCTGCAATTCATGGGGTCGCAAAGAGTCGGACACGACTGAGCCACTGAACTGAACTGATGGGATTTAGAGATACATACTACTGTATATATATAAAACAGAAAAACAACAAGAATTTACTTATAGCACAGGGAACTAAAGTTGTTATCTTATAATAACCTATAATGGAAAAAACTCTGAAAAAGAATATATATGTATATACATATATATATGAATCACTTTACTGTATACCTGAAACTGACACAATCTTGTAAATCAACTCTATTTCAGTTTTTAAAATTGGCCCAGGTGAGGAGGGGGAACAGTTATGAGACTCTAGTGTCCAGGAAAGGGTGCTTGCTGGGCAGTGTGAGGTTTCTATCAGAAAGGCCTGTGGCAGCCTTTCACCCAGGGAATCGAGAAGATGCTATAATTGGAGAGACTCAGTGTTGCTAAACTGAAAATTTTGTGAAATCAATTGAGAGAAAAATCAATATGGGATTTTTTTTTTCCATGATGAAAGACAAGATTCCCACACAATTAAGAACTGGGCCGCGATTTCCACGCTCTGCCTGTCATGTTCTCGTGGTTCTGTGCCACAACTGTTCATCAGAAATAATTAAACATGTTCCCATGGGCAACAATTACTTGCTTAAAATATTATGAGTAAGGAGAATACATTTATAATTACCTAACCTTTCTGAAGGTGAAAATATATATTATCCTTTGATAGAAGAGAAAAAGCCGTTTCTGGATTTGCCAGCTGTATGTCCTGAATACGCTAATTGCCCTGAGGAATGGAACAATACTTTTTACGCACCCCAACCTTCTCTTTTATTTTCTGTAACGTTTAGGCATCAAATAACTGTTCCTCTTTCTTGTCGTCTTTGTAAGTCATTAAATAGCCAGCCTGTACCTATTAGGATGGCCACACAGCCTCTCTGAACTGCCTCAGTGCTGTGATATAATGAGAACGGCACTGTCTTGCTTTTCTTTGGCGTTTGTTTCCCCGTGAGCCACAGGCAGATGCAAGGCAGGAGCCCAGCATCTCGTCTTGTCACTAGTTTCCTGATTTTGTGTTAAATACCCACACAGTGAAAACAACAAGGTGATAATCATAGATAGTTAACACTTAACCGAGCGCTCACATCCTATCAGGAATGTCTAAATGCTTTATGTATTCTATCTTATTCAACACTCATGATAATTCCGTGAAGCAGGTTATTATGAACACTCTCAGCTTACTGATGTGAGTGGACCGGAGATGTTAAGTAACTTGCTCAGGGTCACATAGTTAGTAAGTGGTGAAGCTGGGGTTTGGTCCAGGGTCTATACCTTTAACCACTCTACTGAAATATCTCTCAGATGTCTCAAGTCATTCTGGACTAATATTTTATGTTAACTAACAAAGAATATATTTCCTGTAAGATATGTCTCAAAAGCTAGACTGCAATCATGCTTTTTGTTAAGGCTTTTTTCCTAGGTTGTTTGGCCTTACTGCCAATTTTCAAGTCTATAAGCATGTAATAATAATAGCAGTAGCAGTAGTAATAATCATATTAGCAGCAGTTACCACTTACTGAGTTAAGTGCTGATCTAAGATCTTTATTTCCATCTTTCCCCTTCCCTCATATGCATGGCAAAGCACAGAGTAGATATTATCATCCTTGGTTTACACACAGATAAACTGAGGCCCATGAAGGAAAGTTACATGACCAAGGTCACACAGCAAACATAGCAGGGACCTCAAGGGATCTGCCCATCTCACTCAGCCAGTTTTATCCCACATATTGATGCTTTTGAACTGTGGTGCTAGAGTAGACTCTTGAGAGTCCCGTGGGCAGCAAGGCATTCAAACCAGTCAATCCTAAAGGAAATCAACCCTGAATATTCATTGGAAGGACTGATACTGAAGCTGAAGCTCAAATACTTTGGCCACCTGATGTGAAGGGCCAACACTTTGGAAAAGACCCTGATGCAGAGAAAGACGGAAGGCAAAAGGAGAAGGGGATGACAGATGGTTAGATAGCATTACCAACTCAATGGACGTGAATCTGACAGACTCCAGGAGATAGTGAAGGACAGGGAAGCCTGGGGTACTGCAGTCCCTGTGGTCACGAAGAATCAAGTGTGACTTAGCAACGCAGCACAGCAGAACCGATTTTATGCCAGGTACTCTCCTTGGCTCTGGCAATACCATTGTGAGTTAGGCCTCATCTGTGATGCCAGCCAGGGGCTTAGTTGGCTCAACACCCACCATGTTTGGGGGACAATAGTTGGTGCAGCTACATGCATGCTTTCCTCTGGAAATTTCTTTCCCTTATTTTAGAAAAACTGAGTTTGGGTATCTCTTCCACAGTATCTAAAGTTACATGTAATTTTGTTGAGATTCTGCAGTGTTTCAACAACATCAGCATGCATTTTTGTGTTTGTATGTCATTGGCATGAGGAGATTATCTTAGAACTCAGTTCCTGCCTCTGACTTGGTGTTTTTTCTTACTCCATTATAGGGGGCAGTGAAGATCAGTATCCAGGTTCAGCTCATCCTCAGAGACAGATTATTCTGTGTCAGACATTATGCTAGGGAGACAACAAAATTTAAAAAGTGGGGCCTCCTTCTTTCAATAAGTAAACATGTCTCATATTGAAAATTCTCTGGAAGCAATAGTATGATGGCTAACACTCTGGAGCCACAACTTTGGAGCTAGAAGGTCTGGTGTCAAGCCTCAGTTTCAGTAGTTACCAGCTGTGTGATCTTGGGCAAATTACTTACCCTTTTTATGCCTCAGCTTCCTCATCTATCAGATGAGAATAATGGAGTCATAGTGGCTACTTCTGGTTTCCTGGGTGGCCGAGCTGGTAAAGAATAAGCTTGCAATGCAGGAGACTCCGGTTTGATTCCTGGATCGGAAGTTCCCCTAGAGAAAGGGTAGACTACCCACTCCAGTATCCTTGGGCTTCTCTGGTGGCTCAGACAGTAAAGAATCCACCTGCAATGCAGGAGACCTCGGTTAGATCCCTGAGTTGGGAAGATCCCCTGGAGGAGGGATGGCAACCCATTTCTAGTGTTCTTGCCTGGAAAATCCCCAGAAGAGCCTGGTGGGCTACAGTCCACAGGGTTGCCAAGTCAGACACAACTGAGCGACTAAGCACAGCACAGCACTGTGACTACTTCATGGGTGATTTGAATGAGTAAATATGCATAATCATTTAGGACAATAGGGCTTGGTGTGTGGGCACTATGTAAGTGCTGACCATTGTTACTGATGGTCATCCATGGATTTGAATTTCATTATAATTAGAAAAAGACTTATTTTGTAAGAAAAGAAAATAGCATTTCACTATCTGCTTTTTCAGCTCTCGAAGGGTCACTATATTCTTTAAATCTGCCCTTCTGGGGATTATACACAGCCATTCTGTTGAGAATATTCTAAAAAGAAAATCTGCTATGGACTTTTCTAGCAAGCTGAAGGCTTGCATTTGCAACACTTTGCTACAACTAGCCTAGACCAGTTTAGTATGTTGTATTTAAATAGTGCAGTACAAGTGGATTATCTGATCAGGCTGTGAAGTTTTATATTGGTATCAACTTTAAATTGGTACAACTGATAAACCTCTCCCTGCTCCTATCCATCCCCCTGCTGCTGCTGCTGCTGCTGCTGCTGCTGCTGCTGCTGCTGCTAAGTCACTTCAATCGTGTCCGACTCTGTGCAACCCCTTAGACGGCAGCCCACCAGGCTCCCCCGTCCCTGGGATTCTCCAGGCAAGAACACTGGAGTGGGTTGCTATTTCCTTCTCCAATGCATGAAAGTGAAAAGTGAAAGTGAAGTCGCTCAGTCATGTCCGACTCTTCGCAACCCCATGGACTGCAGCCCACCAGGCTCCTCCATCCATGGGATTTTCCAGGCAAGAGTGCTGGAGTGGGGTGCCATTGCCTTCTCCGATCCACCCCCCCTACCAGCTGTTAAGTGTTTCAGGTAGCCCAGTGCATGGAGAAATTAACTCATCCTTTTCCTTTTGCTGTTGCCCCTTACAAACCTTTCTCCACAGGACAGCCAGAGTGACCTTTTTCAAATGCAAATGAGATATGACACTTCTGCTGAAATCCCTCTGTTGCGCTTAGTTGCTCAGTCATATCCAACTTTTTGAGACCCCATGGGCTGTAGCTCACCAGGTTCCTCTGTCCATGGGGATTCTCCTGGCAAGAATACTGGAGTGGGTTGCCATGCTCTCCTCTAGGAGATCTTCCCAACCCAGGGAGCAAATCCAGGTCTCCCACATTGCAGGCAGATTCTTTACCAGATGAGCCATTATGGAAGCCATAGTTTCTTCCTGGAGAAGGAAATAGCAACCCACTCCAGTGTTCTTGCCTGAAGAATCCCAGGGATGGGGGAGCCTGGTGGGCTGCCATCTCTGGGGTCGCTCAGAGTTGGACACAACTGAAGCAACTTAGCAGCAGCAGCAGCAGCAGTTTCTTCCTATTATACTGAGAATACAATTCAGAATCTCCCGGTGCAATACAAAGCCTATCTCATGCCTGTGCTCCTGGCACCCTGGCTTTGACTGAGCTCCTTCTGATATCAGGGTGTTAACCTTTGTGATTCTCTCTGTCTGCAATATTCTTTTCCGGCTATTCACAAGGCTATATATTTCTCATTCGTATGGACAAACCTAGACAACATATTAAAAAGCAGAGACATCACTTTGCTGACAAAGTTCCATATAGTCAAAGCTATGGTTTTTCCAGTAGTCATTTTATGGATGTGAGAGTTGTATGATAAAGAAGGCTGAGTGCTGAAGAATTGATACTTTTGAACTGTGGGGTTGGGAAAGACTCTTGAGAGTCCCTTGGAGAGCAAGGAGATCAAACCAGTCAATTCTAAAGGAAGTCAACCCTGAAAATTCATTGGAAGGACTGATTCTGAAGCTGCAGCTGCAATACTTTGGTTACCTGTTGGAAAGAGTTGACTCAGTAGAACACTGTCTGATGCTGGGAAAAGTTGAAGGCAGGAGGAGAAGAGGGTGACAGAAGATGAAATGGTTGGATGGCATCACTGACTTAACAGACGTGAGTTTTAGCAAACCCTGGGAGATACTGAAGGACGGGGTACGTGGCGTGCTGCAGTCCATGGTGCCGTGAAGATTCAGACATGACTTAGGGACTGAACAGCAGCAATGGGCTCAGTTCAAGACAGCTGATTTAATTGCTTTTGGAGCACCTAAAACCAAAGTCTACATTTGCTTTTGACTTCTGCTTCAAATGTCACTTGCTAATTCACCTGATTTCTTTTTTTTCCAATAGAAAACAAAACCAGTTACTGGGTGGGTTGTTAGTAAACTGCTATGATGTTTGATACTTTTTTCATGCTCCTAAACAGAAGAGGTAAAAATTCCCTTTGATCTCAGAGAATTTTGATAGTCTGTCTCTGATATATGGCATGCTGTTAAGCTCTTTAGGATCTTTTGTGAAAGAAAACTGAGAATTTACAAGGAGTCAATGAAGCAGTGGTTGTGAAAGTGTGTTCCTCAGACCCCTGGCAGCACTGTCACCTAGGAACTTGTTAGAAAAGAAGCTTTCAGCAACCTCCTAAACCTCTTGAAGCAAACTGTGGGTGGGGCCCAGCAACCAAAGTTTTAACAAGCCCTCCAGGTGATTCTTAAGTTAGCTAGTTCGAGGAAGAGAAAGTAACCTTTGTCAGAGAGAAATGGAAAATTTGCTAAATTCTGCGAATGTTTATGCAGGCCAGTAGTTTTTTAAAACATGTAATTAACATCTCTTTTTTTCCCAGGAATTTTCTGGGGATGCCTGAGATTCACAGGTAAGGCAGAGAGGAATTCTTGCCTTAACTTGAGGCATTTGCCTTAACTTGAGGAATTCACTGTCCCATGGCAAGTAAATAGTCTATGGCAGTGTATTGTTGTGTGAATTGGGATGGAGCAAAGCAGAAAGCACTGAGGAAGCAGAGGCAGGACCCTATCAGTTGAGAGTAGCATAAGATAAGGATACAAATGTGAGCTTCAGAGCCTGGCTTGAGCTTAAGCTGGCTTTGATTATTTACCAGCTATGTGACTCTGGGTAAGTTACTAAACCTCTCTGTGCTTCAGTTTCCTATTTTAAAAATGAAAGTGATAATACTAATAGTAACCTGTTTCATAGGGTGGTTGTGCTGGTTAAATGAAAAATACTTTCATTGTAAGCACTGGTTGCAAGCAAAGGCTATCAGGTGTGCTTAATTATTAGTGTAGGTGAGTGAGGGGGGAGGTTATTTAGGCAAGGTTTCCACTGTAATTGTTAGCAGATCTTGCTTCTCAAAGTGTGGTCCCTTCACCAGCAGCATCAGGGGGCTTGTTAGGAATGTGGAATCTCAGGCTCCTCTCAGACTTCCTGACTCAGAATCTGCCTTTTAACAAGATCCCCAGGTAATTTTTTTTCCTTTTATTTTTTTTATTGAAGGATAACTATATTACAGACTTTGGTTGTTTTCTGTCAAACCTCAACATGATTCAGCCATAGGTATACATATATCCGCTCTCTTTTGAACCTCCCTCCCATCTCCCTCCCCATTTCATCTCTCTAGGTTGATACAGAGCCCCTGTTTGAGTTTCCTGAGATATACAGCAAATTCTCCTCGGCTATGTGTTTTACATATGGTAATATGTTTCCCTGTTACTCTCTCCATACATCTCATCCTCTCCTCACCTCTCCCCATGTCAATAAGTCTGTTCTCTATGTCTGTTTCTCTGTTGCTGCCCTGTAAATAAATTCTTCAGTTCCCTGGTGGCTCAGAGGTTAAAGCATCTGCCTGGAATGCGGGAGACCTGGGTTCGATCTCTGGGTCGGGAAGATCCCCTGGAGAAGGAAATGGCAACCCACTCCAGTACTCTTGCCTGGAGAATCCCATGGAGGGAGGAGCCTGGTAGGCTACAGTCCATGGGGTCGCAAAGAGTCGGACACGACTGAGCGACTTCACGTCATTTTTCTAGATTCTGTATATGTGCATTAGAATATGATATTTATCTTTCTCTTTCTGACTCATTTCACTCTGTATAATAGGTTCTATGTTCATCCATGAAACAACTGACAAAGGATTAAATTCCCAGGTAATTTTTTAAAGCAGATTTTCAAACTGGAGAACCACTAGTGCAGGAAAGTGATTCTGAGACCTGACTGCACATACCTGAAGAGGGGATATACAGGCAAAGGCACTGAATCCTGGGACAGGAACACCTGCAGGTCCATGTTGTGGGACAAGAGCTGGGGGCAAGGGGGAGGAGAAGAGGAGGTGCACACGAGGAAGGCCATACAGAAGGGCTGAGCCTCATCCCTGGGCAGGTTTGCAGCAGTGAAGTCAGGGCTGTGGTCCCTTTTGAGCTGGGAAGCTCAACATGGTGACCCTGCAAAGCCTAGAGGGAGGAGGGCTTTGAACTGCCCTGAAAGAAAAGCTGAGACTTGGAGTCAGTGAAGGTGGAGGGGAGGAAATGAGGTTGAGGATTATAAGAAGATTACTCAGACAAGCAGGACTAAGCATGGGAAATGAGGGAGGCAGAGAAGTCAAGCGTGACTCAGCCTTTGAACTTACGTGACTAAGTTTAAAAAGCTGCTTTTTGGAAGTTTTTCTTCACAGCTCCTTTCCAGGGTTTCTCTCTTTTTCAGTTTCTAAAGACTACCCAATGCAGAACCTTCTATTCCTATCCACCTATGGACTTCTTGCAACACACTGAACAAGCTTTTGGCATTGCTTCCAGCCATGCAATGGTTTGGGACAAAATGTCCCATCAGACCCCTGGAATGATAGTGGAGTTCTTCCATCTTTGTCTCATGTCTCTTGTTCAATTCTAGCAAAACTTCAGTTCCCCAGGGCACTTACAGAATGAATTGTTCCATGTAAGCAACATTTTCAAGTAGCTGAGAAGTAATCTTTTATGTGTGAAAAAAAATTTATTGAAAATATTACACTGTTTTTAAGGATATATTTTAATGCCTTAGTATTCACACATTCTTAAAGCAATGGGACCTTTCTAAAAAAAAGGAATTATAGAATCTCAGTATATAAAACAGAATATAGAGAGTTACTTTAAAGAAGTAAGGAGCAGGCCAAGCCCCTGGCATTTGCTTTCTGATTTCTGCATAATTTATTTCCGTAGAGTCTTCCATACACACCTTGGACCCTGTCAAACAGTTTGAACTTCTTTGTTTTAAAATGAACTTATTCTGTGCTGATTTCTTATACAGAAGAATCAAGTGTAATTTTTTTCTGACTGGAGGCTTTGTCATTGGTATCATTATCATGGTATGATTGAGTCTGTACAGATATCTTTCAGTGTAAGTGATAGAAATCCAGCAAAATGATGAATATATTGGCACATATAACTGGGAAGTTTTGAGTGATATCAGGTCTAGTTGTATCCAGGTACTAAAATGTCTTCATCAGGGTTCATCCTCTCTCTCTATCTGTTAATTTCAAACTCTCTAAATGCGTGAACATTTAGCAATATTTACTCCTGCCAAAGGGAGTGCTATATATGCTGCATACAAGAAAATGTTGGCAGTCTCAGGTAAAATCGTTATGGGTCTTGAAACAGAAGACCTCTGTCTAGCATTTCTTGTGGAAGGTCTCTCTAGTTACTTTGCCTGGGTCAATGCCACTGAGATTGACAGTTGCTCTAGAATCCCATAGAATGGGCTAGCTATGAAAAGGATGCTGTACAGACAATGGCAATGTAAGTCTACCACTGTGCTGCAATCTCTTTAAAAAAAATACTGAATTTGTACTGGGACCTGTGGCAGAGACCAAGGATGAAACAGAAAAACACCCAGAATTGAGCAATAAGGGTATCTACGTAAACCACAGACTAATGTTAATATAATGTGAAGAGTTGTGTCTGAGAGGAACTCTTCTGGAAGAAATACTTGGGACTAACTAAATGAGCAGTTAACTGTGCTGGAGGAAATCGGGAACCGCGTCATGCAGGAGGTGATATGCAATGGCTTTTGCGTTGGGGAGGAGAAATGTGATCTCAAGTGGAAGGATCAGAGCATGGAAAAGTATGAAAGAGGTTGGGGTGGTCAGAGGTGAAAAGCTGGGGCTATATTCTTGGCAGCAGAAGTCACTCTCTTCCCTCAATTTATTCATGAGCCCCTTCCCCCTTCATCCCTTGCTGGTTCTCCCACCTGTTTCCAAGAGTGGTATACTAAACTGGAGAGATGGTGTGTATGTCCATGGCTACGTCCAGCCCCTCCTCCCGCAGGCTGCAGAGCTGCTCCAGCTCTCATCTCCCCCATCCTCAGGGCAACCCCACATGCTGCTCCAGTTACCACCTACCCAGCCGAGAGAGGCAGCCATTCTTCTGCTCTCCATCTGTCTTCTTTCATGTGTTCTGTTTGTCCTCTTGTTGCTTCCGCACTTTTCAACCTTCTTATATAAAGAAAGAGCACCAGTGTTAGAGACCATCAGCCAATCAGAACATTTCTCTTTACTCCAGTGAATTTTTGAAACCTGGGCACCCCATTGCAATAATCTGGAACACTTGCAAAATTTTCCTAATGTGCAGGCCCCACCTCTAGAGGCTATGATTCAGTAGGTCAGGTGGAGCCTGATGGTCAGTAATTTGTGAAGTTCCCGAGGTGACTCTTAATATGCAGTTTGGGAACCACTGCTTCACTCAATATGTAGAATGCCTCATGCACTCACAGGGGCTTTAGAACTTTCTCACAGAAGCCTGTCAGTGACTCCCCTGCCCAAAGATCCTGCCACAGCAGAAGCCTAGTCCTTTAATGGTCATGAAGACTGCTATAGTCAGGTTTTAATGAGATAGTCCCGAGCTTGTTACACTGTTGTCTTGTTCATAAAAAAAATTATGTTTTAGCCTTCCGGACATCTAATTTTGCAAATCAGTGTCAGGTACAGAAAAGATCCTGTCACTTGAGAGCAAGGCATTCAGTAATTTTAAAGGTCAAAGACCCATGTGGAAATTAGCTCTCAGCTATTGAAATACATTGACTTACACACAACGGAAAATGTGGTTTCGGGGCACACTGGCTATTTACACATCTATAAATTAGTCCATTAGTGGTGTGGATCCTGATATCTCAAGTACTCGATGATGATCCCGGTAGTATGGTGAGAAACACTCATAAATGAAGAAAGACTCTTTGTTTAAAGGCTATTGTAATCATAGCTCTCATGGATGGAGCACCTACTTTATGAAAGGCGCTACACGGCACAGTGTTTACCTCAAATCCTCACAACAGCCCTGCACATGGGAAACTCAGGCTCATTTAAAAAGGGGAATTTATCTAGAATAATATATTTGCAAGTACAAGAGCTAAGCTTCCATGCCAGGCTGATACCGACCAGGACTCTCAACTTTCCCAAATCCATAGAAACTAGAAGCCATACTAGAAATTCAGGCAAGGCTTTACTGGAGCCCCTGCTGTAGCAGGGGGGAAGTAAGAACAAAGGACAGGTTCCTTGCTCACTCTCCCCCTGACAAGGGAGTGGCGAGCTTCTTCTTTATATGGTGTAAGGGTAGGAGTGTGTCCAGGGATTGGACTCGAGGGGTGACTCAGGTGTTTTTCCCACCTCTAGGGCTTCTCTATGGCACCCCACTCCAGTACTCTTGCCTGGAAAATCCCATGGGCGGAGGAGCCTGGTAGGCTGCAGTCCATGGGGTCGCTGGGAGTCGGACACGACTGAGCGACTTCACTATCACTTTTCGCTTTCATGCGAGGAAATGGCAACCCACTCCAGTGTACTTGCCTGGAGAATCCCCGGGACACCGGAGCCTGGTGGGCTGCCGTCTATGGGGTTACACAGAGTCAGACATGACTGAAGTGACTTGGCAGCAGCACCAGCAGCAGGGCTTCCCTGGTGGCTCAGACATTAGAGAATCTGCCTGCAATGTGGGAAACCCGGGTTCGATCTCTGGGTGGAGAAGATCCTCTGGAGAAGGAAATGGCTACCCACTGCAGTATTCTTGCCTAGAGAATTCCATGGACAGGGCAGCCTGGTTGGCTACAGTCCATGGGGTCACAAAGAGTCACTTATGATTGAGCAAAAACATGTTCACTTTTTCACTGGTGGTGGTGAGTGCAGAGGGCATGCTCATTACTCTGCTTTTGCACCTGATACAGTTTTTGTTCCTGACTTTTCAGAAGTGGCAGTTGGGGTTTTTTGGTCGTTCTATGGCTTTTGTCCATAATTTGCTCCAGCTGTGTATGCACAGTTATTTTTAGCTCCATATAGTTTTTTTGTATTTTGTTGCTTGAGAGGTTTGCCCACATGCAAGCATTACAGTACTGCAGCAAAGGGTCCCGGGTCCCAGCGTATCTCAGGACCATCTGAGCAAAAAAATGCTACCATCTCTTGCACCACGTGTCCTGATCGGTTCCTGATAGTCAATGATAGCAGTGTGCTGGGCATATGCTGTGTATGACCTGGGAGCAGGGTTACTCCCAGTGCCAAGAATCTGTCCCCAGAACCCTCGCCCACACTGTGTATTATTTTTTAAAAGAGTATTGTTGATTTGACAAGTGGAATATGATGGCTCATGTTAATTTTTTTTTTTCAAATGTTGGTTCTGACCAGTTTGCTTAATTTTGAATGATCTGACTCCAGTGCATTTTATTGGGAGAAATTCAGAGGACATGATGGGTTGGTTTGTTTCTCTGAACTGTTAACTGGGGAAGGGGAAGAGAATTGCAAGCTTCTGAGCACTGGCTTTTGTATTTATCAACATACCAGTCATCAAGGTAGAGAAGTAGAAATTTCCAGTCACCTTAACCAAAAGATTACAAAGCATGTTTTGCTTTTTTCTTTCAGTTGGCTGAAAATTGTGTCTCCTAACTATTTTGCATTTGGGAGTAAAACTGAGCTCGCTAGCAAAATGTCTGTTTTGATAAATCGGGAACAAAAAGACCAAAACTAATGGCTTCCACAATGGAAGGTGCCCTGGGAAATATAATATAGAATAGTGGAATTGGGGGCTTGTTTACCATGATTCTGTGTTTCCATCTGATGGGGAGTATAAACAGTTTTCTTTGCACAAAGGGACCCAGGGAATAGTGAATCAGGGAATAATTGACTTGTCTTGGTATGTTTGTGAATGTGCATTTTTATCTGATGGCAAATATGCTGTTGGCTTTTGAGTCAGTCACTCACCATAAAATTTCCTCAGCATCACATGCACTAAGATAGCATCCACCTCTCTCCCGCTCCCAAAGAAAACATTTGAAATTAGCATTAATCAGCCGATGTTGTATTTGGGGCCCTACGTGAAAGCCACCTACTGCAGCTGACTGCCATTCAGCAGGCAAGAAGTGATTTGCAATATAATTTAAATGAAGAGTTGGTTTCCTTTCCCATTTAGAACACACCAGTATGGAAAACTGATTGTCAGCCATTCTGGTGATGTGCATCAACTTGGCTATTCACTCAGAAAATGAAGTTTCCTGAGACACCAGCACATTTAATTTATTTTTTTTTCACTGTGAAGTTAACTTCAGCTTGTTAAATACAATGACGATCCAAACCACAGAAAAACCAACACCATTAATTTTAATGCTCATAATGTAATGGAAAGAGATTATATTCATTTGGGATTTTTTTTTTCCATTTTAATAGAATGTTTACTTGCCCCTTTCCTTATGAGTTAATTATTATTTTCCTTCCGTAATGCTCTACTTATATCTGAGCAGCCAGTGTGTCTGTTAATGTCTTGAGTTTATAAATTGCTGGTGAATCTGTCATTTGCCGTGTCTGTCACTAAAACATCAATAGCTTTGCAGTGTGGTGAGCAAAGATGTGGCAGATACGGATGCAATGGGTCCCTTACAGAATTTCCTCATCTATTTTTATAGAACATCTAATTTTAGCAGTTTCTGTCCTATGCTTTGATAGGGAGATTGAGTGGCTTTTCGCTCATTATATAGTAGTGAGCTAAGAATTGGTAACTTTCCCTTGCTTATCATTCAGGTTTGTTTGTTTGTCTTAAAATATTTTTTAACTTTTTTAAATTATTTTTTTTTAATTTTTATTGAGATATGGTTGATTTAGAATATTGTGTTAGTTTCAAGTACACAGCAAAGCAATTCAATTATTATATATATATATATATGCTTTTTTAGATTCTATTCCATTATAGGTTATTAGAAGGTACTGAGTATAGTTGCCTGTGCTATACAGTAGGTTGGTCATCTCGTTTATGTATACTAGTATATATATTTTAATCCCAAACTCCTAATTTGTACCCTTCTTCCCCTTTGGTAATCACAAGTTTGTTTTCTATGTGAGTATATTTGTGTTTTGTAAATACTTTTAAAATATTTTAAAAATCTATTTCTTCATTTAATAGACACTTAGAGAGCAGGTAGTTATGCAGGTAGTGTGCTAAATATTAGGGATTAAAAATAACTAACGCATTGTCCCCATCTTCTGGGAGCTCATAGTTCTGAACAGGACTGATAACAAGGAATTGTACCACAGAATGGTGAGTGGTGCAGATGAGCCAGAATATGGTTATGGAGGGAGCTCTCTCTCTCTGCAGAGGAGACCATTAAAGAAGGCTTTACAGAGCAGAAGGTGCTAGAGCAAGATCCCAGAGACATGGGCCTTGAGTTCTTCAGTGCAATGATGGTGAGGGTGGGGAAAGACAGCACAGGCAGAGGGAATAGCGATTGAATTCGAAGGTGTGATGGACAGGAACCTTTTGTTGGAAACCAACTACATGCTATTTAAATAGTGATAATAGGAGCCAATATTTAAGTGCTCAGCACATGCCACACACTGTTTGAAATTCTTGCATCTGCAAACTCAAACCTCATAATGACTCTTTGAAGTTGGTATTATCAACATCCCCTTACAAATCCAAATCAGGGCCTGGAGAGATTTGGTAATTTACTAAATATCACATAGCTGGTAGGATCAGTACCTAGACTGGAGCTGATATTCTTTGACTCCAAAGTCTACAAGTTTTATGCTCATGGACTGTTCTTTAGAGCCTTCAGTCCAGCTGTGCTGATAAGACACTTAATAGCGATTGGGATTCAGGACTAAGGGGAAATAATAACAGTACCTATCACCTGTGGAGAGGATTAAGTGAGATATAGAAAGTGTTTAGAACAGTACCTGATACATAGCATAGCATTTTTAAACTGGTATTATGATGACTAATTTCCTAAAAGTCATGGAGCTCAGTAAACAGGAATTCGATAGTACTTAGGAATTAAACTCCTTCAGTTCAGTTCAGTTCAGTTGCTCAGTCGTGTCTGACTCTTTGCGACCCCATGAATCACCCCACGCCAGGCCTCCCTGTCCATCACCATCTCCCGGAGTTCACTCAGACTCATGTCCATCAAGTCCATGATGCCATCCAGCCATCTCATCCTCAGTCGTCCCCTTCTCCTCCTGCCCTCAATCCCTCCCAGCATCAGAGTCTTTTCCAATGAGTCAACTCATCGCATGAGGTGGCCAAAGTACTGGAGCTTCATCTTTAGCATCATTACCTCCAAAGAAATCCCAGGGCTGATCTCCTTCAGAATGGACTGGTGGGATCTCCTTGCAGTCCAAGGGACTCTCGGGAGTCTTCTCCAACACCACAGTTCAAAAGCATCAATTCTTCAGCACTCAGCTTTCTTCACAGTTCAACTCTCACATCCATACATGACCACTGGAAAAACCATAGCCTTGATGAGACGGACCTTTGTTGGCAAAGTAATGTCTCTGCTTTTGAATATACTGCCTAGGTTGGTCATAACTTTTCTTCCAAGGAGTAAACATCTTTTAATTTCATGGCTGCAGTCACCATCTGCAGTGATTTTGGAGCCCCCCAAAATAAAGTTTGACACTCTTTCCACTGTTTCTCCATCTATTTCCCATGAAGTGATGGAACCGGATGCCATGATCTTCGTTTTCTGAATGTTGAGCTTTAAGCCAACTTTTTCACTCTCCTCTTTCACTTTCATCAAGAGGCTTTTTAGTTCCTCTTCACTTTCTGCCTTAAGGGTGGTGTCATCTGCATATCTGAGGTTATGGATATTTCTCCCAGCAATCTTGATTCCAGCTTGTGCTTCTTCCAGCCCAGCGTTTCTCATGATGTACTCCGCATAGAAGTTAAATAAGCAGGGTGCTAATATACAGCCTTGACACACTCCTTTTCCTATTTGGAACCAGTCTGCTGTTCCATATCCAGTTCTAACTGTTGCTTCCTAACCTACATACAGGTTTCTCAAGAGGCAGATCAGTTGCTCTGGTATTCCCATCTCTTTCAGAATTTTCCACAGTTGATTGTGATCCACACAGTCAAAGGCTTTGGCATAGTCAATAAAGCAGAAATAGATGTTTTTCTGGAACTCTCTTGCTTTTTCGGTGATCCAGCAGATGTTGGCAATTTGATCTTTGGTTCCTTTGCCTTTTCTAAAACCACCTTGAACATCTGGAAGTTCATGGTTCACGTATTACTGAACTCCTTAGGGGTAGTATATTGCAGGGGTTATTATTCAAGAGACACTCTTGAGTTGGTAGCATTTGATACACACCTGAATGGCTTCATGGTAGAATTCCTATGGATAGGACTTGGGGACAAGGATGTATTTCAGTAACAGAATGCAGAAATGCAAGCAGACTGGAAAATTCCATCATGCTTGAGAAAAGTGAATAAACCAATTTGATGAGAGCAGATCTTTAAAGAGAAACAGGAAGAATACAATTAAATGGGTAGTTAGAAATTGCTTATAACTAGTGAGATTTATTAATTGTTTGGCACTGTTTATCTTTTACATTATTTTGTCATCATGCACATTTTCCTGGGATTATAGATTTAATGGTTTCATTTGAAGAAAATGAAGTTCAGAGAAGCAAGTTATATAAAAATTTGCTTTACCATCATCCATCTAAAAAGTAGTAAAACTTGAACTTGAACCCAGGTCTATGTTACTTTCAGCACCGTGCTTCTTTGACCACACCATTCTTTCATTTTTGTAGCTCTGACCTTTCTATATATGCTGAACATTGGAAGAATAATTTTTCTAGTGAAAAAAGCAGCAGAAAAAAGTAAGAAAAATGTATTGTGTTGTTCTTAGAGTTTTGCTTATCAACCACTATAGCCCAATATTTTCCTTCTATTGAGATGGAAAGAATTGGTCTCCCTGATTCCCTAGACACACACCCTCCCTCTGGCTTCCTATCTGTGTGTACCTATTACAATAAGCACCATAGATAATATCCCACCTCCTAGAATAAGAGCTAATATTTTTGGTATTGAAGAAATGCCAGGTACCAGGGCTAGAACCCCAGTTCCACCCTTCATAGCTGTGGTCAGGAACAAGATGCTTATGCTCCCTAAGTTTGTTTCCTTATCTATTTAATGACAATAGTAATAGTTCCTATGTCTGTGGGTTACTACTACAAATAAATGGATTATTCCATATAAAGACTAAAACTGGGCTTAAAATGCTACAATTATTCATTAAAAGTAGCCTTATCATTGTCTTGAAAGTGAATGAGTGTTAGTAGCTCAGTCTTGTACAGCTCTTTGCAACCCCATGGACTGTAGCCTGTCAGGCTCCTCTGTCCATGGAATTCTCCAGGCAAGAATAGTGGAATGGGTAGTCATTCCCTTCTCCAGGAGATCTTCCCAACGAAGGGATAGAACCTGAGTTTCCTGCACTGCAGACAAATTCTTTACTGTATGAGCCACCAGAGATTTCCTATTGTTGTAATTATTACGCCTTATATCTTGTGTCTCACCGGCAAAATAGTGTGACCAGCTTTGCTGGGGAGGACATGAGAAAGTTGTGATTTCATACATCGCTAAAGAGAGTGTAAAACTGCATAGTTATTGTAGATGGTAATTTGACAATGTCTATGAAAATTTATAAGCATCTTTTTTTACCCGATAATTCTACTTCTAGGCATTTATCCTAGAGACAAATTCCTAATATTCTAGGCGAATATCCTAGAGATAGATTCATACAAGTGAGAAATGTAGAATTTGTACCTATTGAATTTTAGCCTGCATATAACCTAGTCCAAATTTTTAGCATACAGACTGATGAATCCGTTATGCTTTGTTTGTACCCATGTACCCACGACATTATCTGGGGGCTTCCCAGGTGGCTCAGCAGTAAAGAATCCACCTACTAATGCAGGAGATGTGGGTTTGATCCCTGGGTTGGGAAGATGCCCTGGAGAAGGAACTAGCAACCCACTCCAGTATTCTGGCCTGGAAAATCCCAGGGACAGAGAAGCCTGGAGGGCTGTAGTTCATGGGGCCACAAAGAGTTGGACACAACTGAGCAAGTGAACATAACACAACGACAAGACCACTTGTGTCAGGTCTGACACAACATGAGGCACGGAGACACTGACGAATGCCCTTCTGTTGGGCCCAGCACAGTTCCTATGGACCCCTGTGCCCCCGGCCCACCTACATGTACCACGTGCACTTTAGACGGTGCTTCATTCTGAGCCATGTACTTTAAATGCCACTGTGACCATTAACTCCAAACTGTCCTCCTTCCTCCTCATTGGTTTGCTTTCCAAATTGACATATACTTCTTTCATTACAGCGATGTCCTTGGCTTCCCTCCATGACAATTCCTGATTCGTGGCTCTGGCAATCTTGGGAAAACAGCATCCAATTTCTTCCATCCAGATTCTGGGGTCTACATTTCCCTAGCAGCACCCTGACCCTGCCTGGACGCATTGGCCCAGCCTTTTCCTAGGACACACGTGAGTAAAATACTTGACTCTTCCAGGAAAATAGTTTAAAGTATCCCCTCCCTGCACTGCACCCTTCATTTTGGAGCAGGATTTTGTTTCTCTTAGATGTTGTTCCAATTCTCTTCCTTTCTGGAACTGACTGACTCTCCTCTAGTGAATGCCCTCAGGTCCATTTATTTGTTTAATCACTGACTTATTCAAGGAGCCGGTAGCCAGTCCAATCTGAGGACTGGAAGGCAAAAGCCTTTGTTCTCCTCCTGTGTGGTTCCATTCAGGGTTACTTGTCTCTGACTCAGACTGGAGACTAAATGGATTAGAATAAAACCAATTTAAGGGAAAAAAAGAAATGTTCACACACACAGAAATAGAGATTCTTGCTATCTTGGCTGTCTAGAAGATCTGCGGGCCTCACCAAGGAATTTAAAAAGTAATGTTTCTTATCATAAGTGACAGAAATATGCTGCTTTCTGCATCAGTAGATATGAAGATTAAAGGGTCTGACCGTATTAAACAATTTTGCACAGCACCAGGCACCCTGGGCTCTGCTCTCTGCCTTATTACCCTTCATCTTGTGGCTATTTCAGGCCCAATTTAAGAATACAATGCAGTCTGGCTTTGCAAATTGACATCCTTTAATTTAAACTGTCTTGCGGGAGAATTAAGAAATTATGGAACAATTATTCGCTTTGAGTTGAAAGCTGGATGGCATCCTGAGATCCTTGTACATCAGCCATTTGAATTGATTAAGTCACATAATTGAATTACACCTTTGCCCCCCATAATATCTTGTGGCAAATATGTTGGTATTTCGTGTTGGGAAAATGCTTCCATAAAAATAAAATAGGGGTCGGGGTTGAAGATTGACTTGAGTGTCAAGAAAACCTAGGGGCAGGGTGGGCTGACGTTTTGAAATTTTGTGGGGAAGGTTGATTAGCAGAGCAAGTGTTCCATTTGGAGTTTAATTGGAAGTTCACAGATCAAAACGATGTACATGATATATGGAGAAGTATGCTTTCCCCTTCTGTGATGTCCTTCAAACTTCAGCTTGAGTGCATCACTCATTCTCCAAGCTTTTTTAAACATCTCCCATGAACAAAGATGCTGTGTCTGATACAGCTTCCTTTGTCCCCTCTGTTTTCCCATTCATCCTTCAGTCAAAGCACCTCCCACGATGATGACAAGTCTCTTTTACCCCAGGCCGAGTGGTTGAGCTGGGAACTGTGTCCAGCTCACCTAGCATGGTTATAGTACTCTATCAGTATCTGTCTACTGAGGCTTTATTTGGAAACCTCCATGGTTTGCTTTCCAAACTCAATCTTCTTTTGTATGATGGAAATCAGAAGGACATGGAATCTGATAGTAATTTTTTAAAGCATCATTCTCAAGTAGGGGTTTTTGCCAGCATTTCCTCAAGGATTTTTTTTTAGATTTTTATGATCTAAAAAAATTTTTAGATCATTTTCTCAATGATTTCTTAAACACCAACTTTGTGCATTTTACAAATGTTTATTAGGCACTGATTATATACAAAACTAAGGTAGTTGTTGAGGGGAAAAATATCCAAAAATATTTCTTGTTCTTTTGAGGCACTCAGAGTGCATTTGGGAATTGGGGAGGTCGGTGTAAGAAACAGCCTCGGTGAAAGAGTGAGCAGAAGGCTGTTGAATGGTCCAGGACTTTGACAGGGGGCAATGGTCAATTCCGTTATATTCACCTCTGAAGTTTGCTCTGCCCTTCGTCTGCCCTGCCCCCTCCCCCCTCCTACATCATTCATCTTGGAACCCAACGGAGAAGAAAACTCTCAGACAAATGGCCTTTGGTCAGACAGGATGTGTGCTTTTCATTGGAAAACTCCTTGTAGGGAGAAAATTTTTAAAGCAAGATTCCCTGGATAGACCCCAGCTTCTGACTCTCCATCCTCCTCTGAATTGTGGGTCTTCGTAGTCTTTGTCTATTCCCTGTAGCACACGAACCTCTCTGTCTTTAAAAGTGCTTTACCTTTCCTTTACCTTTATCAGAGAACAGTCTTGGAGCTTTAAAACCCAGCTACAGCTATCCTCCTGAATATGCTTGTGTGGAAGGGATTAATCAAGTCTGTCAAACATTGAGCTGTGAAACCTTTAATATTTCTAAAAGGTTTAAAGCCAGCATATTTATCACATGCATCATTGAGAATAATCTTTCTTTTTTGTTAAAAAAAAATTTAAATGCTCACTGTAGTGATGAGCCCAGTGGGTGACAGGCTCAAGCAGGGGCCCGATGGTGATACTGAAATAGAGTTTCTGGTAAAATCTTTCTTGGACATCACTCCCCTAGAGACCACCCATTGTCTACCCCACATCTATGTGGATGAATATTTCATATTATGGAATTCTAGAATCTTGGTGCTCAAAGGGAGAGAAAAGGAGAAAGGGACTGGTCTTTGTTGAGTGCCTGCTGTGTGCTGGGCGTCCTGTCTGTGTGCTTTAACAGAGTTGTCACGTGGTCACTTTCGCAACAGTTCCTTATAGTGAGTGCTATCAGAGCTGATTTATAGACAAGGAAACGAAGATTCAAAAAGTAAAGCAGTTTTCACAGGATCACACAGATATTCACTTGCAAATCTAGGACTTGACCCTAAATTAGTTAGCCTCTCTAATTCTTTACTCTGTTTATGTGGCAAAAACCTGGCAAATGCGTAACACAAAGTAGGATCTACGAGAGGATACCCAGAGTTATTCAGACTGTGACTGTTAAGGTTCCTGTGGGGTTTTATTGAAGAATCTTTGTTCCTCAGACAGAGAGACAGTGTGGATTACTGGGCATGATTCTGAGAATCAGAGGTGTTAGGTTTTAAGATGTTTAATTCAGCAGTGGTGTAGTTTCTTTAGGGAGAGAATCACTCAGGGCTTTTTCTTGAAATAACTATTATCAACACTATATTTCACTATTTATTTACAAAATACTTTCACATGCACAGCCTGATTTACTCTATTCTGCAGTCTTGTGATACCACATCAGCATTATTGCCATTTTACAGATGGAAGAACTGAGGCCCAAAGGCATGATAAGTCTTGCCCAGGCCATTCAGCTAGAAGCAACTCAGTTGATGATCCAATTCAGTTCTTATAGTGCTGAAGTGAAAGTCACTCAGTCGTGTCTGACTCTCTGCAAACCCATACAATCTATATAATTCTCCAAGCCAGAATACTGGAGTGGGTAGCCTTTCCCTTCTCTCCTGGATCTTCCTGACCCAGGAATCGAACCAGTGTCTCCTGCACTGCAGGAGGATTCTTTACCAACTGAGCTATCCGGGAAGCCATGGTGCCAAAGCGCAATCCTACCACTATACTATACTGTTGGGTTTTTTTTTTTTAAAGCATTTGATTATTATTCCTAAGAATGCAAAAAATACAATTTTGAAAAGAAAAGCTTGAAAAGACCTTAGAGACCCATCAGCGTTGTTTTCCAGATTTGACAATAGATGCACAGACCCCAAAAACAGCATAAGAGAGGCCCAAACAATGTGTTATGATAACATTGAGGAAAGCTAACTGTGTTCATATGGCTATGACTAGTATACAACCAGGGAGGGCTGCCTTGAGGTGGTAACCCTTGATAATGTCCTGAAAGAAGGAGAAGGATTTTAATAGAGATTGAAAATTCAACAAATGATGCTAAAGCAGAAAAAAGGAATGATTATGTGGCAAAATGGCATTATGGTGGTCCCATGGGCAGGGGCCCTTCAAAGAAGTTTGAGTTTGTTTCAGTATAATTAATTGCATAAGTGTGTTGCCAGACTGCCCCAGTAGCACCCCACACATGTAGCACCCCTGCCAGCCAGGTAATGTCTTCCTCATGCCTCTACTTCATACCCCAGCTTCGCATCACAGCCAGGACCAAGAGAAAGACCCTGAGGGTGGGATGATTTGCCAGTCCAAACTCATTTTGTCACCTCTCTGTGTTTACCTGTCTGTGTTGTGGTGGGAGGAAAAAAGGATACAAGACTTAGGAAGGAGAGAGTTCTGCTCCCAGGTTACTGTGAAGACCACAGGCCCATTTCTGGAATTCCTTTGGGCAGGTGAGATGTTTCCCCAGTTTACATTCAGCAAACTGTAATTAGCATCAGCAGGAGAGGAGAAACGACTGTGTTGGGAAATACCACTTTCCTCTGCACAGCAGCCTTTGTCCTGAAGGGTGGTCCCCAGCATCGGGCTTTCTTGTGGGCAGGCAGTGTACAAGTGCCCTGAGTAGCTAAATGGGCTTCTTCTGGGGGTGAAGCACTTATGTTTCGTAGGGGTCAGAGGCCAGATGATGAGTCACTTCACTTGGCAGAGTACACCTCGTTTACATGTCAGCCACTTGGAATCATAAAGCTGTTGTATGGTTTCATTCATTCTATAAACACACATAAAACCACATGCAGGTAAGTTTTACAATATGCTGAACACTAGGTTGGATGCTAGAGGCGACAGATCACCCATGCCTTCATGTAAAGCATGCTGGTCAGAGGCGGATTTGTGGCTATATACACAGAACCAGCTGAGGCTTTTTGATTTGGAGATCACTGAATAAATCAGGCACTCCCTGTGGATTAGTTAGGATATGTAATGCTATCTGTGTTAACCACAACACTTCCCAGCCTAGAGAAGCAGTTTTGTGTTACTATCCCTTAAACTCGGTTCCTACTCAAGCAAATGCTGCTGCTGCAGCTGCTAAGTTGCTTCAGTAGTGTCCAACTCTGTGCAACCCCATAGACGGCAGCCCACCAGGCTCCCCTGTCCCTGGGATTCTCCAGGCAAGAACACTGGAGTGGGTTGCCATTTCCTTCTCCAATGCATGAAAGTGAAAAGTGAAAGTGAGGTTGCTCAGTCGTGTCCAACTCTTAGTGATCCCGTGGACTGTAGCCCTCCAGGCTCCTCCAGACATGGGGTTTTCCAGGCAAGAGTACTGGAGTGGGATGCCATTGCCTTCTGTGCAAGCAAGTGCAGGGTCACCTATAAGATTACCTTTTATTACCACTTTGAGGGAAGCTTCCAGGAAAAATGATCTTCCATTGTAGAATGGAAATGCACTAGTGAAAAGGTAACTAATATCAATCGCCTAGAAGAGCCTAAAATGATTCCTAGCTTTTGGCTTGAGTTCCTCCTCTAATAGTCTATCCTAAAAACATAAATTACAAAGGTACGTGAGCAAACAACTTTATTTCCAATTACTTGTAGTTTTGATAGAGAGCAAACAACTAAAAGTTCCAAAAAGGAGGAAAATATTTCACTGAAGTTTTCACATATAAATAATATAGTCATTAAATATATTCTAAAGAATTTATGCCTTTGAACTGTGGTGTTGGAGAAGACTCTTGAGAGTCCCTTGGACTGCAAGGACATCCAACCAGTCCATTCTAAAGGAGATCAGCCCTGGGTGTTCTTTGGAAGGAATGATGCTAAAGCTGAAACTCCAGTACTTTGGTCACCTCATGCAAAGAGTTGACTCATTGGAAAAGACTCTGATGCTGGGAGGGATTGGGGGCAGGAGGAAAAGGGGATGACAGAGGATGAGATGGCTGGATGGCATCACCGACTCGATGGACGTGAGTTTGAGTGAACTCTGGGAGTTGGTGATGGACAGGTAGGCCTGGCGTGCTGCAATTCATGGGGTCGCAAAGAGTTGGGCATGACTGAGCGACTGAACTGAACTGAAATAATTTTTTATTGTTCTTAATGGCGTGTGGACATGAAGGTAAGCTTCAGGACTTTATGTACAACATTATTCCAAATTGTTGCCAGCATATCTCTAGATGTGTAGATGTTGACCCTGAAAAAGGCTGAAGACAAGGCTTTAAGATGTTGGGAGTGAACTTCCCTGTGTCATGGCATAAGGAAGACTTATTTCACTATTTATATTTTTTCTTCTAAATCTGATATTATGATTGAGTGTGCATCACTTTTATGAACATTAAAAGGTAAATCATTAAAAAATTAAACTGAAAAGAGGAATGGCTTTGGATCAGGACTGACTCATGTACGGGAGAATTATCTCAAGTGTCTCTGGAGGGAAGAGGCTGAGAGCATGTTCAAGCCAACTCCTAGCACTGTGTCAAGTCCAGAGGGCCAGAAAGACATCATGAAGATCAGGAGTTCTACAAACTAGGGGGACCACAACTGAGCTAGAGAGCGTAAACCTCAACTCTAACTTATATTCAAAATGGGAAAACTGCACTGATTTAAAAATTTAGGATTAGGACAGTGGGTTCAAGTCCTGGCTCTCTTGCTTACTAGCTGTGTGGCTTTTGGCATGCATCTTAACCACTCTGAACCTCAGTTTTAGAATGGAAATAATACTATCTTCTTTTTTAACAGTATTGCTGTAACAGTTACTGTGACCATATTTTGAAATATTATACATATATACAATATATATATACATACACACACACATATGCCAGGTAGGGCTTAGGATCAAAATAAGAGGTGCTTTAACAGTTGGACCAATAAACACACTCCTTTGAATAACTAGAAAACAAGATAAGGATGGAATTATGGTACAGTGTCACTGACAGTATTGATCAGCACCTTTTATTAGCTGTGATGTTTTCCATATGTGGGGAAACAGAAGAGACAGAGTCCAGCCTGGTTCACAGAAACTTGGGGTAGATCATCTGTAATACCATGGAAGCTAAAGCTTGGCACCTCCCACCAAATCCAAAGACATACTTTGAGATAAAGCCTCTTCCTCACTGAAGCTTTTCTTTCTTTTTTTTTTTTTAATTTTTTAAATTTTAAAATCTTTAATTCTTACATGCATTCCCAAACATGAACCCCCCTCCCACCTCCCTCCCCATAACATCTTTCTGGGTCATCCCCATGCACCAGCCCCAAGCATGCTGCATCCTGCGTCAGACATAGACTGGCGATTCAATTCACATGATAGTATACATGTTAGAATGCCATTCTCCCAAATCATCCCACCCTCTCCCTCTCCCTCTGAGTCCAAAAGTCCGTTATACACATCTGTGTCTCTTCTCTAGCCCTGGTTCGCTACCACCATCCCTACTTCCACAGAACCATCACCAGGACAGTCTGGAGCCCAAGTCTGGTGGAGTCTCTGCTGCTATGACCCTTATCTGAAATTTGGGGATATTCATGCTGGGAAGTCTCCCCTGTTTTTTCTCTGTGTGTACAGCTTGGCATCCAGAAAATCACGGCCCACTACATTTCCATCCTGCATCTCAGCTAGAGGAGAGGTGAGGTGTCCTGAATGAAATCATATAGGACATTATCAGTGCTCACCAGATGATTCTGGTAAGGGGGCACTCTGGCTGTGATACTGCACCATCCTACAGAATCAAAGGAAATGACAGTCAACATGGGAAGCTGTGACTTCGCCTTCACGTTAGTTCAAGGTGATGTTACAAAAGCACCATAGATCAGGTGGCTTAAACAACAAATATTTCTTCCTCACAGTTCTGCAGGCTGGGAAGTCCAAGATCAGTGTGCCAGCAGATCCAGTGTCTGAGGGCCCATTTCTTGGTTGGCAGGTAGCAGCTCTTTCCTTGCATCCTCCCCTGGCAGAGAGAGGAAGCCAGCTGTCCTGTCTCTCCTTTTAAGGGCTCTCATCCCATTCATGAGGACTCTTTTCTCATGACCTAATTACCTCCCAAAGGCCTCCCATCCTAAACCCGTCACTTTGGGAATTAGGATTTCAACATTATCAATTTGGGTTGACACAAGCATGTAGTCCATATCAGCATCTCTGCTGCTTAACCAAGAGGTCCTGGATCATTTTCCCAATTCTGTCTGAAAAGTGCAAGTGTTTGTTGTTCAGTTGTATCCGATTCTTTGCGACCTCATGGACTGTAGCCCACCAGGTTCCTCTGTCCGTGGAATTCTTCAGGCAAGAACTCTGGGGTCTAAGTGGATCATTGCACCCAGCTCCTCAGGTGATGGAGACACCTATGTGCCAGATGCTGTGCCCAGGCCCTTGTCACATGTGGTACCTCTGGCTCTGTCATTGCATTGTGCTTCTCCAGGAGGAAGAGTTTTGTTTTAATCCTCTACTGACTGCTTTTTCTCCCTCCTGGGCATGTCTTCACTTATATGGTTACTATACTGAGCAAAGATGGGATGGGAATTTCTGAGATGTATCATTTTCCTTGAATAGTTGAAGAGGACCTGTTTGCTGATTACCTTAGAATGTCTTTGAAAGTCACCCTAAAGGTCTTTCCTCTGTCCGTGGAATTGTCCAGGCTAGAATACTAGAGTGGGTAGCCATTCCCTTCTCCAAGGGATCTTCCTGACCTGGGGATTGAACCTGGATCCCCTGCATTGCAGGCAGATTGTTTACCAAATGAGTCACCAGGAAAGCCCCTAAAGGTCTTCAGCTTAATGTAAATGGTGCTCAGTGACTTCTAAGAGAAAAGAGCATGAAAGGAAATTGTGCTGTTTGCAGCTTAGTGATTCCCCCAAATTCTAGACTTGTCTCTGATTTATCCTGCCAAGAAGCCTGTTGCTGATTATGCTGGGTGCCCCATAAATTAATGAGGGCTGGACTTCAAGGTGACAACAATCACTGAGTCTTTGGAGCAGAAAATGCAACACTAATACATTTGTTTCAGAAATGTCCTTTTGTCTATATGTTTGGAGAAGAAAGTGCTGATGAGGATCAATTTCATATTGACTTTAAATTTTTCAATTGACCCAGAGCCCTTTTTATTAAGTATTGTGCACAAAAACATTTCATCCCCAGCCAACCTGATGGCTTGGAGAATTCCCTTCAGAATACAGCAACCTGGAGAGAATTAGAAAAGCAATTCATTCATTTACTCTTTTATTCATCCTCTAATAAATATTTATTGAGCACTTGCTACATGCTCAATTCTAGAAACTTCACTAGACTGTGAGCAAGACCCAATCTGCCTTCAAGGAATCTAAAATCTAATGACTCAACAGACACATTGATAAACAAATGTGGCCTAGTGTTTGTGTTTTGTTAGATGTAAGTGCAGGGTATGTAGAAGTACTGAGGAAGGAATCAGAGGCATCCTGTGTACTTGGTGAGTACTTAAGTCTTTGTGATTGAATGAATGAGTGAGTGAAGGAATGAGTGAAGAAATGAGTGAGTGAGTGAATGAAATGGCCCTCTTGAGCAAACTCTGGGAGATAGTGGAGGACAGAGGAACCTGGCGTGCTACAGTTCATGGGATTGCAAAGAGTCAGACATGACTTAGAGACTGAACAAGAAATGGAAAAGGGTGTAAGGGCCTTTGTGAAAGTGAAAGTGAAATCACTCATTCGTGTCTGACTCTTTGTGACCCCATGGACTGTACCCTACCAGGGCCCTCCATCCATGGGATTTTCCAGGCAAGAGTACTGGAGTGGGGTGCCATTGCCTTCTCCAGGGGATCTTCCCGACATAGGGATCAAACCTGGGTCTCCCACATTGCAGGCAGATACTTTACCATCTGAGCCACCAGGGAAGCCCAAAGGGCCTTTAGGGCTGGGGAAACAGTATGTGCCAAGATAGGAAGGTGTGATGTTTTAAACATAGTCCAGGTGTGAGGGAAAGCAGAGGTGGGCTTGAGGGCATCAAGAATAAGACATAAGGACCTTGGGTACTGAGCTGCCACCTGTGCAGACAGACATCCTCATAGAAGGCAGAGTGGACATAAGGGGCCTTGCCCCACTTTACAGGACAGGTCTCACACCACACAACGAATTCCTCATCCTGCTACATTATCTTCTGTGTTTAGAGAGGAGATCATACATCAAGGAGATAGTTGCCCAGGAGCTCCTTTGGACCCTTTCCTGAAGAAGCATAGCCCAGCAGTTCCAAAGTGCCTGTTCTGAGACTCACTTTCAAATCCCGGTCCTGCCATCCTGCACTGAGAATATATTCCTGCTTGCTGCAAAGCCAGTCTATATCTTCTGCCCTGACTGAAAGTTGGGCAAAACAATGTGAAATCTCCCTCTGTTCACCGCCTTCCTTAATTTTCTCAGCTAGTCTTTCCCACATTCTAAGTTACTTTCTGTTCATTGGTGTTGCCACTTTGTTTTCTTTTGTTTTGATCTTGTTTGGGTCCTCAAGTCAGTCTGGGGAATCTAGAGCATCACTCCTATGAGCATGTACCTCTGGGACATGGTCCCTGGGTTTTGGCTCACAGGTTAGAAATTCTGTTGCATTCCCCCAAGCTTGACTTAACGGCTGCAGTGGCTGGGCTGATTTACGGCCGTTTCTTCCCATGCTTGATCTTAGCAAACAGACAGCTGTGATAGAGCGGCTTCATTCTACTCACCTGCTGGCATCTTCGTGTTTGGTCTAATAGCTTGTTAACTGTTCTGAGGACCGGCACTGCCCTTCCTGGCTACCGTGGAGAGTGGTCTCTATGGTAACCACATCACATCAGGGACCTCGCTCATTCTTCAAGGCTTTCCTTCTCCATTTTTCTCTGGTGGCTTCTGGGTAACCCGTAATGGTTGGAGCCCTGCCTCACCCTGCCAGGAAGCCACTGCTGATTTAAAGCCTCTCAAAGGAACTTAACAAGACACACTGCTTTCCATTGGCCTTGTTGCTTATTCTGTGTCACACTTGGTCCAGGCCTGCAGGGAGCTGTCATCTCTCCTTTATCATCTCTCTTTTTGGCATTCCCTAGGTATTGTTCACATACTCTCTCAGAAAGCTTTGACATGGTTTCTCCCAGATCTCTCTGCTCATTAGTATCTTGCAACAATTCTTTCTGAATCCCAGCATTCAATATGTTCTCTTTTCTCTCATTTCTTTTTATTTATAGTCTTTTAGTCATCTTTTCAGAAATGACTCCCAAGCTGTCTGGTCTTCATCTGTACCAAAGACATTTATGTCAAAAAAACTCATGTAGACTGTTCAGTTATAATATCTGAAGAAAGAACTGATTTGTGTGTAATAGGACTCTAGAGTGTCTGTTCTGCTGATTGCATTCAGGCATCACCAATGATACTACTAGTAATTGTTAATATTTAATTATTTATTTAGAGCTTATTATATTGCCAGTATTGTGGTAGTAAGTACTTGTATCTTCACAATAATCCCATAACTTAAGTACCCTTATTGTCCCCAATTTATAGATGAGGAAACTGAGACCCAGAAAGTTAAGGAACATGCCCTAGGGCTCCCAGCTCTTAAATGGAAGAGCTAGCACTTGAACTCTGACCTTAGAATCCATGTTCTTCACTACCATAGTATACACTGGGTGGGCAGTGACCATTGATCTCTGTACATGTGTTTCTCAAATACTCCATTTCTGCAAAGCTAAGCTGTACTCATCAACCATGCCAAGATTGTGTCACCTACTTTGTGAAACCACCCACTTTCCTCTATAGTCATGATATATGTTCAGTTCAGTCACTCAGTCATGTCCAACTCTTTGTGACCCATGGACTGTAGCACACCAGGCCTCCCTTACCATCACCAACTCCTGGCATCCACCCAAACCCATGTCCATTGAGTCAGTGATGCCATCCAACCATTTCATCCTCTGTCGTCCCCTTCTCCTCCTGCCCTCAATCTTTCCCAGCATCAGGGTCTTTTCAAATGAGTCAGCTCTTCACATCAGGTGGCCAAAGTATTGGAGTTTCAGCTTCAACATCAGTCCTTCCAATGAACACCCAGGACTGATCTCCTTTAGGATGGACTGGTTGGATCTCCTTACAGTCCAAGGGACTCTCAAGAGTCTTCTCCAACACCACAGTTCAAAAACATCACTTCTTTGGCACTCAGCTTTCTTTATAGTCCAACTCTCACATCCATACATGACTATTAGAAAAACCATCTCTTAAAGAATTTTCCATAGTTTGTCGTGAATTTACCATTTCATAAATATCAAACATAGTGATTATAGCCCATTCATTTATCCATTCAACAAGAGTTTTTCAAGCAACCCACTCCAGTATTCTTGCCTGGAGAATCCCATGGACTGAGGAGCCTGGTGGGCTGCAGTCCACGGGGTCACAAACAGTTGGGCACGACTGAGTGACTTTACTTACTTACCTACTTACCACATTACTGTGCTAAATGCTATGCCTACAATGGTGAACAAAGAGCAAGCAGACCATGCTCTCATCCTACTTATTTTTTTTAATATTTTATTTTATTTTATTTTTTTCTAAGCAAATATGTTTATTTTTTTATTTTATTTTTTTTTAATTTTAAAATCTTTAATTCTTACATGCATTCCCAAACATGAACCCCCCTCCCACCTCCCTCCCCATAACATCTTTCTGGGTCATCCCCATGCACCAGCCCCAAGCATGCTGCATCCTGCGTCAGACATAGACTGGCGATTCAATTCACATGATAGTATACATGTTAGAATGTCATTCTCCCAAATCATCCCACCCTCTCCCTCTCCCTCTGAGTCCAAAAGTCCGTTATACACATCTGTGTCTCTTTCCCTGTCTTGCATACAGGGTCGTCATTGCCATCTTCCTAAATTCCATATATATGTGTTAGTATACTGTATTGGTGTTTTCCTACTTATTTTTAAAAAAAGGAAAATAAGGCAGAAGACAGGAAGACAGATGAAAAGAAATAGGGACTATCAGACTTTTGGATCGCAGACATTCTGGCTGGTATGAAGTGGTACCTCACTGTGGTTTTGATTTGCATTTCTCTAATAATGAGTGATGTTGAGCATCTTTTCATGTGTTTGTTAGCCATCATCTTTGGGAACACATGTATACCCATGGTGGATTCATGTCAATGTTTGGCAAAACCAATACAGTATTGTAAAGTAAAATAAAGTAAAAATAAAAATTAAAAAAAACAAAACAACAACAAGAAAAACCAATACAATATTGTAAAGTAATTAACCACCAATTTAAATAAATAAATTTATATTAAAAAAATAAAGTAAAGCAAAGTTTATAAAAGAAATAGGGACAATCAGCAATAGCTGTATACATATACATATCTATAACTATATCCATGTATCTATATTTCTGTGACTCTTTATCTATTGATGAATCAGTCTATTGATATTAAGGGTTTTTTCTTATCAATTTCTCCTGCCTCTTTATGTGATAAAACTCACCACCTTAGCCTCACATCTAAGATCCTCCATAATCTGGGCCTTAGATACCTTTCTAGGCTTATATCTTACCAGCTCTTCCTTCCTGGTTTTTCAAATATCCACATCTGCCCCATTTCCCAGAAAATATTTCCTCATTGGAAACCATCCAAACACAATCACTGAGCTTTAGCTCAGTCTTTTTTCCTCTGCCTCAAGTTTCCTTTTTACATTTCCTTTCTCGCATTTCTTCTTGAAAGTGAAAAGTGTTAGTTATGTCCGGCTCGTTGAGATCCCATGGACTGTAGCCTGCCAGACTCCTCTGTCCATGGAATTCTCCAGGTAAGAATGTAGGAGTGGGTAGCCATTCCTTTCTCTATGGGATTTTCCTGAGCCAGGGATCGAACCTGGGTCTCCTGCATTGCAGGCAGACTGTTTACCATCTGAGCCAGCCGGGAATTTCTAAACGCCAAGTTCCAACACCCTTCCTCTGAGGAACTGCCACAGTCATCTCCCCACCCATACTCCCACCAGCAAGGAACTGGTCTGCACTCCTCCGTGCTCCAGCAACACTGGACACACCCCTCTGTGACAGTGCTTGTGACTCCATGCCCAGCTGTCCATGTGTATGCTTATTCTCCTGACTAGGACTGCTGGCCCCTTGACCATGAGAAACAGGCTTTATTTCTTGCTGCATTTGAAGAACCTTGCCCAGTGCCTAGTAGATACTGGACTTCTATTATTATTAAACCGTTATTAATAACAGTAACTTTGAAAGCATTTAATTGCCATCTGTATCTGACATTCTGTTAAGCATTTCCCTTCTTTTATTACACTTTTGCATCATAAGACTTTTATAATGTAGATGATGATTAAAAACAAACAAACAAACAAACTCCAGTTTACAGATGAGAGGGTAAGACTCAGAGGACTCAGAGAGCGTGTGGTACCTGCCCCAGGTCATGCACGCTGAAGCATCAAAGCCTGGCGAGATCCCACATGGGCTTTCTGTAAGGGATATGAGGGTGGACTCTGCTTGCACCCTGCTCACCATTCTTAGCCCAGCACCTAGCACAGTCACCTTGAAGGCACTTGATCAAATCCTAGGGACCGGATGAATGGATGTTCTGTAAGCACTGCCCTTTGATGTTGGTGGAATGAACAGTGAATGTACATCTTAAGTCTGGAGTAACAAAGAAATATAGAAATGCTTTTGCTCCTGTAGGTAGTCTTAAACACACACACACATAAGTGGAAAAGAAAACTAGAAAAGATTTCTATAAAATTATGATATTCTGATAAGATGACCACTGGCTGCAAGCTGTATGTTTTTATTTTTTGTAGCGGTTGCCTCTGAGTTTAGATGAAATTGATGGCAGATCCAGAACAGTCTTTTAGATGTTTGTGGGCCAGAAGGGTCAGACTTTGGAGTCAATACAGCATGTTTGAATCCCATCCTTACCATGACCTCTGTGTGACGTTGGGCCAGACAGTTAACCCCTCTGAAGTTCAACATAGTGATTAATGTGTGAGTTCTAGAATCAGATAGCCTGACTCTAAGCTGACTAAGTGTGGGATCTTGGGAAAGATACTTCCCTGTCCTCGTTTTCCTACCTGTAAGATGGGTACAATAATAGCATTTTTCTCATAAAGTTGATATGAGAGTTAAATAAATAATTTTATCCAAAGCATTTAAAATTGTACCTGACACCCTGAAAACTACATTTAGCTCTTAGATAATTGTATCTATTTCAGAGGTATGTGGTGAGAATTAAATGGTTAATATACTCATGAAGCGTTATTACTCATAAAGCCTGGGCTCAGAACTAGCACCATATCACTTCCACCCTATTCTTCAGTTAAAGCTGTAGGATAAGACCAGATTCAGGGTTGTGGAGGGGATGAAGTAGGGGTCTAAATGCAAGAGGAGTGGCCCATCAGGGGCCACAGAGGAGTATCCTCTCACAGTGTTAATAGAAGAGGTGATATGGCTTTAGATCCAGGTTGGTGTCAGTGGGTATTAAGGAAGCAAAATAGATATCAGTAATTGCACCCTTCGACACTCATCTGTTCGGCTCTCAGAAGAGCCCTCGGGCCCTTCCCTCAAAACCTGTTTCTCATTTTCTACAACATTCTCACCAAGCGTTAGCGTACGCTTCACGCAAGAAATCAGAAGGATGCTTGAGAGATGGAATTGTTTTTAGAAACAGGTGTCCTGGCAACAAAAAAAAAAAAAGAGGAAAATGACAAAAGACAAAACGTGAAAAGCTATAATAAAATGAAAAAAAAAATCCTACAATGAAGGGCGAATGAGGGCATTTAAAACACAGACTGGCATACACACAAGTGTGTGTATTTTGCACATGTCCTATTTCTTCAGATGCTAGGCTGCTACTACAGACCCTAACCTTTCCAATCCCTCCATCAGTGATGATGAGGAAGGGGTTGATTGCTGATGCTCCTCCAGGGAGGCAGGGGGCGTCTCATTCACGATGGAATCCCCATGACTGGCCCTTCATGGGTGGTTTGTAAGTATTTGTTAATGGTATTGTCAGCCATTTATTTGAATGGTTTGCTGTTTGCTGGTGCTACATTAAATGCTTTCCAAATGCCATTGTGATTCCACTTTAACTCTGTAAATCCTTCTCACTGATGTCAACTTTTTTTTTTTTAAATCTTCATTAGGATCAGTTTTTTTTGTTTATTTTTTTTTTTACGTGGACCATTTTTAGTGTGTTTATTGAATTTGTTACAATATTATTTCAGCTTTAAGATTTTTTGTTTGTTTGCTTGTTTTTTTGACTGTGAGGCATGTCGGATCTTTGCTCCCTGACCAGGGATCAAACCCGTAGCCTCTGCACTGGAAGGTGAAGTCTTAACCACTGGACCACCAGGGAAGACCCTAGGGTTACTTTTTTATAATTGAGAAGATTGAGACTTGGGGAGATGGGTGTTTGCTGACTTGGCAAAGTTGGAAATATAAACTATTATGGTTCTGTCTCCTAATCCATATTGTTTCCTTTCACAGATTATAAGCAGCTCCATCCAAATTATTTGTTCATTGACCACATTTACTGAGTCCATGCTAAGTGCCTAAGAGTCCTGGACCCAATGGTTTTAATCTGACTCTGTGCTGTGCATTTTTGATATGAATAATATAAATTCATCTTCATAGTTGCCACATGAAGTAGGAACTTTTGCTAGTGTTGCTAATGAGAAAACTGCACTCAGAGAGGTTAAGTGAATTTCCCATGGTCCTGTGGTTGGAAGGTGCCAAAGCTGAGATCCCATGGTCTTTCCATCATATCATGATACTTCCTCCAACTCCTTCCTACAAGATGGCCTTTCACCTGTACCCCAGTCATCTTCCCATTATGCTGAACCCAGAGCCCTTTCCATACCCAAATGCAAAACCAAATTGAGGCTGAAGCATTCACAGGCAGGATCAGAGTGTTCTATGACAAATGCCTAGACATATACATTTGTTGCTTGTTGTTCATTTGCTAAGTCATGTCCAGCTCTTTGCAACCCCACCGACTACAACATCCCAGGCTCATCTGTCCTTCACTATCTCCCAGTGTTTGCTCAAATGCATGTCCATTGAGTGGGTGATGCTATCTATCTCATCCTCTGTCACCCTCTTCTCCTCCTATTCTCAATCTTTCCCAGCATCAGGGTCTTTTCCACTGAGCTGGCTCTTCGAATCAGGTGGCCAAAGTATTGGAGCTTCAGCATCAGTCCTTCCAATGAATGTTCAGGTTTGATTTCCTTTAGGATTGACTGGTTTGATCTCCTTGCAGTACAAGAGACTCTCAAGAGTCCTCTTCAGCACCACAATTAAAAAGCATCAATCCTTCAGCCCTCAAGTCTTCTTCGTGCTACCATCCTCTGCTACTCCTCTTTTTCTTTTGCCTTCAATTTTTCCCAGTGAGTCACCTCTTTGTGTCAGGTGGCCAAAGCACTGGAGCTTCAGCTTCAGCTTTAGCATCAGTTCTTTCAATGAACATTCACAGTTGATTTCCCTTAGGACTGACTAGAGGAGGGAATGACAAACCACTCCAGAATTCTTGCCATGAGAACCCCATGGACAGTATGAAAAGACATATATGTAGGTAGGGGCTGATATTTACTGAGTGCCTCCTGTATGCATCTGGCATTGGGCATGCCATTTACATACAGTGTTGCACTTCAACTTTATGTCAGACTTACAAGGTTAATACTATTGCCCCATTTTACAGAGGAGGAAACAGGCTAAGAAAGGAGAAGCACCATTCCCAAAGTCATTCCCTCTCCCCGACTCCACAGCACTATTTACTCTCCAAGGTGCCTCAGAGAGGATTTGAATTATACAGAACATTGTCTAGGAAAACTTTATGAGAAAGATAAAGCCTGAGCTGCTCCTTGGAAAACACATCATGCAGCTAAGATAAGTCTGCTGAGGGCCAATGAGCCTGTTATTACAGTTGTGATTAGGTTTCCATGTGCTTCTCAAATAAGATGTGTAAATATAATCAAAAAGATTTCTCTGCAGCACAGAGCTCCAGCAGATTCCACCCAGCATCCTAGTTCTGAAGAAAGATAATAAATTAGCTTTAATTAGCTTTCCCTCACATTGAAGCCAGTTTCTCTTGTTGCCACTTTGCATACAGGAGAGAGGGGAGCTCTACTAGGATTCTCCTAAGGAAGGTGGTCTGCAAGGGGCTGGTGGTCACAGGTCTGGCACGTGACTTCTGGTTCTCTATCACCTTGTGATGCTGTGCACAAACTATTTGTTCTCTCGGCCTTTGGTTTTTCCCTCATGTAGAAGGAGGAGCTCAGACTAAAATCTTTCTTTTCTTACGCAGTAAAAATCCACAAATCTTTCATCCTGGAGGATTTCCTAGCTTGAAGCATTCACTTCATTTGTGCATATAGAGTTCCTGAGTATCCATTGTTTATCAGGAATTGACCTAGATACTGGGTAAGGAATCCACCTGCAATGCAAGAGATGCAGGAATATATGAGTTCGATCCCCAGGTCGGGAAGATCCCCTGGAGAACAGCATGGCAACTCACTCCAGCATTCTTGCCTGGAGAATCCCCATGGACAGGGGAATCTGGCAGGCTACAGTCCATAGGGTCACAAAGAGTTGGACTCAACTGAAGTGACAGCACACACACAAGACCTAGTTACTGGGGATCTAAAAATGAGTAAAAACTGGTCCCTGTCTTTAAGGAATTTTCATTCTAGTAGGGAGAATAATAATATCCACTACTTATTCCTACATGCCAGGGCCTTGGCCATGCCCAGCAAATATGTTATCTCATTTAATCCCTGCAAGAGACCTTTGAGGTTGTAATTCTATCCATCTTTTAGAGATGGAGAAATAGTCTCAGAGACATTGTCAGTTTTCCACTATTTCATTGCCAGTATGAATGGAATTCTAATTTCAATTCAGAGCCTGATCTCTTAACCACTAGATTAGATTATCTCTTCCAGAAAGTGTTAGAAGCCGTTAAAGTATGGACCTAACAGAAGCAGAAGACATTAAGAAGAGGAGGCAAGAATACACAGAAGAACTATACAAAAAAGATCTTCATGACCCAGATAACCATGATGGTGTGATCACTCACCTAGAGCCAGACATCCTGAAATGTGAAGTCAAGTGGGCCTTAGGAAACATCACTACAAACAAAGCTAGTGGAGGTGATGGAATTCCAGTTGAGCTATTTCAAATCCTAAAAGATGATGCTGTGAAAGTGCTACACTCAATATGCCAGCAAATTTGGAAAACTCAGCAGTGTCCAAAGGACTGGAAAAGGTCAGTTTTCATTCCAATCCCAAATGAAGGCAATGCCAAGGGATGTTCCAATTACTGCACAATTGCACTCATCTCACATGCTTGCAAAGTAATGCTCAAAATTCTCCAAGCTAGGCTTCAACAGTATGTGAACAGAGAACTTCCAGATGTTCAAATTTGATTTAGGAAAGGTAGAGGAACCAGAGGTCAAATTGCCAACATTTGTTGGATCATCAAAAAAGCAAGAGAGTTCTGGAAAAACATCTACTTCTGCTTTATTAACTATGCCAAAATCTTCAAATGTGTGGGTCACAGAGAACTGTGGAAAATTCTTAAAGAGATGGGAATACCAGCCAACCTAACCTGCCACCTGAGAAATCTGTATGCAGGTCAAGAAGCAACAGGTAGAACTGGACATGGACCAACAGACTGGTTCCAAACAGGAAAAGTGTATGTCAAGGCTGTTTATTGTCACCCTGTTTATTTAACTTATATGCAGAGTACATCATACGAAATACCAGACTGGATGAAACACAAGCTAGAATCAAGATAGCCAGAAGAAATATCAATAACCTCAGATATGCATATGATACCACCCTGTGGCAGAAAGTGAAGAACTAAAGAGCCTCTTGATGAAAGTGAAAGAGGAGAGTGAAAATGTTGGCTTAAAGCTCAACATTCAGAAAACTAGGATCATGGCATCCAGTCCCATCACTTCATGGCAAATAGATGGGGAAACAATAGAAACAGTGACAGACTTTATTTTCTTGGGCTTCAAAACCACTCTAGATGGTGACTGCAGCCATGAATTTTCTTAAAAAATACAAATTTATTTATTTTATTTTTAATATAAATTTATTTTAATTAGAGGCTAATTATTTTACAATATTGTATTGGTTTTGCTATACATTGACATGAATCCTCCACAGGTGTACATGTGTTCCCTATCCTGAACCCCCCCCCCCCCCACCTCCCTCCCCATCCCATCCCTCTAGGTCATCCCAGTGCACCAGCCCTGAGCATTCTGTATCATCCATTGAACCTGGACTGGCAATTTGTTTCACATATGATAATATACCTGTTTCAATGCCATGTTTCCAAGTCGTCTCACCCTCACCCTCTCCCACTGAATCCAAAAGACTATTCTATACATCTGTGTCTCTTTTTTTGTCTTGCATACAGGGTTATCATTACTATCTTTCTAAATTCCATATATATGTGTTAGTGTACTGTATTGGTGTTTTTCTTTCTGGCTTACTTCACTCTGTATAATAGGCTCCAGTTTCATCCACCTCATTAGAACTGATTCAAATGTATTCTTTTTAATGGGTGAGTAATACTCCATTGTGTATATGTACCACAGCTTTCTTATCCATTTGTCTGCTGATGGACGTCTAAGTTGCTTCCATGTCCTGGCTATTATAAACAATACTGCAGCCATGAAATTAAAAGACGCTTACTCCTTGCAAGGAAACCTATGACCAACCTAGACATAATGTTAAAAACCAGAGACATTACTTTGCCAAGAAAGGTCTGTCTAGCCAAAGCTATGGTTTTTCCAGTAGTCATGTATGGATATGAGAGTTGGACTATAAAGAAAGCTGAGCGCTGAAGAATTGATGCTTTTGAACTGTGGTGCTGGAGAAGACTCTTGAGCGTCCCTTGGACTGCAAGGAGTTCCAACCAGTCCATCCTAAAGGAAGTCAGTCCTGAATATTCATTGGAAGGACTGATGCTGAAGCTGAAACTCCCAATACTTTGGCCACCTGATGTGAAGAACTGACTCATTGAAAAAGACCCTGATGCTGGGAAAGATTGAAGGCAGGAGGAGAAGGGGACAACAGAGAATGAGATGGTTGGATGGCATCACCGACTTGATGGACATGAGTTTGAACAAGTTTTGGGAGTTGATGGACAGGGAGGCATGCAGTCCATGGGGTAGCAAAGAGTCAGACACGACTGAGGCATTGAACTGAACTGATTCCTACATGCCAGGGACTTGGCCATGCCTAGCAAATATGTTATCTCATTTAATCCCTGCAAGAGACCTTTGAGATAGTATTGTTATCCCTCTTTTAGAGATGGAGAAATAGTCTCAGAGATATTGTCACTTTTCTAGTTTCATTGCCAAGATGAATGGAATTCTAATTTCAGGTCAGAGCCTGATCTCTTAGACACTAGACTAAATCATCTCCCCTAGAAAGTGTTAGAAGCAATTAAAGTCACAGATAGCTGATCATAGGGAAGCCATGGGATGGTGGGGTACATCCCACATGGGTGATCAAGAATAACTTTAGTTAGGATGGTGTCTGAATGGAATCTTAAGTGAAAGATAAGTTTTTAATCGCTCAAGATGGAAGCGAGAAAAGATTTTAAGTGGAAGATACAGGACAGAGAGGAAAGAAAGGCAAACAGTGATCATGGATTAGGAAGGGGATGCTGTGTGCAAGGGAGCCTAGTGGACTGGCTTCTGTGCTAGGTTCCTTCAATGACAAATTGTTACTGAGTGCCCACTACCTCTGAAATCACATTATGGCCAATAACAATTCCAATACTCCAGGGTTCTCAACCAAGGGCAGCTTTGTCCCTAGGTGACATTTGGCAATATCTGGAGTTAGTGTTGGTTGTGACAGCTTGGGCAGTACAGTTGGCATCTAGTGAGTAGACGCCAGGGGTGTTGCAGGATACCCTACAATGCATAGGACAGCCGCCCACACAAATAATTATCAGCCATTTTAAAACGTCAGTAGCTCTAGTGGAATGACAAGCTGGGGCCACCTCATGAAGAACCTGGCAGGCCAGGCTGAAGAATTTGCCCATGCCTTTTTCAGATCAGCTGGCCCCATGTAGCCAAACGTAATAGCAGAAATGACAACAGTAAACTCTCTCCATTGCAGATAATCTCCCAGCACAAAAGACATCATTTCCGTTGCCTCAGCTATTTTATTAGAGGCCTGGGATAACCTGGAAATGCAATTCTACCACCTCTGGTTCTGAACTACTCAGAGCTTATGAGAATATATGGTCCAACCCCTCCCCCCACCCCACATATACATACATAGACACACACATACACAAAGGGACGGCTTCTTCCTTCTTAATCAAATTAAGTAAATAGTGTCTTCTCAGAAACTCTGCACAGCTGAGGAATTTATTACAAATGACTCAATATCATGGTTCTCCTATGGAAAAGAAATGGACTAAACCCCGTCTAACCTTCTTCACCCTGAGCATTTTGAAATACTAGACCAGAGCCTGTTTATTAAGTTAAGCAGTATTTACTGAATCTAACGTGTGAGTGTCAATATGGTGGAACTTAACTGCCTTTTAAAATGAAAGTCTACTTTTCATGATTATCTCTAGCATCCAGTGCTATTTTACTTTTCTGCTACTGGTTAGGAGGAAACGGGAATTCAGCTGTGGCTTTGAGGAAGCTTCAGATATCGGTCTAGGAAAGACAAGATAACTGTGAGACACTTTAAGGTGGGCATCTCAGAAACAGCACAGGCTCTACAAACTGGCATGCCCATTTGAACACCAGTTTTGCTTTTCACTGTGCAACCATGGACACCTCTGTTAACCTCTCTGGACCTTAGTCTCTTTACTAAGAAAAATGGACAGCCAGAATTGTTATTAGGTTAATTGTGGTGAGGAAATGGGCGTAAAGCACTCAGAGCAAATGCTCAGTCTAAAAAAAAAAAAAAAAAGATGATGTCATATCATTTTCCCACCCAGAAAATGGGATACTTCCTCCAGATCTATGTGCAGGAATCTGGAGTCTGGCAGACACACACACACACACAGACACACACACACACACACACACACACAAAACAATGAGGATCTGCTAAAGAGATTTAGTTACTTCACTTGTCAAGGGCAGGAAAGAGGGGGAGATTTCTTGTGGACTAGAAGCTTCTTAGCAATTCATACAGTTCAGGCCAAGTCTCTGGGTCCAGGCAGAGGCTGGCAGGTAAGCTCTCTGCCAGGTCAGAGAGAATAAGAAAGAAAATCAATTAAAAGAGGCTTTCAGGGAATGAAGGGTGGCAAACGCCCAGGGTTAGTCCCGATGGGAGATGTGTATTTCCATAACAGGCGAGGCCTTCCCTTTAACCCACTGGCACCGTGAGTTGGGAGTTTTCCGGGGTGAAGTCCATTACAGGCAATGGGTGTGCCGCGTGTGATTAATGACCCTGGTTACGGGCTGGTTAGCAACAGAGAGCTCCATCCATCTCACTTCATGGAAGCATCACACACCATTTGTTGTCTGCAGCCAGGATGTGTTCCTTTGCAATTAGGTAAATGCCTTCTTTTGGAATAGCCATGATGATTCCTCTGTTACTGCCCCCGTGCCTCTGTCCTGCACCCACTGGGAAAGGAAAGCAAGCCAAAGGGAGTCAGAGATGGTGACCATGTCAGGTGCTATTTCATAGCCTTGAATAAACATGGTCCAGGATGTCTTGCCTTCTCTTAGCTACCTCCTTTCAAAGGAATGTTCACTCCTGGGAAACTGCAAATATCATGGCTGTAAAATCCCCTCAAGGGAAAGAGGATGGGCATGGCATCTTAAATGGATCCTGCATTCACTTTCTGTTGTCAAAAGGAACCCCCACAACTAATTGTTTTTAATAGCAACCATCATTTCTGGGGGCTTCCTCTGTCAGGAACCATGTTCCCCTCATAAGAGCTCTACCAGGCGTATCCCATTATTGTCACCAGATTACAATCAGGAAAACTGAGGTGTAGAAATGGCAGGAAAATTTCTCTGGGTTGGGCTCCTAAGAAATAACTGAGCCAGGCCCCACCAGCTCACTCCAAAGCTGTGGGCTTCACCACTCAGCCATGCTATGATTCTGACTCATCCATAGAACATGGGCCAGCACAGTAAGAGGGATGAGCCACAGATACTTGTTTCTTTGAAGTTTCCCACCATGTACAAGGGAAAGGAGAGTGTTACTTTATTTCACAGTTGTTTCTGGGATTCCCACTATGGCCAGGCACTGTGTAATTTCTGAAAAGAGTGAATAAGAACAACGGTGATGGAGCTCAACCCCATGGCAGTAACAACATTGACAACCACTAGTTATGGTTTATTTTACACCTTGGGCTGCACTAAGTATTTTATCTACCTCATCTCATTTAATCTTCACCATCATCAATGAAGGATGCATTATAGTTATCCCTATATTTCAAATGAGGAGATCGTGGCAAAGAAAGTTATGAACAGTCTGGCCAAGAGTTAAGGCCACCAGTGGGTCATAAACAGATGCTTTGAATCCACAATCTGATTCTAACTGTGCTTTCAGAAACTGAGTAAGTCATTGCAACTGTGTTGAGATTTCCTGAGAGCATGGCGAGGAACAGATAGTGGGGTAGGGAGGCGATGAGTCCTTAGAACAGGAGGAACTAGCCTAGTCTGGGGGTAAGAGGAGAAAGCCAAAAGCAAAAGAGAGTGAAAGGAAATTCCATGAAAAAAATAGGACTGACGAAAAGAGGAGGAAGAGGAAAGAGTGGCATGCCCAGTGAGCCTTGAAGAGCATAAAATGTTATAGCCCTAGACAGACCACTGACACGGAGCATTGAGACCAGAGGGAATGGCCTGGTATAATGTGGGGTATGTAGGTCAGGAGGCAACTTAAATAGATCTAGTAGGCTATGTGAAAGATTTTTGTGAATGGTGTTAGAAAGTGATCTAGTTTTATTCTTTTACAAGTGGTTGACCAGTTTTCCCAGCACCACTTTTTAAAGAGATTGTCTTTAACCCATTGTATATTTTGGCCTCCTTTGTCAAAGAAAAGATGTCCATAGGTGTGTGGATTTATCTCTGGGCTTTCTATTTTGTTCCTTTGATCTATATTTCTGTCTTTGTGCCAGTACCATACTGTCTTGATGACTGTGGCTTTGTAGTAGAGCCTGAAGTCAGGCAGGTTGATTTCTCCAGTTCCATTCTTCTTTCTCAAGATTGCTTTGGCTATTCGAGGTTTTTTGTATTTCCATACAAAAGCAACCTAGATGTCCATCAGCAGACGAATGGATAAGAAAGTTGTGGTACATATACACTATGGAGTATTACTCACCCATTGAAAAGAATACATTTGAATCAGTTCTAATGAGGTGGATGAAACTGGAGCCGATTATACAGAGTGAAGTAAGCCAGAAAGAAAAAACACCAATACAATATACTAACACATATATATGGAATTTAGAAAGATGGTAATGATAACCCTATATGCGAGACAGCAAGAGACACAGATGTAAAGAACAGACTTTTGGACTCTGTGGGAGAGGGAGAGGGTGGGATGATTTGGGAGAATGGCATTGAAACATGTATACTATCATGTAAGAAATGAATCACTAGTCTAGGTTCGATACAGGATACAGGATGATTGGGGCTGGTGCACTGGGATGACCCAGAGAGATGATATGGGGAGGGTGGTGGGCGGGGTGTTCAGGGTTGGGAACTCATGTACACCCGTGGTGGATTCATGTCAATGTATGGCAAAACCAATACAGTATTGTAAAGTAAAAAAATAAAATTTAAATTAAAAAAATAAATGAATAAATAAAATAAAAAAGATTTTTGAATTTTATCAGATAGAGCTTAAGCCAAAGTAGAAGACATTGTGTGAGAGTGTCTAGGAAGCCACCACTGTGTGGTCCTTACTCCAAAATATGGGCTTGGCCCTGTGGGAAGCTGTCTAAACAGGGACTCCCTTTTCTGTCCAACTTTCTTGTTTTCAAAATATGAGCACGTGATTATTGCTTGACAAGGAATGTAAATGGAAGTGATGTATATTGCATCCAGACTGGGGGTTTGAAGAAGCAGGTGTGCCTTCTCTGGTTTCTTTTGATGTCTCTGCTTTCTCAAAGAAGGTAACTCTGAGTCACAAGGTGGAAGGAGCCTGGGTCGCTGACTCACCATGGGGCTCATAGCTCCATGAGGATGGGACTGCTGTGTGAGTAAGAAATGAACTTCTATAGGCTTAAGCCACTGAAGTGTTGAACTGTATTTGAGACAGTAGGTAGCATGAGGATAACTAATTACAGGGACTTGATTCGTATTCTAAAGGGATTACTCTTAGCACAGTAGAAAGAGTGGAGAAGAGCAAGATGGGATTGGAAGACCCATGGTCCAGGTGAGTAGTGATGGTAGCTTGGACCATTCCTAAGATCCCAGCAGCCATGTGCTCCATGGCAAGACTTTAAACCTCCAGTCTGATGATACGTGAAGCAGAGGGAGTGAATTGCAAAAAATATAAAATTCCATTTTCCCAGAGTGCTTCTAGATATTTTATATTTATGTGGTATTTACTTCCATGAGTCACATGAAAGCATTGTTACATGAAACCATGACAAAGCATTGTTTCATTAGAAATAAGCAAGGAAGGAATTGGATAGAGGGCAGATACTTGTGAAGTAAGATTACTCATCCCAAATCCACTGCTGGGGCTTCACAAACCTATGTACTCTGACATGGCTACTTCGTGGTTATGAGTTCAGGATCCAGGGTCAGACAGATCTGGTGGATCTGAGTCCCTCTCTCAGCTGATTGTTACCTCTGGGTTTTCTGCACCTTTCAGGGTCTCAGGCTCAGTTTTATCAGTGGCACTATGAGAATAACACTAGGGCGTGCCTCATGGGGTTGCTGTAAGGATGAAAGCTCTTAGTCAAAATCATGTTACACAGGTAAGACTCAATAAGCAGAAGTGGTCATTATGTTACTGTTTCCACTATCCCATTATGGAAAGACTTACTGAGCCCTGCCTTCACCTCCTCAGTCTCAGTCTCTGTTTTTATAGTTGTGACATGTAGGACCTTTAGTTAAGCGTGGGACTAGTTCCTGTGAACTAGTTCCATGTGGGATCTAATTCTCTGACCAGGGATTGAACCAGGGCCCCCCTGCACTGGGAACATGGAGTCTTAGCCACTGGACCATCAGGGAAGTCCCTTCAGTCTCTTATTAATAATAGCCCTTCTACTTTCTTCTCCAGAAAGGGAGTCTTCTTCCTCAGCCTCCACCTGGCTTACTCTGGCCCATTTAGATTTATACCAACCTCAGACAGTGCCCAGCCCTGCCACCTTTCTGCCTTGCTTTGCTTTTTCTCCCCAGCACACACTGCTGCTGATATTATATATGTCTTCCTTGATGTATTGATGTTCTATCTCGTTCCACTGGAATGTGAGCTCTATGAAAGCAGGGATTTTATCTCTCACTCGCAGCTGTATCTCCAGCATCTAGAATAGTGTCTGCCATGGAGTGGGAGCCCAGTACACATTTGATGAATATGTAGAGGAATAAATGATGATTTTATCACATGTGCACTATGTTTCAAGTCCTAGCTTGACTTCAGATCTTTCTGTTTCTTTTTTCCTCAGTGCTGCCCTAGTGGATCATTTGTCAGTCCGTAGCCTGTGTACAAATTTATGCTTTTCTCTAAAAGCGCCACCGCACCCCCTCCCCTGCCCCACACCATGTCCAGTTCCTAATCTGCTTCCATAGAAACCCTGAGACAAAGACTCCGCAGCCTTCCCAGAAAGGGTGACAGACCCTTTCTTAAGTGCCCGGCAGTTCCCTATGGCATTCAGTGCTGATGCGGCAGAATTTACATGCTTTCGCATCACCCAAGTTATCAAAGCCTACAGACTAGAATTATGGCTCAAGAAACTGCACTGGACCACAGGGCCATCTTGTTATGTGATCACATGCTTCCACCAAAAAAATGTTAACAGGCTTATTGAGGTATAATTGGTATATAATAAATATACATGTTTAAAGTGTACAATTTGATGTGTTTTGACATATGCATCCACCTGTGAAACCATCACCATAATTAAGATAATCAACATTTTCATCAAAGCCCCAAATTTCCTTATGCCCCTTTTTAGCCTAACATTCCTCATTTCAACTGCCTCATTTCTCATTTCAATAGACCCCACACCCAGGCAACCTCAGGTTTGGTATCTGTCACTCCAGTTGCTTTGCTTTTTCTAGAATTTTATATAAATGGAATCTTACAGTATAAAGTCTTTGGATTCTTTCTTTCACTCTACTTATTCTCACCTTCACTATCTTATTTTGACATTCATTCATTCATGCGGTCAAGTGTATCAGCAGTTTGTTCCCATTTATTGTTGATTAGCATTCCACTGTATGGATTTACCATGTTCGTTCACCTGCTCAACTTTTACCTACTTGGGCAGTTTCTCGTTTCTGGTTATAAACCATAAAGTAGACTCTGTGGGAGAGGGAGAGGGTGGGATGATTTGGGAGAATGGCATTGAAACATGTATAATATCATATATGAAACAAATCGCCAGTCTAGGTTTGATACAGGATACTTGATGCTTGGGGCTGATGCACTCGGATGACCCAGAGGGATGGTACGGGGAGGGAGGAGGGAGGTAGGTTCAGGATGAGGAACACGTGTATACCTGTGGCGGATTCATGTTGATGTATGGCAAAACCAATACAGTATTATAAAGTAATTAACCTCCAATTAAAATAAATAAATTTATATTTTTAAAAGTTACTATGAGCATTTGTATAATGTCTTTGTGTCAGCATCTGCTTTCATTTTCCTTGGGCAAAACACTGAAAGTGGGATTGCGGGTTGTGTGATGTGTGTATGTTTAACTTTTAAAGAAATAGGTGAACTCTTCTCTCCACACTGGTTGTATAGTTTTGTATTCCTACGAGTAGTGTATGTGAGCTTCAATGGTTCTTTATGCTTGCCAACCCTTGGTATGGTTAATCTGTTTATTCTTTTTACTTTTACTTTAGTGGGTTCTCATGGTATCTTATGCTTTTAACTTGCAGTTCCTTAACAGTGAATGATTTTTTGCATATGTTTTGTCATTTTTATCTTTTCTTTGGTGGAGATTATGATGTTATCTAATTTTTAAGAGGTAAGAATTTTTCATATATTCCAGAAAGAAGCTCTTTGTCAGATAAACCTTTTACAGATATCTTCTTTTTATATATTTGTATTTTCCCCTTTGTTTTATGTCATTTTTCAGCTTAATGTTTTAAAAATTTTATATTGGATTGTAGTTGATTTACAGTGTTGTGTTAGCTTCAGGCATAGAGCAAAGTGATTCAGTTTTACATGTAACTATATCTATTCCTTTTCAGATTCTTTTCCAATATAGGTTAGTATGAAATACTGAACAGAGTTCCCTATGCTATGGGCTTCTCAGGTGGCACTGGAGGCAAAGAACCTGTCTGCCAATGCAGGTTAGCCGTAAGAGACACAGGTTCAGTTCCTGGGCTGGGAAGATCCCCTGGAGGAGGAAATGGCAACCCACTCTAATATTCTTGCCTGCAAAATCCCATGAACAGAGGAGCCTGGCCGGCTACAGTCATAGCGTTGCAGAGAGTTGGACATGACTGAGCGGCTGAGCACACACACATACTGTGCCGTATCGTAGGTCCCTGCTGATTATTCTGTCCTATATATAGTGTTAGCTGCTCAGTCATGTCTGACTCTTTTCAATCCCGTGGACTGTAGCCCACCAGGCTCCTCTGTCCATGGGATTCCCCAGGCCAGAATAGTGGAATGGGTTGCCATCCTCCAGGGGATCTTCCCAACCCAGGGATGGAACTTGGTCTTCTGCTATGCAGGCAAACTGTTTACCATTTGAGCTATAGGGAAGACCTTTTTATATATTTTGTGTATAGTAGTGTGTTTATCCCTGGAGGAGAAAATGGCAACCTGATCCAGTATTCTTGCGTGGAAAATTCCGAGGACAGAAGAGCCTTGTGGGCCACAGTCCATGGGTTCACAAAGAGTCGGACACGACTGAGCACACACAGACACTCAGTGTGTTTATATCCTAAACACCTAAATTATCCCTTCTGTTCCCCTGCCTTTCCCCATTGGTAACCATTAAGTTCATTTATCTTCCAGTCTGTGACTTGCCTTTTTAGTCTCCTTCCCAAGTTCCCTGAGTGGAGCAATGTTCTTGCATTCCCTTGCATATTGCTAGAAGCTAGAATACAATAGTCTTACATATTGAAAATATTCAGTAAATTTCAGTTTAATGAATGAAACAAGTCCCAACTTTAAATACTTCAAGACAGATCCATGAAAGGTGGCTTTGTTTCCTCAGTTTTCCAGTCTGTAAAGTTAACAGCAAATTGAGTGGATTGTTTTCAGAACTGAGTAAATGTGAATAGATTTCTTTGACCAATGCTAGGAACAGAGTAAGAGTTCAATAAGAATTAGCATTGTTTTATGCTGTTATCCTAGGGAGGAGAAGTGGGGCCAAAGGGTTGAAATCATAGGGAAGCAGATCGTCTCAGTTTAGTGAATTATTTTCCATTGCTGTCTAATAAATGGAGTGAAATAAATGGCCACATGAGCTTTTGGGCTGCCCAGCACTGAGAACATTTAAGCAGAGAGCAAATAACCATTTTGTCAGCTTCTAGAAGAGATGATTGCTATCTTGAGGAAAATCCTGGGCTTCTGTGTGTCTCTGGTTGCTAAAAAATGTTTCACTCCCGGTAAAAAATAATGGTAGTAATAATAGCAACTTGTTATTGTGTATATATCTTGTAAAATGAGCAGCATATTATAATGTATAATATAGTGTTTATATACACATCTATTTATAGTATACATGATATACATAATATAATGTACATTATATAATTGTTAAGGATATACTGTTGGGCTAAGAAATCTCACAACAAGCACCTAAGCTAAGAGTGACTATCATCTCTATTTGCTTGATGAGAAAAATAGACTCAGACATGGTAAATACTTTGCTCCATCGTAACACAGAACGTGGAGAAGCAGATTTCTGAGTGTAGGTGTGTTTGAGTTAAGTCCACGCTGGCAACTTTGGTGCTCTGTGGCCATCTCCCTTCTGCTTAGTCACAGCCAAGTGCTGCTGAAACAAAAGGCTGCTCAGCACCTTGTATCCCCACACTGCCACACCCTCACTGCAGCATGCCTCTGAGCCAGTGGGAATAAGCATTTAGGTCTTGGTCTGGGGTTGCCTATCCAGGCCGTCTGCCAGTGCAGGAGATGTACGGGACATGGGTTCGATCCCTGGGTCGGGAATAGGCCCTAGAGGAGGGCATGGCAACCTACTCTAGTATTCTTGCCTGGAGAATCCCATGGACAGAGGAGCCTGGCAGCCTACAGTCCATAGGGTTGCAAAGAGTCAGACACCAACTGAAGCGACTTAGCATGCATGCGTGCCTGCATGCATGCGCTCACTCCAGGGCTGAAGAATTCTCCTCTGTTGGCTCAGCAGGTCACCCAGAAGTGGCCTGAGACAAGACCAGGTCAGCCACCTGGCTTGCTCTCCACCAGGCACAACCAGCTTCCTAGGGGAATGACACTCATCATCTCCAGTTGGAACAGGCCTTTGCTGGGCTTTTTCTTCTGGCATATGGAGTGTTTATTTGTTTTGGAAGTCCTTACAAGTGGCAGCTTTCTCACACGGCAGTAGGGAATATCCCCATTTGGTGCTTGTCCGTCCAGCATACCATATTTATGCTGTCACTGCAAAGCTGTTGGACCCTGGATCTTAATCATTCAAAGATACTTCCCTGGCTTTGCAAAACCAGGCACATCTTCTGAAAATGAATCCCTGCCTCACCACCATCCTGATTACCCACTCCTGTTGGCAAGATAACTATGAGGATATTTACCAGATTGTGCCAAACAGACGTTACCTAGCAACCAGCAAGAGCGGCTGGGTGCACTGTTGTGTTCTAAACACTCTGTGTGATCCTTTAGGCATTTTGGATACAATGGAGAATAAAAGCAGCTTTGAGGGTTTGGACTCGGATACTACTTTGTTCAGCCCTGACTGGCTGACTCCTATGACCTTGGGCAAGTTGCCTAAAATTGAAGAGCCTCGGTTCCTGACCTAGAAAATGGAGAATGATAACACTACCTACTTCATGCTAATGATCTGAACAAAATGGATGAATGTAATGCATAAAAATAAAATATTACAAGGGACAATATTCTGTATTAGATAGATATTCAACAAATATTAGTTTCCATACCTTTTTTCCTGTGAGGAATTTGATAAAAATACGAATTTAAGCATGTGAAGGATCAGAATATAGTTACTTCTTCCCTTTACTTGAAAGAAAGTAAAAGTGAAATTCTCTTAATCGTGTCCGACCATTGCAATGCAGTGGACTATAGCCTGCCAGGCTTCTCTGTCCTCGGAATTCTCCAGGCCAGAATACTGGAGTGGGCAGCCATTCCCTTCTCCAGGGGATCTTCCCAACCCAGGCATGAAACCCAGGTCTCCCACATTGCAGGCAGATTCTTTACCATCTGAGCCACCAGGAAAGCTCTCTCTTTACTTGATGACACAGTAAATTGCTGTGTTCTTAAGGAAGTGTCTTACTGCTCTTTGAAATATTTTCCTTGTTTGAATTATGGGGATGATAATAAATGTTGTTCTGGAATGCAGCTGAAACTAGTGATATGAAAAAGCTCTGAATATCAGAATGCGATTGCAGCAAGTAAACTAAATATATTGCTGGTTTTCTATTTAACTGAAGAGAGGTTAGCACGTTAGAAGGCTGACTAGACACCTTTATTTTAACAGTAGTTTTTACCTTCATCCAGGTATGGCCCTGGTATTCATATTGGTGAAATGGATATTTGAAATCGTGTTGAAACTTACCTACCCAACTCCCTTATTTGTTTTCACTTTAACCTCTGTGTTGGTTTCAGAAAATGTATTCCCAATACTAATACCAGAAGAACTCATTGCCAAGGCTAATAAAAGTGTTCCAGGGGATATAGTTGTACTAGTTAGCTTGGAGAAACCAAGGGCAGAATGACCCAAAGGACGAATGTGAATTATGTAACATTATGCAAAGTATTGGAGCAAAGTAGACATGGCTTAAAGGCCCTCTGGTATACTGCTTCTTAGCTCTGAGGACTTGAGTAAATCATTTACCTCAATAAGCCTCAGTTTGCGCATCTGCACAGTGGATGTGATACGACTTAACTTGTAGGGTTGTTGAAAGAGTAAGAGTAGTGAATATGAAGTGCATATTAAGTTGATTGGCATATAGAATATTCTTAATATATAACTGGACATGGAGCAACAGTCTGGTTCCAAATAGGAAAAGGAGTACATCAAGGCTGTATATTGTTACACTGCTTATTTAACTTACATGCAGAGTATATCATGAGAAACACTGGGTGGGAGGAAGCACAAGCTGGAATCAAGATTGCTGGGAGAATATCAATAACCTCAGATATGCAGAGGACACCACCCTTATGGCAGAAGGTGAAGAGGAGCTAAAAAGCCTCTTGATGAAAGTGAAAGAGGAGAGTGAAAAAGTTGGCTTAAAGCTCAACATTCAGAAAATGAAGATCATGGCATCTGGTCCCATCACTTCATGGCAAATAGATGGAGAAACAGTGGAAACGCTGGCTGATTTTATTTTTCTGGGCTCCAAAATCACTGCAGATGTTGATTGCAGCCATGAAATTAAAAGACACTCCTTGGAAGGAAAGTTATGACCAACCTAGACAGTATACGAAAAAGCAGAGACGTTACTTTGCCAACAAAGGTCCATCTAGTCAAGGCTATGGTTTTTCCAGTGGTCACGTATGGATGTGAGAGTTGGACTATAAAGAAAGCTGAGCACTGAAGAATTGATGCTTTTGAACCGTGGTGTTGGAGAAGACTCTTGAGAGTTCCTTGGACTGCAAGGAGATCCAACCAGTCCATCCTAAAGGAGATCAGTCCTGGGTGTTCATTGGAAGGACTGATGTTGAAGTTGAAACTCCAATACTTTGGCCACCTGATGCCAAGAACTGACTCATTTACAAAGACCCTGATGCTGGGAAAGATTGAGGGCAGGAGGAGAAGGGGATGACAGAAGACGAGATGGTGGGATGGCATCACCAACTCAATAGACATGGGTTTGGGTGGACTCCAGGAGTTAGTGATGGACAGGGAGGCCTGGCGTGCTGTGGTTCATGGGGTCACAAAGATTTGGACACGACTGAGCAACTGAACTGAACTGAATATGCATTAAATACAATATTAATAATGATGATCGTAACTGTAATTGAGCACAAAGAGCAGAGGAACAGTTCCAAATGTTTGGTCTAAGCAGCAAATATGAATAAATAAAAGGAAATGTGGGAATCAAGAGGCAGGGAAATGAGAAATAGGTCAGTAAGTGAACTGATGGAAGTAAATAATTTGGAGTCCAAGTCAGGAGGAGGGTACAAGTTTTGGGGTCCCAGTTAAATGACACAGAGCAGGACAGACATGTCAACCACTTAGGGAAGATTTGTCCTCATGTCTTTGCCTTTACAGGCCATCTTTTTCTCTGTCAGGACTCAAATGACAACCCCCTGCAGATGTGCCTGATGAAAAATAGTTTGTTAGCTAGAGAAGAGGCTAGGATGCTCCAGGCAGAGGGTTCTGACCAATGACAGGTCTGCATTCCACATTTGGAATCACAGCTCTTGAATGTCAGGGAGTGGGATTTCCCTTAAGAGTCGCCCATGTGACTAAGTATGCCTCAGGTTAGTGGGGTGAACAGTTACCCAAAATTCAGTTTATACTTAATCAGGTAACATCTCTGCACATCTAAGATGCCTTTTGGCCATTGTCTCCCTGACTTCTTACCTCAGGGAGACTGATTCGAAGGAGTTGCTCGAAGCAAAGAGGGAGAGAACGTGAAATGAATTTCGTCCGTCATTCAGTCCTAAGTCTCAGGTTCCTGGCTGAGTTGGCTACCACAGCCAGCCCCCAGGAAGCATCTGTCTTGGCAGAAGTTAGCTCCAGCAGCTCGAACTAGAGATGTGTGTCAGTGAAAACTTCAGAGAGAGTGTCTTTCTTCTGTTAAATATGAGCACCAATTATCACCTATCCACATCACAGAGCTTTGGGAACCCACGGAGCAGCCAAGACCAGTACTGTGCATAGGTGCCTTATGTTGCAATAGCTGGTCTAAGGAAAGCGGTTCAGAGTTCATCTGTACAGATAGTTAGTTGTCTTTCCAGTGCTGCTAAGTCAGGCAGGTTTTTTAACCCACTAGGGGCTTCTTATGTGGTGCAGTGGTAGAGAATCCACCTGTCAAACAAAGCAGGAGACCCAAGAGACACCCTGGAGTGGGAAATGGCAACCCACTCAAGTATTCCTGCCTGGGAAATTGCATAGACAGTGGAGCCTGGTGGGCTATAGTGCATAGGGTTGCAGTGACTGAGTGACTGAGGACAAAGTGTGTGTAAATCCTCTGTTACCAGGAAACTGGGGTAGGTTATTTAAACATGTTGAGCGATAATTTCCCAATATTTTAACTAGGGATGTAAACAACTCCCAAAGCTGTCCCTTGCATTCTAAAAAAAATATGTACTTTCAAGTGAAATATTTGTCAGCCAGACTTGAATGGATGCACCAGCAATAGATCTAAACTCTTCCATACAAGCAACTCTCCGATCATGCAGGATGTTTCATTTGTTCTTAGTTTGGAAAGATAACATGGATAAGAGTTAATAACAAGTCTTGATCTTGTTCTATCACTAATTAGCTGTGTGTCGGTGAGTAAGTCACCTCCCCTCTCTGGGCTTGAATTTCCTCATTGGTAAAATAAGAACCTTGAACCAGGTAATGTCTAAGATCTTTTCCTACATGAACTTCTGTGACTCCATATTGACAAAATTGCAATACATTTTTTTAAGTCATATATTTATTTTGTTTTGCTGTGCTGGATCTTCACTGCATGCAGGCTTTTTTCTCTAGTTGTGGAGAGCAGGGGCTACGCTCTAGTTGTGGGATGTGGGCTTTTCAATCCTTAGGCTTCTCTTGCTATGGAGCACGGGCTCCAGAGCGCACAGGCTTCAGCAGTTGCCTCATGTGGGCTCAGTAGTTGGGGCTCCTGGGCTCTTGAGCACAGGCTCAATAGCTGTGGTGCACTTGCTCTGTGGCATCTGAGATCTTCCCAGATCAAGGATTGAACCTGTGTCTCCTCCATTGGCAGGTGGATTCTTTATCACTGAACCATCAGAGGAGCTCCTAAAATTGCTATACTCTTAAAATGCTTTCATCTTGACTAGTGACTTTTATCAAACCGTCAACATTTCTCAATAAAGCCCAAGTCCAACCTCTAGGAGAGTGCCTGTACCCAACTGGTAGTTGGTAAATGGGAGTTGGGTGAATGGATAACTCCCACCTATCATTACATCCATCTTATATTTTTCACTTGCTTCAAATTTCTGTGTGACCATTAACAAATTGCTTAACTTCTTTATTTGGGTTAGACAAGGCTCTTCCTCATTCCCTCTGACTCCTGAGACAATGTCAGTGACACCAACAAACACTTTTAGAGACGCTTGGTGTTTTAGGTGAGTGGGGCTCCCATCCAATCCCTGCATGAGTCACATGACCACAGCAGCTCTCATTCCATCAGTGAGAGCACATTTGTGGAGCATCTTCTGTGAGCAGGCTCTGTTCTAAGTGCTGATGATTAGATTTACACCCTGAGTGTATCATCCATAGTTCCTCATAGACCCAGTCCTCTGATGAACACATCTCCACTGAGACCTTTGTGTGAAAGGTATAATCATCACTTATAGAAGTTGATCATAAGCTTTTTGTATGTACAGTAGCTCCTTCATTGAGAGGGCCAAGGTGCTGGAAATAAAAATCTGTGTACAGCATGCCAGTGCCCTTGAGTGGCTCTTTGTTTCCTGGGGTGAGGGCAGATTTGTGGAAGGATTGCAGTTTGCCATGGTAGTCATCTTGAGGTCCAAGGTGCTTCTGGAGAAACAATTTTCGTGTCTGAAAAGAAGCATCCTGCTTATCTGAGGTCACCTTCTTAAATCCATACAGTGGACGTCATCTTTTTAAAAACATATTTACTTGGCTGTGCCAGGTCTTAGTTGTGGCACATGGAGTGCAGGATTTAGTTGCAGCATGCAACCTCTTAGTTGTGGCATATGGGATCTAAATCCCTGACCAGGGATCGAACCCAGGCCCTCTGCATTGGGAGCATGGAGTCTTAGCCACTGGACCATACAGGGAAGTCCCAAAGCAGATGTAATCTTACTCACCTCCTTGGACTCTTGTGAGGCAACCCCAGCCTTTGCTCTCCCCTAGCTACACTTCCTGTTTAGGGGGCCTTCTGCAGACCCATGGTTGTAGATGCCAACCTTCTGTAGATGACTCCAGACCAACCCCAGTTCAGGCTCAAGTCCTTGTAGCCATTCTCCATGCTTCTCTTCCTTCCACATCACATTTCCATCCAACAGCAAATCCTGCCCCCTGTTTTCAGGATGTGTCCTGATTCCTGGCACTGTACATAGAGCACTCTTCCATCCTCATGAGATTATTCCAATGCCTCCAGGGTCTCCATTCATCTGTCCCTGCCCACTCACTGTCAACTCTCAACATAGCAGAGTGATGGCTTCAAGACTGGTCAGATAACATCTTCTGCTTCCCAAGTCCTCTTGTGGTTGCCATATTATGCCCAGGAGAGAACTCGGTGTGCTGTGAAAGGCCCTATAAGACCCACATGACCTGGCCTCACCTGCTGTTTTTCTCCTTGTTCACGCTGAGCTCCTGATTTCCCTAATCTTCCATACACATGCTCCCTCAGGTGTGTACAGCTTTTCTCTCTTCCTCCCTCACCCCCCCTCCCTGTATTTGTCCCGTCCTCCTTCACTCCACGTCAGTCTTTGCACTCTGTAATTGTTTTCAGAGCCTAGTACTTCTGACTAGACCACCATCAAGTTCCATAAACACACTTGTAGCATCTATCAAACATTACAGTCAAACATTACAGTTACTGTTCATGTCTCTGCATATGGCACACTTCCATTCCTTTTCGTGGCTGAGTAATATTCCATTGGGTATATGTATATGTACCACATATTTTTGTCTATTCCTCTATTGATGGACATAGTTATTTATTTTATATGCTTATTATTAATAAATGCCTTCAGCTAGAATATAAGCTCTGCGGGGACAGGAACATTGTCAGCCTCGTTCATTCCTGTGTCCCCAGGAAGATACAGCCATATGGTGGGCACTCAATAAGTATCTATTTAATGAATAAATAAATGAATGAGGAGGAAATAGCATATTTGTAAAAGGCCAAGGTTCAAACTTGTGCTTATAGCACTGGCTGTTTCTTGCTCCCACCTCACTTTACCTGTCTGTGTCCTCTTTCAGCCAGCTCCCTCAACCTCCAGCCCTGCTAAGGGTACTGTGCATTCGTGGTCTTCTTCCTGTTTCACGAGGAAGTGACCAAAATCCTCCTGCTAGTCCTCATTTTAGGCTCATTCACTCTGAAGTGCCCTGCTCCTCTCTTCATTGAGGCCATGACATCTATTCCTCTGAGTTTAAGAAAGAAAGGAAAAGTACAGGAAACTGTAGTGACCGTTACATTCTACAATGAACAGATAAGTCACTGGCTTCTCTTTCATTTCTTTGTGTCTTTGGGGATTTGTATCCTAGACTCGAGTGTAACTATCTCAGATGAACAATGCACATAAATGGCCATTCTCAGGGTCTTATTGTTGGAATTCCAGGTCTCAGCCACCATGGCTCCCTGGCCAGACCTTCTCCAGATAACCCCACACATCAGTCTTCTGTGCACACCTTAATGGGGCTCTTTGCATTCACTGTGCCTCAAGTATGGTCAATATCTTACAGAGCAAGAGGCAGCCAGGCCTTCAGGCTGCAAACCCCTGCTTGTTCCTGAGTGTGGTGAAAAGAAAAGGGCACTGGTGGCAGAAACTTGGGTTCAAATCCAAGAGTATCATGTTTATGATCTTGGATAAATCATTAAATGTCTGGGATGACTCATCATCTGTAAAGTCTCCTCCTCAGGGTTCTTATGAAGATTAGAATAGACATGCATTCCAAAAGTACATTGCTCAGAGGGACTTCACAAATGCAAGCCTCTCCTTCCTACAGTGGGCTCTTCCTTGGACCATGCTGACTTCATGCTCCATTTTTTTCCCCCAGATAAAGGGGCACAGGCCCAGTCACGGGACCTTATAGATATCAGACAGAAGTATACTGGGTAGTAATTTTTACTCAGCTTGTGGAAACATCAGTGTTAGAGTTGGAATCTTAGACTTTCAGTATCATTTCAATTTTTTTAAGTTGAAAACTGTTTTCATAAACAGTTGCAGGGCACAGGGAACTGTATTCAATATATTGTAATAACCTATAATGGAAAAGAATCTGAAAAGAATATATATATAGGAATATAAATATATATATATGTCACTTTTCTGTATACTTAAACATTATAAGTCAACTATATTTCATTTTTTATTTTTATTTTTATTTTTTTTTTGTTACTTTTTTTTTTTATTTTTTAAATTTTAAAATCTTTAATTCTTACATGCATTCCCAAACATGAACCCCCCTCCCACCTCCCTCCCCATAACATCTTTCTGGGTCATCCCCATTCACCAGCCCCAAGCATGCTGCATCCTGCGTCAGACATAGACTGGCGATTCAATTCACATGATAGTATACATGTTAGAATGTCATTCTCCCAAATCATCCCACCCTCTCCCTCTCCCTCTGAGTCCAAAAGTCCGTTATACACATCTGTGTCTCTTTCCCTGTCTTGCATACAGGGTCGTCATTGCCATCTTCCTAAATTCCATATATATGTGTTAGTATACTGTATTGGTGTTTTTCTTTCTGGCTTACTTCACTCTGTATAATCGGCTCCAGTTTCATCCATCTCATCAGAACTGATTCAAATGAATTCTTTTTAACGGCTGAGTAATACTCCATTGTGTATATGTACCACAGCTTTCTCAGACTTGCAAAGAACCAGTATTTGGCAAATAGAAGGCATTTAATATTAGCATGTATGTTGAATGAATGAATGAATATGTAATACAATTTAAAAATAGCTGCTCTGGTTAAACAGACATTGAGTTCTCTGAAGTCTGCCTTCTGGGCCCAACCTCATCTCAGGAAATAACCTTTGAAGCGCAACCCCCAGAATCTTCTAAGCTTCATGACACAGTTTGGAAACCTCTAATTTGGTCTAATGCCATTTCTACTATGGACATTTCTGCTACAGCATTTTTGATGAAATGAGGGATGGCCTAGAGTCCTGTGCTTATTTGTGTGTGTGTGTGTGTGCACGCATGCACACACACGTATATATGTGTGTCTGTGTGTGATATTATTTCTAATGGCCTCAAGCTAGATGGCAGTAGTGAGATGGTGAGTGATGGGGTGGGAGGAACTGGGGTCCATGGGTGAGCCATCTCTTTTTTTCCTGCCCGTGGTGATACAAGGGCTGGCAAAGTGGTATCCTCTTTGGATCTCATAGAAGTCCTCTTGTCCCTTCTGATTTTTACCAGTGGAGGGAAGAGGGAAAACATGAGGTGCTATGGAGATATGTATGAAAGCATTTGGAATATAGAGGTGGGAGGAGGCAATTAGGAAGGATGCTTCAAAGTAGGAGATAGCATAGGAGTTAGCCATGTGTGGGATGTCAGGGCAAAATATCTTTTGCTGGCCAGAGGAAGCCATGCCTGCAAAGACCTATGGGGATGAAGTCATCTGGTAGGTTTGAAAAAACTGCAGGTGGTTCACTTTGGCTGGAGCCCAGGATGTAAAGTGAAGTCGGGAGCTACAGTGAAAGAATGTACAGATCATGCTAGGATTGTAGCTTTCACATCTTTAGCATTGGGAAAACATTCCAAGAAAAAAAATTAGATGACCCGATCTTGTGTTTGAGAAAGGCTCTCCTAAGTACCCATGTTTTGGCAGGGAAAAAGACTCATTGGAAGGAAAGAAATGAGCCAAGAGCAAGGGTAGAAGGTAGGTAGTAGGGAGGGAGAGGTAGAAACCAGCCCAGCCCTAGTCCTCTCCTTCTCAACAGCCCAGCAGCTATTCCAAGACTTGTCCAGAGTCTTCTCTCCACCAGACTACACCTCACAATTGCTAGGGTCAACCCTGCTCAGAGGTGTGCATGGATAAGTGGGACTTTCACTGCAGGCTGTGGATCCTGGCAGCTGCCCTTTGTCTTCACGATCCTGTTGTCCTCACGCAAAAGTCAATGTCAAAGTGAACAGGTGTTGCTAATGGTACTAGGGACTAGGAGAGTCAGGAAACAACAACTTCAAGGCTGAAATAATAACATTTTAATTGGAAATCTACTGTGAAGAGACTAACCTATGTAGATATATGCAAATCCTATGCAAATACACATGTGGTCTTTCTAACTATTGTCAGAACCTCGATCTGACCCATGGGAATTCTTAACAGTAGATGCTAGCTTTCAGCAGAGGCTCAGGGCTGTTGATGTACAATTCTAGGTTTTACCTATGTTTAAACCATAATTAAGAAATATATTGATGGCAACCTGAGCTTAATTAGCTTAATTGAATGTTGGAATTGATTGGGTCTGGAGAGAGCCCTATCTCTGAAGCTAAGCCTTAGGGAGTTTGCAGGGGGTGGAAGGAAAACTGAACTTGAAAGCACCTAGCAAAAATGAAAAGGAATGGGCGAGGAGCCACTGGGAGCATTATTAAAGGGAAAAGATTCTTATCAGAGAGTTGAAAGAGGAATGCTTACATTTCAAGTCACGCATAGCCGTTCTAGGTCAGACCACTCAGTCAAATGGGAAAAAAATGATGCTAGGAAGGAAGAGTTCTGTGGGAGACACAGAAAGGGTGTCAGGCATCCTTGTGTGGGAGTGTATCATACTGAATACACAGACTGATGGGGCCCAGGCCACTTGGTTCCATACAAAGCTCCTGGGGAGAGGACAATGTATCTAATGGTTAAAAACAAAGGATTTCAGCTACGATGCATCTGTCTTTATTTTAAGAACTAATTTTGGAAGTTATCAAATTGTATTTTATAATAAATGATTTGATTTTCTTATTTCAAAACACTTGTATTATCTGGAGTTAGGTGGTCTTGAGCTTCAACCCCAGCTCTGCCCTTTTGTACACTGGGACCTTCATATCCCAGAGTTTCAGGTCCTGTAACCAGATTTGATAGTACAGACCCAACACAATGTGGCGGTGGGAAGGTGCTATACCACTGAGGCACCGATCAGTCCCTGCCTCACATTCGTGTGAGGTCCTATGCTTTATAAGTGGTTGAGCTGAGGTGCAAACCAGATTGCTGGTTCTATTATATGTTTCTGCCTTAATACCCTTGCCCTCTGCTCCGGTTCTCCCCTTCTCTTTAGAGCAGCTCTCTGAGTTATGTGTCCAATGATGTGGTCTGCCACACTTGTGTGCCCCCACCTCATCAACAGGGACCTTCTAGCTATATCCAGCATCAGCGTTACTATCTGTATGTCACTGTTCATGCTCATTTCTTCTGTAAAATCTCCCTCTTCCACCCTAATGATGATGAAATAGAGCATAAATTCAAATATAAAACATGAATGATGAGTTTCCATTTTGTTTTTATAATTATGTACATATGCACATATACACATCTCTGTACTCAGAGAAAATAAATTATTAGAAGGAAAAAAGCCAAAATGTTACCAGATGTGAATTCCTGGCATTGTTGGGATTTTCTGAAAGTGTCCACAAAGGATAGATTATTTTTAATTGAGAAAAATCAATATTAAAAATATGACTTAAAAAAAAAGACTGTATTTACTTATGAAGTCAATGAATCTGGGTCTCAACCCTGCTCCTTACAGCCTGTGTCCTGCCCTTGTGAGGGCACTCCCAGGGGCATGCTCCTCCAGGACTGGTGTCAGAGGGAATGTGATTCCTCTGACCGTCTCTGTCGTCCTCTCTCAAGTTTTAGCTGCACAAGAAGCAAGCTTATTTTCAGGAGAATGGCAACTCAAATTTACCATATTGTAGGAACAGAAGCCTCTCTTGTAGAAGATCCAGATTCCCTCGAGGTAACATCTGACTTTCTAGGAATATCTGCAGAAATAACCTCAGGACTTGATCTGGCCTTTTCTTCCTTCAAGTGTGAGGATTACTTCTTGGAGTGGACCTCCTGGAATTTCCAGTTTGTGTTAAGCGTCTAACTTCATGGGCACCCCCTTTCACAAAACTGGATCATGTAGCTGCCCCCAGCCATCCCCATACACACAAACACACCCCTCAGTCCCACCTTGTCCATAATGACCATATACAGCTTCAGATCCAGGGCAAGGCCTTAACCTTGATCTGGGAGAGCTGTGAACCAACTGAGATGGTTCCATCAACCTTAGATTATTTTGAAGCTAGTCTGCCCTAGGCACTCCTGATCACTCCTGCACTGTTGCTTGTGTTTGAAGGGTTGCTTTGGGTAATTCATGTGATGTAGTCACCCCTTCTGTCTGGCCTAGACCTCTGAACACCTCCAGCCCCCTCTCCACTGTTATGAGGCTATAACTCAGTAGGAACAAGTGATCTGTCAATATGACCATTTGGGTGTTTCCTTTGAATTACTGCTAAGAGGCATTGTATTAATATATTTATCCTCAGTGGTTCAGATGGTGAAGAATCTGCATGCAGTGATGTAGACCTGGGTTTGATCCCTGGATTGGAAGGATCCCGTGGAGAAGGCAATGGCTACCCACCCCAGTATTCTTGCCTGGAAAATTCCATTGACAGGAGTCAGGTGGGCTACAGTCCATGGGATCGCAACGAGCTGACGCAGCCGAGTGGCTAACACTTTTGCTTTTATTTATCCTGGTATTCCAGGAAAAAGTCATACTTGGTCATGATAATTCTTTAATAAGTGGGTGAGATATTAATATATTTGAAAATGTTTGTAGAATTGTGGAGTCATGCTCCTGTGATTTACCTACATGGTGTTGTGTGTGTGTGTTCATGTGTGTGCGTGTGTACACAAGTACATACACACAAGTTCTATCTTGGTCAGGTTTTTGGTGTTATACCGTCTTGATTTGCTACATTATATCACTATGTCAGATTATTTAGACTATACTTTCCATCCATTCCTATTTTGTTGAGAATTTCTTTATATCCTGGCATACAGTTATCTTGGATGATCCGTGTCCTAGTTTGCTTTACAATGACTTGCATTCTTTCTTTGATATTAACATAATAACTAGAAGGGCAGACTCTGGGCATACCTGCTTCAGCTTAGAACTAGGCTTGACCTCTATGACAATGCAGTTGTGTTATAATCTTGGGTGAATTAGTTAAGCTCCTTGTGCTTCAGTTTTCTTTAATACGGGGATAAATTATTTTCTCACTCACAGCATTATTGTGAAGATTAAATGAGAGAATAGTCTATGTAGATATTTAGAACAGCATCTAGAATGTTTTAAGTACTCAAGTTAATTCTAAGCCATTTTAGAGATGGATACATAACTTAATAAAAATGGTATTCTAGTTTTGTCTTTCTTGTTGTTAAATCAGTTTCAAGAAGGTTATTTCTATCACTATCTCTTTATATTTCTAAGAATTTTTCCTTTTATATTTTGCCATCATGTATCAGCACACTGCTTATTGCTTTATTGTCAAATGAGCTGTTTATCAATATAAAATAACCTTCTTTGTCTCATAAAATGCTTTTTGCCCTGAATTCTACTTTGAAATGTTGCCAATTGCTGATTTCTTTTTGTTTGCTTTCTATGCTTGGCAAACATTTGCCCAGCTTTCCCCCCTTCTCTTCCTTGTTTTTGTTTTACTGGTCCTGCAGCATATGGCTGAATTTTGCTTTTAACCCAATCTGAAAGACTTTAGCTTTTATTAGGGGAGACTTAAACCATTTATATTTACTGTCATAACTGATTGGTTTGGTCTTATTCCTGTCTTTTTGTTTTATGCTTTCTCTTCTTTATACTTTCTTGGGGCTTCCTTTGTTTACTGTCTTTTTTTCCTATGGGCTATTTCATCTTCCTACTTTTTTTTTGCCTTTTAGTAATTTAAAAGCTGAATATCTGTTTTTGGCCAGTCCTAGGTGAAGCTAAAAAAAATGATCCCTGAGCTCCAGCAGTGACAGTGTAATGGTGGGTGAGCAGCCAGGCCACTGAGCGTGGAAGTCAATAAAATCGTACCTAAACCTCAGAGGAATAGTGATGGCCATTCACTGAGCACCTTATCGCAGCTGTAAAGCCAGGCTTCTTAAATCTATGTCACATTCTTGTGCTTCACACTCGGGTTCTAGCCTACCTATCTGGCTTGATCTCCTGCTAGCCTCAGATAAGTATTTTGTGCTTCAGACATATCTCAACTAACCACCCTCCAAACCAGACAGATTCTTAAACATCTCCACGCTTTGGTTCAGGCTGCTTCCTTTTTGCCTGAAAACACCCTTCAAGACCTGATGCAATGCAGTGTGTGTGTGTGTGTGTGTGCGTGTGTGTGTGTGTGTGCGTGTGTGTGTGTCTGTGTGTCTGTGTGTCTGTGTGTCTGTGTCTGTGTGTCGTTGTGTCTGTGTGTCTGTCTGTGTGTGTTTCCTTCTCATTCTCCTGCCCCATTCTTCTATAGATCCAATTAGGCAGCAGAATTCATGGGACCAACCTACCTGGATTTGAGATTAAGCTCCATTCCTTGTAGCTCTGTGTGCCACGGATATAATTTTTTACTTAGAGCCAAAGTTCTCCTATTTGTAGAATAGGGATGCTGACATTATATCTCCCTTAGAGTAAGACTGAATGAGATGAGAGAACCATGGGAAGAGCTTAGCAGAGTACATGGGACAGAGTAGGCATTCTATGTATTTGAAATGAATAAGAAATAAACACGGGGGAGAGGAAGGTTTGATTTTTAAATATGCATGATGTACTTTTAAAAATCAAGGTGTACAATATCTAGGCTGGCTTTAGAAAGGACAAAGCTTGTGTGTGTGACTACCACTACTGGTTCATTTTAAATGAGCCTCCCCCGGCTCCACTCCATCTCTGGGCAGAGTGGCAGGTATGTGGCTCACAAAGCATTCCATGTGCAGATATCATCTTCATTTATATTGTCTGCCTTGCAAAGGCCCGCAGGCCTAGAGGAAATTTATTAAAGTGGAGTCTATTTATTCAATCTATTAAACAGGAATATTTGAAGGGTTTTCATTTAGAAGAGCAAGTTGATTTATTCTGTTTGGCTCCAGAAGGCAGGTCTAAGTCCAATGGGTAGAAGTTAAAAGATGGATTTTACCTCACCCTAAGATGAAACAAAAGGTTTGTTGGAAGAGGGGCTGTTTGTTCATTCATTCACTCAATCTGTTCATTACATGGGAGCCAGAAAAGAGAAAACTGTCTTTGCTCTGGCTCTTGCTCTGTCTGGGACACTGTGGTTGGCTCCCTTACATTCTTTAACATCTTGGAATTTTCTTAACTGTGTAAAATGAAAGTGAAAGTTGCTCATTCATGTCTGACTCTTTGTGGCCCCATAGACTATACAGTCCATGGACTTTTCCAGGCCAGAATACTGGAGTGGGTAGATTTTCCCTTCTCCAGAGTAGCTGTGTAAGGAGGCATATTATTCCATTATATAGATAGCAAAAACTGAGGCTCAAAGAGGTAGTAACGTGCCCAAGATGAACAACATCCAGCCTATAACTGAGCCTGGCTTAAACTACAACCTCTCTGTTCTCTTCAGAACTTATTCTCTTTCCACTTGATTGTGCTGTCGGCCAAAACAGATAGAAGATCAGATCGACATGACCAACAGAAATTGGAAACAAGACTGAAAAATCCATCAGCTCTCTTTTCCCATGCTGTTCTTTCTCTTTTCCCTTCCTCCTGTCGACCCACCCATCTCTGCCAACCCCCAAACCAGTGCCAGTGAGCTGCACAAAATCAGACACTTCACAGTTCTAACCATCAGACTGTGAATGTTGCCAAGACCACTTCTCAAAGTGTTCCTGGGTGGGCGCAGCAGCTGCAGATGAGGATCTAAAGCAGAGCAGGAAAGGGGAAGAAATACCCCAGCCTCTTTTCCTTCTTGCCCCTTGATCTCCCCTCAGAGCTTCCCGTTGGCAGAACCCAGGTAAGGGCCTCAGGTCAAAGGAGCTCTCATGAAGCTGTCCACATGCATCAGAATCCTGGGTCACCCCTCACTGACCTGAAGAAGGGATGGGGCTGGGACCCAACCAATAGAAATAACCAGCTCATGAGGGGAGACTGGGTGAGTGATATAGCAGGTTGAATTGAGGAGAAAACCCACTCTGCTTCTCTGGGCCCAACTTTCAGAAAGGAAGGGGTTTAGAGAATTTGGCAATGAATTCTCAAGGTGGCCACCTTTCCCACTGCAGACCCTGCCAGATGCCGCGCTGGTTTCAGTGTGTCTGAGTCTGTTGCAGGATTACTCCTGGATGTTAGGATTCATTCATTCACCAGAGATATGCCATCCTTTATTCTAAATATTGATAAAAAGATGAGAAAGGGCTTCTCAGGTAACCCAGTGGTAAAGAATCCTCCTGCCATTGCAAGAGACACAGGAGATGTGGATCCAATCCTTAGATCACGAAGATTCCCTGAGGTAGGAAATGGCAACCCACTCCAGTATTCTTGCCTAGATAATCCCCTGGATAAAGGAGCCTGGCCTCCATGGAGTCACAAAGACTTAGACATGACTGAACAACTGAGCATGCATTTTCAAAGATGAGAAAGGGAGGACTCCTGTATTTCAGCATGTTACAGGACACTGAGGGAAACAGATCGGGGAATCAATTATTTCAGGGGTTTAGATGTAGGATGAAAGTCTGAATGCTGGTCTGTGGAGTCACAGGTAGAGTGAGTAAGCCTCCCTGAGACAATTTAGAAAAGTGATGCTTGGGTCTTAGAGGATGAATTGGAGTTTTAGAGGGCAGGATGGAGCAGGGCCGTCTCTAGAAGGTGACATGGCAAATGCAATGTTGTGTAAGATTGCCGTGTTGTGAGACCACGTGTTCAGGGAACAGCTAGGGAGTAATTGTGTCTGGAGCAATGAACACAGATTGTATGCTGAGTCGTGGGGCTGGAGGGCTTTCTGGGAGGTCAAGCCTGGTCAAATGCTTGCTTCTTCTAATACAGCAAACCAGGAAGAGATGTGCCCCAAAAGGCAGGCCCTGCTGGGTCTGCCTGTTGTCTCTCATAGACTTCTGAAAGAAAGCCAAAGGGAATGGTGTCCCAGGGCCCAGATTGTTCACCTGTGGGGATGAAAGAGCTTAAAAATACCCCGGGGAGACTCTTAGGAACCACAAAGCCAAGTTCCTTTAATTTTTCTGTTTGCCAACTCTTTCTGGAAAATACCAGTATAGGATATGCCCCTTTCCTTAGGTAATTTCTAAATTGGTTAATCTTGGAAGGCTTCCTGGGAGAGACAGACTTTGCACTGATAACCTAAAAAGTATAAAAGGAAGGAAACCTACCATTTTTTGAGTCTCTGCTCTGTGACAAATAATGCACTAAGTGATTTTGATATTTTATAAAAGTTTCATGGTAATCCTATGCGGTAGGTATTATTAGCCCCATTTTGCAGATAGGAAACTGCAGAGTGGCTTGTCAAGATCACTCAGATAGAGAGTAACCAATGCTGAATTCAGACTTGACATGAACCCAAAGCCTGTATTCTTGCCGTTCTTGCTGTGTTTGGCCACTAAAGGACAGGGCAGGCTGCATGAAGCCAGGGGTAGAAGGATTAGGGTGGAAAAAGACTTTCCTTCTGTAAAGAGATACTGTCTACCTAGCAGGGCTTTGGGAGGACTTCATGAAATATGTGAAGTACCTCTTGTTTCATACTTCTTCACCTTTGTATATGTTGATCTCACAGCCTGGAATATCCTTTTCTCCTGTCCCCACAGCTCCATATGGCTCTCTTTAATTTTTTTCAAAATATTTCTTTGGCTATGCTGGTCTTCTTTGCTGTCTTCAGACTTTCTCTGGTTGTGGCGAATGGAGGCTAACTCTCTAGTTGTGGTGCACAGGCTTCTCTTTGCAGTGGCCTCTCTTGCCGTGGAGCATGGGCTCTAGGGTGTGTGGGCTCAGTGTTTGTAGCACACAGGCTTAGTTGCCCTGAAGTACATGCGATCTTCCCAGACCAGGGATCAAACCCATGTGCCCTGTGTTGGCAGGTGGATTCTTCAGCACTGGACCACCGGGGAAGCCTGTATTCCCTTCGTCTTTCTAAACTTGCCTTAGATAATCCTTCCACTCATCACATAGTATTGGATGCACCTTGGTTGTTTGTTTGCCTCTCTCACCCCATGCTGAGCCCCCGTCTTGTTCTTCCACGTGGCTTCAGCACCGTTTGCAGAGTGTTCCCTACTGAATGAAGAAAGGGCTATCTGAGAGAGCCCACAGTGTAACAAGGGCTCCATAAATATTAGTTTCTCTTTTTTTCTCCCCTCCTTTTTCTGGAGGCAGCAGACATTTTTTAAATAAAGACTGGAAGGCAAACAGGAAAACAATTATTTTATTTGAAATGAGCATCTTACAGGAAGCTTGGGCATAAGGGCAGCCTCCCTCTTTGAAGGAGGGGAGCCCTAGGATGCTGTGCTTTTTCTGGGCTGACTCTGCCCGACAGGTCCCAGGTCTCCTTAACCTCACATGGAGAGGCTGGGGCCCTGTGGCTCCTGGTGGCCGCCTCTTACTTGGAAAGATGTGGAGGCTCTTCCACTTATGGGGCAGGGGCAGGGTTAGCTGATGGATTGACAAGAGCACGGTGGCATACAAAGTAACAGTAAAACAGAATGATAATGCATTTCCTAATGGCCTCCTTCACAGCTGTGTACACCGATTTAATCTTTGCAAAGCACTCTATTGTTTATGAGGCCTTTGGGTACAATTTTATGCCTGACTGAAGAGGTTGCTAATAGCTGCCATATTTGTGTTTAAGGACCTGCAAAGGATTAAACGAAGTATTTTAAAGCAATGAGCCATAATAAACTAATAATATATTACAAATAATAAATGTTTTTAGCCAATAATTGACTACAAATCTCGTGAACTTTAAATGACAAAAATACTAATTACAAATGTCGTTGTTCCGTGTATCCTTCCTTGGGGATAAAGGTCAGAGAAGGGTAGGGGGCCTGGGGCAATTCAGGTCACTGGGGAGGGTGGCCTGGATGCTGATCTCGTCCCCTAGTGTCATGGCTGAGAGCTGTCAAGGTCACTTAGTGAAATGCTGGGTTTCATTTCCATCTTCTGGGGAATGCATGAGCAGGAACTGGGGCCTAAGCCACTCACTTAAGTTGGTGGGTTTTTTTTTTTAACATTCATTTTCTAGTCTTAAGGTTTCCAGTGCTTGGTTTGCATTTAGGAGAATTGCAGACACATCCCCCAGAGGATCTTGGAAACAGGCTGGTTCTTAAGAAAAGGAGTTCATGTTTTGTTAAGCTTCTACAGTGAGTCACATTATCTTTTTTTTCTTCCTTTTTTTTTTAATGAGAAACCTGATACACAGAGAGATGAAGTATTCTGCCTGAGGTGTCATAGTTGGTAAGCAGCAGAGACATAGAGCCAAGTGCAGAACTCCAAAGCCCATACTCTTTTCCTGCAAATGTTATGACATTTCTTTCGTGCTCCTGAGTCCTTGTGGAGCATGAACGGAGAGTCACTTCCTTTGAAATGATTTATTTCTGTGCTTTCTACATCTTTCAATCATACCAGCTTTTTTTTACAAATGGGAGATATATAACTATGATCTAAATTTTAGATATTTTTAAAAACTCAAGATGAGAATTAAAATCACCCATAATTTTGGCATCTACATAAAACACTGTCAACTGTTGTTTGCATTTTCTCCAGGAATTCTATATTGTGTAAATGTAACACAATATTGAGATTGTATTTTATGACGTTTTGGTATCCTAATCTCTTTTTTTTTCTTTTTTTTTAAAGTTTTTTATTTTTTAAATTTTAAAATCTTTAATTCTTACATGCATTCCCAAACATGAACCCCCTCCCACCTCCCTCCCCATGACATCTCTCTGGGTCATCCCCATGCACCAGCCCCAAGCATGCTGTATCCTGCGTCAGACATAGACTGGCGATTTAATTCTTACATGATAGTATACATGTTAGAATGCCATTCTCCCAAATCATCCCACCCTCTCCCTCAAAAATAGTGTCATTTGATGTCATTTGATATCATTGACGTTCCCTGAGAAATAACTTTTTATAATTGCATAAAGTTCATAGTATATAGTCCCTATTGATCGGCACTTAAGCTGTTTCCCACTTTTTCCTTACAATTAAAAATTCAATAAATATTGAGTCTAGCACTGTGTGTGGCATATAATAGACATCCCATGCATTTTATGAATGAGCAAATCAATCTTTGCATGCATTTCTGACCATTTCTTTTGAACAAATTTCCAAAAGTCAAAGGTACAGATCAAATTATGGAAATATTGCCAGACTATTTATATATATATTCCTAAATTGCTTTCTAAAGGGGCAATACCAAGTTCAAAATAGGCACTCATAAATTCTGGAACCTGTTTTTTAAAAGGTAACTTAGTTACTAATATGTTTAGACTTATTTCCCTTACTGTCATAAATTGAATAGAATACAGTTAAAAGACTTATTCCTGAGACATTCCCTATTAAGGGAGACAAATTTCGTGTGTGTGTGTGTGTGTGTGTGTGTGTCGGGGGGTGGGGGGTGCTTCCCTGGTGACTCAGCAGTAGAATATTCACCTGCAATGCAGGGGACCAGGGTTGGATCCCTGGGTTGGGAAAGTCTCCTGGAGTAGTGCATGGCAACCCTGTACTCTAACAAGAATCTCCAGAATTTTTGCCTGGAGAACCCCATGGCCGCAGGAGCCTGGTAGACTCCAGTCCATGGGGCTGCAAAGAGTCAGATGCAACTGAAGCGACTTAGCACACACGCATGCATGTGTATGTGTGTGTATATAGTTCACACTTATTTAGAACTTACCATATACCATGAACTATTCTAAGCACTTAACATATGTTTGTTATGGTCCAGTAGAGTTGGACCATAAAGAAAGCTGAGCACCAAAGAATTGATGCTTTTGAACTGTGGTGTTAGAGAAGACTCTTGAGAGTCCCTTGGACTGCAAGGAGATCAAACCAGTCAATCCTAAAGGAAATCAACTCTGAATATTCATTGAAAGGACTGATGCTGAAGCTGAAGCTCCAATACTTTGGCCACCTGAAGTGAAGAACTGACTCACTGGAAAAGACCCTGATGCTGGAAAAGACTGAAGGCAGGAATAAATGACATGACAGAGGATGTGATGGTTGGATGGCATCACTGACTCGATGGATATGAATTTGAGCAAGCTCTGTGAGTTGGTGATGGACAGGGAAGCCTGGCATGCTGCAGTCCATGGGGTCACAAAGAGTCAGACACAACTAAGTGGCTGAACTGAATTGAACCGAACATATATTTGTGCTTTTAATCTATTGATAGTTCCATGAGGCGGATAATAAAACTCTGAGATGTTTATTAAGTTGCCTAGGGTCAGATAGCCATCTTATGATGGGGTCCGCACTCTATTTCACACTCAGTGGTTATAGGTATGAATAAGACAATCAAATGAAGAGTTAATTATGATCTGGTGTGGTGAATATTGTGATAGAAGAATATAAACAAATCAGAAGAACACAGAGGACTCTGAAATGTTCAAGGAAATATTCGAAGAGAATTTTAAAGGATAAATGGGAGTTTGCCAGGAAAACAAAATGGGAATGCACAACAGGCAAAAACAACAGCAAATATCAAACATAAAATATAGAAAGCAGCTGATGGAGCACGGGGGGAGGGAGGAGGGATAGGGAGAAAGCAGCCTAGGACGTTCAAGTCTATATAAGTAATAAAGGAAGGGAATAAGAGTTAATATTCTAGGCTTGAGAGTTACAAGGCCTTGGTTCAAACCCAGCTCTTGGAATTGTTTGACCTTGTGATGCCTAATGTGATAGAATATGTACAGGCTTAGCCGAGTGCCTGACAGAGCACCACCAGTGTTGTTTGGTGGTGTTGGCAGTGGATATGATCTAACGTGGGATGAGGGAGACACTTTAGGATAGGAATCCCTGAAATCCCACCATCTGGGCATCCACCCACTCTGCAGACATTTAAGGTCAGGTCTGATTTGGAACAAAGAATAACCATGTTTCAGGGCAAAGGACCACAGCCTGGAAGTTACCTTGGACAGATCAAACAGGATGATGTAAGGACTGGAGGGTGTGGCGTAAGCATGGAGAGGTGAGTATACAGGATATGTTCCATCTATCAAAAAAGGGGGATCTAGGGACACATTAATGGATAGTCGATGAAACACACCTGGCCCCAGGTCCACACTAGCCCACAGGGAATGGTGAGAATGGAAATGGCACAATCAGATTTCTGTCTTTTCAAAGATAAATGAGTAATGGATGGGGGAAGGTGGAACAGGGAGGGAAACGAAGGTAGGGTGGGGAAGAGCGATACCTGTTGCCAGTCTCTATCCAAGGGAAAAACACTTCTAGTGTGGATGGTGGCAGTGAAGATGGATATTTGAAAAAATATTCAGGAGGTAGATTTTGCCTTTGAGATGGACTCAATGAGATCAGTGAAAGAGAGAGAGGAACTGGGGATTATTCCTAGGTTTCTGTCTTGAGGAGCTGCGTGGATGGAGATGCATTTTCTGAGATGAGGACACCAAAGGGAGACTGTGTTTGGGGGCTGTGATGACACGTTTAGTTTGTTGAATGAGTGATGAGACTTTATGCTGTACATCAAAACCTATTTCTGGCTTCTCTCTTTTAGTGCAGACATGGGAAGGGTGTAGGAGGAAGGTGTGAAAGGCTCTGAAATAGGCTAAAAGACAAGATCTCTGTTGGCTATTATGTGCAACAATAACCCTTGCTGTGTTTATTGCCCATTTAATAGAGTGTACATTACAACCCACAGGGATAATCAAGAGATGGGGGTTGTCAAATGAGATGTGGAGATACCATAGGTGGGAAATTTGTTTCACTGCAAAAAGGTTCTCATTTATGAAAATGGATTCTGGATAAATCTCAGCCCTTGCCTCCCTCCGTCTCTCCTTTCCTCATCCCCCAAAGAGTGAGCACAGATGCTTTTCTGCCAGAGTGCTGGGAGGCAGAGAACCATTTTGAAAAGATGGATACCATAGGAGAGAGAGGGAGGGGGAATAAGGAGGGACTTTTCCAGCGATTGTAAAGTCAGTTATTTTATCTCAAGGGGGATGACATGTTAAGTATTGAAAGTCATCTTTGCAGCCATTTTCCTTGAAAGAGAACAGTCATGGACCCCTTCAGACCAATGATCAAAGCTTTCTTGACCCAAGATTAACTGTATTATATTTTGATGGTTTTTTCCTACTTTTCTAGCCTTGGTTTGCTCGTTTGTAAAAGGGGGATCATAGTAACTTCTACACAGAGTTGTGAAAATGAACCTTCATTAGACAACAGTTGTTAGATGCCAGAGGCAGTGGTGCTCATGTCATAAATGCTGATTCCTTCCTTTCCCCCTCTCTTTTCTTTCCCTAGTTTAGAGAATCAGACTTGGCCCTGAGGCAAAACTGGCCTTCCTCTGGGTTTTGAGGGGACCATGTTGAACATGGGGAGTCCATATCTGGGATCACTGTCTATTTTATTGGATAATTATCCTGGAGCGTTGACCCAACTGGGCAGAGTGTCTCTACTGGAAAAGATTCAGGGTGGCTTCTGATGGCCGTCATGGGGTTTTGTTGGCTCCGGCAGTCCTCCCTGTGTGTCCTCGGGAGCTTGGCTGCTTTCAGGATCTGGTGGCTGCCTGAACAGTAACCTGGCTGCAGGCTTCAGGGGGAACACATCACCGCATCTGTGTTTCTCCAGCAGAACAGCAGGGCTATTAAAATAGCTCTTAGGCACAATCTATCAGTGCACTGCCCCCCTTGTTTGCACAGGCTGCCACTGGAGACCTGAGTATGGAGGTCCTGATATGTTAGTGGAGCACTAGAATAGGAATCAGGAGACTTGGCTTTGCCAACCACTGGATGACCTTGGCCAGATCACTTAGACTCTGGGCCTCGTTTCCTGATCTTAAATGTCCAGAGGCTTACTTTGGTTTATAGTGACAATTGTGCTTGGGGAATATAGGTAGCATTCAACACGGCAGGCTTCTTTGTTCATCTCTCTATGACTTAGTTTCCTCATCTGAACATAGGAAGGGTGATTGCACCATAAAAAAAAATGTTTCTTAAAAATTAATGGGGATGCTGATTAGAGAGTCCTAGACATGATTTCTGAAATGTAATGAGCACTTAACAAATGTCAGATGCCTTTCTACCCTTAAGTCATATTACTGCTTAATATCTGTGCTGTAGTACAGGGCTACTACTGTTTAGTCTGAGCATAGGATCTGAAATCACGTTAGCAGTCGTTATGATCAAGTGTGACGTGTGTATTCCCACTCTACACTCTAGCATGCTAATTTCTCACAGATGCTTCTGCACGTATTGATCCATTTGCCAAAGAACACACCTCCTTTCCTCATTCCACAAGGTTAAGCACAAATGATTCTCCCTCGTGAAACTATGAGCCCTCTCTAAGGAGATGTGATGGCTCATTTAGTGAAAATGAACCCAGACCCAGTAAGTTTAACAAAGAACAGAGACAATAGACTTGATAAGGAATGCGTGGATTATTCTCTCCACTCAGGACATGTATTATCCTATACTCCTCTGTCAACCATGTGAGAGGATGGGAGTGGGCCTCAGCCCAGGAAGATGCACTTATCTATCTTTTTGTTTCTTCCTCTCCCCTGTGTGTACTCCCGTTTTATGAATAATTTAGTGTCTGGTACATAGTAGGTATAATGAGTGTGATGAATGTTTGGAGAATGAATGACATGTGTATCTAATTCCTCAATAATTTTTCATTGAGCATCTACTGTGTCAAGGAGGCAAGCAACGTGAAGTTTCTTTCCATATTATTTAGCTATGTGCATTTTATTTCCCAGATGAAGTTAATTGATTCTTAATGGGATGGTGGGAATACAGGCAGCACAATTTATATTTCCTTAAGGCTTCGTTTTAGACCTCAAGCAGGCATTCCTTACCTCAGTGTGATACTGTAGACAATACTGTGTGAATTTATTGCAATCTGAAATCACTGCATCACAATTACAGTGCTTATTATTATGTTTGCAGTTGTTTAATGCTACTTTATATTTCCACATTTTGTATTCTAATGCATTAGACTGCAGAAGAGTCCAATTCATCTTCTTCTGCTTGGGATTTTAAATAGGTTAATAGTATGCAAATACAAGGCACATTTTTGCATTCTGTTACAAATATCGTACACAGATATTGCTATGCTGTTTGGGCAAAATGTAATGAAATGTAATTTAATATGATACTTTCAAGCACATTAGATTGTTCCTGAGGGCTTTGTGACCGTGGTCCTAAACTGTGTTAAACCATAGCTCAAGCAAGTCTGAGCAAAATGAGTTTCTTTCCTCATTTTACTGCCCTTTCTGAGTTCAATGACTTTTTGTTGCCCATGTTGAATGATGTTTGGAGTTTCCTGTGGTTAGGCTAGGCTAGAAATGAGTTTGAAAATATTCATCCCTCCTTGTGAGAATATATTGCTGTTTCTACTTTTAGTCAGCTTCTCAATTCACCAGCCATTCTATTTATTTATTAATTCACCAAACTCACTCACTCATTCATTTATTTATTCAACTCTACATCTTGCTCTGTGCTCCCAGCATAAATCTTTCTGTTTCTCCACCCTCTTGCCCGAGATGGAAAATGTGTGGTCCTGAGCAAGGCTGCCTGACTAGAGTGTAAGGCAATGCCTAGCTCTTAGAAGGAGCTGCATATCAGAGAAAAGGAAGGATGGATGTAAGTCTTCTTTTTTATATTGTGAAGATTTCTTCAAGGATGAAATTAAATAAAGCTGTTATGTGATGCCATGAGAGGCATGCAGCACTCAGTGGTCACAGGGAAAACGTGTAAATGAACCCATTTCCAAATTTATAACATATGGACTAAATGCCTTGGTTTCTTTCTGGATTTAAATACTTTGACATTAGCACCTAGAAGAGTAGGTGTACATGCTCAGTTACTTCTGTCATGTCTGACTCTTTGCGATCCTGTGGACTGTGGCCCACCAGGCTCCTCTGTCCATGGGGATTCTCCAGGCAAGAATACTGGAGTAGGCTGCCATTTCCTCCTCCAGGGCATCTTCCTGGCCCAGGACTCGAACCTGAGTCTCTTATGTCTCCTGCTTTGGCAAGCGGATTCTTTACCACCAGCGCCAGCTGGGCAGCCCAAGGAGAATGACTAGTATATAACAATGATTTAATTTTACCTCTTTTCTGAACAAAGATAGCAGAATTTACAAGCCATAATAAGGAAGACTAGAAATGATCAGGTAAGCCCATGAGGGTCAGATTTATAAAATTCTGACTTTTGCGTATCTTGGGAGAGGAGCTTTTTTCATCCCAGACACTACTGCTTAGAAAGTCTTCTCGGGCTCTGTGCTCTGTTCTAAAGAGCTTGCCTCCTCCTTCCCACCTGACCTCTCATGAGGTGTGTCATATATGGTCAGGTACGTTATGTCAGTATTCACAGTGGAGAAGGAAAAGAAGGGAGTCTTTGCATCTCTTCATCCCTCTCTCTCAAGCCCACAGCAGCCCCCTTAGGCCAGTTTTGGATGGATCCCAGCCCATCTCTAGCCCCTGTCCTATACCTCTCCTTCTCCTTCCTGAATGTCCAGGCATCTGAGCTCAGTTCCCTTTGAAATACAGACAAATCAACTCCAGTCCTCTGAATAACCGAGTACTTGGAAGAGAGTAAATAGAAAGTCTGAAGCTACTTGGACTCCCTCTCTCTTTTCCCTCTTGGCCCCTCCACAAATTGAATCCTCTCCATTGACTGCACATCTGCATTTCAGCAGGCAGGCTGCAATTATTCAATGACAAGCAGTCCCCAATTTCCACCGTGGAAGAGCCAGGGCTGGCTGAGATGACCCAGGCGTGACCGTCCTCTGTCAGCAGTGCTGGAGGGAAGTTTCTGATTTAAAATCACACGGCAGTGCAGAGCACCGTTGTCTGCCATTCTAGTAAGTCACTCAAAATGCTAGGATAAGATTGCCCCAAGAAGGGCTTACAGAACATTCCTGAAGATCCCTTTTTCCTGACCCGGTTATCTGTGATGCCCAGTAAGGTCCTACAGTCTAAATCTTGGACGGGAGATAAGAGGTATCCCCACAAACTCTACTCCTCTGTTCCCCATCTGCCCCTCACCTAGGTTAAGTGGACTTGTTGTTCAGGCTGAAATATCATTTTCTCAGGGGGATCTTCTATGATACCTGCATCTAAGTCAGACAGGCCTGCCTTGGTCTTTTATTTTTTCAACTCTTATTTTTTTATTCCTAAATGTTTTCCAACTAACAAATACAATTTAACTTTTTTTTACTGTGGTAAAATCCCATAAGGTAAAGCATACTATATTAGCCATATTTAACTCTGCAGTTCAGTGGCACTAATACATTCATATTGTTGTACACCTCTCACTATTATCCATCTCTAGAATTTTGCAGCTTCCTAAACTGAAACTTTGTCCCCATTAAACATTTCCTACCCCACCTCACCCCACCTCAGCATCTACTAATGTACTTTCAGACTGTATGAATTTGACTCTTCTTTTTAATTGGAGGATAATTACTTTACAATATTGTGGTGGTTTTTGCCATATGTCAGCATGAATCAGCCACGGGTGCACATGTGTCCCCCTATCCTGAACGACGCCCCCCTCCCATCACCCTCCCCACCCCCATCCCTCTGGGCTGTCCCAGAGCACTGGCTTTGAGTGCCCTGTTTCATGCATTGAACTTGCACTGGTCATCTGTTTTACATATGGTAATATACATGTTCCTGGAGAGTATTCCTGCCTGGAGAACCCCATGGACAGAAGAGCCTGTAAGGCCTCAGTTCATGGGGTCGCAAGAGTCAGACACAACTTAGCGACTAAACCACCACCACCACTGTCGCCACCAATATACATGTGGCAATGCTATTCTCTCAAATCCTCCCACCCTCGCCTTCTCGCACGGAGTCCAAAAATCTCTTCTTTACATCTGTGTCTCTTCTGCTGCATTGCATGTAGGATCATCGTTACCATTTTTCTAAATTCCATATACATGCATTAATATACAGTACTGGTGTTTTGAACTTGACTATTCTAGTTATCGTGTATAAATGGAATCAAACAGTATTTGTTTGCATCTAATGTATATGGGAATGCATTTTTAAGGTTAACTTAATATTTGTTCTATAAACAGGTTGTACCTTTTTCCCCTTATGCTATACAGTAGGTTCTCATAGACTTGTACAGTTCTTTGTATTTTCCCTTGGTATCTCAGATCACAATTTTATATATGTATACACACACACACACACAAACACACACACATATACAGTGTGTTTCTGTATGTCTGTGTGTATGTTTTTACTATTGCTATTATGTGTTTGTCCTATTGTGTGATTAAAGTGTGTATTCTCCACTACAATGTGAATCTTATTCTCTGGCACAGAGTAAGTTTTTGATGAGTGTTTCTTGAATGAATAGTTGGACAAAGAAAAGAACTATGGTCAAAATAAAAATAATAAAAGAAAGTGGTTAAAATATGTGAACTTCAAGGCATAAGATAAGTTCTGGGGCTATAATGTATAACATGATAATAGTAATTAAGTATCATATATTTGAAAGTTGGAAAGAGAATAAATCTGAAGTTTTTATCACAAGAAAAAAAATTATATCTAGGTGAAATGATGAATGTTAACAAAACTTATCATAGGAATAGTTTTGTTTAATATATATGTGTGTGTGTGTGTGTGTATATGCATCAGTTCAGTTCAGTCGCTCAGTCATGTCTGACTCTTTGCAACCCCATGGATTGCAGAGCACCAGGCTTCCCTTTCCATCACCAACTCCTGGAGCTTGCTCAAACTCATGTCCATCAAGTCAGTGATGCCATCCAACCATCTTATCCTCTGTCATCCCCTTCTCCTCCTGCCTTCAATCTTTCCCAGCATCAGGGTCTTTTCCAATGATTCAGTTCTTCACATCAGGTGGCCAAAGTATTGGAGTTTCAGCTTCAGCATCAGTCCTTCCAATGAATATTCAGGACTGATATGTATATATATATACTGACATGTGTATATATATTATATCAGAGCATCATGCTGTATACCTAGAACTAATATAGTGTTGTATGTCATTTACTGCACAAAGAAATGGCAACCTACTCCAGTATTCTTGCCTGGAAACCTCCATGGACAGAGGAGCCTGGCAGGCTACAGTCCATGGGATTGCCAAGAGTCAGACATGACTAAGCAACTGAGCATATCAGTTATATCTTAATTAAACAAAAAAGAAAAAATTAGGAGTGTGAAAAATATATCTACTAACTGGTTAATCCGAGGAATTTATTTCATAGCCTATGAGTGAGGAATTGTTTTAGGGGTATGCACACAGTCATTAATTCACTAGGAGAACTCACAAGACTCCACATATAGTCCTGCATATACCTAAGGCTTCTTATAGAGGTGCCACAAGGATACACAGCTGGATCAATAAGGGGAAAACTTAATGGACTCTGAAAGGATCTGAGTTCAGTCTTCCTAACTTCTCTCCCTCCCATGAGGAGTCACGTAGAATGCATTCTACCCAAGCAGTGAAAATGCAGCAATGTTTGTTAAGATGTTTCTGGTCCAAGGAAGCTCATTTGAGATTTAATGTTCAAGGGCTTTATTGGGGAGCTGGTCACATATGCACTCTCTACCTAACAACTACAAAATTTCAGTCTCCAAAGGAAGAAAGCAGGTATTGAGAATAAACCAAATTATTTGCATTAACAGTCTAGGTATAGTGGACCAATCTTAAAATGTAAGCACCATTTTCAGAGCCAAGTTCTCAGTCATCAGTCAGGGACTAATCTTGCAAGCATATCCTTTAAAGACAGCAGCCTCAGGCCTGCATGTTAATTTTTTACTGCACAGAGGACTAAATCTTTTTTTTCTTTTCTTCCTCAAATGTATGGGGAGATATACATATTCAGATCCATGTACGCACATGAGCCAATACCTAGGCAAGACAAACTATTACAGTTAGTGAATCAGTGAAGAGGGTCAAGTTTGGCATCCAGCTGCCTGGGTTTAAATGCTGGCTATACTTACTCTGTTGCTTTGGACATGTTTCTTTGTCTATCTGTGTCTTTCAGTCATGTGTAAAGATGGGAAAAGTAATATACCTGTCTTATAGTATTGCTGCCAAGACCAATGAGATCCAACACTCATTTAACAGCATTTGAGAGAGAGTGAGTACGTGTTAACCGGTGGCTGCTGTCATCATTATCGGTATTATTATTATTCAGAGGTTGCCCAGTGTTTCCTAGTGCATGTGAGCTGAGGGACTATAAGACTCTGCAAGTGATAAAGCACCAGGTTTCTAATGTTGTCTCCACCAGTCACTTACAGTATTAGCAACGGGCATGTTAGTTCCTCTTCCTCATCTTGGTTTCCTCATCTTCACAACTTAGATTCTGGCCTTTGTCCAGTTCCCACAGCAGAGAAGGAGAGAGTGTAGAGAAAGCATTGTGGGACAGCATTTGACTTGGGGAGTTAGATAGATTTGGGCATTGCTCTCTGCATCTCTGGTGGCTCAGATGGTAAAGCATCTGACCGCAGTGCGGGAGACCTGGAGTTCGATCCCTGAGTTCGGAAGATACCCTAGAGAAGGAAATGGCAACCCACTCCAGTATTCTTGCCTAGAAAATCCCATGGACAGAGGACCCTGGTAGGCTGCAGTTCATGGGGTCGCAAAGAGTGGGACACAACTGAGTGACTTCATTCATTCATTCTCTGTATCTCAGCCTCCCAACCTGTAAAGTGAGGATATCAACCAAGTATCCTCCTTCTAAAATGCAGGCTGTTGTTATCAGTGGCATCACAGTTATGCCCACATAAGATAAAAGAGTCTAAGCATTTTCTGTATTTATCCATGAAAGGGACTATATTATTATCAGACAGAGCAAATGGGGCTGTAGTATTACTACTTGTACTGGAAATAAATCTTTACCAAGATCTTACAGACCTTCAGCTAGGGTAAGAATCTCTAGGTTGAAGAGGGCAGGCTGATCAAAGAGACAGGAGAAGAGAGAGAGAGAGGGAGAGAGTGACTTCGAGGCTGTTTTTTTCATATTTAGCCTCTGGCATCTAGCAGTCTCTGTTATCTGGCAAGAAGTACTCAGTCAATGTTTGTTGCTGAAAAAAAATGAAAACTGGGAATTCAATGGCAGTCTAGTAGTTAAGACTCTGTGCTTCCACTACTGGGGGTGTGGGTTCAGTCCCTGGTCTGGGAACTAAGATCTTGCATGTGGCCTGGTGCAGGTGGGGGGAAAAAAAAAGCTGAAGGTACTTTTACTAATGAAAGAACCATTGATTGAGTGCCTACAATCTACCAAGCACTTCATGCATTAAATTTTGCAACATGATAACACTTATATGGGCCTTTCCAGGTGGCTCAGTGGTAAAGAATCTTCCTGTTGATGCAGGAGACACAGGAGACTTGGGTTTGATCCCTGGGTTGGGAAGCTCCCCTGGAGAAGGAAATGGCAACCCACTCTAGTATTTTTGCCTGGGGAATTCCATGGACACAGAAGCCTCATGGGCTACAGTCTATAGGTCACAAAAAGTCAGACACAATTTAGAGACTAAACAGCAGCTGCTGCTGCTAAGTTACTTCAGTCGTGTCCTACTCTGTGCGGCCCCATAGACGGCAGCCCACCAGGCTACCCCGTCCCTGGGATTCTCCAGGCAAGAACACTGGAGTGGGGTGCCATTTCCTTCTCCAATGCATGAAAGTGAAAAGTGAAAGTGAAGCCGCTCAGTCGTGTCCAACTCTTAGCAACCCCATGGGCTGCAGCCTACAGTCCATGGGATGGCTCCTCCGTCCATGGGATTTTCCAGGCAAAAGTACTGGAGTGGGGTGCCATCGCCTTCTCTGAAACAGCAGCAGCAGCACTCATACACAGCAGGCATTATTCTGTTCATCTTACACAGAAAAACGGGGGTCCTGTGACCTAAAAGTCAGAAGGCAGGTGGAGATCAAGCCGAAATCCAAGCTAAGTTCTCTGAGGCTTTAAAGCCACAAGATACTTTCAACTATCTAATGCTGAAATTGTCAAGATTTTCATACTTCATGGATAATTTTCCTAAGTGAAAATTTAAATATATTAATAAAATTGCTAGTTAATCACAAAACACGTTTTCACCATTCGCTTAAAGTTTTCATGCAACTTGCAGAGAGAAGAACAAGGCTCACTGCAGACACTATGAGTGGACCTCTTGTCTGTGGTTTAAGGCTATTGCTCTAACAAGGTTATCACTTGAGGCAGGGGGGAGTTGAGAAAAAATGAAACATTTATTAAATTATCCAAAAGAGCGCTCTGCTAGGCTTCCTTAGCATGTGCTTTCAAGGTGATAGATTAACTGAAATAAAATTATTGAATTGAGAAGCCATTCATTACAAGGGAATTTCAGGAAACCAGAATGCTTTTTGTAATATTACCGCCAGAGCTGCCTATTAATGAAAGTTATGTGTTCTCCGGCGTTATTGAAACCTCTGGTTTGTCATCCTCTCCCTGCAGCCTCCTTTCTAACGGTGTGAAAACTTATAATTTACAACTTCCGACATAATTGGAAAGTTAATTAGTTTTCTTCCGACTTCACCTGCTTTATTTTAACCACTAGTTTCATAGCCTTTGTTTTTCCCCGATTGTCAGTTATGTCAGAATTTTGATACTTTTTTGTCTCTGTATCCTTGCTGTCATTTGAAATCTAAGACTCCATACGTTAGCCATGTCAGTCTCTGCCGGCAGACATGGCTGCATCTGTTTCTCTTGTCTCATTTTTTTTGTTCTTTAACTTGATTCTAATACCTCAATCAACAGGCTTTAGTTGAGCCTATCCTATGTGCTGTGGCTGGAACACGTGAAAGGGGAGAACACAAAGAAGAAGACATGAAGGCCCTCTTCCAATCACCAGGATTGCTGGGCAGGGAAGATAAGATAGAAATGTATCAGAAGAAAACCCATAAAAAATGGATGCTCAGAATGGCTGTGAAAAAGTATGGGTTTTGAAATCAAATGTCTGCAGAACTACGTGTGTGAGCTGTGGGAACAACAGCCAAGTAGTAAACCTCTCCAAGCCTCTGTTTCTTCCTCTGTATAATGGGGATAATCACACTTACATCACTGGAATATTGTAACACTGAAAGATAATGCAAATTAGGGCTTGGCCTAGGATCTGGGGCAAAGCAAGCTCTTGTGACTCGTCAGTGACTCCCTGTTCTCTACTTCCTCGCCCTCAACCTAGTGCCCACCTTGTGTCACCTAAAAGCAGACCAAAGGCAGTGCCTAGAGAAGCAAGCTCTGTGTGTTATAGGGAAGTAAGGGACATTGGAAGACATGGATTTGAAACTAGACCTTAATGTGTTAAAAAGACAATAGTCATTGCCATCTTTGTCATTATCATTATCAAAATTGGAGGAGGAGGAAAAGAGAAAAAAATAATAGCTAATTATTGAGCATTAAGTACTACCTCTGTCTGTATGTGCTCAGTTGCTCAGTTGTGTCCAATTTTTTGTGATCCCGTGGACTGTAGCCTACCAGTCTCCTCTGTCCCTGAGATTTTCCAGGCAATTTATTTTTCCCAGCAAAACTCAATGAGATGGATGTCATCATTTTCCTTATTTTTGAAGATTAAGAAACCAGTCCAGAAAGTTTCATTGCCCATGGTCACAGAATGGCTACATAGCCAAGCTGGAATTCAAGCACAGGTATGTTGGACTGCAAAGCTAGGGTTGAGCCACCTCTTGAGTTCTCCTGGGTCCAGACAGTCACCTCTTTTATTGACCTTTTTCCCCTTGACTGCTGGGTCCTGGTTGGTTTTCTATGGTAGAGAATCCCTTCAATAATGACTGAAGCCTTCCTTCATCCTGACGTGTGTTTGATGTCCTAGAAGAAAGGTAGATTATGAAGGGGAAACAGGCAGAAACACTACAGACACAAAAAGAATAAAAAACTGAAACTGGCCTTTGGCAGCGTTAATTTTTCTCCCAGTAACTTATCTAAGATTTAGCTAGTCTTATATTAAACAATAAGGAGTTACCATAGCAACCTCATTGCCATGTAATAACACTCACATCCTTCCCAACTGTAAAATCAAAGACAGAGAAGCAAATAGAAACCATCAAATTACCAAATAGCCATCTTCTCCTTCTCTCCTTTTCCTTCGTAGAGTGATTATTGATTACTTTCTTTATTGCAGATCAGTGACACTATTACTAATTTTTTGCCCTCCCCCCTTTCTGTTGCCCTCTCTGTGAACAAGCAGGGTCCAGAGAGGACCACTGGGCGAGTGCTTCCAGTCCTCCGAGTGGCAGAGCAGCTCTTATTCCAGGAGGACAAAGTTTGAGTTTGTGCCATCTCCTGCCAGCTGCTGCCAGTATTGCCCTGGGGGCATTTATTTTTCTTCCTGGCTGCAGAATGCTTGATTAACCCCATGCACTTGTCACATCTGCTCTCACGCCTGCTCACTGTGTCTCTTCACCGTCTGGCAGAAATTCGCTGTCTGTGTTGGAGCCCTGGGTAGCCATGTCTATAGCAGAAGCTCTGTCCTGGTGCAGGAAGTGGGGAAACTTGCTCCCCACCCCCACCTACCCAACCCTAGCCACCACCTCCGCATACCTGCCCTGCCTTTTCCCTTTTCTGCTTCTTGGTGAATTCCTAATTTCCCTTCAACATTCAGGTTAGGCATTACTTCTACCAAGAAGCTTTCCCTGATGTTTTCAGGTTGGATAAGATGCCTCTCCTCTGATATTCAGTGGATTCCATTTATTCCTCTGCGCATCGCATCTGCTAGCATGCCAAGCACATAGTAGGAGCTCAATAAACATCAAACACCCCCCACTTCGTTAACTGTGGATGGCATGAAACTGTTTATTGGCTCCAGTCTATGGTCAGTTAATCAGGCTGACTGGTTCTTCGTTTTCTTCTTCTGAGATTTTCCTGTGTGAATAAAAGTAGATGGGCTGAGAAGCAAGTTTGGTTTATCTGCTGTATCTCTAGCAAGCCACATCTTTTTAATTTCATGCATCAATGGAATGATACGTCATGCCTGTTACAGTGCGACAGCTAGCTACCTTGTATAACTCAACGTGCTGATGCAGCTGGCCATGTGAAATTATTCCAAGAGAAAGTCAGAACCAGGAAATCAGAAATGGTAGCACATTTCCCAAGATGATGTTTCTTTACCCTTTCCCTGTTACCTCATCTGCTGTGGGACCTGACCTGAACAACATTCTCACATTAGCTCAATGAAGGGCAGTAACATTTTTACTGGATACCAGGTCCTAGGAGCTAAATGCCTAAGGAAGAAACTTATTTTTTCTGGGGACCAAATGGTCACTTATTCAGTCAAAAAATATTTATTGAAGATATCAAGAATTGTACTACAGTGAGTGAGTGAGTGAATGAGAGAGTAAAGTTTGTCTCCATTCTCCAGTTCAACTTCTGCCCTGCTGTCTTTTATTCTAAAACCCATTCAAGTCACCCCCCTCCATGGCATAAGCACTTGTGATAACATGTCATCTTTTACAGAATAAAATCCAAAGGTCTCAACTCAATGAAGCATTCAGATACTTTCACCATTGATTGGGTTGGCCAAAAAGTTCATTCAGGGTTGTCCATAACATCTTATGGAAAAACCCAAACAAACTTTTGACCCATCTGATAACTTCAGTTCTTCCTATTGTCCCATGCTCCTTCCTCAGCACAGCCCTGCCTCCTCCAGTGTTTTCATGTATTACTGTCTACTGGATAGGCAAAACTCCCTTGAAGAGTAATACTCTTGAATTTGAGAGCTGACAAAATAAGTTGCCCTTGAACATCCAAAATCTACCATCTCAGGTCGAATGCATGTCTGCAGAGATGGTGGAGATGTGAGTCTCCCTTCTGGGTAAGCCAGGAGCCGTAAGCTCTGACTTAGCCTGGGATTCTTAGAATCCTGGCCTTTGTTTGGGAGTGGGAATGAGATTGAACAGCTTTAGCATAGAACTGGAAGAATCTTGAATGAAACCGAGTCAGCCTCTTCATGTTACTTCTGAGAAAGCTGAGACCTGGAACAGTTAAATGGCTTGTCTGAAGTCACAGAGCTCAGTGACCGTAAGAACACTAATCCCAGAGTAGACCTTTCCCCAGTCCATCCTGGCTGTTATATGACTCCCTCATGGAAGGTGCTCCTTTAGACCACTTGTCAGCCTGAGGTTAGCCACATTCTCCTCCAGGCAGGTCACCTGTCAGCTCCTTCTCCCACTCTAAAGTGGTGGATTTTGCCTGAAAATTTTACAGCTCTTCCACCTGGCTGCTGCTGGAATCCCTGAAGCTCGACAAAGCTCTCTCTGCTGGCTAGTGCTGGGGATGAAAGCCATAAATATTAGCTGGGGCAACGAATGACTGACTCGGGAATAAATATTTGTTTTTTCTCAGAGGTTATGCTGTGCTATTATTGGTTAAGAGACACAGACTACTGCTGGCTTCAGGCAGGATGCTACTGAATATCTGGCATCTCTCAGTCTCTCTACATGCTATTATTGAATTGTGTGTGAAAGTCACTCACTCCTGTCTGACTCTTTGTGACCCCATGGATTATACAGTCCAGGGGATTCTCCAGGTCAGAATACTGGAGTGGGTAGTCATTCCCTTCTCCAGGGGATCTTCCCAACCCAGGGATCGAACCCAGGTCTCCCACGTTGCAGGCAGATTCTTTACCAGCTGAGTCACAAGGAAAGCCCAAGAATACTGGAGTGGGTAGCCTATCCCTTCTCCAGCATCTTCCAGACCCAGAAATTGAACTGGGGTCTCCTTCGTTGCAGGAAGATTCTTTACCAACTGAGTTATCAGGGAAGCCCCTGCTATTATTGAGGTCAAATATAAATCTTGTGCTGAGAATATCTGCACATGTCACACCCCAGTCAGTAATGAGACTCTCAGCCCATTTGAAGTAACACAATTCCTATTTCTCTAAGTCACATCCTGGAAGACCAATGAGTCAGATTTGAAAAGCAATCAACCCTAGTCCCAGGAACAAGACCTTGTTCTTCAATGTCCAAGGCAAATTCCTATCTTCTGTCCTACAACCTGACCAATTTTATGAAAGTGAAAGTTAGTCACATAGTTGTGTTGGTGTCTTTGCAATCCCATGGACTATAGTCTGCCCAGCTCCTCTGTCCATGGAATTCTCCAGGCAAGTGTACTGGAGTGGGTTGCCATTTCCTTCCCCAGGGGGTCTTCCAGACTCAGGGATTGAACCTGGGTCTCCTGCATTGCAGGCAGATGCTTTGCCAACTGCACCACTAGAGAAGCCTGACTACATTTATACCATATAGCAAAACCTTCCCTGATAGGTACCGGGGGAGGAGAGGTGAAGCTGTGGACTCTTGAACCAAGCAACCAAACCTGCAAACCCAGCTTAGCCACTCATCTTCTGTGTGACCTTTGGCAAGTGGCTAAAATTCTCTGTGCCTCAGCATCCTCTGCAACATGGAAATAATAATAGCATCTACCTCCTAGGGTGATTATGTGGACTAAATGAATTAACATAGAGTAAGTGTTTGGAACTGTGCCAGAAACTTAGCAAGTGATATAGAACTATGTATGAGCTATGAACAGCATCAGCATCATCACTGTTGTTATTATTACTGTCATTATTCTCAAAAGAAAATCACTGACTGGCTAGACAGCAGTGGTATCAGAGAAAGGGCACAGGCTTCATAACCAAATAGTCCTAAGTTCACATCCCAGCTTTGACAGTTCCTAGCTGGGAAGCCCTTTGACAAGGTAATTAACCATTCTTGGCCTCTGCCTCCTCATCCTTAAGGTGGGACCAGCATTTCCAAATTCAGTGTCATTGTATATGAGATGACACAGTTCATTTGGTGCTAGAATGTGGAGGTGTCCCACAGATGGTACTCACCTGCCTTTCATTCCAGGCCACTTTCCTTATACACATCAGAACCTGGAGACTGATCCACCCAAGAGTTATGGCGTTACTACTCTGCACTGTGGCTGACTTTATTTTGGGGGGCTCCAAAATCACTGCAGATGGTGATTGCAGCCATAAAATTAAAAGATGCTTGCTCCTTGGAAGAAAAGTTATGACCAACCTAGACAGCATATTTAAAAAACAGAGACATTACTTTGTCAACAAAGGTCCGTCTAATCAAGGTTATGGGTTTTCCAGTAGTCATGTATGGATATGAGAGTTGGACTATAAAGAAAGCTGAGCACTGAAGAATTGATGTTTTTGAACTGTGGTGTTGGAGAAGACCCTGAGAGTCCCTTGGACTGCAAGGAGATCCAACCAGTCCATCCTAAGGAAGATCGGTCCTGGATGTTCAATGGAAGGACTGATGTTGAAGCTAAAACTCCAATACTTTGGCCACCTGATGTGAAGGGCTGACTCATTTGAAAAGACCCTGATGCTGGGAACGATTGAGGGTAGAAGGAGAAGGGGATGACAGAGGATGAGATGGTTGGATGGTATCACTGACTCGATGGACATGAGTTTGGGTGAACTCCAGGAGTTGGTAAATGACAGGGAGGCCTGGCATGCTGCGGTTCATGGGGTCGCAAAGAGTCGGACATGACTGAGCGACTGAACCGAGCTAAACTCTGCACTGGGCACTGTGCTACACACTGGGAATACAAAGATTGTGTGCTCAGACCTCAGGGAGCTCCAGGGCTAATCCAGGTACTGTTTTATTCTCTTTCTGCTCAAAAAATGCAGTATGTGTTCTGTCTTCTGCAGGGGCATCACCTTCTCTTCCTCCCACAGAGGCTCAGCTTTCTTCCATTATGAAGACCCTCATGCTTACTTCCCAGGGTCTGTGTGCCATCTCCCTCTCATCTCTTCCTCTGAGTCCTACCTCTCACTCATCACCTTTTCTTCCAACCCAGGTTTAAGAATCCCCTCCACTTGTTTAAAACCGTGTAGTTCTTATACGTCAATATGTCTCAGTATAGATAGAAATATGTGGTTTTCACCTTTAAAAAAATTTTGGTATCATTTTCTTCATTCTATGTGGAAAGCATAGAGAGTCTTTTTCTCTCCTCTCCTTCTGGGAGTTCTCTATCTCAGCATGTTCAAAACCTACTTATTCTCCAAGGTGTGGTTGGAGAATAAGAATGCAAGCATTAGTTTGTTCATATTGATTATATACTGAAATGATAATGATTTAGGTATACTGCACAAAGCAAATGTTTTATTAAAATTAATTTCACCAGTTTTCTTTTACTTCTTAACTGTGGCTACAAGAAACTTTAAACTTTATACCTGTGGCTTACATTGTCTGGAATAATAGCAACCTTTTAAAATCAAAACTTTGCTTGAATGACGAATCTTTCGAGAGTGACAGCTTTTAGCCTATTCTCAAGACCCATTTGATTTAACATCTGTACTTACATGTAACTTCCTTATAAATAGGATCAACATCCTTCTGGATTTTTCCAGAAAAGTCTCAGTTTATGCTTATTATTCATTTATAAATTATTACTGATGTCTCCTTTCATTATCAGAAAGAGTCTTGGTTTAAATGATAGATTACACTGTGGCCCTACTTGTAAAAGATACACCTGGAGCTCTTAGGTTACTTTTGCACATCCTTCACTCTGAAGAACCTTTACCCAGTGTGGCTCCGTCCAGACAACCTGTTATTCTGTGGTCTTCAATGCTACTTCCGTGCCCCATCAGCATTCCCCTTTGGCAAGACACTTCCTACTTTTAGATTCTCAACTGAAACCATGTTGTTGTTCTTTAGTCACTAAGCTGTGTCCGACTCTTTTGCAGTCCCATGGATTGTATCGCACCAGGTTCCTCTGACCGTGGGATTTCTCAGGCAAGAATACTAGAGTGGATTGCCATTTCCTTCTCCAGGGGATCTTCTCAACCCAGGAACTGAACCCACATCTTCTGTATTGGCAGACAGATTCTCTACACTGAGCCACTGGGGAAACCCCAACTAAAATCATCATCCATTGCTAATTAACATGGCCAGCATGATCCTTCCTGTCCAATACTGTTTAATATTTCCTTGGGGGTGGTGGCTGGGGCAAAGCCAGCTTGCTTCCACGGGCGTTATACTGTAGGTAGCGCAAGTTGCATTTAGTGTAGATTACATATGTTACTGTTGTTGTTGTTAAGTCGCTCAGTTGTGTCTGACTCTTTGTGGCCCCATGGGCTGCAGGATGCCAGGGTTCCCTGTCCTTCACCATCTCCCAGAACTTTTTCAAACTTATGTCCATGGCTTCGGTGATATCATCCAACCATCTCATCCTCGGTCATCCCCTTCTCCTCCTGTCTTCAGTCTTTCCCAGCATCAGGGTCTTTTCCAATGAGTCGGCTCTTTGCATCATGTGGCCAAAGTATTGGAGCTTCAGCTTCACATCAGTCCTTCCAGTGAATATTCAGGACTGATTTCCTTTATGATTAAATAGTTGGATCTTCTTGCAGTCCAAGGAAATCTCAAGAGTATTCTCCAACACCGCAGTTCAAAAGCATCAATTCTTTAGTGCTCAGCCTTCTTTTTGGTCCCATTCTCACATCCATACATGACTGCTGGAAAAACCATAGCTTTGACTAGGTGAACCTTTGTCAGCAAAGTAATATTTCAGGTTTTTAATACACTATCTAAGTTTGTCATAGCTTTTCTTTTTTTTAATTGTTAATCAGATATTTAATTTGACTAAATATTTTTTTAATTTATTATTATTATTATTTTTGCTTTACAATATTGTATTGGTTTTGCCACACATCAACATGAATCTGCCACGGGTATACATGTGTTCCCAATCCCAAACCCCCTTCCCACCGCCCCCCTCCCAACACCATCCCTCTGGGTCATTCCAGTGCACCAGCCCCAAGCATCCTGCACCCTGCATCGATGGCTGCAGTCACCATCAGCAGTGATTTTGGAGCCCAAGAAAAGAAAGTCTGTCACTGTTTCCATTGTTTTCCCATCTATGTGCCATGAAGTGATGGGACAGGATACCATGATCTTAGCTTTTTGAATGTTGAGTTTTAAGCCAGCTTTTTGACTCTCCTTTTTCACCTTCATCAAGAGGCTCTTTAGTTCCTCTTCACTTTCTGCCATAAGGGTGGTGTCATCTGCATATCTGCGGTTATTGATATTTCTCCCGGCAATCTTGATTCCAACTGTGCTTCATCTAGCCCGATATATCACATCATGTACTCTGCATATAAGTTAAATAAGCAGGATGACAATATACAGCCTTGACATACTTTCCAGTTTGGAACTAGTCCATTGTTCCATGTCTGGTTCTATCTGTTGCTTCTTGACCTGCATACAGATTTCTCAGGAGGCAGGTAAGGTGATCTGATAGTCCCATCTCTTGAAGAATTTTCCGGTTTGTTGTAATCCACATAGTCAAAGGCTTTAGCATAGTCAATGAAGCAGAAGTAGATGTTTTTCTGGAATTCTCTTGCATTTTCTGTGTTCCAGTGGATGTTGGCAGTTTGATATCTGATTCCTCTGCCTTTTCTAAATCCAAGTTGAATGTCTGGAAGTTCTCAGTTCATGTACTGTTGAAGCCTAGCTTGGAGAATTTTGAGCATCACTCCAGTACCTTGTGAGATGAATGCAATTGTGCGGTAGTTTGAGCATTCTTTGACATTGTCTTTCTTTGGGATTGGAATGAAAATTGACCTTTTCCAGTCCTGTGGCCACTGCTGAGTTTTCCAAATTTGCTGGCATATTGAGTGCAGCACTTTCACAGCATCATCTTTTAGGATTTGAAATAGCTCAGCTGGAATTCCATCACCTACACTAGCTTTGTTCATAGTCATGCTTTCTATGACTTACTTGACTTTACACTCAAAATGTCTGGCTCTATGTGAGTGATCACACCATTGTGGTTATCTGGGTCATTAAGATCTCTTTTGTATAGTTCTTCTGTGTATTCTTGCCACTTCTTCTTAATATCTTCTGCTTCTGTTAGGTCCATACCATTTATGTCCTTTTTTTTTTTTTTTTTTTTTTTTTGCCTGTCTTTGCATGAAATGTTCCCTGGTATCCCTAATTTTCTTGAAGAGATATCTAGTTCAGTTTTTTGGAAGAGGTCTCTAGTAGATTATATATGCAAACTCCAAAAAATGGTCACTGACTCCACTGTTGGCCATTCCACTTTCCAGTTCTGCCACACTAAAGAAGCCTGGTGTTAGGAACAAGATTTAGCCATTGCTGAACATCAGCAGCCTCATCTGTAAAGTGGATTTGAGGATAACCTCAGCCTCATAGAAATTGTGAAAATTTAATAAGATCATAGTTATTAAATCCCCATCAAAGTATCACCATATAACAGAGACTTAGTTAACAGTATTTTTCTCTGACCCTTTCCTCTATGCAAATTTACTCTCTGAAATACAAGAAATGTGTGACATATACTCTTGGATTTTTGCTTATTTGTGTGTGTGTGTGTGATGGTACAGTAACACTCACTTTATTGACTTGACTTTGGTTTGATTTTCTAACCCTGTTTTTTGTGATTATCTCATTTTCTTTTAATTTTTATTTTATATTGGAGCGCAGTTGAGAAACTACATTGTGTTACTTTCAGGTGTACAGCACAATGATTCATTTATACAAATCCATGTATCTATTCTTTTTCAAATGTTTTTCCCATTTAGGTTATTATGTTGAGCAGCATTCCTTACGCTATACAGTAGGTTCTTGTTGATTTCTGTTTTAAATATAGCAGTGTATATATGTCAGTTCCAAGCTCCCAACCTGTGTTTTGTTGTTGTTTGTTTTTTTAACTTATGATAGAAAGGCTGCTGACTGTTCTGCTTCTTTCCTGGCTCTTGGTACAAAATAGCCTCGACCTCATTAGACTCCTCTGTGTCTGACCTGTGGGGTGAGCTCCATATTCCTTCAAGTAAGAAAGTCCTTCTTGTGTTTTCTCTCAATCCATATACTACTCATAAGTCCCACTTGGTTTCCAAAACAAATTCATCACTTAAGTTCCTTGAGTTTGATAACCTGGAGAGCTGCCTAAGGAATCTGTCCCTTTGGTCATCTGTGCCTCCTAACTGGTTGTGAACATTTTATTTAAACCTGTAATGGGAAAGGGAGAAATTCATTCGAATGCTTACCTTGCCACTGCCATCATAGCTGTGACAAATGGACGTCTGACAGTTTAGATCCTGCCAATTAGAGAGCTGCTTATTGCATCTGCTTTTGATAAACATCAGTCATTATAGGGGTTGGAGAAGCTGGGTTTCCCAGGGTGCTGTTTTTCTTTTTTTTTTTTTTTTTTTGTCATTCTCTCTATCTCTTGCTTCTTGAGTGTACCTTCTGGCACCAGCCATACGTGCTGGCTACATCGTTAAGTGCTGAGACTTTACATCTTAATTCTGAGTGAGAGGTTTTCTCTGGGGGCGATGGTGCATCTGTGGAAAAGGAATTCAGTGTACAATGGAGGTGATATGTTGGAGGATGTTGATGACATATTTAAGGAAACAGCTGTCCAGAAACTATTTTGTGAATGTGTGTGGGGGTGGGTGAGTGGGAGGCATAAGAGTCTGCTTGCTTTGGTTGCCCACAGGCTAAGTAAGGTGGAATGTCTTACCTTGGCTTAGAGGTCGCTAAGGAAAATGTTTGAAGTACTTAACTCCAGCAGGAAAGAACACGGATTTAGGATGTGGGATAATTTGCTCAACTTGTGTTCTCTTTCTGTCTGGGAGGCTCATAAGCTATCAAGCAATATTATCAACAATTCCCACTTTCTTTCAGATGCTTCTTAATGTTATTTAATACTCTTTTCAACAGAATGGGGACTAACCTAGGATGAAATTATGGCTTAATTTTTTAATGTAATTCCTTGTGAAACAAAAAGATGTCTGTGTTCAATAGCTGGATAGATGTATGGCAAAATAGGAGAAAGGCAAGCTGTGTAACATCAGGACCAGTTTCTATAGCAACAAAAATGTCAGGCATCCTTTTGGCTGATCCTATTAATCTGGAGTAGAAGCAATGATACTGACACATTCGAAATGTATTTAAACCAGAAGGTGAAAATATAACCCAGTTGTGGATTTAAAATAGAGGTAGAATTAGGTACCAACATTATTCAACTGAAACATACAGGATGTAAGGGAAAGCGGAGAGTTCTCAAGTACAGCCTCTGCATTTTTTAGGTTTGTTTTTTTTTTTTTTAATGATTAAGCTTTTCACCAGAAGTTATTCCAAATAGTCTCAGATCCAACTATAAAAAAGGAGGGTAGAGGAAAGATCCAATCAGCTTCTGATATCCAAAGCAGGCCTGTCTTTTTCAGAGTGTTGGCTCAGAGTAAACCCTTGAAATTAATTGTTTTGAAGATGATGAGATTTGTAACTTTGAGAGCTGCTGACATTTGTGCACCTTCACGGAAAGGCAAGACTAGGTTTCTGGAAGAAGAAATCTGGCCTTTGGACCAGAGCATGTAGTCGTGGTTTCTGCTCTTTTAACCACAAAAAGGGCTAATGGGAGACTTGTGAACAAGTCCCCCGTATCTGTTAATGGAGGTGATGGTCCCAGCTCTGTGTTCTTCCAAGAGCTACTCTGAGGACCAAATGAGATAATGGATGTGGAAGTACTCTGAAAGATATCTAAAGTGCTCCAGGAGTGTAAAGAATTATTATTATTATTAAGGATGAGCCAGGGAAATACTCTGTCCTAAAGAGCACCAGTAGCGGACAGAGTTTAGGAGGCGAGTTATAAATTCTGACTATCTGGGTCAGCGGTTTGAATTCCTTTTTCCAAGGGAGACTGTAAAGCTATTATTCTGTGCTCTTTTCCTTTGGTGCTTCTTTTTACTCTCGAATTATTTAAATGGCTAAATCTTTTCCCACTTTGCAAAGCAGAATGACAGTCCCCAGTATATTTTGCTGCCGGAGCACAAAATAAATGGGGATGCAGATCCGTGTCATTATGATAAAACACCATCTTTTCATCTTTATCTGAGAATTTCAGACTCCTCGGGAAAGATGACCGCCTCTCATTATGGAAAATGAATTTGCCAGCAAAGAAAGATATCTCTTAACTTGTTCTGGGGGCTTCCTGTTTCCAAAAGCATCAAGGAAAATTAGCCCTGTTTACTATTCTTGGTTTATTAAAAATGGTTTCCCTTTCCTCATCCACTCCCCACATGTCTGAAAATGATTGTGAAATAATAGAATGTAGACAGGAACCAGCAAGGAAAATGAAAAGAGTATGTAACGTTTGATTAACCAAGATATCTTCTGTAAAGGAATAGAATCTGCTGTTTGAAATGAGTAGCAAAAGGTCTGGATATTTCTAACCCCTGTCTGGATACACTTTCTTACACTTCAGAAATAATTAACACTCTCAAAGCAAAGGAGATGCTTTCAACTATGCCTTGAAATAAAATGTTATTTTTGTACAAACCGCGGCTGGGGATATGTTGCTGTCACCTTCAAGCCCTGCATTGTGACTGATGACCTGGGAGGGTGTCCAAATCTCAGACTTTGTCTCCATCCATCAGTCACCAGTCAAATACATATCTAGCACTATGATAGGCTCATGGGGATAAAAGACTAGAAGAGTAAAGAGAAAGAAAGTAGATTTTCTTTTATCTTTACCAAATTTCACGCACCGAATTGCTGTCTCTCTCAGTTCGTTAAATTAACAGAAAATGAACTTCATAAGTTGTAGGACCAGGGAGGCTAGTTGATTAGTTAAGACAAATAGATTTTTCATTCTTGTTTGTCTTTTGGCACTCAGCTCTTCCATAAAACTTTTCAGATTACCCTGTTATGCTCCCAACCGCACCCCCCCCACCTTTGTGAAACAATCTAATGCAGTGATGAGGGTTGGTTTAACAGTGAGGTACAGATTCAAGTTTAATCTCCATCACATACTAGCTGGGTGACTGGAGCTTCCATGGCATTGTAAAGTGAAGAGCAATAGACCCAACACACAGGGGTTTATGAAGACTAAGTAGGAAATGGATGTAGAGTGCTTAGCCAAATAGGTAGCGTGTAGTAAGAAACCAATACATTCTAGCAATTGTGATCATTTTCATTTCTGTGAACATTATAGAGTATTTTGAACATTTTTACTTAGCCCATAGAACAAAGAAACATATTTTACTACCAAGCAACAGGTACAATAAACATCCTCAGGTCTCTGATGCTGAGCCCATTCTGGGGAGCCCTCCGAGGTGGGGCAGGGATATTTAGGGACATAGGGGTGTCAGAAATGTGCTGAGACTCAGGATCAGGATGGGTCTCAGCCGTGAAGGGAGGAATGTGCATGTCTATTGCACACCTTCATTTGTGTTTTAAAATAGCATTTTTATATTTGACTCAATCCTTTTGATATTTCCATTCCCAAGGGCCTTGCCTATGCCTTGATACGTCCTGATCATTATTATAGCACTCATCACACCTTAGCGTTTTGCTCTCTTTCTCTAATGATTAGCCTGTGATCGATAGACAGCAGGAATTATGTGTCTATATATATATATATATATTTTTTTTTTTTTACTTATTCATCGAAATACCAAGTACTGTTACCAGGTTTCAAGAGGTGAGTATTTATTTGTCTGATGGATAAATGGATCAAGCAATGAAAAAACAAATTAATAAAAGTCTTTATTAAAACTTGCGGTTGCCAGTGGGGATGAGGATGGGAGGGGGAAAGAAAAGTAGGGGATTAAGATGTACAGACTACTCTGTATAAGTAAGTCACAAGGATACATTGTATAGCACAGGGAATATATCCAACATTTTATAGTAACTTTAAATGGAGTATAATCTATAAAATATTGAATCACTATTGTCTACCTGAAATTAATAAAATATTATAAATCATCTATACATCAATGAAGAATGAACCCTAAAGAAGCATTTAAGCCCCTATATGAACACATGGTAATACTTAAATGTTGCTATATATACTTTTAACTGATCAGTTTTCAGGTTGGCAGGTGAATAGGGCATTGAGACTTATTGTACTGAGGGCTTGTCCTTAGGGGGAGAGTAATGTTTTCCTGGCCTTGAGAAAAGCCCAGACTGAGATCCTCTGAGAGGCTATGAGCAAAGAATCTCTCAGATTATTCCAGTTCTATCAGGGATGTGTAGCAGGCCCCTTTGTCGCTCCAACCCTCATTTCTAAATACACACTCAAATCAATAATTTTGAGTGGGCTGCCAAAAAAGCAGTCAGTAGATCAAGTGTTGCCCAAGGAGCCCTTCACCCTTGGCTGCCATGATGTGTGACCCTCTCCCTTGAGTTTGGCAGCCAGAGGAGAAAGCCTGAGGCAGCTCCTCTTGAAAGGCCAGCACAGAAAATTCCTTCCTGTTTGGCAAGGAGACTGGGGGTAGAGAAGGAGGACACTCATAATGTCTAATCCTTCGTGGGCATCTGTTCATAGCTTGGACCAGACATCTAAAGAAATCATAAGAATGTTTCTAGCATTATCTGTTTTCATTCCCAAACCATCTCTTGTGTTTTCCACACCTGGACCAGGAATCTGCACATCCCCAGCCCCCTGCATCTGTTCCTCCTCTGTTTGAATGACAAATCCCAATGCCTTACCCTCTTGTATCTTTTCTTCCTACTCGATTCATCTGCTCAGATGCCAATTACAAGTATAACAATAATAATAGCTAATATTTAGAAACAGTAAGAGACTTCATTTGGGTTGGGGCTCCAAAATCACTGCAGATGGTGACTGGTGCCATAAAATTAAAAGACACTTGCTCCTTGGGAGAAATACTATGACTAACCTAGACAGCATACTAAAAAAAGCAGACATTACTTTGCCGACAAAGTTCCATCTAGTCAAAGCTATGGTTTTTCCAGTAGTCATGTATGGATGTGAGAGTTGGACTATAAAGAAAGTCGAGTGCCAAAGAATTGATGAACTGTGATGTTGGAGAAGACTGTTTAAAGTCTCTTGGACTGCAAGGAGATCAAACCAGTCAATCCTAAAGGAAATCAGTCCTGAATATTCATTGGAAGGACTGATGCTGAAGCTGAAACTGTAATAGTTTGGCCACCTGATGTGAAGAGCTGACTCATTGGAAAAGACCCTGATGCTGAGAGAGACTGAAGGTGGGAGGAGAAGGGGATGGCAGAGGATGAGATGGTTGGACGGCATCACCAACTCGATGGACGTGAGTCTGAGTAAGCTCTGGGAGTTGGTGGTGGACAGGCATCCTGCAGTCATGGGTCACAAAGAGTCAGACATGACTAAGTGACTGAACTGAACTGATCATGAAACTGGTACAACTTCAAGAGTTTCAGTTCTGTGTGTTCATTGTATCTTCCCCACAAGCTGGCTAAGAGGCACAAGGTAAAACATGTGAACAAAAGAGAGAAGTCAAGGTATGAAAGCACTGAGCGTGATGAGTTAGTTTATGAGAGGTGGATAAGAAGAGGCATAATAGATTTTGTGAGTGAATTTAATCTTGAGCGATAAGGAAGAAAATGGAAATAGGACATGCCAGTGGTCAAGGGCATAGATGTGTACAGCACACCCTGGTTTACTGGTCATGGTAAGCATAGTACCTGGTTCATAGCAGGCATTCGATAACGCTAGGCTGAAATGATTCAAATAACATATTTGAGTGAACATTGCAAAACACTACAAAACAGAGCAGGAGACCAGACGTGGGAGGGCTAGCCTGGTAGCACTCGTTTTCAGGAAGAGTGGGTGAATGATGAAGCTTTCTATAAAAGCGAGAGCAAATTTTATGACTGCAACTCACAGATTTCTCATCATAATGAATTCTCCATTAAATGTCCTCCTAATCCGCACTGGCTGATAGATGAACCCCTGAAACAGAGAGTTCCCAGCAAGATCTATGGGAGTAGCCACATATCAGAGGAGATGAATGCAGTTAGTCATCAGGAATTGCAGGAGTCAAAAGGAAGATGGGACCATTTGCCTGGACTCTGTTTGAAAGCCAGATAACAAATGAATCCCCCGGCTTGTGTTGTCAAATGTTTCTATTCATATCAGCAACGGCCTCAGTCACTGATAGCTTCAGTTCAGTTCAGTTCAGTCGCTCAGTCCTGTCCGACTCTTTGCAGGCTTTGAAGAAAGAACGTAACAGTTTAATGAAGGTGTTAGAGCATGCCTGAGAGAGCACCACACTAGCGATCCTAGGGTCTTTGAATAGCAGACCTAGGTCTGGGATCTTAGATATCATCTAGTCAAATGAAATCTTAAGGTAGAACCTGAATAAATATAGCAGGTAAAAGCAATAAATGGGATTTTCTGGCAATTTAAATCTACATCATTTGGCAGACAAGCCCTTTAATTGTGGATTTCCTAGAGCACACTTGTGTATGGAAAACATTGCTTTTGAGTCCAATACTCTTATTTTACCAGGGAAGGGAAACATAGCCACAGAGCAGAGAATTGACTCCCTCAGTATAACCCAGGTGGCCAATGGCAAAGTCTGAGACCAGAAATTTTGACTCTGCTTTTCATGCACCAGTAATGTTCTTTTGTTCAAGAAATATTATCGAGCAGCTACTATGTAAAGGACACTGTTAGCCTGGAGCATACATTGAAAGATCAAGTTTCTATTCTTAAAAATTTCAGGGACAGTTGCAAAGACAACTCTAATTTAGGGTAAAAAGTATAAAACCAGAGCTATGTATATATTATGATTTACCCAGATATCACAGGGCTTCCCAGGTGGCTCAGTGGTAAAGAATTCACCTGCCAATGCAGATTGAATTCCTGGATCAAGAAGATCCCCTGGAGAAGGAAATGGCAACCCAGTTAAGTATTCTTGCCAGGATAACCCCATGGACAGAAGAGCCTGGTGAGCTGCAGCCCATGGGGTCAAAAGAGTTGGATACGACTGATAAACTGAGCATGCATGCACACAGATTATCACAAATTCAGAAGATTTCAGGTGTCAAGCAGGTAACATGAATGAAACATGCTGAGAATAAAGTATGGTGGCAGTTGAGGGAACTGGAACATAAATTTCTATTGAGTGTGTTCAAATTTTGTTCTAATTTTGAAACCTCAACTTGATAAAGATAATTTACCCCAAAACTCCCTGTAGTTAACATTATACTAAATACCAAGAGTGCCAAAGCTTTCCCACAAAGCAAAGATATATTTCAGCATCATATTGGAAGTCCTAGTTAATGCAATAAAACAAGAAAAGGGAATGAATGGTATACAGATGGTTAAGGAAGAAATAAACCTGACTTTTTTGTAGATGACATGATTCTCTGTGTAGAAAATCTTAAAGAATCAATAAAAAAAATCTCTTGGAACTAATAAGCAATCGTAACAAGTTTACAGGATTCAAGCTTAATATACAAAAGTCAATCACTTTCTTATATATTAGCAATGAATGCATGGAATATTTCAATTAAAAACACAATACAATTTACATTATCATCCCCAAAATAAAATACTTGGGTATAGCAGAATGTTTAGGAGCTAACAAAGCTGATGAAAGAAGTGAAAGAACTAAATAAATAGATATCCCATGATCATGAGTAGAAATGTGAACATTGTCAAGCTCTCAGATCTTCCAAACTTTATTTATAAATTCAGTAGAATACCAGCAAGTTAATTTGTGGATGTTGACAAATTGATTCTAAAGTTTATAAGGAGAGGCAAAAGACCCAGAATAGCCAGCACCATATTGAAGGAGAAAAACAAAGTTGGAGGACTAACACTAGTCAATGTCATGACTTACTATAAAGCTACAATAGTAAAAATAGAGTGATACTGATGGAAGAATAGACAGCAGATTAACAGAATAGAGTGCCCGGAAGTAGACCCACATAAATATAGTCAACTGATCTTTGAATACGGAGAAAAGTAATACAATAGAGAAAAAATAGTCTTTTCAACAAATGTTGCTGGAAAAACTGGACATCCACCTGCACAGAAATGAATCTCTACATAGACCTTGAAAAGAAAGTGAAAATGTAAGTCACTCAGTTGTGTTTGACATTTTGTGACCCCACGGACTATAGCCTGCCAGGCTTCTCTGTCCTGGGATTCTCCAGTCAAGAATGTTGGATTGCTGTTCCCTTCTCCAGGGAATCTTCCTGACCCAGGGATTGCATCTAGGTCTGCCACACTAGAGACAGATTCTTTACCATCTGCACCACCAGGGAAGACCTTAAACTCTTCACAGATATTAACTCAAAATGGATCACAGATCTAAATAAAAAACCATAAAACTCCTAGAAGATAACATAAAAAGTCTAGATGAACTTGGATTTGGCAATGACCTTTTAGATATAATGTCAAAGGTATGATACATGATAGAGAGAGAACTGATAAGCTGGACTTCTTTAAAATCAAAAATTGCTGCTCTCTGAAAGATACTGTCAAGAGGATAAAAAGGCAGGCTACAAACAAGGAGCAAATATTTGCAAATGACACATCTGATAAAGGATTGTTGTCTAAAATAGACAAAGAACTCTTAAAACTAAACAATAAGAAAGCTGCCCAGTTAAATGTGGGCCAAAGATTTTATCAGATACCTCAGCAAAGAAGATATACAGATGGCAAATTGATATGTGAAAAGACATATTCTCCTTATGTATGTTTTCAGGAAAATGAAAATTAAAACAACAATGAGATACCACCACACATCTATTAAATGACCACAATCCAAAATTCATTTGACTGCACCAAATGCTAGTGCAGATATGGAGTGACAAGAAGTCTCATTCATTGCTGGTGGAAATACAAAATGGTACAACCTCTTCAGAATATAGTTGGGTAGTTTCTTATGAAACTAAACATAATCTTACCATAATCATCCAGTAATCACGCCCCTTGGAATTTACCCAAAGAAGCTGAAAACGTATGTCCACATAAAAAGCTGCACATAGATGTTTATATTAATAGCAGCTTTATTCATAATTGCCCAAACTTAGAAGTGACCAAGATGTCCTTCAGTAGACAAATGAATAAGTAAACTGTTGTACATCCAGGCAGTATCTAAGGAATATTATTTAGCACTAAAAACAAAGGAGATGCCAAGCTGTGAAAATACATGCATATTACTGAGTGAAGGAAGCCAATATAAAAAGGCTATATATACTGTCTGATTCCGTCTATATAACATTCTGGAAAAGGGAAGATATTATAGTAGTAAAAATACTAGTGGTTGCCAGAGGTTAGTGGGGAGGAAAGGATGAATATATGAAACACTGAGGATTTTTAGGGCAGGGAAACTACTCTGTGTGATGTTATAATGGTGGATTATTGTTGTTTAGTCGCTAAGTCATGTCCAACTCTTTTGCAACCTCGTGGACTGTAGCCCTTTCAGGCTCCTCTGGTCATAGGATTTCCTGGGAAAGAATACTGGAGTGGGTTGCCCTTTCCTTGCTCTTTCCAGGTGACCTTCCTGAACCAAGAATCAAACCCACATCTCCTTCATTGGCAGGTGCATTCTTTAACATTGAGCCACCAGGGAAGCCCGTAATGGTGGATGCATATTATTGTATATTTGTCCAAACTCAGAATATACAACACCAAGAGAAAACCTTAATATAAACTAAAGACTTTGGGAGACAATGATGGGTCTATGTAGGTTCATCATTCTAACAAATGTATGAGGACTGATTAATAATAGGGGAGGCTGTACATTCACTTCCCTGGTGGCTCAGACGGTAAAGCGTCTGCCTACAATGCAGGAGACCCAGGTTCGATCCCTGGGTTGGGAAGATCTCCTGGAGAAGGAAATGGCAACCCACTCCAGTACTCTTGCCTGGAAAATTCCATGGACGGAGGAGCCTGGTAGGCTACAGTCCATGGGGTCGCAAAGAGTCGGACGTGACTGAGTGACTTCAATGTCAATGTCAATGTGCATTCACTGGGGGCAGGAGGTATATGGGAAATCTCTGTACCTTCTACTCAGTCTTGTTGTGAACCTGATTCCTCTAAAAACTAAAGCTTATTTAAAAAAAAAATTGAAAACTGTGTAGTCAAAACAAACCCCCCCCCAAAAAAAACACAAAAAAACAAAACCCATTTGGCATTGCTGGACCACTAGCTTTCCCTGGATGCCTTCCTTTACATTTTACAAAGTTCTTTCATATAGTGTAGCCATAATTTACAAAAAGAAATGAATTTAACATAGCAATCTAGTCCACACATGCACACATGTAAATGAAACAAAAACTTCACAATGTTGTCCTCACTCTTACGATGTGTGAACTATTTTCTATTCCATTCTATTCTCTTTCATTCTATCCTAATTTTATTTTGTTTAAAAATAGTAGTTATAATCCACTACACTAATTTCCAAACTCACTACTGACCATTAAATCACAGTTTGAAAACCATTGCAATAGCATTGGAGTCTTAAACAACCCTGGGAGGCAGGTAGTTATGGTTTTTCCTTTTGCTCATGAGAAAATGGACTCTAGGAAATTGTGATTTGCCCACCCTTGTACAATGAGTGAGTGGTGGATACAGACTGGAACCAGAATCTTCTGGTGCTCCAACTGTGTGGTTCTTTAAAGAAGCCACGTTGCCTTCCAGAGAATGCTGATTAAGACTGAGTTCCAACTCTGACTTGAATCTTTATTTTTGTGTTGCTCCTGGTAACAGAGTGTTCTTTATTTCCCTGTATGTAACACTTGTTCCCATTAATTTGCTAGATTTGCTACCTCTTAGACCATCAACACGGAATAAACTTTCAAGATAGGAATGATTTAAATATGGACTTGACAGCTCATACATGCTCTTCACTGCATCCTGTATGCAGTTTGAGAACTTCCGTCGAGCCACTTTCCTGATGTTTTCATACCATTTCCTGGTCTCAAGCATCTGGCATACAAGTGTATATTTTTCTAGAAATTTCAGGCATCTGCTGTCATGGTGCTGGCCAAGGGAGCCTTCTCAAGCCCCATATGTACGCCCTGCTGCTGCCGTTTTCCTGCAAGTTTAATAAGGCTGGGGCCATAATTGTAAATATTTAAAAGCTTGGTGTGTGGCCAGATGGATTCATTATAGGCCATATCTGTGCTTAGACTCATTTTCCAGTTCGGCGCTGGAAATGTCACACAGGAAGACACACATGGTTCTGGATCAGGCCCGCATCTAAATGCCAAAGGTAGGGCATTCATTTGTGTCCTCGCCTCCGATTTTCCTAACAGTTCTTCTTATTTAGCCTTGCCCAGACTGAGACGGGAGCCTGATGAAAAAATAATAGATATAAATTGTGCTTCAGTCATTGGCTGTTTATCTTAAGAAGAGAAACTTGTTTCCAGGCTACCTGATAATTGGACATCCAAAAAGTTCACTAAGAAGAGGAGAGAGTGGGACAGTACTGAGTGGAAAGAGAGCAGACTGTTTCTTTTCTTTTATTAGAAGAGGCTGCTGGTCCTTTCAGTTTCCCCAAGTTGTGGGTTTCTTTGTTTACTGAGTATGACAACCGCTACCTCAATAGTATATGAATTATCTATGAATTCTTAAGGCTCTGAAACAGTAAATTCTCATACTTGACTCTATAAAGAGGAGGGAGGGCTGGCAGGGTTTCCAGAGGAAGAGATCAGACCCATGGGGAGAAACTGGAGTCCCCTTGACTCAGTTACTCATCCACTGGTTGATTCAATAAACATTTATTGAACGATTTTCATCTAGCCTGTTCTTGCTTCAGCCCAAGCAGCACTCTACTAAAAAATTTCCTGTGAATGAAGTGTGATTTAGATGCCCTGGCTCTGTGTTCCCAAGGGATAGACCAGTGAAAGCACTTGTCATGTTGTAGGATAATTGCTAGATTTACACAACGGCCTGTGCCTCTGCTATGGGCTCCTGGAAGGCGGACACTATGTCTTCATTTGCCTCTCTGTCCCAACACTATGTGCAGTGCTTAACTCAGAGAAAGTTCTTGATATTTGAGATATTTGAGAATATGAGGATGAATGACTCCTTTGTCTGGAAGAGTAAGAAGCACATCCTCATTAGCATCTAGCCTTTCAATCCAAAAACTATCCAAGTGGTCTGTAATGGTCTGTAAGAATTTGTCCTCATTTCCCATTCATTTAGTTATTAAGAATGCAGAAGGGCTTCCCTACCATTATTTCATTTGAACATAATTCTTTTCTCTTTGCAATCTCTCAATGCTTTCTCAAGTGTTTTCCTTCTAGGTCTATATGTTATCAGTTCAGTTCAGTCTCTCAGTCATGTCCGACCTTTTGCAACCCCATGAATCGCAGCACGCCAGCCTCCCTGTCTATCACTAACTCCCGGAGTTCACTCAGACTCACGTCCATCGAGTCCGTGATGCCATCCAGCCATCTCATCCTCGGTCGTCTCCTTCTCCTCCTGCCCCCAATCCCTCCCAGCATCAGAGTCTTTTCCAATGAGTCAACTCTTCACATGAGGTGGCCAAAATACTGGAGTTTCAGCTTTAGCGTCATTCCTTCCAAAGAAATCCCAGGGTTGATCTCCTTCAGAATGAACTGGTTGGATGTCCTTGCAGTCCAAGGGACTCTCAAGAGTCTTCTCCAACACTACAGTTCAAAAGCATCGATTCTTCAGGCCTCAGCCTTCTTCACAGTCCAACTCTCACATCCATACATGACTACTGGAGAAACCATAGCCTTGACTAGACAGACCTTATGTGTTATAGGTGCATATAAATACATGGATGTGTAGAATATACAATGATGTATATGATATTACATCATATACATATATGGATATGCATATGTGGATATATGTATATCTAGGTGAGTGTATGTATAAACACATACAAGATACAACCATAATGTGGTATGTGGTAGGGTCCTTTAAAAGAATAACCTGAAGAATGAGTCTTAGGTGTGTGGTGATACTACAGACAGCATCGCCTGGCAGAAGTTAGAACAATCCACCTAGATTAACTCAGTATGTGACCATGAACAGGAATCCATGTCCCCTCTGAACCTCTCTCTCTTCATCTATTTCTTCATTGCAAGAGCTTCTCTACTTCCCTCTGATGAGTTGATGTGAGTCTCAGTGGATGGAAAAACCCTTTGCTGGTTAAACCAATATAAATGATCAAAAAATGCCAAATGAGTCACGTATATGACAAGATTGGGTTTGATGATGCCGTTTACTGTTTGGGATCATGAATGAGAAAAAAATGCACTCTCAAATGTTCCTGGCATCAGGCAGAGGTTCTGACAGCAATACTGGCATTGCTCGGTGCATTTTTTCTTTGACTGCTGAACAGATTCCCATTTGCTTGGCAGCTGCAGAACCTTCCTGTAAAGTTCTTTGGTATCTATTAATATTCATTTTCTTTCCCTCCCCCCACCTCTAACCTCCCCCTCTTTCATCCCCTTCTGTGTCCAGCTTTGTTAGTGGTCACATTCATATGGCTTGGGTTACCTACAGCATCTAGTTTTCCACCCATCCACTGATATAATAATTCCCCTGGGTCCAGTGCATAGTAGGTACATTTCCTAATTTTTCCACTTGGGAAATTTCTATTCATTACTCAAGGTTGCTCCAGCACCGTCTCTCCCATGTGGTCCCACTGCCTTCTCTGGAGAGTTCAGCAATAGGCCCTCTTAAGGAGGTCCCAGTCCTTTTTACCAAAACTTTGAAATCTTAGAGGCAGTGTATTAGGGAAATCCCTGAGTAGAATTCAGTGGTGGGCCTTGCTACTACCTTTTCTCCTCCTCCATGGGACTCTATAAGGCCCAAGAATCAGAAAGGAAGCCTTCAGCAGAGAGCACTTTTGGCAGGTGGCAGCTGGGTGAAAACTCATCGAGAAAGGTTCTATGGTCTCCCAGCAAATCCCCTTAGGCTGGTGCATTAAGGTCTTCAGTACAGATGTCCTCCAGCAGGAAATTTAGAAAGCCCCAATAAATGCTGCCTGATTAGTTGTTTCTCCCAGGTCAGAGTGCCTCTAAGTCCTGGGTGATACTAGCATAGGTTCTGTTTGTATCTGACACCTAAGAATAAGAAATCAGGCTCATTAGCTCCCCTTCCTTCCACCAAGAGTGAAAGCAAACAACTGTGATGAGTAAGATTCCCTCCTTCCTTTCTCCTCCTTTCCTTCCTTCCCTCCCTCCTTGTCTCTCCTTCTCTCCCTCCTTCCTTTCTTCATATTTCAACTGGTTGCTATGGTGTCATGTAGGGAGGACCCATCTGCAGCTCTGAGTGTTTTGTATCAGAAGGTAATTGTCAGTCCTCAGTTAATTATGCATGTTTTCATTAGGAGCAGTAATGAGAAACAGTTGAAATGAGAGGTCCCTAAGATTGCTGGGAACCCTAAAATATTCATTTATTTTTGGATTAGCAAACTTTTTAAGGTAGAAAGAGCACTA